>NC_083316.1:45203410-45809822 GCF_963455315.2 Globicephala melas | reverse complement strand
TGAAGTAAAACAGTCAGAACTTAGTGATGTCCAGGGGTTTGGGCTTGAGAGAGAGAGGACTCAAGGAGCATGCTTGGATTTCTGGCTTCAGTAACTGGGTGAGTGACTGTGGCATCTCAGTAAGAGATCTCTCCATAGCAAGGTAGCAGACAGAGTAAGTACCAGTGTTGGAAATACGGAGTGTGAGGTGTCTGTGCACATTCAGGTGGAGATTTCTGGAATGTGGAAGAGCAATTTAAACTGTAGTTTTCAGAACATAAGTAGGTAGATATTGCAGTTTTGGGGGTAATTTACTCACGGGGCAATGAGTAGGGCGAGAAAAGAAGTGTAGAGAAAGATGAATCCAATAAAGAGATTGAAAAAGAGTGACTGAGAAGTAGGCAGAAAATCAGGAGAGTGGTTCCCAAATCCAAGGTAGGTGAGAATTCCAAGAAGGTCTGAATTGTTAGAAAACCTGTGTGGAGAAGGTAATTGAACTGGGTATGGAAAAACAAGTGGAATAGGTAGGGCAGAAAGAAAGGAAGAGGTATGGATTCTGGGTTGGGAGACATTATAAGCAGTCTTATAAGAGATGTAAAATGTGTATAAGAGGGTTGGCTGGAGTAGGCAGGACAGCACAGGGCTGAAAGATGGGCTCTGAAACCGAACTCCTTAGGTTCAAATCCCAGCTCCCCACTTTTAGCTATGTGATCCTCAGCAAGTTATATAACCTCTGAGCCTCAGTTTTCTCACGTGTAAAATGGGGACAGTAAGAGTTCATTCTTCATTAACTTGTTTATTTTTTACTCTCCTGTATAGATGTCCTTGCAAAGTCAGAATGATTTTATATATACAATATTGTTTTTAAGTATCTCTGAATATTTTATTCTTTGTTCTCCTACCATCCCAGCCCCATTTATATTTTCCCATTTATGGATACTTTATTTTAATAAACAGAAGTTTTAAACTCTTTATATATAGCCTATATATTAAAGTATATAGATATATTTGATATATCCTTAGCAAGTCTTTTCCTACCCCAATATATGTACCTATGTTTTACTTCAGTCCTTTATGGATTTACATTACATGTTTAAATTTTTAATAATTATGGAATATATTTTATTGTAAGTCAGGGCTGTGATAGTCTTTACCTAGGTTTCTTAGATTTTCAGAACACTATTTATTAAATAATCCATAGTTTCCTTATTGGCTTGAGATGTCTCTTCTCTATTTTACTAATTTTAAGGGTGGCTGGTTCTGTTTTTAATCTTTAGAGACTGTTCCTATATAAAAAGCACCATGGTATAATTAGTATTTATAAAAAATACATTTTAGTATCTGGGAGAACATGTGCCCTCTTAATTAATCTTATTTTTCACAATTTTCCAGTTATTCCCACTTGGTCTTGCTAATTTATAAATATTACTTTAAATATTATAAAAATTAATTTTATAATCAATTTGTGAAGCCCTCCCAAAAAAATCCTACTAGAATTTTGATTGAAATTGCATTAAGTTGCTAATTAAGCAGTGTACAAGTGCTACACAACTGCTTATGAAACTCCTGAGAAACTCCTAGTTCTTAAATTATAAATATTCACAGTCAACAAAGGATCACGAGGCATTTGAAGAAAACCAATAGCAAGAACAAAAAGAAACTAATGAGTGAACAAAACAAATGTATTTTTCTAAAGTAAATTTGTCTTCTGTTTCCAGAAGAAACAGAGATGATAAAAGGTATAGGAAAAAACCCTTAAAATATTAAATTTTCAGAGATTAGGGGAAGAGTACATTCATTAAGTATGCTCAGGTTTCTGTGAAATAGGAGCAGGATGCTGAAAAAATAGGAAGATTGGATAAAAGACTGAGTGTGCTTGGAGACTGAATTAGTCAAACAAAATCTCACAGAATGTAGAACAAGAAGAGAGGGATACAAAATATGGTAGAAAAGAGATAGGAAGAGTGAGATGGGAGTAGGGAAGTGAGAAGAAACAGGAAAAAATAATTGGAAAAAACAAACAAACAAACAAACAAAAACCCCTCGACATGAAGAGTGATTCAAGTCCTCAGACTGAAAGGTTCATCCAATGCCTGACGGGAAAAAAAAACAAACTGAGACACACGCTGATAAAATTTTGGAATTCCAAGGATGAGAAATTGATCCTAAAAGGTTCTAGAGAACAACAAAAGATCTTTCAAAGGTATCAGACTTCTCATCAGCAAAGCTGGAAGCTGGGACAGACTAGGCAATGTTTCAAAGTTCTGAGGAAGATTAAGCAGAGCCCTAAGTTGATAGCCAAACTATCAAGTGTTGGGACAAACTAAAGATGCATTTAGACATATATGGGCTTTACACTCCAATAAAGATGTTAAAAAAAAAAAGAAATTAAAACTGAAAAAAAAATCCATATATGGGCTCAAGTTTACAAGTTTACCTCCTATAGATCCTTCCTAATGAAAAATATATATATATTGCTCAAAGATACATTCAAGCACAACAGAATAACAAGAATTCTACACAGTTCACCTAGGATACAAAGAGCACTGGAACCAAGCCAGCTGTCTTACGAAAATAAATCCCAGGATGACAACAGTGAAATAGGCCTAGAAAGCAGGCAGCCTAAATTAGAAAGAGTTGTCACAGAGTTCCAAGAAAAATGTCTTCAAGAAGAAAGTAGGTATCGTAAATCAAATTGCATAGTTAAGAACCTTTTAACATTTAAAGCAAAGTTAATTGCCTTAAAGTTATAGATTAATCTGTCTTTATAATATTGAGTCTTCCCATCCAGGAAATTAGATATATGTATATTTTTCTAGTTTTTTTTTAACGTCCTTCAGTGACATTTTATAGTATTATTTATACAAGACTTTAATATCTTTTATTCAATTTATTTCTAGATATTTTGTATGTTTTATGCTATTGTAAATGGGGTACTTTCTCTATTTTCTAACTGGTTATTGCTGGTATATAGAAAGCCTATCGTGTACTATATGCATTTTATAATGTTTGCCTTTCTTATAAATCAAAATGTTCTGCCTTTCTTATATATTTTAGTTGGTTGTCCTGAAATTTTGAGTTACAGAATTATCATTTGAAAATATAATTTTGTACCCTCCTTTCAAACATTTTGTACTTCGTATTTGGTTTTCTTATTTAATTACCTAGGTTAGAATTTTCTGAGCAGCATTAAATAATTGGAGACAGTGGGTAGCCTTGGCTTGTTTCTGATTTGCTTCATTGTTCATTATAGATATTGAATGAAAACTATGCACTAGCATAATAAGGAACCCTTCTTCTATTCCTGTTGTACTAGGAGTTTTATTTTACTGTCAGCTTTCTAATAAGCTTGCTGGGATGCATCATGGACATTGTTGAATGGTAGGAAAAAGATTGTGGATTCAATTTTATACTATAGGGGACCATTGTAGAATAATTTGATTTTGAGGAAAAGATACATAAAACTGTTTAGTAATTCACCCATCCAGTGATAATTGTATAACCATATGGACAAAAGTAGAGGAAGTACATACAAGAGGATTGAATTTAATAGATAGATCAGATAAATAAATCCAATTTTCTTTCCTGATTTCTTTTTGCCCAAAAGACTCAGCATATTTGATAGCAAAACAATTTGAAATCAATGTTGAATAAAATTTATACACGACTGCTAAAAGCAGACCTATTTTTCTGCTTCTTATCATGTATACATATGTATAAAAAGCAAAACTGAATAGCAAGAAATTATTATTCCTTAAAGATAGGACAGCATTCAACTTTCCCTTCTGACATAGGGAACACCAATGATTGATACTCTAGTCATTTTTCTCAACAATTTTCTAGTTTTTATAAAATATTGTTTAAGCCATAATTGGCTCCCACCATCTATTTTGATGACTTAAATTTTTTTCAAATAAAACATAAATGAGTTTTCATATTATGGATAACCTGGCAGCATTTAAAAACATGAATTATCCTTGGAGATGGCAGGACTATGCTTTCTCCTCATTTTTCTATAAACAATAAAGTTTCAATAAAAATAATCAATAATTTGAGTATTAATATTTACTTGAAATTAGTCTATCAGTGTTTCATTAAAAATGTCTAGCACATAAACTTCTTGGGATGTTGATGAAAACTTTTCTTATTCTGCCCCTTCAAAATGACAGATAGTATCAGGCTATAATTTTATTTTTAAGATTTTACGTAATTATATTGGGGGTAAGATTATAAATTTATATACTATCTCCTTCATATTACTAGTACAGATCTTGAATTATGAGTTTCATGATTGTATTATAAGATTAAACATAACATTGGGGAAGCTTCACATTTCCTCTTTGTGAATCTGACTTCCATGCCTGTCAAGATTGGTATAGATTCAAGTTTGTTTTCAATAAACTTCAAAGAAGATCAAAACCAGGGATCGTCTGTATCATTGCTCTCACATGATAGCTGTTTAGGACCCCTGTTTTGCCCCTGTTTTTCCTAAGGAGAAAGCCACATTTTCAGGTGACTACTCGCTTTTACAGGGTTGGTATTTGTTTTTGTTTTTAACAACTTTAGGTAATGAACTGCAAAAAACAATGCGAAAATGTTGGTAGACGGAGAGATACACTCCTTCACCATCTGGTGAGCATCCTAGAGAATGGAGACAAATCCCACACCATGGAGGAGTGAAGTCATTTTTGCAGGAAGTTCAGCTTTGAGGATTAGTTTGAGAACTCAGAGCCGGCTATATTGTGGTGGACAGTTCCGCATGATTCTTTGTGGTTTTTAGTAAATTACAGACTGTTTACACTGGAAGGGACTGTAGAGGTCAGTTTAGAGATGAGGAAACTGAGGCCCACAGAGGTCCAGTGGAGTGTCCATAACATTGACTTGAACCACGTATCAGAATCCACATTCCAAAATGTGCAACTGCTGTCTTATTAAGGAATTTACAAGGACACATTCTGAGGTCATGCAGGAAATGGACTGAAATGCTAGGGATTAGGTCAGTAGCTTGAGACAGTGCAGTCTTCCAGGCAGTCTTCAGCTTCCCTAACCCAACTGGGACGGGGAACATAGAAAACAAGTGTGTGTGTGTGTGTGTGTGTGTGTGTGTGTGTGTGTGTGTGTGTGTGTGTGTGTGTGTGTGTGTGTGTGTGTGTGTGTGTGTGTGACTATAGCACCATCTATGCATCATGTTTTCAGCTGAGCTTTAAGTTGTACAGAAAGAAACCACAGCCTACTTTGGCCAACAGTTCCTAATACTGCTTCTTTACAGAAATCAACTTTTTTCAATATTTCAAACATTTTAGAATATCAGGTCAACGAGATGAGACCCAGTTATGCTTAAAAATTTACTGTGTGCATATATGTGTAGAAAAAATATTAACTTTGAATAGTAATGAACATTGGGTTGTAGAAGTAAGTATATGTGCTTTTTCTTTATTTTCTCTACTTCTTCTGTATTTCTTAATATTTCTACCATAAGATTGTCTTTCAATGTATAGTTTTATTACATAAGTAATAAATAAATACTTTTATGTCATAAAATACTTAAAATGTTGTGGAATATGGGAAAGGCCTCCTCCATGCTCCTTTAGGCTTGCTTTCCTTGAAGGAACCACTTAACGATGGATACAGTTTGGTGTATAACCTTCCAGAATTTTTAGCTGAATATTCAGTTATTTGAATTGTGGAAATGTTTAAAATCAAAAGTGATAAACTACACATGCTTTTCTAAGACTGACCTGTGTTTGCTATGTTTTGGAGAATATGTATTATTACATTCCAGTACATATAAATCTGTGCCAATATTCTTAAGTCACCACATACCATGTATGTCAAATTTCTTATTTAATTATATTCCTATTAATGGACATTTTTTTGTATAACAGGCAGTATGTACTGCAGTGAGCATTGTGTGCATGCTTGTTTGTTGCGTTGAGTTTTAAATCTGTGAACTAGTTATAAAGATGGAAAGAAAGACGACAAGCAGGGAGATGGACATGAGAAGAAGAGGTTAAAGGAGATTGAATCAGATATTTCTGGAGGACAGAATATTCATCCCCTAGGTCTCATCAAACTCCACAGAAGATTCAGATGCTCACTCAGGAAACAGCAACTCTGCTGTAGAATATTTTTTGGAATTCAGGGCTGCTAAGAAGTTTGGGTAAAAACCCACACTACCAAGATGGTTTTGGGCTTTGCTCTTCTTGTGCAAGAAAGAGCACCTCCTCTGACCTACAGGTGGAACGTGGCTGCCTCAGGGTGGGGGAGGGGCAGGTGTCTGATGGGTGGGAGGGCAGGCTCTTGGCCGATGCCATCTCGAGTCTCCTGTCCTAGCCCTGAGGCAGTCTCCTAGTGCAACTGACTGATCCTAGGCACATGGTAGCCCTCAGGTGTGTCTGAGACAATAAATTATTGGGAATTCTTGCCAAATCTTGAAAATCAGCTGTCGGACTTACGCATGTACGGTATGGCGTAACTGCTCCAGCTGCCTACAACTCTCTTGTACTATTCAAAACAAATGCGAGAAAAATGGGGGAAATTTTTCCCCTAGAAAAGCAAAATGACAAAAAAGAATTGTTAAGAATCATGGTTGCATTGAATGCACCTTTAGGACAACTCCTTCATTTATTTAAAACTTCAGTTCTCTAACAGCTAGCCAGTATTTGTTATCGTTTTGTTAACTTTATGTAGACATTATGCTAAGAGTTTTGTACGTAATGCCTTTTTAATACTCAGAAGAGCCCTATAAAAACTGTCACAACTTTACAAATAAGAAACCTGAGACCTGGTTAAATAACTTAAATAACTTAACCAATAGTCATGCAGTTTTGAACCCAACTTTTATTATATTTAAAATTCTAGCTCTTACACCAGATTGGAAATAAACCTATATTTAGTTGTTAGCATGTTTTCATATTGGTGGCAACTCCAGCAATAATAGTATGTTTCACCTAATACATATGTTGTAGATTAGTACTTTGGGTTATATTATCGCTTCAAATTATGGTATCTTTTGTAAAATATAGAAATGCTGCGTTGTAGATAAGACCATATAGCAGTAAGAAAGATATGACTTTTGCTTTTATTTGTGTCAATCATACTATCTTGTTTGAGTTTTAGAAGAGGGAAATGACAGGGTGGGGAGAAACAGAGCAGATTAGCTGGTATATATGATTCTAAAATCTGAGTTATTTGGCATTTTTAAGGCTAAGCACTGATTCAGTTTTATAAGCAGAAGTTGGCAAGAAAATTAATACCATGTGCTCAATAACAATTCTTTGCTCCTAGGAAAGAGTATTTGTTTCAACTTGAGAGTCATAATCATATTTATCAAACTTGCTGATAGTGTGAACTGTATGTAAATTGTCAGACTCGTAAAGGTATGCATTTATGGTCACCAGGTGCTCCTAGCTTCCATATTTGCATTGTTGGGGGAGTTAGATTTTTTTTTTTTCTGTGTCTCTTATTGTCACTGAAGACTTTAAACAGTCTAGCTGGTATTTTCTGTGATTATATAGGAATATTCTCAAACCTAATTGCTTACACAGAGTACAAATAAGAGACTTTTCCTGTTAGATTTTTAAAGTACTTGTTCTCTAGATTTAAGCTCCAGTTTTACTAATGGGAATAAGTTTTTCTTTTATTTGCCAAGAAGCTCCACTTACAGCTGGAGAAATGTGTTGTTTTCCTATTTATAAAAGTGTGAAGCATGTACTGTGTAGAATAGAAATTACTGTTGTGAAGTGGCCGTTTTAGTTTACATTGATTGTGAAAGTGAGCCAGGGGATTCTGTTTGATTAACTTTAGGGAACCTATAGTTTTCTTCTGTCTCTTTAGCCTTCCTTCTGGTTTACTCCAAGAATTTTCAGCAGGTTGCTCCAGAGCTCCAGAGGAAAGTACGATTCTTGCAAAGTGCTTTCTGGAAGGATCTGCAATGGCATTTAGGACTGCCAAGCATCAGGAAATAGAAAAATGGAGAAATAAATTACCTCATTTACAGAGAATGTCATTTTAGGTTAAATCACATAGAAAAAAATGGTATGGGTCTTTAAAGACTACAAACAGATATTTATAACTGAAAAATATGGATTAAAAAGTAGGTTGTGGGAAATGTTTAGAAAAAATAAAATAGTATTCTAAAAGGTAACTTTTATGTCTTCCTAATGTCCATCTTGGAAAAATGGTGAGAATCTCTTGTATGCTCTATATTTGTAAGAAGTAATAATAGATTTTGAAATAATTCCATATGATAGAAAATTTTTTTCTTTGTACCTGATTCCAAATAAGCAAATGTTTGAAGAAAATCTGTGATTTTTTTATTTATAAGAAATGCAGTCTATTAATAAATACCTAATTACTTAAGTCAGAAGATAAACAAAATCTGACAGAATGAGTTTCCTTTGCAACAAATATACATACCCACAATTTGAAAGTTTAAAAAAATAACACTTTCTATTTGAAAGCAATCAAGGTGATTAAAGAATAGTTTTGCATAATCTCATAGCGAATAGTAAGCCTACCCACTGTCCCAAAGAGCAAACTAAAACAAGAAATGAGTTGAAAAGGGAGAGGTTTCAGGTAATCTAACCCAACATTTAATGACTTTTTCAAAAGAATAAATTTGATAAGATAAACTAAGCCAAAATGAGATTAGTCATAAATTATATGTGGTGTACTCTTTTCTTTCTTATTTTCCATTTCTTGTTCCCCATTACATCGTTCCTATACATGGAAAATAATTGTGTGGCATTTCCCTCATCCTGTACCCATCATAGATATACATAATTAAGAAACTGTGCTATTTCTGTAGACCTCAGAATCCTTCTCAACAAAGCATTACAAAGGACCCACTAGCAATAGATTAGAATTGTATGCTAATTGTGCCTCCTAGATCTTCTGATCAGTTCTTTTTATACTTGCTCTCAGGAAAATAATCTGTATCTACAATGAGACGTAAGGAACTGTGTGATATGATAAAAAAATGCCTAAGAAATATCAGAACATAATGTCCTAGTCCTGTTTCTGTCACTGAGAGGAGTATCTTGGCAACTTGTAACTTCTCTAGGACTGATTTCCAGTCTGTAAAATTGAGGGGGTTAGGCTAGACTCTCTTTCTAAAATCCTGTCTAGTGTCAACTTGTTATATTCTATACCTTCAACAACCCCCCCAAAGACTTCTCACCGTTCCCTAAATACACATTGTTTTACATCTGTGACATTGTGCACATTCTCTTATTTCAGCCTGGGAAGGCTTCTGTCACCTTTGCAGCCTGGCAAAACCACCACTCATCTTTCAAGATCCACCTCCTTAGCGCCAAAGTCTTCCCAAGTTTCCCTCAACTCCCAGATCAAGGGAGTTGTCCTCAGCTTTGTGCTTCTGATCTACATGAGCCTTCATTGCTTTATAATTATTTATTGATCTGTCTTCTCCTGAAAAATCCTGCAAGGAAGGGACTCAGACCCTTGAAATTTATACTCTCCAGGATGTGGTGCTTCATACATCCCAAATGTTCCATGGCATTGTATTGAATTAATACAGTTAGAGGTCAATATTTGCCTGTTATAAGGGTAAAGCCTAGTGATAGAAGGTTGTTCTTTATATGATTTTACAAACATGTATTTTGGTGAAATATTCATAGTAAGTTTCATTACATCTGTTCCATCTAAGCAATACATGACCTGTGTACGTTCTAAACCACAGGTACCACAGATAATTCAGTGAGCTTTGAGATCAGTTGAACTAAAGATATTAGAGGTCAGGGGTTAATACAGTAACAAAGAGCTCATGCAAATAAGTAAGGAAAACACAAAAGCTTTAATGTTAAATCATCAGAGACATGTTCAGACAATTCACAAAAGAAAATATATAAATGACAAGTTAGAATAGTAAAAAAAGAAAAAATTGGGATGTCTGGATAAAGATAGAGCAATTAACACATTCATTTAACACCTCTACCTTCTGAAAACCATAAGCATAAACCACAATGACAAAGAAAGTGAGAAAGGAGTAACAACAACAAAATTTTGTAAGCTCAAAACAAATGGTCAAGTGGTAACTGCCTTAGTAAACAGTTAAAGCTGAATCCTATGCTAGCATTGGGGAAAGCAGAAAGAGCAATCCCACTAATAGTGCCAAACAGCAAAAAGACAAAAGTCAGCCATACCCAGTACCTAAGAAAGTGGTGTAAAGTCTAAAACTGTTTAAGAAGCGGTTAGACGTGCGGATCCCATCATATGTTCTATGGAGCGGTGTGACAGTGCCTCATTCACCCCAGCAAAATATTGGACATTTATGCTCAGAAGGGTGAAAGCCCCAGTCCTTATAACAGAGAAAGTTATTTATTGAGACAATGCCAGATCAGGTTAATGGTGCCAAGAGTGGAATCTGGATGAAGGCTAACCTAACAAGGCCATCTGGAAGTGTGAGTCGCTCCAGCACCATGGACCAGAGGCTTGTGCAAGTGTGCCCTGTGTTGCAGTGACTGCTGTTTTCGTGATTGCCCAGGAATTTCCCAGGGAAGAAGGAGAGGGCTTCCCCGTTGGATAAAAAAATGAACTTCCTGTCTTGGAACAGAATCCACAAATAGTGTATGTGATAAGGGATGGGTTTTTATTAAGGTAGAAAATAATGATTAGGATGATGGTAGAAGCACCACTGAAATATTCCTGGACCAATTTTTGGTCCTTTCATTGCATATTCTGGACCTGCTGGAGCATCCAGACTCTCACATGGGATGTGTTTGCTGTTAACTTTTCTTTCTCTGTTTTATCCAATGCTGTAAAATCTGCTACTCTTGATATACCAAGCCTCTTAACACTGGGTTATTATAAAAGAGGTCTGTGTTTCCATGGTATGGGGAATGGAGACAAGATAAGGAGAAAGAAGGATTTAAGTTAGTTTTTAGGATGCTTTCTTTTGTTTATCAGTTGAAAGAAGAGGTAGAAAGGCGGTTAGTTATATAACATTATGCTCCAGCTGCACTGATCATCCAGCCATTTCTCCAAGAAACCATTTGAATTCCAGCCACTCGAATTTGCACTTTGTTCCTTCTCTCTAGAACACCCTAACAACCTTTTTCTGTCTGATAAACTTTTCTTACTCTTCCAGACCAAGTTGAAATGTTCCCTCCAGTGTGAAAACTTCCATGACTCCAGAATATAACATCATAATACCTGCAATTTAACGAGCCGCCTGGCCCTTTAGCCGATTCTTATCTATCAGATAAGCAAGGTAGTTTTCTTCTTTACAGAGAAGGAAACTGAAGCTGAGAAGACTTGAGTAAGTGGCTCAAGAGCAGAGACAGTTGTCCCTCCGTATCTGCAGGTGGTTGGTACCAGGACACCCCTCAGCAAAATGTGTGGATGCTCAATTCCCTTATATAAAACCGTGTAGTATTTGCATATAACCTAACATCCTCCCTACACTTTAAATCATCTCTAGATTACTTATAATAACTAATACAATCTAAATGCTCTGTAAATAGCTGCCAGTGTGAAGCAAATTCAAGTTTTGCTCTTTGGAACTTTCTGGACATTTTTGGGTGAATACTTTTGATCCACAGTTGACGGAATCCAGGAATGTGAAAACTGTGGATACTGAGGACAGACTATAGTGAGATTTGAAATCCAAAGCCTAAAGCCCATTCTTTTTGAAATCTGCATCACTTACCAATCATTTTGTTTTATGTTTGTTAACATGCTTGTCTCCCTCACTGGACTGAGTCTTTATTCCTCCATGGAAAATAAATTGTCTTGGGGGGGGTGGCATTTTTACATATAACATTAATCAGATTTAAATTTTTCATTTATTGTTGACATTCCTTGTTTGACTCTACAGTCCACAGGGCAAGGTGTTTAAACCAGATATGTTTTATTCATATTTGAATCCAACACCTGTCACAGTGTCTGCCACAGGAATTGCTCAATATATATTTTTGAGTGAATAAATGAATTAACTAACAACTGAATGAACAAATGAATGAAGCAGAAGGACTGAAATTCAACTCCTAGCAAAATAATACTTTTTTTTTTTTTTGCGGTACGCGGGCCTCTCACTGTTGTGGCCTCTCTCGTTGCGGAGCACAGGCTCCGGACGCGCAGGCTCTGCGGCCATGGCTCACAGGCCCAGCCGCTCCGTGGCATGTAGGATCCTCCCGGACCGGGGCACGAACCCGTGTCCCCTGCATCGGCAGGCGGACTCTCAACCACTGCGCCACCAGGGAAGCCCTACTTTTTTTTTTTTTTACTTTCATTGTCCCCATTGTCTGAATAGGCAGTGATTTCTTAAACTAATGTGAAATATACCATCAACGTCAACAATCATGTTAACCCAGATGAAATCTGTACCCTAACAGAATCTCAGCATGGTGGCAGTGTGGGTTAGGGGCAAGTTTTACTTTCTTATAAACAAAGAGACTGAGACTTCAGAATACTCAGCCATAGAGATGTTGGATTTTGTATTTCTTACATAGAGGCTGTTGGTTTTTTTTTAAGGAGGACCAAACTAATATACTTTATTTTTTTTATTGCAAGACATACAAAGACATTTGGATTTTTTTTTCTTTTTAAAATTTTTTTATTTTATATTGGAATAGAGTTGATTCATAATGTTGTGTTAATTTCAGGTGGACAGCAAAGTGATTTAATTATACATATTTATGTATCTGTTCTTTTTCAGATTCTTTTCCCATATAGGTTATTACAGAGTTAGGCTGTTTTTAATCGAGAACTCAAATAGACAGTTTTAATCTCTGGACGTCAAGCCAGTGTGGTTCATGTTTTTTCACTATAGGCTCTACAGTAGAACTTTATTTTAGTAGTCTTATGAAGTTTTCTTAAATTTTGAGTTATTAAAAACTGACCACAAAGAGTATTATAAAAGATTGCACCAATTACAAGGTACTTGGCCTCTAGGTACTAACTTACAATTTACTTAGAGTAAATTGAGAAATATATGTTTCCTTGGAAAGTCCTTAAAGTCTAAAAATAGTATGCTTTTTGTAAAGAAAGCCCACGTCCTATTTTTCTTTTTTAAAAAAATTAAAGCCCATTAGAAATAAGACGTAACAAAAAGTATTAAATTATTTCTGCCATAATAGCACAATCCCACATCAGATTTTTAATATTAATACAAAAGAATAGGCAAGAGGATAATGGCACAGACTTCAGTTCTAACCCAAATAAGGCAGGAAATTTAGTGAAATCGGTTTTCCTCTAATCTTATGTAGGAAAAAAAGTGTCATATGGCAAACCCATATGATTCCAGTCTGCTGGGCTTATTCATCCCTGCAGTGACATTCAGAAACTATATCAGAAACATAGTCAATATTTCAACACCATCATGCAGGCTAGAAATGTGGGTAAGGTATGTGATAACTTACTGCATTTCAAAAAGAAGTGTCCTTGGGCTTCCCTGGTGGTGCAGTGGTTAAGAATCCACCTGCCAGTGCAGGGGACACGGGTTCAAGCCCTGGTCCGGGAAGATCCCACAAGCTGTGGAGCAACTACTGAGCCTGCGCTCTAGAGCCCACAAGGCACAACTACTGAGCCCACACGCTGCAACTACTGAAGCCTGCACGCCTAGAGCCTATGCTCTGCAACAAGAGAAGCCACTGCAATGAGAAGCCCTCGCACCACAGTGAAGAGTAGCCCCCGCTCACCACAGGTAGAGAAAGCCCACACACAGCAACAAAGACCCAACACAGTGAAAAATAAAGTAAATAAAATAAATTTATATGTATATAAAAAAGTGTCCTGATTGGGACAAGATGTTGATCATATATCTTCTTCTCTCTTCAGAAACTTATGGCTGTTTTCTTCCTTGCAACTCATTCTCTGTAAAGGCATGTTTTCTCTTCTTTTCTCCATAGAATGAAAAAGAAAAAGAAGAAGGATCAGTATCTTAAAAATAAGCTTTCCTACCACTTGGGGAGATGACCAGCTTCCTTTACTAGTCACTCATTTCGCATGATCCTCTCCTGCCTCAACTTAAAATGTTCTCCCACACGTGCACCCTCTCCTATAACAAATACACTGTTCCCATGACTTACACCTTTGTCCATGTTATTCTCTTGGTCTGGGACCCCTCCTCACCTCCCCACTCCTTCCCCCACTCCACCCTTTCTCCTCTTCCCTGCACCTAATTCCTGCATTTTTTCCCCCTTTTTTTTTTTTTGCGGTACGCAGGCCTCTCACTGTTGTGGCCTCTCCCGTTGCGGAGCACAGGCTCCGGATGCACAGGCTCAGCGGCCATGGCTCACAGGCCCAGCCGCTCTGCAGCATGTGGGATCTTCCTGTACCGGGGCACGAACCCGCGTCCCCTGCATCGGCAGGCGGACTCTCAACCACTGCGCCCCTCCTGCTTTTTGATGTATCAAGAATCAGCTCCTCGGGCTTCCCTGGTGGCGCAGTGGTTGAGAGTTCGTGCCCCGGTGTATAGTCTCTTGACAATTATTTCCTGATCTTATTTCCAAGGAAACTTTAGACTTAAGATGTTTATTCTGCAAAGATAGGTGTGTGATATTTTATTTTCATTACAGATATAGCAAGTAGAATGCATTTATCCTTTGTGGCCAGGGAATGAAAGGAGCCCCATGTGTAGAAAGCAGTGAAATCTCCAAAATATGAAAATTGGGTGTGGGTAAACTTGAAGTCAGTGTGTAAGGCAAGCATAGAATCTTCTGACTTTCTTTTCTTTAATAAAACTTAATTATTTATTTATTGTTAAGGAAAGTCGGAGACCCTGTGGACATTTCTACAACTGAAATACTCCTTACACTTGGAAGTCAGGCTATTTGTTGGAAGGATAGAAAAAAAGCTAATGCCTAAAAAAAAACTAAGCTTGGAGAAGGGATCATCACTAATAAGATATATATATAAGAGATATATATATATATATATATATAAGATAAGAATAAAAATAATAAGATATATATATAAGATCCATGTATTGCTGATCCTCTGATTAAATACTTTTTTCAAAAAAGTTATTTGTTGAATGAATAAAAACAGATGGTTTATTGACATTTTAGAGAGGAGTAACAAACTCTAGTTAAAAAGAGTCCCAATCTGAATTAACAAATCACCATGTTGTGCAGGATGTTGAAATTTCACTGCCAGTAGATTCATGGCCTGTTCTGAGTATTTCATTCCCATTTGACTCATTGTGATAAAATACTGGGGCATGGGTAGTCTTTAGGACCTGACAGCAGACTCCACTTTAGTAGGACCAGCATCAGGGCTGTGTGCTTTCTTTTAGGAGGCAATGTAGTCTACCTAGCCCCAAATGGACCAATGAGAGCTTGGCTAGGACTTGCTTATGGTAGCCCATAGAAGTCACCTGAAAGAGTACCAAGGATGCAGATGTCACCTCGGCCAGTTGGCCTATCAGTTGACTGAAAAAATAAAACACATTTCTAATGTAGTTTAGCAAAATATGATATTTTGAAAGGGGTCTGAAATATAACAGGGATCTTAAAGCTGGATTTTTGTTTCTTTCCAGACTTTGTCTCTTTGTCTGTCAGTCAGTCAGTCTCTCCGTCTCCTTCCTCTTGTCAACTGGTAGGTAACAAGAGAAAACATATATATTGTCTCATGTTTCTTTATTAATAACAACAACCAAACACTTGAATTCTGGCCACCATCCACGTCAGATTTTTAATTTAAATGGTCTCTTCCTTGGAATTAGGTTCTTATTCCTTCTCTGTCTCTTTTGTATTTCTGAAAGATATTCATCAATTTAAAATAAGAATTCCAATTTCATTCTAGAGAACTAATACTATCTGATTCTCACTATTTTTTACTTTCTTTTTCATTCCCCATACCTCTGCCACTGCCAAATAAACTGATTATCTCAATTTTTATCTTCTCTTTTATATTTTTAAGGCAATAACAGATACTCTAGGTGACGGGATAACTTGAGGCAAAAATGGTTTGAATCAATTTATGGGTAGTTTTGATCACATCTATCAGTTTTATGACCTGCCATTCATAATAGATCACTTCCTAACCTGATCCTGGCCCTGGCCCTGGCCCAGTTTAGAAAATTACTAGTATAGTTGCTGGTTGACACTTAAATGCATATCTTCAAGTTTAGTAATCTGAAGGAAAATTTCCAGAGGCATGATAATAAGGAAATTTAATTAAGAGCTCATGTTGACTCAGGAGTACTATGTACAGCATTGATCCATAGTATAGCTAATACATTCATTATGCTGCAGGTTTCAAGTGATTTCTTAGTACATTGGCCAATCAGAGTGGAACCTGTCTCAACAGGAACGTTGAAAGAGGCAAGGCAATGAACCTTTCATCTTCACTGGGAGTGAACTAACTTGCCAAATCTGGGCCATCAATCATAGTGAATATGTTCAAAACAAATCATACATCTTCCACAGTTCATTGTATTCATCAGCACGTTTGAAGTCAGCAGTCCAAAGTAGTTGCTTTTGGCCAAGTTTTCCATAGCCTGTGGTTTAGGCAATATGCTTCAGCTGTCTTTTTCAAGGCTGTGGTTCTCATATAGTTGTACTCCATGGGCCAGTGTCAACGAAATCTGAAAGGACAAAAGGGTGGCCTCGTTTATAAGGAAGGTCATTACATTATATCTTTGAAAATGCTGTCTTAAAAATCAAGTCATTGTCTAAAAAGTCTTGGAATCACTTAGAGCTTGAATGCATGAATAGATTGGAAGACTGAGTTTCCCACTCATGTACTGTGCTAGCACTCACTGTATAGGCAAAAAAGTGCAGTATGAAGTGTTTATACATGGGGGGGGCAGGAGAGTGTTCAAACATGAAATAATTTATTGTCACTGTTCTGATTGCCTCTTTAAAAAATGTTTTATTTGGAAATCATATCAAACATAATAGAAAGCTTTGTGAAGAGTACAGAGAACCCATAGGTATTCCTCACCCAGATTGACCCATTGTCAACACTCTGCCCCATGTGCTGTATCACTGTCTTTCTCTTTGTGTACACACACACACACACACACACACACACACACACACACACTACTTTTCTTCTTAGAAGCCCTTGAGAGAAAGCTGCACACATCATGGCCCTCCATTCTCCAACTCCCCAATCTATATCTCCAAAAAACAAGTATACTTTTCTAAACAACTATAATATAGCATCAGACACCTGATTGCCTTTGGATATTTCAGCATGAATTGTTTTTATACCTTTTTACCTCAAATTCTAACCCAGATACTGAAACTGGTAGAAAGAATAACTCAACTATCTAAAAAAAGTCATATCACTCCCATTTTAAATTTTGCCAACAAACATGGTATGTCAGTATGTGGGAAATGACTCAATGTTGGTTTTAGGAAAAATACATGTGTTAATACTAATAGAAATTTCCCTTAATAAAGAAATCTTATCTGTTTAGGGATGCATCTTATCAGTGGCACTACAGTTAGCTAGCATTCGTTAGGACAGACAGAACATCTTGTCTTTCTGTATTTTTGACCCTGTTTTTCCTCTTGTGATCAGATAACCCCAGGTTTTGAAAGATTTCAGTAGTTTCTACTTAGTCAGTGCCCTTGCCTTTCTCCCTGGCAGTAAGCAGCAGAGAAGTGGAGGGGGCATTGGCAATGCCAGATGGGTTTTGGAGAGATCAGGGGTCCTGTGGTCATTATCCTGACACTACACCACAGCCATTCCTTCATTGAGACAGTCCCAAAATGGTTCTTGTAGCTGTTTTTATCTCCTATCTTATTTTTTGGAATGCAGGTTTACACTGCTGTGAATAAATAGAACTGAGATTTATGTTTAATAAGCTATGTAGCTAATTTTGATAACGCATATCTGACAGTTGCAATTTTTTTCCCAAAGGGCCTTGAGCTGGTATATCCCTCTCCACCCCAGTGTATCCAACAATATGCCTATGTATTGGGGGATCCAGTTGAGAACAACAGTGCTTCAGGTATTTAGAATGGGCAGCAAGATTTTCTGTAGGAGGAAGTTGTGATGCTGCAGCAATTTATGAAAAACTGGTCCCTTGGTAACTATGGTGGACACTATAGTGGCACAATCCTGCAAAGTCGTCCAGGAGGTTGTGTGTTCATCCAGTGACAATGTACACACAGAGGTGGGTCTCAAGTATGTGCAAACAACAAGTTTACTACCCTGAACAGACTCTTCACTTATTCATTTAACGGATTTACGTTGAAAGGGAATGTTCCAGGAGCTGGGGATTTGGTAGTAAATAAGACAGCCATGGTCTATAGTGTCACGGAGCTTACACATAAACTGTTTTGCTTTAAAATATTATACATTAAGAATTATTTGTTCTCTGACCATATGACCACCGTATGTCATTTTATAAACCTTTCAGACATGACTTGGATCCACAAGAATTTAGTTTTAAAGCTGTTGGATCTGCAGGAGGAGAGAACATTGGCTTTGAATGACAAATCATAGAAAGAAATAATTTTGAAAAAGATGCTCCAGGTTGTAACGATATAACAAGAGCAGTGTGCTCAGAGACTACTGAGTCAGAAAAAATATGCAAGCATCCGTGTGTTCAAGTGTGTAAATGAGTGGGGTGGGAGTCCAGGGGGAGAACCTTCCCAGAATGAGGACAGTGTTCTTCTTCATGGTGGGGACACCATTTTTTCGTTCATCACTTCCAGGCTGCCATCAGCTTCCAGGCTGAAATGGCTTCCAAATTAGGCTGGAAAGGCAAATATCTGAACCCTAGGGGAAGCTCTGGGGGTTCTTGCAGGGTTTTGTTTGGCCTGTTTTCTCAAAATTATTTTCAGATAGTTCCAGAGCAAGCTCTTAATTCACAATCTATCACTGCCCAATATCTTTGAATTAGAGTAAACCAGAAACCAGTCATCCGTTATCTAAATTTCAGCCTGGCCTATGTCAACACACTTCTTGTTGACAAGACTAAGCTATAGTCCTGGATCATAGGTGAATAGGAGTTTTATTAATGGTGTTTGTATTAGTTGGGATTGTATTTGGCTGTGAATATAGACATTTAAAATAGAAGTGGTTTAAACAAGGTAGATGTTTATTTCTGCATCATGTTAAAATCGGAAGGTAGGTAGTCCAGAGCTCATGGGGCAGCACTTCTATTCCATAAAGTCTTCAAGGGCACATGCTCCTTCCATTATGTTGCTATTAGACGTGGCCTCAGTGTGTAAATTCAACCCATGACCTGATATGGCAACCCCAGCTCCATCCATCCACTTCATATTCTAGCCAGTAGAAAAGAGAAGGGAATGGAGAAGGACACATAAAAGATATATGAGAGATGTCTTTTAATGAGAGTTCCTGAAACTTCCATATAACACTTCTACTTCCAACCCATTCACTAGGACTTAGTTGTATGGTAACACTAGGATTCTGGGAATTTTCTGTTTTGAGTATCCATTTGCTTAGGTAAGAATTGAGATTCTAATAGAGATCTGATGAAGAAAAGCACCAGTGTTAGGGACCAGCCAGCAGTCTCTGCCACAATGTAGCCTGTTAATAATGTTGCATGTGTTTTAAGTATTTGACATCAGTGTGCAGAAGTGTATTTGCACTATCATTTGTAGCATGATCTTGTACAGTACGAGCTTAGTAGCTGCAGTTTTCAGGAAAGTCGTGTTAGGCTCTGCTAGAATATTTTACCTACCCTGGCTAAGGGTCTAAAGATGACATGTGCTAGCCTAATGACTAATTTGAATGGTGTGTGGAAATAGATTCCCTACCTCAAAGGTGGTGTGTTCACCTAGAATTGGGGAAAGGAGAAACTGGTAGCCCAGAACAAAAGTAGTTTGGGCTCTTAAGACTGTTTGAGGCTCTTCATGTTCTTAGCAACTCATACCCTCATCTAAATTTGAATCACGGGTACATTTTGAACTCACAGTACAGTCCTAAAGTCCCACACGAGGATTACTCTGCTTGTTCTAACAAGATTGTGTCCCAGCAGGCATGCCACAATTTGAGGGTTACAAATAGGGAGGTCTGAAAAGAGAGGGGCGGAGGGGGTCATTTCTCTTAACTCTACTGCAGTATCTTGGATTAAGGTAGATAATGGTTCCCATTTTGCTGACATGAGGCAGCTATGTCACTAAATAGGGAGAATGAACAGTCCCAGAGCTGATTTAATTTCCAGCGGGGTTTATGGAAGCACTGAAACATGCTGTAGCCAAGTGTTCCTAAAAGTATGAAGTAATCTAATTCATTCCATCATTACAAGAAATTAAAGCCAAGAACAATTACATCCCAGTAGTAAAAAGAATCAGTTCAAGTGCCATTGTTATTGACTGAATGAAGTGAGCTTTCTGATTACCTTGACCAGGCAACATTTTAATTTTCGTCTGTCCATTTATTCCAAATCGCATTAGAGGGGCTTAAACTGATTTTGACCAAAGAAGCTACATTATTAAGGTGCAGTTTAATCTGAGAAGCTTAATTACTAGATTAGAGTTTTCGAATGGACGTGTCTTCTAGATTTCAGTAACTGGGGATGTAATCGTTAGTGATTCTTTGTTTCTCAGTGTTCCTAAGTGGTTCAAGATGAAAGAAAGACTTAACTTTAGAGAACTGATTTTTTTCTGTTGTTTCACCAAGAGTGTCTCTGAACAGAGGTGCCTGTTCTTCCAACAGTACGCTCAAAGCTCCTGTATGCTCTGGTGATTTGAGAGAATTGCTTCCATAGAGGAAAGCCTTGGGCCGGTGTGGTACCCAGACTTCCGGAAGAGGCAGGGCTGGGCAGCTAAATGATGTGTGATGAACTCTCCCATAGTGTCCATATGATTTAGCATCCACACCAGGACACTTCTGAGAATGAAATGCAATGCTATTCATCTTTATGCTGGGATAACAAACATAAACCTGGTAAATTCAAGGTCAATTAGAATATATGAAACCCCTACCCATGTGGAACACAGGGCAATAGATATCTAAACAAACAAATGAAATGGGGTGTTTAGGCACCCAGAGAATAAGCCATTCTGTAGGGCACTAGGAGGGGCAACTGAAGACAAGGTTCACTATGCCAGGGATTTCTCTTTGCAGCACAGTTACTCTAATAACGCAATATCTCAGAGCATGAGGCTTACTAGCCCCTGAAGCATGTTAATATTTCTCTAACCGTCTAGTTGTTGATTCTCAGAGGTGTGAGAAGCTCTGGAAACATCACAGAAAGGTAGCCTTAATAAATGGACTGTTTCATGCTTTTTCAGTTCAATTCAATTCAACAAAAATATTGGATATCTGGTATGTGACAAACCAGTGTTTTGCACCAGAGATAGAAAAATGTATTGATATGGTCCTAACCCTGGAGAAATTCATTCTAGTATTAAACAAATCATGGCAATAGATTATTTAATGATTTAATTACTCGAAAAGTTGGCTTTCATGCATCAAATATGATATCTGCCAGTCTCTGTCTTTAGAGGGAACTCCTGCTGGGTGGTAACCTGGGTGTTTCCAGACCCCCTACTCATGCTAGACGCTATGGTAAACAAAAGGGGCGAGTGGGTTGTTATAGTGACACTGTTTTTACTCAGAGGTCTTTGTTTTCCAGACTGTTAATTTACTTTTTTTCCACCTGGAAAGCCCTTCCCAACCATCTGAGCTGTTCTGACCAAATCAGCAGAGACAAGCTACAGAGATTCAGGATGTCTGGGTTAAAAAGGTTTGCTTGTTTAATTAGATAAACAATTTGAGAGTACTTTCCAGGATTACTCTTCTTAGTCACATCGGTAAAGGCTGGGAAGACCCTCTCAGTCAGTCAGTGAGTGAATAATAGAATCTGGGAGAAGAGTGAAACGCTGGAAGGAGCTGGAAATAATTCAGAAAATCCTAACATACTCTATGTGCCTGCATCTAAAATCCCTCATCATCATGCTTTTCTGAGCACTTACTTTTACACACACGCAATCCTATTAATCTTCAGAATCACCCTGTGATGTAGGTCCTGCTCTCGGCATTTTTCAAATTAAACAAGCGAATTAGCTTATATGAGGGTCTCAGGCTAGTCAGTGGCAAAACTCAGGTTGGGAAACAAGGACTGACTTACTCCAAACACTGTTCTCTTGAATTTTCAGTCCCTCTGTGGCGCAGAATAAATCAGCATATAGTCCACTCAGAGATTAAGGGGAGTCGGGGCCCACCCAGCCTCGTTTCTAAGTAAAAGAATAGGGTGTGGCGGCAGCTCAGAGCTCCAGTAGGGGCTTTACTCCTGTAGAAGAAGCACCTTCCTTCTGCAGCCAGCCAGCCAGGTTCAATTCAAGTGTCAGTCTCACCCTGAAGGACAATTACGTTATCAATGGTTACTTGCCCTGATGAATTCATTTCTAAACTTTCAATCCGCACAAAGAGAGCAGGACCCTGGGGCCCCAGGGACCAACTCATGGGGAGGAGGACGGGGCAGGCAGAAGGGGCAGCAAATGGGGAATTCGAGCTGCAAACTTTAAATTCTCAAAGGGTTGGATTTTTTCCGCCGGCTTATCTGCCAGCCCCAGGTTTTCTCCTCTGCCCCCCACAGTTTCCTTGTCCTTTTCACATAAACATTGTCTTCTTCATGTTCTCAGCTTCCAGTTGGCTGGATTTCTCCACTTTTAGAGACCCATGCCTACCCTTTCCTCCTTTGCCCCCGTGCTTGTAGCTCTCTGCCTCCTTTTCTCTCTCACTCCTAGGCTTCCACTGAAGAGAATTTGGAGACTTGGAGAAGGAAAAGACTGTTTTTGTGTCTGGTGTGCCTGAAACCTAGTGCCACGAGCTGTTTCTTGCCCCATCTGAGCCACCAGGTCCACTCTTGCTGTTCCCTAAATCCCAACCCAGTTTGCAAACTCTGATCATGAGTTACCAGGTAGAGGAGGGCTTGGACATTGTCTTCAGGAAGACTGGCATGCTTCTGCCTTAGCACGCATGAATTTCTTTTTCTTTAATTTTTATTTTATATTGGAGTAGAGTTGATTTACAATGTTGTGTTAGTTTCAGGTGTACAGCAGAGTGATTCAGTTATACATATACATGTATGTATTCGTTTTCAAATTCTTTTCCCATTTAGGTTATTACAGAATGTTGGGCAGAGTTCCCTGTGCTGTACAGGAGATCCTTGTTGGTTATCTATTCTAAATATAGTAGTTTGTATATGTCAACTGTTTGAAATCACTGTGACTGTTCATTTTTGGATGAGCACCTCTAGACTGGGGGCTCCCTGAAGCCAGAGATCTGAATTCAGCTCTGTACTTTGAACACCTCTTAGAGTTATCAGATACCCCCTAACAGATGTTCAACAAATATTTGTTGAGTAATGAGTCGAACCAAAGTTTTAAGTAGACAAGAATGAATCAATGTCAATAAAATCAAAACAATGTCTAGTTTCCCAACTTTGTCCAGCAAAAGGACTTACCCCCTTGGTAAAACCAAAACAGACAAAGTATATGGATTCCCTCCAGCTCCAGAACCCATCATCCTAAATCTTCTCCTGAGTGTCCCCCTCCCTGGGTGATCTCAGGATCACTGCTCCCCAGACTTTCCTGCTGCTCCTGGGGAGAGCTTGTCATCGGCTTCTATGCAGAGCTTCCTTTGGAAGAACTTTTGCATGAAGGAAGTGGCCTGTGAAAGGCAGGAATGGAGTAGATGGAAGAGGGAATGAAGGACTGGATGAGCAAGGGGTAAATATGACCAAATGTGCAGATGTGGGACTCTGGGGGGACTTGCTGACAGGAGGTGGGGAGTGTAGGTGGGGTCAACCGCAAGGGATGGTGAGGACAGATGGGTCTAGTGAGATGGATTTTAAAGGACATCCCAGGAGTCTAACTGAAGTTTAGATACAAACCTATATGCATTAGAATCCAGAATATGGTTTTGTGTAAGGAGAGATATTATTATTATTATTATTATAGAAGAGGTGCTTTGGGAACATAAGATTATTTAGGAGGAATTGAAAGAGGAAAAGACCCCTAGAAACTGAGGCAAGAGCTAGGTTTTCTGGGAATTTCTTTGTAAGAGTTAAAATGTGGGCCAAATGGAAAAATTTATTTTTTCCTATTCATTTGCCAATGAAAGGGATAGGATGTGTGGCAGTTTGGGGGAAACAGTGCTCCCTGTTCGGCTGGGTCATTAGTAATTTTTAGGTCATTGGAGTCATATCTTTTTGGTCAGGCCAAGTTCCTCACAGCACATCTCATAGGGGTCCAGTTGGTGCATGGACAGCTGAGATCATTTGGCCAAGACCGTCCCTGAGTAATTATTGGAACCTGGTAAGGAATCTCTGTCTTTTGACTCCAAATCAAAAGTCTTTGTGACCCTACATTAGCCTTCCGGATTCCAGAAACATTTAACTTAATTTTTCTACCTTGAAATTATAATGTCCTTATAGGCTTGTCTAAAACGCTGCTCTCAGGGAGACTTCTGTCACTTGTGCTAATAAGCACTGCAGATATTAGACGTTGCAATCTGGCCACTAAGGGTTATGACTTTTATTTTGTTCCGTCCTTAAAATGTTTAACTTTTTAAAACTAGTTGCCCAAACTTTAAAAACAAATTTTGCATAGAAAAACTCCAAATGTGGGGATTCTTTTGAAAAATCTGAAGATCTGGCAACAGGTGGCCATCATTCCCACATGTGCCCTCTGAAGTCTCCACCTGCTTCCCCCTCAGTACCCCCAACCACGTCATTCATCCATTCATTCATATGATCTGTCTGGCTCCTATAAGGCTTGTTAGTGAGTGATCTATGCTTTATGTGTTCAACTGCTAAGCCTCTAGTGTCCTAAGGAACCCCACACATGTATGGAGAAATGACTTATGAAGTATCTGCATGTTAGACAGCTCGTACCATAAAGGACCCTGTGTTCTACCTACGTCTCCCTTGCAGTAGAAAAGTAGAGGGAGAGTTTTTGTTTGTTTGTTTTTGTTTTTTTTGCAGTACGCGGGCCTCTCACTGTTGTGGCCTCTCCCGTTGCAGAGCACAGGCTCTGGACACGCAGGCTCAGAGGCCGTGGTTCACAGGCCCAGCCGCCCTGCGGCATGTGAGATCTTCCCGGACCAGGGCACGAACCCATGTCCCCTGCATCGGCAGGTGGACTCTCAACCACTGCGCCACCAGGGAAGCCCAAGGGAGAGTTTTTATTACAAAATGGGAAGAAGAAACAAGAGGGAGACAAAACTAACAATTATTAAGCTAGATGATTCCTTACCTCCATGTTTTCAAACTTATTGGTAGATTGCAAAATCAGTTTCATGGGTCACAATCAATATTCTTAAAATGAATAGAATAGAAAACATCAGAGTGAATCATACATGGTAAGAGTAAATATTTCATGTAAGTTCTATTCCAGTTCTTTATATACTGGATCAAATATGTGTCCAGTGTGTGTGTGTTTCAATTATGTGTAGATTTCCTTTATATGGTGTGTATATCATTCTTTCACTTTCACTTAAATGCATGGTTTGTTAAACAAAGACTATAAACAGATTTTGCCATGACTATTATATATAACACACGAAAGTTGCTTTTAATAGGAGTTCACTCCCTCCTACCTTTTATTTTTTTTCAGTAGTGTGTATGTGTTAATCCCAAACTCCTAATTTATCCCCCCACCTTTCCCCTTTGGTAACCATAATTTTGTTTTCTACGTCTGTGAGTCTCTTTCTGTTTTGTAAATAAGTTCATTTGTAATTTTTTTTTGGATTCCATATATACGTGATATCACATGATATTTGTCTTTCTCTAACTTACTTCACTTCGTATGATAATCTCTAGGTCCATCCATGTTGCTGCAAATGGCATTATTTCATTCTTTTTTATGGCTGAGTAGTATTCTCTTATACATATATATATATAGTTATATATATATAGTTATCTAGTTATAAATATATATGTGTATGTGTGTATGTATGTATATATGAAACCACATCTTCTTTATCTATTCATCTGTCCGTGGACACTTAGGTTGCTTCCATGTCTTGGCTATTGTAAATAGTGCTGCTATGAATATTGGGGTGTATGTATCTTTTCAAATTAGAGTTTGCACCTTTTCTGGGTATATGCCCAGGAGTGGGAGTGCTGGATCATATGGTAGTTCTATTTTTAGTTTTTTAAGGCACCTCCCTACAGTACTCCATAGTGGCTGTACCAATTTACATTCCCACCAATTGTGTAGGAGGGTTTCCTTTTCTCCAACCCCTTACCTTTTTAAAACAAACAGGTATCAAAACCTTCCTGTACATATTTTTTATAGCAGGAGTCAGCACCCACACTTCTTCAAAAAATGAGCACAATTAACAATAGTATTCATTGTACTTCCTACTTTAAACAAGTATACTGGTCATAGTATAAAATGTGTTTCTTACTGTGGTTCACTGTCAAAAATATTTAAAAGCCACTTCCTTATTTCATATAATCTTCTCCCAAAACTCTGTATGGGTAGAGTCTGAGCCTTTAAGAAAATGACAGTCTCTACAGGAGTTGAAGTTCCCCATAATTTTTACTTGTTGGAAGGTCTCAGAGAATGCCAAAAAGGAATTAGCTGGGGCCTTGAAGCTGATGAACAAAGGGAACTTTCAAGCTGGGAAGCCATGATTATTAGGTCACCAGGACAAATTATGAAAACAAAATATACAGACTGGAATTAGAATGTGGACCTAAATATCCAGAAGCTTCTCCATTGGTTATTTTGCAACAGAAAATTATATGAATGAAATAAATAATGCCAGTGAAATGGTAGATGCACTGAGAATAGTGGTGTTAGCAAAATGGCAAAAATCATGAAACTTAAAAGTTGTATTTCAAGAGTTAAGGTATGTAATACCGTTTAAAAATATAAAGTAAAAAATATAAAGTTAAAATATAAAGTCACCAGAAGGACACACCACAGCAACTTATTGTAATGGATCTCAAACTTGTCTTAAATCTAAACCCTTAATGAACTCAATGTGAAATGTCCACACGTTAAATAAATAATTCTAGCTGGTAAATATATCCTGGAGATTTATAAAAATATTTATAATATATGTGTAGTCATTGTGTTTTCAGACAATAGGAAGAAAATTGCTATTCAACTTTTTTTTTCTCTAATCAAGGAGCTGTAATTTATGCATAAACCTGGAATACTCAAAATAAAATATGGTTTTGCAAGATCAGAGGATGGCAAGAAGTGTCCAAATTGTTTTGAAATAATATATATTTTCAAAAGCTAATCTTAAGAATGAAATAAAACACGAATGGCATGCTTTAAGCATCTAGCTTAATAAAACAACTACAGTTTTTTGTTGTCTTTATTGGAGTTTAATTGCTTCACAATGTTGTGTTGTTTCTGCTGAACAATGAAGTGAATCAGCTCTCTATATAAATACATCCCCTCCCTCTTGGACCTCCCTCCCCCCCCCATCCCACCCCTCAGGTCATCACAGAGCACCGAGCTGAGCTTCCTGTTCTTTACAGCATGTTCCCACTAGCTAGCTATTTTACCCATGGTAGTGTATAAATGTCAATCCTAATTCTCCCAGTTCGTCCCACCCTCCCTGTCCCCCTCTGTGTCCACATGTCCATTCTTACGCCTAATAGTTTAAAGTAACAGTTACAATGAATACTCTTGCTCATTGTGTTAATTTTCAGAGAGATGCAGGGGCTAACTACTACTAGTATCAAAAATATGTACAGAATTGTTTTGATAACTGTGTTTGAAGAAGAGATGAGGAGGAAATGGATGCAGTTAAAATCAGCTGTTACATTGGGCTTCCCTGGTGGCGCAGTGGTTGAGAGTCGGCCTGCCGATGCAGGGGACACGGGTTCGTGCCCCGGTCCAGGAAGATTCCACATGCTGCGGAGCGGCTGGGCCTGTGAGCCACGGCCGCTGAGCCTGCGTGTCCGGAGCCTGTGCTCCGCAACGGGAGAGGCCACAGCAATGGGAGGCCCGCGTACTGAAAAAAAAAAAAAAAAAAATCAGCTGTTATGTGTTACATGTAACAAACTTGATAAATATTTATAATTTTTTAAACAAATCATGCATTTAAGTTGAAAGGAAACCAATAAAACGAAATAGGCATATGGATATGTGATTCTTTAAGTTAGTCTTAAATTCAAATAAAATATGGAACATGGCCTGGGGTTCAATCTTCTGTGGGGTGTATTTTTAGCTTTATTTACAAATGAAAAAACTGATAGATTGAAAGTTCAATAATTCACCCAGCTTTGCCACATTGCTAAGTTGCAGAGCCAACATTTGAGCCTAGTTCTCTGTCCCCAATGTCATGCTCTTCCTATTGCTCATGACTGTCCTAGGAGGCCACTAAAATAGATACCTCTAGAAATCTTGGTTCATTGCTCACTGTGCATCTGGACTCCTGCAATGCATTCTTTTATTTATTTATTTATAATTTTTATTTTTGGCTGAATTGGGTCTTCGTTGCTGCATGCGGGCTTTTCTCTAGTTGTGTCGAGTGGGGGCTACTCTTCGTTGCGGTGCGCAGGCTTCTCACTGCAATGGCTTCTCTTGTTGCGGAGCATGGGCTCTAGGCGTGCGGGTTTCAGTAGTTGTGGCTTGCAGGCTCTAGAGCGCAGGCTCAGTAGTTGTAGCACATGGGCTTAGTTGCTCCATAGCATGTGGGATCTTCCCAGACCAGGGCTCGAACCCGTGTCCCCTGCATTGGCAGGCAGATTGTTAACCACTGCGCCACCAGGGAAGTCCTGCAATGGATGCTTAATCTACCTCCTCCCTTCCTCATTTTATCCTCCTGGGCCACAAGTACACTTATGCAATTACCTTAATATCCATTAGCTCCAGGCCACACATTGAAGTATTCCACTCTGTTTCCCTCCTGCTCCCTGGAAGGAGTCTACTCTATCCGGGCTATTTTCCACCCACACATGAAACCTTTATTCAGGCTTCAGATGTTTGTTTCTTCTACCTGAAAAGAATGCCAGTTGACTCCCTCCTCCCACCCACAGCCATTCAAACCACAGACTGCGCCGAAGACCTCCAACCAGGTTCACCTTCTTCCTGGAACCCTGCACACCTAGCTGCCGTCCATACCTTCTGCTCCCTGCCCTGAGCCACAGTAGCGCTTCCAAGCTGATGATTTCCATGCTACCTTCCACTGTCTCTAGGCAGCAACTGGTCATGTGTCTGATTTTCTCAGCAGGGTATTATAAGTTCCTTCCCAGGCCGAGGCCACTGAATCTTTCATGTTCTTGTGTTTCACAGCAACCAGCACATCAGAGAGGCTCAATAAATATGTATGCATTGTTGGACTGCTCTTTCTGGGATGAGAGAGAGAAAGGGGGAGGAAGGGGAAGAGGAAGATTACTCTCTTGCCACTTCTCAATAGTACATGAGGGCAGGAGGAGGGGAAAGAAGATGTCCTTGGTGGAGATTTCAAATATATGGGAACCTACAGAACAGATGTATTGTGTTTATGTTTTTGGACTCACCTGACATGATATAGAGCAAAGTTTTCCAAAGTATGCTTCAAGATATTATAGTTGTTGCACTCCAAGATCAAATATGTTTTAATAATACTTGTTAAGTGACATTAAATAGGTCTCTTTGCTGTAGAGCTTCTAGCTTTTGGTAGGTTCATGTCCATTAAAATCACTGCTCCTTAAAATCATATGTAACATTTCCCAATGTTGTTTGCCCAAAGAATTCTCTTAATAAGGAGACTCTCATAGAAATTATGTTCATTTAAACATTCTTTGGGAAATGTTGGAGTGATATCTCCCGGTAACTTCATAGTAAGTGGTGTGCTCTCATTAACCAATGACATATTTGTACTTTTTTAAAAATATATATTTATTTATTTACTTATTTATTTTTGTTGTGTTGGGTCTTCGTTTCTGTGCTAGGACTTTCTCTAGTTGTGGTGAGCGGGGGCCACTCTTCATCGCGGAGCGTGGATCTCTCACTATCGCGACCTCTCTTGTTGCGGAGCAGGCTTAGTGGTTGTGGCTCACGGACTTAGTTGCTCCGCGGCATGTGGGATCTTCCCAGACCAGGGCTCGAACCCGTGTCCCCTGCATTGGCAGGCAGATTCTCAACCACTGCGCCACCAGGGAAACCCCCGTATTTTTAAATGCTAGTGACTTTGCGTGATTTGGTGTGGTCTTGTGAAGGCTATTCTAGATCTTAGATTCTTCACTCATGTTCAGCGCAGAACTGGTTAATAATTGAAGGATGATGGTAAGAAAATAGTAAGTGGCTTAGGATTGAGAACCTGTGAGAGTGGAAGTAACCCTTTATGTGTGAAATGCCTTATTGTAGATGAATTTATTTAAACAACCTTATAAATTGGGTCAGAATAATAGTTACTATTGATTACCTGCTATAAGTCAGATATACGTGCATTACATGCATTTTCACATGCATTTCTCATAAAAATTAATTCCCAATTTATACAATGGGCTCAGGTATTTAAATGACTAATTTAAGATAACAGGATGACTAGAACAAGGGCAAAGCTGGAAGTCAAATTCTGAAATCTGTGCTCTTTCCCATCTGTCATACTGCTTCCCATGGGGAACTCTATGGGTTGTGGGTCTTTGCATGTGTGTGTAAGAGCTTTCTTATCCAAATCTAAACCTCCCGAGATACTCTTGTACAATTAGAAAACTAATTTTTTTTTTTTTTTTTGCGGTACGCGGGCCTCTCACTGTTGTGGCCTTTCCCGTTGCGGAGCACAGGCCCCGGACGCGCAGGCTTAGCGGCCATGGCTCACGGGCCCAGCCGCTCCGCGGCATGTGGGATCTTTCCGGACCAGGGCACGAACCCGTGTCACCTGCATCGGCAGGCGCACTCTCAACCACTGCGTCACCAGGGAAGCCCGAAGCTAATTTCTTTTACTTAAGCTTGTGTGTGGTGCCAGTTCATGCACAAGTAGACCATCCATGTATATATGGTATAATCTTGAGTGCTAAAACTTGCTCTATAATGTATACACATTTAACAAATGCAGGTTTACCAGTAGGCTGACGTGGCTTCTCACTCATATGTTCTACTTATAGCACAAGTAGTGAGTATAAACATGGGACGTAAGAAGTTACCCTTCTCAAACCTATTCATAGCCTATTTGAAAGAGCCTAGTCTTTCTTTGGACACCTTTTGTATAGATATATTTTTCTTAGCTCAGACTTCAGTTCCCTTAAATGGAATGAATGTCTCTTTGGCATTACTTCTCTTTAGGTATCCCTGGTGAAGGGTAGTAAGGAAACAAAGGAGGCAGCAGAGATACCAATTCAGAGTGAAAAATTCTGGAGCAGTTTTGATTAAAACAATTATTTTCTTTTCTCCATTCAGGAAGGAATTCTCCACCTGGAGTCCTTGGGGACTTCAGGGAAGCCAGTGAACACTTTTAAAATAAAAACTCTGATTATATGAACATATGTCCAGTTTTCTGGAGCGGTTTGCTTTAGATTCTCAAAAGGTTTATTAGACTTCCAAAAAGGTTTACAAGCATTGTGCCTTTTGAAGTACAGGGAATCAAAATATACCTACCACCAATGTCTCCTTTATGGGCAGTCACTTAAGGGAGGTTTCCTTCCATGTGAAAAGTCAGAACCTAGATCGGGAGATAAGGATGATGGAGTGTACAAGATAGAATAGTGAGCAATGAATCAAGTATAGGTAATGGTGAAAAGAAATACGTGATATAATATGACCATGAATTATAAAGATTGAGAAAGGATTCTGAAGACAGAAAGGTCATATTCTAAGGAAAATCTAAATAAAAGTCTGGAATTAAAAAATCTAAATTATTTTTTAAAGCGTAAAACCAACAGAGTATGTATGTGTGGGGTGTAAGAATGGGGAAACAGATGGGGATGGGGTGGATGGGGGAGATGAAGTAGTGAAAACACAGAATAATCTAATGGGGAGGCCATAGACAGTATTTAAGTTTATTACATTGAGAGAGAAATATAGATTTAAATATGGCTGTTAGAAAATAACACGGGCACGACAGATTGGCTAAACTCAGAGCGGCAAGAATAGGTAAGTAGGTAGGAGATCCAGCTATTCTCCCAATTTTGATTTGCATGGGGAACCCATTCTCTTGATCTTGGTAGGATGGATGGCACACAGCCTTTAGTTCATTCACTTGTTCCCCTCAAACTTCATACCTGCATATTGATGGAATCTTTCAAAATTTTGCCTGATTTTATAAAGTTCATTCTCTGTATTTGTCATAATACCTATCATTTCAGTATAATATTAATATATCTTCCAAAAGACACCATGATGCATTAACCATTCCAAAGTTCTGGCAATGTTAGCTTCTGATACTCTTTAGCAACAGACAACACAGTTTGAAAGCAAGAGATGTAGCATAAGAGATACACGAAGATGGATACATCTAGAGAGGCATACCCAGGACATGATGACTACTTAAATCTTACTTGGAAAGAAATATTCTTATTTGTTATAAAGCATGCCTACTTATTGGTTATTTGCTCACAAATACTTGTTGAGTGCCTGTAAATGTCAGCAACTGTCCTACGCACTTGTAGAAAGCCTAGAAACATATATAAAAGTGACATAAACACAGTCATAGAGACAGAAGCCAGCAAATTGTATCTAGGTGGAAGGATTGGCTAAGAATGGCAGCCTTAGATGGGATGGTGAATAAGAGGATCTGGAATGGTGTGGAAAAGCCCACTGGGAAAAAAAAAAAGGCCTTCTGTGAACTCAAGAAGTATGGCATTCATAGAATAAGAAGGAGGGAGTTTGTGCAGCTGAATTTTGAGTGAGGAACTTACACATTAAAAACAGAGCTTAAGTAAGATTATTCTGACTTTATAAACAGGACTGTGGTGAGAAAAACTGCACCCAGGGAGATCCAGTAGTCCGCTGTTACACGAATCTAGAAATATATAGATGAGGATTTGACTGAAGGTGGCAGTTGTATAAATTAAGAAGAAATTGGTAAATCAATTGGCAAAGTATTAGATGGGAATATGGTTGGGGGCAGGGGTAGAGGGTATAAATATACAGCAGAGAAAGCAAGACTTTCTATTTATCAATAACTTTCTTTCTCAAAATATCTCAATTTCAAATGTAAAACATCCATACCTGGTATACAGTTGAACTAAACTCACAGAGTTCCAGAACCATGGTATCGGATGGGACCTTTGAAGACATCTGGTCAATTCTGGAATGCCCTCTATAGTAATACCTGACCCCACCCAGGTTAATCAGTCATGAACAACTTCAAAACCAACACCTCACCCAGATTAACATAGTGTCAGAAGTTATAAAATAAGCAAGTATCAGAGCTGTGTAGGAAGTAGAGATCACCTAAGCAAACTCCTTACTTGCTATAAGGAATGCTTTGTGCAAGAACTGACAGAGATAAAGATGACTGTGTCATCCCTGAAGGTTGATGGAAACACAGATACCCTCCTACAAGCCCCCTCCCCATGGGAATCAAAATGACTCCTAAGGTTGTAACAGGAGTATGAAAATAACATACATAGTTCTAATAGTTTTTTTTTTCAGCCTTTTTGCAAAATGTTTGTTGTTCTTTTATTGAAACAAATTCCCAGAGAGAAGCTTCCTCACTAGCATTTCTAATCTTCGTTGGTGAAATATAAATTGGGAATGAAAATCATCTTACCTCAAACTGGTGGGTGTCTATGGTCTGTTTTGGATATCAGTGGCTATGCCTTGATACTCTCTCCTTTGAAATTCTTTTTATTTGCTCCTGAGAGGTTCTCTCCCTACCTTTCTGGCAGCTTCTCCTCTCACACTAGGCCTCCTAACTGGTCTTGTCTTTCTCCAACCCTCTTTTCACACTTCCCAGAGTAATCTTTCTGAAAAGCAAATCTGACCATGTGACATTCTTGCTTAGATTTTTAGTGGCTCCTTGGGGAAAAAACCATAAACCCTTGGAATAGTATACTAAATCCCCCATAACTGCCTCTCCACCTTTATCTTTGTCCATTGCTGGATCCCAAACTTAGCATTCTTCTCTGCTTGTAGCTACCTGAATGGCCTATGTTCTCTAACTGGCAGTGACACGTTACTCTCTATCTTAGATGTCACCTCCCATTTCTCACCTGGTTAACTCTTCAGTTCATCCTTGGAGACTCCAGGCTGGCATTCCCTCTTTCAGAAAGTTTTCCCAGATCTCTCCTGAGATGTGGTAGTTTGCACCTTCCCTGTTCCCCATCTCTGCCTTATGCCGACTTTGCTGTACCTACTGCCTGGTTTTGGTGGAAACTTACATACATATCTCCAATAATTGCCTTCCTCATTGCACTATGAGCTTCTTTAAACCCAAAGTTATTTCCTTCCATTTGGTGTACCCAGCGCCTGGGACCTAGCAGGTGTTCAGTATATGTTTATTCAAATGAAAAGAAAATTATTATAACCAGTAGAATGTAAACTCCTTGAGAGTAGGCAGGAACTTTTAACTACCTTGTTCATTGCTAAATCTCCATCATTTAGTGCAGTGCCTGGAAAAGAATCTAGTAGGTAAGCAACAAGGTTATTTAACTCATGGTCTCTCACTTAAAATAATCTACAAGGTTCTTGTTATTATCCCTAATCTACAGGTGAGGAAATTAAGGTCCAAGAAAGATTAGGTGATGTGCCAGGGATTATGGCTTGTATGTAGTGGAATGGAGATGGGAACCACCTCCTACTCCTCTAGTTTCCATCAAGGAGTAATATTACTTATAGTCGTTCACATGTCACATAAAGTCCGCAATCCAGATGTCTGATTAAGCTTGGCTCAAACTCCAATTCCTTGGACAAAATTCCTTCCTGCTCTTACACTGAGTTCCAAAAGCTTCCTCCTCTTTCTCTGTCTCTTCTCAGTGTCAGCTCAGGCTGACATTTCAGTTTGAGCCAATCTGGCCTCCAAGCTCAGATTAAACAAAACAAAATCTCTTTATCTCAGCATTTTGTACCTTCAGTAACTTTATTAAAGACTGGGGGGAGTGGGAGATTTATAGGGTGAAATTATCCTGTAAACAAAACTGACTCCTTTCTGTTATACACGCGCGCACACACACACACACACACACACCCCACATATATTCCCACCGGAGCAACAAGTATATTCTTCCCCTTTCCTATGTGGAAGAGACCACAGGTTAGTCCCGCCCAAACCAGTACTCCTCAAGTTCCATCTTCTGTAATAAGTAGCCTTGTCAAGCACTTTCTTGCACTCTCCCTGAAAGAAATTCTGGTGAACAGAGTTACGATGAATACAATATGATGACAATTTCAGAAGACTGTAGTTTTTAAGAGCAAGAAGTCTATTCCTTTGGAAGTCCCACTGAGCAGTCCTTCAGTTCATGCCTGACATGTCATGAGAGCATATGCTTATGTCAAATTTTAATACTGAGGGCTTCCCTGGTGGCGCAGTGGTTGAGAGTCCGCCTGCCGATGCAGGGGACGCGGGTTCGTGCCCCGGTCTGGGAAGATCCCACATGCCGTGGAGCGGCTGGGCCCGTGAGCCATGGCTGCTGAGCCTGCGCGTCCGGAGCCTGTGCTCCGCAACGGGAGAGGCCACAACAGTGACAGGCCCGCGTACCGCAAAAAAAAAAAAAAAAAAAAAAAAAATTAATACTGAGATTGTTTTAGATAAGAATAATCATCAGAAAAGCAAATATTCTGTAAATTATTAATTTTATTCTACCAATAACATGGCTGAAGATAATGGTCTCACTGACTTCAGCCTTGCCTCCCTCAATCCCATTTACTGCAGAGTCCTAGAATTTTCCATGTTAATAAAACCAGATCCCCTATCGAGCAGTACTCCAAATCACTCAGTGGCTCCTCCTTTTGAAGATTCAGTCCAAAGCCCCTACACGTGCCTTACAAGGCTTCCATGACCAGTGTCTGTGGATTTCTCCAGCCTCTTTCCCCCTGAGCAAGGTCCTACTCATGGGAGTTCCTTTCCCTACATACACATATACATACATCTTTTGAACACAGGCCCATGTGCTTGTTCATATTATTTTCTCTTAAAAACTCTTCCCACCCCCTTCACTTACCTCCTGTTTCATTCTTTAAGCCTCAGCCTTCTCCCACTCCACCTCTGATTTAAATTGCCTTCTGGTATTCTCCCATAGCCTACATGCTTCCTTCTTTCAGAATGCTTTCTATAATATAGTATGCTGAAACTATCTCCACCCCTGGACTCTTAAGCTTTCCTTGGATAAGGGGCACATTCTTTCATTCATCTTGTTTTTCCAGACTCTAATAAAGTGTGTGACACATACTTCGTGCTAAATAAATGTTTGTTGAATTTCTCATGGTACTAGAAGTCAGTGAAATCCAGTCTTGTATTTATTTCTTTAAAAAATTCTACTAGAGCCTTAGGCAGACCCAGAAAAAAAATCATAGATAGTGGGAAGATAGAAAAAAACTCACAAAATTATGTACACCTGCTCCTTGGAGGTCTTTTGAAGTACTAAGTGAAATTTTATATTTTTCATAAGATTTTAAAACAAGAACTTGATGCCAGAAATACACTTGGAAATGAGGACAGCTTGCCACTGGCGAGCTCTGCTTAAACCTGTTACATGTACACATTGAAAGTGTATCCAACACCTTCATGTATTTCCCATCAGATAAAATGTGGAGACAAAAAAAGTCAGCAAAAGTTAGAGCTAAATTGCATCAGTCTTTTACTGCAGCAAATTCAGGGAGTGACTAGCTTGAAGCAATACCTGGTGAGGTGGAAATCATTTTTCTCCAGTTCTACCTACTTTAGACACTATCAATTCCATCCTTAGGAACAAAGAGGGAATTTGGGTGGGAATTAGGAAAGGAGAAGGTGGAATTGCTTAGGAAGATATACATTTAATTACTCGCTCTTAGGAGATGTTTAGTGAAGGGCTTTTTTTTTAAAGAACAATCTGAATCAGCCGTTACAGTTTGTATTTATTTTTGTTAATGAAGGGAAAGCAAATGGTGTCCAAGGTAAAGTGATTTTTTTGGACTTGGTCTCTTCATTTACACCAATAGGCCTGTCTAGGAGTTATGACAAATTTATACAGACCTTTAATCAGTCAAGAGTTGGCAAAGAAACTGACATCCATAGAGTCACACATTATGTAGAACGGATCCTTTTACCTCAATGGTCAACATCGCTGTAAGTTGTGGGTAAGAGTAAGCGGCTGAACATTTCACAAGAAAATGACCTCAACCTCTAGCTCACTGCTGTGGCTCTGAGGCAATTAGTTTTTTCCTTTTCAAAAGGAAGCTGCTGCTTCAGCATCTTCTCCTGGAGCTCCTGGCACCATTTCAGGCCATGTGTCAGGGGAACCCTTGATCACATCACAATGACGGAAGCCAAGTGCTGGCCTGCAAGAATTGAGGACTGTTTGTTCACAGAAGATCCTGAGCAGAAACACGGGTGTCACATAGTTCAAGGGGGCCTTGAAGGAAACTGATGCTGCTGTAGGAGGGGACTTCCAAAGGCTCAAGTTATTTCTCAGTTGCTGTTCCAGAGCCCTCTCCTGGCTTTTATGGAATTTGGCCAAGAGTTGTTGCTTAGACAGTTTCTCCCTGTAGTCCCTTGACTTAGCAAGATTTTGGACGGGAAAATAGAAGAGTTTTCTTATATTTTCAAGTAGTGCCACAGTGACTGCTACTCTCTGGGGAGAAAAGTATTTTATTCATGAATGCAGTATGTGTTCTTGGTAAAACCCCAAATTAAACTAGCTCACTGTTTTTGTCCTGCGAAATGTTGGTGACATTTAGGTGTGTTGTTTGGTGTGCTGACTCAGTTTCCTGGAGGATAGCTGGCAACTCCACATTGAGGCTTTTTTAGTGGGGATGAAAAAGTCAGTTACTTCATATTTTAGAACACTTGGGGTTAAAATTCCTAAAAGTTAAGCTTTAACACTGATCCTGAAAAACTGTGGCTAACCGTATTGCCTATAAACCTAGGAATTTGGAAAAAGTAGTATTCTCAGCTCTATGCTAATATCAACAGTAATTCTTTATTTGAGCAACAGTTTTATAGAACAAACTGTTCTTTGCTCTGTTGTTAGTAATTATTTTCTTACTTATTGGTATGTAGGTGTGCTCTGGTCTTTTTTTTTTTTTCTTTTTTCATTCCCCAGATTTATACAGTGCATGCAGAAGTAGTTAGAAGTTAAAATACATACACAATAAAGGTGTTTAAAAAAATAAAAATAATAAAATAAAATACATACACAGGCCACATTCTTATTGTACTCAAATGCTGATTTTGTCAAAATGACTAATCTATGATTGGGACGTAAAGTAGACCTTCTGAAACAAGCTGTCCCTCTTGTCGCTGTACTGCCTTCTTAAGAGCAAGTCCTGTATTTAAGTACATAATGTCTTGAGGCATTGAAACTTGACTGAATTACTTCTTCACTATTACAATTAAAAATTAAACACTGGGCTTCCCTGGTGGCGCAGTGGTTGAGAGTCCGCCTGCCGATGCAGGGGACACGGGTTCGTGCCCCGGTCCGGGAAGATCACACATGCCGCGGAGCGGCTGGGCCCGTGAGCCATGGCCGCTGAGCCTGCGCGTCCAGAGCCTGCGCAACGGGAGAGGCCACAACAGTGAGAGGCCCGCGTACGGCAAAAAAAAAAAAAAAAAAATTAAACACTGAAGTGTAATACGTGGTGCCACATCCTGCTAGGTCCAAGGCCTATATTTCTGAAAAGCTTTGAGGAGTTGGTGAAGATGGGAGGGGGACTGGGAAGTGCCCCTGGGGCTCAGACTTTGGAAAAGTTGGAGAGCAGGGGAGAGGAACATGGAACACCAAGCCTTTGAGGTGTGGAGAGGGGATTCCTGGCTTCTAGATATAACCAGTGACTGGAAAGATGGCAGTGAACAAATGCTAGATACAATGGTCATGCATCTTTAATCCATTGGATTAGCTAACTATGGGTAGCCCAAATCAAATCACCTAAAATAAGTTAATTTCCTCTTAAAATTCCTACGTCCTTATTTTATACCTTGGAAGAAAAAAGCCAAAATAAAACCATATAGTACATGTACTTCCCTCACAGCTAGGTAATGCTATAGTTGCATATGGAAGATATTAAGTAAAATGAAAATGTGTTATGGTCATAGGCTTAATTATTATTTGTGATCTTTAGGGTATGGGATTACAAGGAACTTTCTGCATTACATCTTTGCGTAATGTTTCAAATTTTATAACAAGCATGTTCTAGTTTTATATACTTAATCAGGGAAAGGCTATACAGATAAAATACTTTATACTTACGATTTAAGATTATCTTTAAGGCTTTTCCTTTTGTTGGGGGAAAAGCTCCAATCACACTTTAATTCACCTGGCAAGGTTAGGTAGTTGTTGTTCCCCAAAAGTATATATTTACAGAGATTGGTGCAGGAAAAAAAAAAGTGGAATAAAAGAGGCAATTTTTAACCTAGAGTTCCCAAAGTGAATAGAAAACAGTTCAAGAATCCCTGATAATAATAAGCCACATGGCCCATGTAACAAATACTTTGAAAGTTATTCTAACTTTTACAAATGTTATATAAAAACCTATCTGGAAAATCCCAGGAGCCCGAGATTCAGTCCATGAAACTTTTTGTTGTGCCACTCATCATTTATGGAGTCTAAATTTCAAGGGCAGAATTTCTTCTTCAATACCTGTATATTCGAAGACCAAGGAAAAGGATCTCACCAACTTCATGTAAGCTTTTCAGTGTATTCTTTCTAATTGACAGTAACAAAGTTTCATAAGATGGGCTCTTGGGAGTTTGGATGTTTTCCCTCCTCTAACAGGTTCACTTACCTGCACACTAATATAGTGAAGTTCTCTGCAATTGATCCCTTACTGTAGACCTCCCCCAGGGTCAAATTTTGTAAATAGAACCTGCTTCCATACGCTGTCTTTGGATATGGTCTTTACATTTTCTCACGTTTGTAGTTTTTCCTGTGCACGGTGGGTAGAAACACTCTTCCAGACTCTTCCCATTGGCATCGAAATACCATCCCGGTCCCTGATTTGCAATTCCACTGACGAAGGAAGCATGTATGCAGGACGGGCGTAAATTGCCCATACGGCGTGCTGCATTCACATTGCTCTTCCTTTACTGTAACTCTTAGACAATTCTGAATGTGAAAACACAACATATTGCCAAATCTGTGAATTCTAAGGCGTTCATATCCACAACATTGTATGTTTTTGTTTGCTTGCTTATGTCCATCCCGAAATTTAGACGTATGGTTCTTAGCAGAGGCTGGGCTGGGAACTGAGGGTCTGGTCTTAATAGAAATACTTTTGATTGCACAACCACCCTGTCCTCTTGAAGTAGGTAAATCCTAAACCCTCAGAAACGAAGCCTCAGAAACACTAAAACCCAAACCCACACAAACGGTTGCGCGGGTCCTAAATAACCATCTTGTGCCGCCCGTCGGGCTCTCCGGCGAAAGCTCGCAGGAAGCACGGGACAGTGGAGACGCGGAGGCTCGGGCCGTCTGGGCAACCGGGAGGGCCTCGGCTCGACTGGGCGCGCGGGGTCCCCGCGGGGCAGGTGCGCCGTCGCGCGCGCGTGCGCCCCAGGGCCCGCCTGAGCCCCGCGGCGGGCGCGACCCCGGGCGACGGGCGAGCCGGCGGCGGGCGCTCCACGCCGGGTTTTCCGCCGCTCCCCTCGCCCCGGCCCCCGGCAGCAGCACTAACACACACTCTAGCGCCCGCGCCTCCCCAGCCGGGCTTCGGAGCGAGCGGCGCGGGGCCGCGCGGGGTGATGCTTAGGCGAGGCGGTGGGGCGGCGGGGGCCCCTGGCGGGCCGTGGCTCCGGGCGATCCCGGCGTGAGAGAGCCGAGGAGGAGCCGGGCGGCGCCAAGGGCCGTGCGGGGCGCTAGGGGTAGTGTTCCCGGAAAGCCGCGGCGATGGAACCGCGCTGCGCCCGCCGCCAGAGGAGTTGAGAAAGAAAACAGGAAACGTGGTGGCTGCGCACCCGGCCGCGGCTGATTCATTCGCTTTGAGTGAAGGCTCGGCAGGAGGGGCGGGCGCGGGGCCGCGGCTTGGGGCCGGGCGCCGCGCAGATCGCGCCGTGGACCAGACGCTCCCTCCGCGGGGCGGGCTCCCGGGCGCGCGCGCCATCCCCTTCGCCGTCCTCCGGCACCAGGACTTCTTCAAAGTCGCATCTTGAGGGTTTTGGTCCGTGTAGAAGTTGGCTTGCCGCACTTGGCGCGCCCTTCCTGGACGCCGAACAGAGACGCCAAGCTGGAGAGGGCGTGCGTTCCCGAGGCCGGCCGCACCGTTAGCAGAGCCCCGGCCCCCGTCGCGGTGCCCGGCTCGTCAATATGAAGGAGCAGCCCTCATGTGCGGGCACCGGGCATCCGAGCATGACGGGGTACGGCAGGATGGCCCCCTTTGAACTCGCCGGCGGCCCTGTGAAGCGCTTGAGAACTGAGTGCCCCTTTCCCTATCTCTTCGCAGAGGAGGCCTACCAGAAACTGGCCAGCGAGACCCTGGAGGAGCTGGACTGGTGTCTGGACCAGCTAGAGACCCTGCAGACCAGGCACTCCGTCAGTGAGATGGCCTCCAACAAGGTAAGCCCCGGCTCGGCTCTCACCGAGGCTCCTAGGCTGCTGATTCCCACGCTGGTGAAGCCACCAGTCCCCGTGGCCCGGGGAAATACATACAGGGGTTTGTCACCCTCACTGCATTTTGGCTCCCTTAGAAGGAGGTTCCTGATGCCATGCCTTCCCTCTCTCTTCTATTCACTCCAGAGAAATTAAGCATTTTGCAAAAGCAACTTTGACATAGTTTGACTGCAGTACCCCCAAGGCACTGTTCGTGTGTGTGTGTGTGTGTGTGTGTGTGTGTGTGTTTGGAGGGGGTACTTCTAAGTGACACTTTGCCCTTGCAACAGAAACCGAGTCTGGTCTACAGGCAACCCATGTTGTAGGGTATTCTTGGGATTCCCAGTGGAAAATAAGAGTTACTAGAGGTCAGTGCAATCCCTTGGATGTCACCACCTACTGAACTCAAACGCAGAAGAGTTCACTGAACTTGGAACCTTAACCCCCATTTATCTAAGTGTCAGGGTACCCTGTAAGAACTGAGCCTTTATCTTTTTGCTTGGCCATATGTGTCCACAGGGGACGTCAAAGTTAAGGTTCATTGTGATCACTGCCTTTGTTTCCGTGAATCTTGGAGAGAGAGTCCAGTTTTCTGAGGTTATTTAGTTACAGTGATGCTTCAATGGGGCATTTGTGCCGTATGCCAAGGTGCTGGTCTTGGTGGATAGTGGAGGTTTGAGGGCTGAGAATCAACCCTTAGCCTGGCACAGCCTTAAAGCAAGGTAGAGTGTTGTCAGTTTTGGTGTATTTTTTGGAATTCCTTGTTTGTTTTTTTTAAAACAATCTTCAGTTATGTAAGGACATAATTGGGACTATGTATGTTTTTAATGATTGTTTGGCTCAGGGGATAGGAAAGGAGGCATGGGCATGTTGGATGCAGGTGGCTGAGGGATTTAGCCAGTAAGGACTGGTAACTTTGTGTGGTGATTAATAACACCTGCCCCTAAAGATATTTAAAGATCTTTGGCCACCTATTTACAAGGTCAGGAAGGTATACCATTTTACTGTTTATCTACATGCACATATTTTTCAGAGAGCTATGCTTTTTTTTTTTTAGTTTACTATAGTTTTTATCCCACCTTTTTTTTTCTCATGCAGTTTTAAAAAATATCATAGCATATCACCCACTTGATTGTCTTATCTGTTGACAATGCTTATACAGACAGCATGGTTTTTAAGTAAAAAGTTAGCTTCAGATAAGATAAAAAGGACGCCCCAGTCACTATCTGAAGGCACTAATCTACCCGTCAGCACACTGACCTACGCATATGCACACTGATGATCAAATCTGTATTTTTTCTTTTCTGTCATTGAAGCCTCGTTTCTAAATTTGGTGTGGCTCCACGTCAAAATGATGGGTTATTACTCTCTTACTCCCTGCCGTGGCATCAGGTGCCATTGTTCTCATCTGGCTAACAAATTCTTAGTTCGTTGATTCATTTTATAGCATATAGATTGTTCTTTCATAATTTGGTTCATAATAGCAGTAGACATATGCTGAGTATCTCCAGTGTCCTAAACGCCGAATGGGACCATTCTGCAGTGGGCCTGAGTTCTTATTCTCTTGTCTGGTTAATTCTGTGTCGTAAAAGGAAAAACCAGAAGGCACCAAAAGATGTGCAAGCCTTTGCTTATATTTTCGAGATGATTTGACAGTACTTTTGCAGCACAATGAACCTCAGCAGCTACAATTACTTTCCCGCTAATCCATACTCTTAATGATGAGACCTCTATTTGAATTTAAAAATTAACATGAAATCTAATCATGTATTGGAAATGACTTCAACTGTCAAGTATTAATTTATCTATACTTTAAGATGAAAAAATAAAACTTGAGGTCACAGTGATTGGTCAAAATGATTTCTTTCTTTTAAGGGCATTTCTTTCTTTTAAAATTCCTGTCTTTTAAAGACAAGGATTTTTTTTTTTAATCTTTATTGTGAAGGCCCCTCAGACTTTAGGTTAATTTACAGGTTTAGTGTAGGAGGTGAATTTATTTGGTTGAAGTGCAATCTAGGTTAAGTAAGAAAAGACTTTTTCAAAATATAGTCATTCTAGCTGTGTTTATGTCTTGTAAGATTATTGACATGACACTTTTTTTTTTTTACTTCTTTATTGGAGTATAATTGCTTTACATTGGTGTGTTAGTTTCTGCTTTATAACAAAGTGAATCAGTTATACATATGTTCCCATATCTCTTCCCTCTTGCATCTCCCTCCCTCCCACCCTCCCTATCCCACCCCTCTAGGTGGTCACAAAGCACCGAGCTGATCTCCCTGTGCTATGTGGCTGCTTCCCACTAGCTATCTATTTTACTTTTGGTAGTGTATATATATGTCCCTGACACTCTCTCACTTGACACTTATTTTTAACGTTAAAAAATTCAACTCAGCTGAAGCTGTTGATTAAACTTTTCATGTCTAATTCATTCATTTCTTTTTTTTAAAAAACCCATTCATTTCTAAATGAGTGCTAAGCTCCTGTGACTTTTTATAGATGAAAACGGATTAGCATAGAAGGAAAAAGAGCTCTTGGTAAAGGTTGTAAAGTTACCCTTCAGCCAGATAACAAGGGCACAAATAAGTCACATCCACATGAGCTGTAAACTGAGTTGGAGCAGCTGGTCTAAAGGTCCCCAGGAGTGATGCCGAACCTAAGTCTGAACTGGAAATGTGACAACTTGCGTCACATGTCCGCTAGGTTGTCGAGCATCTCTTAAGTGTGAATGAATAAGTCTGAAACATTGCTTTTGATTATTAGTCTTATTGCCATCCATTCTTTTCACATGTACTTGTTCGAACCAAACCAGTGTTTCCCTTGAAAAGTCATGACGTTTTTCTTTGTTTTCTTCTCTTTTTCAGGCTTAAAAAAAAAGTACTCTAATAGATTAAAATGACACAATAAAATACTAGTAAGAAATCAGGATTTTTAAGTGATTATGTAGAGAAAATATTTATTATGGAGGTGGATTTGGGTGTTAGGAAGAAGGAAATTGATTCCTCAAACTCATTTAACAAATTGGGTTAATGAATTCTTCATATTTTAAAAAATCTTAATAGAAGGAATCTGAACTATTAGCAGTTTATAAATGATGCTTTAGAAGCAACTAGATGTATTTCCTGATTGGGATTGTAATGTGCATAATGCTTATTGATGGTACTGAGACAGGAAAATTATTGAATTTTTGGCCACTGCCAACGTTGGCTATAATACATGTAGGATGCTTGTACCAAGTAGGGTAAGAGACTCCAGATGGCATTTAGTTTGAGAGGTTAAACCTACAGCATTTAGCCTAATAAGCCCATTAATCTGCCCAAGATTTGTACAGATTTCCTTTGAAACCTCACTGCTAGAGTTAAGAGAGGTTTTGGTGAGGTCTCAAAGCTTTGGAGGCAGACAGACCTGGAAGTTGAATCATGGTTTTGTTCCTTACTAGCTGAGTTACATTAGAGAAATGACAAACTTTTTTTAGCTTCGGTTTCCTTAGCATAAGATGAGCACAATGATATCTATTTCGAAAGGTCAGTGTAAGAATTTGAAAGAATATGTGTAAAATAGTTAGGTAATAAATAGTGTCTGATAGGGACTATACCTGCCATTATTGGTATTATTATTGAAGGTTTAGGTTAAACTTGATTGGTTGCCTACTTGGCTAAAATATTTTTTTTACCATTCAGTTGTCATTTATACTTGATGTTTTAAGTTTCATGGATTTTTATAATACAGTTCTTAATAACTGTCTTTAGTGCACAGTTCTGTATTGTAAAAAATGCTTAAATTATATTTATACTTTTTTTAGTATAATAGAGACACAAACATTTTGAAGTTCTAAATAGAAGCTTAATCTTTTCTTAAATTTCAGCTACAGAATTCCAGACAGCTAAATACGTTTTCTCTTTTATTCTAAAACTGAAAAAACAGCACTGATTAATTTTGAGAAAATATTAACTATAATGTGGGATTGGTAGGTACATTTCCATCCTTTTGTACAGGTTTTGCAAAGCTAAAGTAACTTTTTAGACTGTTTTTAAGGCAGAATAGCTTCACAGTGTTTTTGGTTACCTTTCTCTCATAGAAAGTAAACTTGAGGATGTGAGGAGTGCAGGCTAGGACCTAAGCCTCAAGGTTATGCTGTGGAACCCTGTAACTTTATTCTCTTGTGACCTAATAATGCACATTTCACCACGTCTTCAATGTAGGTGTGGCGATGTTTGAAGGAGAAAAAATCATCTTGATTTCCCCCCAAAATATACTACTATAAAAATGTATTGTTTCTCCTCTCTAAATTTGGGGCAGTTCCGAGGCTTGGAATTGCTGGAACCTACCATGCTTCAAGCTGAAAGTCTGCCTTGAAGTTAGGATTCAGGCATCCTTCTAAGAGACTTAAGGTTTTTCTTTAGTTCTTTCTAGACGTACGTAGGTAGGCCAGCTTTGCAAATGTGCATGACTTTTCTATGGAATTTAGTTTGTCTGTTTGGTTTTTAACAAAGATCTCTATCATGTTTCTGTTGCCTATAAATTAAGTTGCTTTTCTGGGGTGCTTTTTCTTAGTGTTTTTGCGCTCTGCTCCCCCTGCTGCTTTTTAATAGTCAATGCATACGTAACATATACTACAGCTTTCTGTGACTGCTGATATATTTTCTTCTGGGCAAGAGTGGTCCTGGAATGAATATAGAATGTTCATAGAAGTGGCTAAATCTTAAGATTTTTCAGCATTACATGATTATAAGATAGCTCAGAACAGAGATAACTGTTTAATTTTGCTGAAAAGGAAGGTGAAACTAGTTGGAAAAGGCATTTTAATTTTATGAAGAGCAAATAGCAAATAACAGTCATTTACTTCAAAATATTAAAACTATTGACATAGTCATACAGAGTTGTTGAGAGTTAATCAGCATACCTAAAGGAAAACTCTAAATTTTAAAAGAAAACATCTTTCGTAAATATAGAAATTCAGCTTACTGATGCTTTGAGTTTGCTATCTGCTTTTTCACCTACTTTATAAAAGTAGATTTACCAAAGATTTATGTTGTTTACATATAGAGCCTTAAAGTTAATATGACAGATTGTGCATGCTTATTTTTATGATCACTGTTTAAAAAAATACTTTCTTTGCTTTTATTTTAAGTAACAATAGAAAGAGGGAAGCACTTTTAACAGATATTTTTATGTTTCATTGAATAGTGAAGCCCTTGACTTGAACTTAATAAAACAGTAGAGATTAAAGCAAATCTTTATTTATCTCTACTGTCATCAACTCAGTTTCTGTATCAGTATTTAGTGGCAGTAAGCTTAAATATCCTTAACATTTAATTATCAAAAACTTCTATTTTTGTGATTCAGTAAATTAGTCATTACTTGAGAAATTGCTTTCAGTTATTGCATTTTGATTTAATTATAGGAAAGCGGTAACTTCTTGTCTCAGAGTGTTATGAACTATGTCTTTTTTTTTTTTCCAAAACAAAAGGCTTGGCCAAGATAAAATAGCACTTTTCCCAGTGTATGAATAGATTAAGCACATTTTTCCCCCAAACAGCAAGGATGATAGGTAATGATTTTGTTCAATTTAAGAAGATTCCTATGATAGTCGTAGATTGTAGCTATTCCATAAGATATGTATAATTGTGGCAGATGTGAAATGCTGATAATGATTTTCAGTTGATCCATAAAATACTATGTAGAATCTGATTTTCTCTTTTTCAGAAAGAAACCAATCCTTTTAAACTGCAAATAGCTGGAGTCTATTTTGTGACAGCATAACCCTGCCAGGGCTAGCTCTGTACCTGGCTAGTTGTGATAGTTGAATTGGCACTTTTAGCCTGAGATCTTTCTAGGAAATAGAGCATGGGTAGCCCTTTAGTTTGCTGTTCACATTAGTTTTAAAAGACATTTTAAGAAGGCATTTTCTTTTATTCACTCTAACAGGGATTAGGATGGGGAGGGGTGAGCCTTCCAGTTTGCTTAAACAACAAAAAATTCTGCTTTGTTCATCGGGAAATTCGTTAAATTGGATTACCAACTGCAGTGATCATAGCTTTATTATCCTTTACACTTAGAGAATATTTTATCTTTCATGAAGTATTTTTCTTTGTTATTATTGTTTAATATTCTGAGGTTTCTTTGGTGCCTGTTTTGCTGTGTTTTGTGTGTGATGGGGATGAATGGTATTTACTCTTTCTCCTGACATATACACCAATGCTTATGGCAGCTTTGTAGAGTGGAAAGGACATAGATGTTTTTTGTCAGGTGGACTTGGTTTCAAATTCTAGCTCTGCTGCTTCCTACCTAATGTTTTGGGGAACATGCCTCACTTCTCTGAATCTTGATTTCTTCATTTCTAAATGGACATAATAAAAGGGGAAATAAAATTGAAGGTTAAGAGCATTAGATATAATATATAGAAAGCTCACTTTGCTGAATAGCATATACTGGCTGCTTAATAAATTACGTGCAATTTATTCTAACCCTAGACTATATTGGAAAGGAGAGACTAAGAAAAACCATGTGTCATATGCTCCTTGTAATATAAGAACATCATATTTTTCAGAAGAAAACTGTGACCTTTATTCTATAATAAATAACAAGTCAAAATTAGTGTTCTCAGACTTCCTGTGTACATTCATAACTACTATATGTTAAATGCTTTCATTTAAAGCATTTATTTTTTAAAGTTAAATGTCCACCTGAGTGCCTCATCTTAAGCAAGGAATTACATGAAATCATGGATTTGATGTTCTAGTTATTTTTTATTATAATATTATAATATTAAAATGTTATTCTTTAATATAATGTTCTAATTTTTTTAATATACATTGAAATTAATTTGTAACAAAATGAGAAAATACTCATCCACGCCACCTTAAAGCATGTTACTTACCACTCACAGACAATGGGCATACTTTTCATTGTACTAGTCTAAATTGGCAGTAAGAACCATCTGGGGAGTCAGTTTTGGTTAGAAAGGTATGTCTGTTTTAAACAACCTATGGTTTTTCTTCTCTGCCATGAACGGGATTCCCCACTAGAGGAGAAGATGCCAGCTATCATCAGCAGAAGTGTTCCCATTCATTAGGCTTTCATTCCGCAGGCAGAATGGTCTATGGATTTAGAGCATTCTCCTGCAGCCAGACTGCCTGCATTGGATTCACTCTCCGCCCTTTACTAAATCTAAATGGGACAGTTTACCTTCTGTACTTCAGCTTCCTCTTCTGTTAAAGCGTTACTGTGATGATTTAATGAATTAAAAGATGGAAATTGTCTAGACAGAGTCAGGAACATAGTGGGTGCTCAATAATGTTAGGTCCTTTATATCCATCTATAAAGGAATATCATCTTTCTTTTCTTATTTTGTGGGGTGAGAGTTAGAGAAGGTGTTTGTTTGCCATCCTGAGCCTTATGCTTCCAGTGACCTTTTAAGAGAGAATGGTGGCCTCATGATGTTGATGTGAACCAAATAGGACTCTTGGAATGTTTCATTTGCTCTTCTCCCCATCAATGACTTTTCATGGAGTTTACCTTTTGTTTCTTTGTGTAATTTTATGGTAGAGCCCATCAAACTGGCCTGAGGGTTTTCTCAGAGTATCTAAAACTCTCTAAGCTGTTTCTAGCAGAAATACCTAAATAGTGGATAATAGTCCAGTGACTTTTTTTTCATAAATGAATGCACCCTGTTATTCCTCTGAATGAGACTGAAAGTAACCCAGGCACAGAATCTCTTATTAACACTTAATGTTAAGAAAACTGTGTTCAGGACATAGCCTTCCATGGCACTTCTCAGCAACTTTACCATCAAGTATATGCAAACATTTCCTTGTTCAGTCAGCCGAGAGAACCTAAAGCAATGACACCCCAGTAGCATTGAATGCATCTAGCACCCTCATCTTGGTTTCTAATACCATTCTCCAATAAAAGGAACCAGGACTCCTTGAAGTAGCTGATTCTGGGGCAGCTGAATCAGTAGCTGATTCTGGGGCAGGAAATGAGGCTGGAGCCATGTTGCAGTTCCAGAAAGTAAGGAAGTGGCCAAACACATGTTGATGGGAACATATCAAAGGGATACAAGAACAAACTGAAAGAGCTCCCAGTTCCCAGCTGGAACTATTTGATCAAGAAAATAAACTAGTGTTGAAATACAACTCAAGGTATAAAACAAATAGCCATGAGTTCAACTGATATAATTTATTGAATAACTAATTAAATGGGGGGAAGAGACAAATCCCTTGTGCTGAAGAATTCCAAATAATTTATGTATATACTCTGCTCTCAAGGAAGGAAAGTATAACTCTCCACTCCTTAAGTGTGGGCTGTGCATATTGACTTCCTTCCAAAAAGCACAATGTGGAAAGAGGGAAAGAATACCTCTACTGTGGACAAACCTGATAAACACACACTACCTCAGCCAGTGATCAAAGTTGACATCAACGGTGGTAAGTCAGGTTGTAGTAGGTACCCTTGATATGATCTGATGAAAATGGTACTGACATCTGAGTTTTTTCTACCAAATAACCCCACTCTAATCATGAGAATAACATCAGATAGTTCCTAGTTGAGGGACATTCTACAAAATACCTGACCAGTACTCCTCAAGACTATGAAGGTCATCAAAAACAAGGAAAATTTGAGAAACTGTCACAGTCAAAAGGAGCCTAAGGAGACATGCTGACTAAATGTAATGTATCCTGGATGGAATCCTGGAACAGAAAAGAACATTCGGTAAAAACTAAGGAAATCTGAATAAAGTGTGGGCTTTAGTTAATAATAATGTATCAATATTGGTTCACTAATTGGGATAAATGTATCCTATACTAAAGTAAGATATTAATAGTAGAGGAAACGGGGTGTGGGGCATATGGGAACTCTCTGTACTTACTTTCACAATTTTTCTGTAAAACTGAAGCTTTTCTAAAATAAAAGTTTTATCAGACAAATCTTAACCATCCTTTAGGGTCTACCTGCAATGCTGCCTCTCCTGTGAAGCCTTTTCTGTCCTGTCTTCTCCCATATCTCCCATCCCAGCCTCCCCTAATTGGGTGTAATGTCTTCCTTCTTTGACCTTCTACAGGACTTTATTTGTAGTTCTTTTAACTCTCCGTACAATATTTGTTTCTTTGTTTTATTCCTGTCACATTTACACTAGGTCATTAGTCTTCCTCGTTTGCCAGCCCCCATCACATGGGACACAAGGCCATATTGAATAGGTGCTCAATAAACATTGGGTGAATTGTATGAATGGTATTGTGGTGGTGATTCTGGAAAAGCACCATTCCGTGGTTCTGATCTCAGTGCGGTAGGAATCATCACTGATCAATCTCAGGGACTAAGTTTATTTTTACTCATCTAAGCCCTAAGGCTTAGAAGATAAAAATTCTTCTTCCTGTATGGGTAATAGCTTCAACTTTACTGTTTGTCAGACCCTTTGCAAGGGAGTTACTGAACATTAGGTCAAATAATTGAAGAAATTTATCCTAATTTTTCTGTCTAATTATCACTTGAGTGGAATTAATAGAAATTAGTAAAATGAAAATATACTCTGTTTCTGCCTACCACTTAGTTCTTTGGTAGTTTTGGTGGTATTTAACATGATCAGTATTTCAAAGCACCATTGTTACTGTTATCCATTATTTATCTCACACTCAAGCCTTATGTGTTAGAACTAAAGGAAGCAGAAGTGATCATTTGTCTGACTTATCTCAGTTAGAAAACGAGGCCCAAAACTTGTCCACGTCCACCTATAGTTAGAAATCTCCTGACTTCTTACATAGCAGTTCATTTTCTAGAGGGTGTCTGCACCATTTGGAGTTTTGTATGCAGCCTTTATCTCCACTCATATTCATAAATTGTGGGAGGGAGATACAACTTTTTATCTTTGAATGTGTTAACGAAATACAAGCCGTGTTTCTGATAAGTATATGGATTCAGTAACTGTTCAAGTACATAACCAGTGAATTTTCTACCCAGCCACTAGGAATACTGAAGTGTCCTACATGGCTTCTAGCCCAAACCCAGTGAGTGTCAATATATCATTTTGTAGTTGGTCATATAAATTAGTACTGGATGCATGGTGTTGGTTAAAGTAAATGCCATTTTTCACCTTGGATTGGTAGACAGGGTCTGTACATGATAGTTGATATCTTGCAAGCAAGTGGCTTTTCTGTTATTGACAAGAGTCCTGATCATTTCACACTTAAAAATCTCTTTCCTGCTTATAGATGCTCATCAGAAATTTTAGCATAGTTTATGCTGGGTTTAGTTTCATCTCATTTAAATTAAAAGTTTGTATTATACAGACAAAAACTATACAATTCATATTGATGGCCTTAAGCTGTTCTCTCTCCACTGTACCTGTTTTAGCAATAACATTCTTCTTATAGGTTTGTTCCCAGTAAAAATGACATATCTGAATACTTTCCCTGCTAGCCTGGGAAGAAAAGGTTGTGTTTGTTGGTTTTTCCCTGTTACAGAGTATTCTGTGCAGTTTTACCCAGGTCGTGCTTGGGCTCCTGGCAGCATCTCTGGTCTGCTGCACTGTAATCCCTATTGTGGCAGCCTCTGACATTTATTGCTGGCAAGCAGTGTGCTTGCAGACATAGGCACCATAATAGGAAACACCTCGGCCTGTCATAAACAGGTCTGGAGAGTAGAAAGCAAGGCCTGACAGGGATGTGTCCATAGCGAACAGGCAAAGATGAGGCTGACATTGTGCAGTAAGTCCAGGCTGATGTCTGTCTTCTTCATTTCAGAAAATAACCAGCTGATTTTTAAGGCTCCTTTCCATTGTTGGCATAGCAGTGTTTTGGTTGCTTTGTTTTTTGTTTTAGACCGAAACATGAGTAAAGACATCTTAAATAATACTCTCCAAAATATTTTGAGAGGATACATCAAAATGTTTTCCTATTGCTAGTCTCCTTCTAATTCTACCTGATCGTTCCAATCCATGCCCATGAGGGAGAAGGAACAGCTATTTCATTGCAGTGGAAAATTACTTTTTAAAAAAGAATCACATAAAAATAAAATTATCATGTGTATATTTAAAGAATTATAAATTATACTGAATTATAAAGAAAAGAGCATTTCTTAGGTGACTTTTTTATGCCTTTACATCAAGTTCAAAGTTTAGAAAAGGAGTACATTCTTTGACCAAGAACGGTTCTATTTTATATTCGCTAGGTTTTTTTTTCAAGTCTCAGAAAAATAATGAGCTACAACTTTAACAATGATGAGCTTTGTCACAAGAATTTAGGAAGAAGATAAATTTCAAAATTGAAAGGACTTTAACAGTTTTTAATAAACAGATAGAAATGCTCTCATGGGTGCTTTAAATATATATGTGTCATTTCATTATTTGCTAGGAACCTTATTTCACAAAAGAGGTTCAAGACTGCAAAGGATGAAAAAGCTGTAATTTTGCTAGAAAGAGCGTATTAAAATTTAGATAGACACAGGTGAAAGTCTTGAACTTTTTGGTTTTTTTAGATTAGGTATTAGGTGGCTGTTTGCTGACCTGCCCCTTCCCTTTTTTTTTTTAGTAAGCACCGATCTTCTTGTACTTTTTTATTTTGAAGATTTCAAGTCAGTTTCAACAATATGCTCTGATAAGAATGAAACTAATTAATATTATCTTTGATACACACGTTGATTTTCTGCTCTTTGTTTTCTCAATCTTATATTCTCAGTGTGGTCTCTTAGATCTCCGTAAGGGTAAGTGATAAGTGGGGTTTCAAGAAATCATAGGAATTTTTATTTACTAGAAATAGTCTTATTTCTTTAATATGCATCAGGAAAGATTAGTTTACTTTCTCCTGGAAGATACTGTTTGGGCCTACATCTTAATTTTTCTAGATAGTGTTAAAAAGCAGTAAAATAATAAAGGGTACATAGTGGAAGAGCCAGAAGAGGGCTTGCATCATTACAGGCTGAATATTCGGCCCCTGTATGAGAGGAATTTGTTCTCTCCAAAGTAGAATTCAGTGGAAAAATTGCTTGTTGCCCTTTAGCCTTATTTTCAAACATTTTAGCATTATCCATTTGATAATGTAGTCTTTGTAGTGTTTGACTACACTGATCAGGAGATATCAGTATGTGCCTTACTTTCTGATGTGAGATATGATCCTGATGGTTACTCATACCTCAAACCTTACATTTCTAACTTAGTTCCAGAAACAGTACAGTACACACCAAAACAGTTTGTCCCATTTTTAAAGATGAAAAACTGAGGCTCAATTAAACTTGTCCGAGATCCATATGCTTCTTAATAGATGTAAAGATAACTCTTCTTCTGAATGTAGCATCTGGGGGAAGGACTGGGAGATAGGGAAACAAGTGTTTGTTCTCAGGCTGCATTTTCAAAATATGTGCTAATTTATTTATTTAGTGAGTACTAGATTCCAAAATAGCAAGAGCCATTTTAGCAAAATATCAGCCCTAGAGGGAATCCTGTTGTGCAGCTGAGTCTGCCTTTCTTGTTCTCTGTATCATGTCAGGACGGGCACAGAGAGGACCTTCCTAGCTCCTAGCTCCTAGCTCCTAGGAAGAGTATGATGGTGGGATGGATGGCTTGTTAGGCTGGGAGTCAGCCTAGCAGTCAGGTGGTAAACAGGGCACAGATGTAAAATGAAGGATAAAAGGGTCAGTGGATGAGAAGACCAAGTGACTAAAGCAGATCTGAAATTCTGAGCTGGCAGGGGGTTTGAGGTGGAGGCAGATAGAATTGGATGGGCTCAAGCTTAATAGTGGGGAGGGCGGCAGAAGATAGAGAAGGTATAGAATGAACTCAGGGAAGGTGTAAGCGGGTATTAGGATTTTTTAAATGACCTATTACTATGGAGTTGCCTTGGAGGTTTGTTTTCTTATTGGGGCAAAATGGGAAAGGAAGCTGGGCTTGTGGATAGAGTGAAGAGTGAAGACTGAAGGAAAGAAAAGTAGGAAGGCATATTAGACAGGAGCAGGGCTGCCCTTGGCTGGAGACAGGCTGACCGCTTCGTGTTCCTGTCCCCCTCCCACCTCAGGAATGCTGAAATCTGGTTGGGATAAACCTTTGGGACAGTCTCAGAGGAAAAAAGAAATCCCAGAGGGGTCACGTGCGGGTGTGAATGTTTAAGAGAGGACAGTCGGCCTCGGGGGTGCGGGGGAGGGAGAGAACCAGCTGGAGAGGGGAGATTTATAGACATAGGGTATTTCACGTGGCGTGAGTCTTTTTTAGCACCAATAGCTGGCATCACCTTCTTCACCTGTTGGCTCCTTGAGTCATGGCCCAGTAGCAGCATGGGTGGGTTGTCACATCCAAGTGCTGGGCCATCCCCTAAGGACCTGTTGCCTCGGAGTGAGGACGTGGGACAGCAAAGTACAAGCTGGAACAGGGTGAGGAGAGACTGAGGCTGATTCACTCATAGTGATTAAGTATTAGATGCCAAGAGAAAAGTGGAACAGAATAGCCGATGACAAATGTGAACCTTTATCTTGATTCTGCTTCAAATCTCGTACATTCCAACGAGCTTAGCAATTCCCCTTCTGGATATGAACGCACCCCACTAGAGTTGTGGCCTTGGACACTTAAATTGCTTCAACTTCTCTGAGCCTCTGCTTTCTCGGTAAATCGGGATTAACAAAAATCTATCTCACAGGATGGTTATGGGACTTTAAATGAAAACTTACGTCAAGTGCAGAATATGGGGCACACCTCTAATAGGTACTGTGGTCTATCTTTAGTTGGGAAGGGAACTAATTTTAAACTTAAAAGGTGAACTTTAGATACTGCCACATAGGTAACCCAGTGCAACTGGAGCTGGAATCAACAGGCCTGTGCAGATGAGCTCAGAGTATGCATTTGAGATCTTGATCGCCATCATAGTGATTTCTGAGCCCTCGTCAGCTTGCATATGGGATGGCCCACTGAAGTTGTTTACTTTAGTTTTAGCTCGTTACCTAGCATTCATGGACAGCATATTTTTATTTACGCTCTCACTGACCACTTAACCATGATGACTTTGAAATAATATGTACGAAGGCAGCCACGAAAGAAACATTAGAGTGGTGAGGGCCTCATGTGGACCTTCTGTCCACTTTGTCTAAAAATTGGCACGTTACTTAGACTTTGCTTTTCCCTCACCCTGGATGACCTCAAAGCCCCCTCCAACTAATTTTTCTGATTCTGTGAAATATTGAGATTTTGATGATTTACAAAAGTGTCAAATATCAATCGATATCAGGTGACTAGATGTCTATTCTTGGGGAAAGAAGAAACACGAACCAAAAATAGAACGCTTTAATCATTGCACAGATTTAAAATGACAGTTAAGCTGAGAAACAGAGGAATGGATGAAATGACCTTGAACGTAGTCCCAGCCCAGATGGGCTAGTTCCAGTCTGAGTCATGGGTCTGACACTAGCCATAGCCAGAGGGAGAAGAAATCCCCCAGCCGTGTAGTTGTTATGAGCTGAAAATGAATAAGTGATTGATCCCTTTCCATTTTCCACTTGCCGTCAGCCATTTTGCAGAGAAATCAAACTTTGGTATGCTCAATAAAAAAAGTTCTTTTCTTTTTTAATTCCAAAAATCCTTAGAGGTGGAAGAGATTTATGAGATCAACCTGTTCACTTGCTTCATTACAGATGAGGTATAAAGGCATAGGAAAGTTAAAGTGACACACGACAGAACAGTCCTGTCTTACTTCTGTCAAGGCTTTTATCTTGTGGGAAATAAAAATTTTTCGTAGTTAGACAAAACCCTGATTTCAGTCTTTATTGATATTATCACCTTCTAATGACATTTTTAGTTCTGTTTTTAGCCAGATACGATTTTCATGTGGGACATAAAACAGGAGGGTTTTTTTTATTGTTGTTTTGCACCTTTTGACTTCAGATAACCTCAGTCCAGTAGTTAGGCTTTCACTAAGGAATTTTTGTTTTTGCCTGGTTAATGTAGGACATATATCTGCTCCAAAGGCTTTCATAGACGAGATGAGCCTTTTACATATGTGCGTTTGTATTCGAGTATATAGAAAGAGAGAGACACACGCACACATACATACGTACATAAAAACCAAGACATATAGACATATACATTCAAAGTATAATATGGTAGCCATATTAGTAAGCCTGTTGCATGTTAGAGAGTAATTCATGGTGTTCTGGTCCTGTAGGGGAGCTCAGGGTGTGTTCAACACTAAGGACGAGAATGATTAGGAAGCATCCCAGAAAAAGTGCCACTTAGGCTAGATCTTGAACATAAAAGTTTCATATAGGTTGCCAACGAGGGAGGAGATGATACTCCAGGGGCTGGATGAGGCAGGGTAGGATGGGACACTCCTGTGCATTTACCTTATTGTTTGTGGGAGTGGGTAAGGAGTGGGTGTCCTGTATGAGTGAGCCTTCCTGGAACAGAAAATCTGATTATCGGAACAGAGGCAGGTGTAAAAAATGCAGATTGGGGTCCTGCAATGTAGAGCACCTTAAGTGTCAGACTAAGCCGTTTGCACATTACCCTGTAAGCTCTGAAGAACCGTCGCATTTTATTATCAGGAAAATATTACAAGGAGAGTAACAAAATGATTTTAGAAAGATAAATCTGATGGTAGTACGCAGGATGGATCATACTGAGGAGAAATAGTGAAAGCAAAGCAAATCCGTTAGGGAATTAAGCATATAAGTAAGGAGGGCCTGAAATACGATGGGAAGGAAAAGAAAGGAATGGTTAGGAGAAAGACTGCAGGAAAGGTGGCAGGATATATCAGACTTTCGGGGGAAGGCACTGCAGCCAGAGGAAAGTATGAAATTCTCAACCCAAGTAATAACAGAACTATGGTTGGAAAATCAGGAAGAGAAGGTTATTTGAAGAGAGTGGGGTGGAAAATATGGCAGTTAAATTTTTAGACATGAAATTGGAGTGAAATTATATATCGAAGTAGAAATATCCTATAGGCCTTCAATTGTCGTGACTGGATTTCTGGTGAAAAGACAGGCGACCTGGGAGTTGCCGGTACAGAACTGATGGTTAAGACCTTCAGGCTCATCTGTAAAATGGGAATAATAATAGTCCTCATAGGATTGGTATTAGGAATAAATGAGATGATGCCAGGCAAGTATTCAGCACTATTCCTGACACATAGTAGACAATAAATAAATATTTATCAATATCAATCAATAAATATTAGCCATTACTATTTTCTACTATGCGTTTTAGAGACCCATATAATATGAATTATTAGAACTGGTATTCTGGAAGCTCTATTAAAGCCATCTGTTTGGTGAGTTTTCTTAATACCCCAAATGGAAGTTCATATGTTCTGATTCACATGCTTGCTTCCCTAGCTGTTAAGGGAAAGTGACAGCCCCAGCTGAAATTGCTCACGTTTAACTGTTGATCACTGTTTGTAAGACCTGGAGTGTTTTTTTGTTTGTTTTTTGGCTTTGGTTTTTGTTTTGTTGTTGTTTTTTTTTTAAACATCTTTATTGGAGTATAATTGCTTTACAATGGTGTGTCAGTTTCTGCTTTATAACAAAGTGAATCAGTTATACATATACAGATGTCCCCATATCTCTTCCCTCTTGCGTCTCCCTCCCTCCCACCCTCCCTATCCCACCCCTCTAGGTGGTCACAAAGCACCGAGCTGATCTCCCTGTGCTATGCGGCTGCTTCCCACTAGGTATCTATTTTACGTTTGGTAGTGTATATATGTCCATGCCACTCTCTCACTTTGTCCCAGCTTACCCTTCCCCCTCCCCATATCCTCAAGTCCATTCTCCAGTAGGTCTGTGTCTTTATTCCCGTCTTACCCCTAGGTTCTTCGTGACTTTTTTTTTCTGAAATTCCATATATATGTGTTAGCATACGGTATTTGTCTTTCTCTTTCTTTCTGACTTACTTCACTCTGTATGACAGTCTCTAGGTCCATCCACCTCACTACAAGTAACTCAATTTCGTTTCTTTTTATGGCTGAGTAATATTCCACTGTATATGTGTGCCACATCTTCTTTATCCATTCATCTGTTGATGGACACTTAGGTTGCTTCCACGTCCTGGCTATTGTAAATAGAGCTGCGATGAAGATTTTGGTTCATGACTCTTTTTGAATTATGGTTTTCTCAGGGTATATGCCCAGTAGTGGGATTGCTGGGTCGTATGGTAGTTCTATTTTTAGCTTTTTAAGGAACCTCCATACTGTTCTCCATAGTGGCTGTATCAATTCACATTCCCACCAGCAGTGCAAGAGTGTTCCCTTTTCTCCACACCCTCTCCAACATTTATTGTTTGTAGATTTTTTGATGATGGCCATTCTGACCAGTGTGAGATGATATCTCATTGTAGTTTTGATTTGCATTTCTCTAATGATTAATGACGTTGAGCATCCTTTCATGTGTTTGTTGGCAATCTGTATATCTTCTTTGGAGAAATGTCTGTTTAGGTCTTCTGCCCAGTTTTAGATTGGGTTGTTTGGGGTTTTTTTTATGTGACTAGTTAAGGATGTGAACTACTCTTCTGTTTGTTGCAACTTCTGTAATACAAGCCCTGAGCCGTATTATTTTTCATCTGCTGCGTCCAGAGTCAAATCAACTTTGAGGGGTTTATAAAGGGCTTTTGAAGAACGGTATTAGCTTGATGTAAGCAAATGATCATTAGCTCAATATCATCTCAATGTTTTAAAACTACATTCGTTCACCCAACGTGGAATGAACTTACACAAGAGTAGAAGAAATCCAGGAGAGGTGGACCTTAATTATGTAGGACTCCTGTCTGGGTAGAAGGTTGGACTAGATGTCTTCAGAGGGGCTTTCCAGCATGGACGTAGTACGCAGAATCCAAGCACTGTCCTCTGTTTGATGAGCCTGCTTCACCTCATGTGTATGGTTGACGTGCTGTCTCACAGGGCATTAGATTCACATTTGGAAGGTCAAGTAAAACAGACTTTGTTGTCTGGTTTTTAGTTGTATTATTTTATTTTTCTTTTCCCTACTATCTTTACTCCCAGAGGCAAAATGTTTTACGTTCTCCCCTCCGAAGGATACAAATATAGACAGGTATTTTAGAAGAATAAATGTCATGGTGGTTAATACCAATTTTTATTGAAGTATGAATAAAAATAGATTAAATTATTTTTTTTAACCAGGTTTTCAGGTCTAAGTGCTTTGTTAGAAGGAATATATAGGTGCATCTTAGTTTATGGGCAATTAGAAAAATTGAATTTGTTTTTCAAATATTTTAGTGCCAGTAATTTACTCTCAAGATATAAGAATAATCATGTTTAATTTTAAAAAATTGTTTAAAAGCAGTATTTTGAATAAAAATGACTGCTATAGTATTAATGACAATTATCTAACCTTACACTGTATTTTATAGATAAAATACAGTACACTAAAATATGACAAGACTTCCTTTTCCAGCAAAATGGCAACATGTATCTAATTTGAATTCCAGGAGAGAATAAAGAGAATGGGAAGAGGAAATATTCTAGAAGTTCAGTGAATTCCAAACAGGAAATTTTTTTAAAAGAAACTCACATCCAGAGAAATCACAGAAACAAATAGATCCCAACACAGCCAGAGAGAAGAGGCAGGTTATCTACAAAGAAATAACAATTAGATTGACAGCTGTTTAATTTGTGGGAAGGAGCGGGGGTTCTGATTGGAAGAAATTAAATCACATCTGAAACTTTAGCTGCAAGGGCATTGAGGATATGGATTTTTCACATGTCCAGCCTCTGGAAGGCTCATAAAAGGAATGTGGGGGGCTTCTCTGGTGGCTCAGTGGTTAAGAATCCGCCTGCCAATGCAGCGGACATGGGTTCGAGCCCTGGTCAGGGAAGATGCCACATGCTGCGGAGCAACCAAGCCCGTGCGCCACAGCTACTGAGCCTGCGCTCTAGAACCCGTGAGCCACAACTACTGAGCCGGTGTGCCACAACTACTGAAGCCCGCACTCCTAGAGCCCGTGCTCCACAACAAGAGAAGCCACCACAACAAGAAACCCGTGCACCGCAACAAAGAGTAGCCCCCACTCGCCAGAACTAGAGAAAGCCCACGCGAAGCGACGAAGACCCAACTCGGCCAAAAATAAAATAAGTAATATAAATAAATTTATATATAAAAAAAAGGAAGGTGGGATGGCTACTGTGCACACCTGTTTACCTTCTGAATCCCACACACTACTAAGTAAGCACTTCAGAGCAGTTTGCTGACTGACCTTTCCTTAGTACCTGGGACCGTAGCTAACACATAGTTGGTGCTAATTAAATATTTGCTGATTGAAAGGATTAGCATCTTAAATCCTCATTGGTACTGGGCTTGATCTCCTTGATTCGAAGGCACCTGTAAAGTTGTACCTACCTTTTCCTCTGGAGATTGGAATTTGGTCCTGAAACCTGAAGGGATGTCCTTGCATTTGTCAGGTCAGTGCATCCTGAGAAAATTATCCCTGTTTGTTTGATATCTCCAAAAGCATTTTCCACTGGTATCAGTGATTCTAATAGTTTTCAGACAAACCATTGATTGCATAAGCAATTGGGTAGATATTACTCTAGGAATCTTCATACAGCTGTTTTAACCAGATTGTTTTCCTTAGGACAAGTTTCAGTGTTTCTGGTCCCAACGTAAATAACTTATCACGTTCCTGACATCTACTTAACACACTGTCCTAGATGACTTTCATTAACTCCAATTCTCCACACAACCCAGAGACCTTAAATAGCTTGCTGTGTATTATTGTGCTCATAAGAGGCCGGGTCAAGATTAGAACTCAGGTGAAGCCAGCTAGAGAAACCAATGCCCTATACTATCGTATTTCTCATCATTCTCATACTCTACTCTTCTGTCACTGTTGCCAAAAAAAAAAAAAAAATTCCCATTATTGCACAATTTTTAATTGTGTTTATGATTGCCTGTAGTAAAGTCTTCCTTCCAAAAATGCCTAAAGAAGACATATCACTTTAATAAAAATATTGCCAGCTATGAGTGTTAGATTCTAATTTTGGTTATGTTGCGTGACCTTGCTTAGGCTTTCACATTAATAATTTGCTATGAGGATGGGATTTTTAAAAATAGATTATCCGTTGATGCCCTTTCTTTTTGGCTCTTCTAAAAACATATTAAAAGATCTGGAGGAACGTGGTCTATCCTAATGTAATGTCATTAGAGTATTTGAAAGTAACTGTATATTCACCACTCCATCATCGGATAGCTTTTCTCATCCAGAACTCTGAAGAACTTCATAGCACTCTTCTTTCTCCTTCTTTATCCTCCTCCAAATCTTTACCTCCCCCAGGTTTCTCCACAGCAAAGGGCACAAATATCCTTTCAAGGCAGGGAGTCTAGGAATTGATTCTTCTTATTTCTTCACTTCCAGCATTCAAGTCTTATCAACTCTTCCTCCATGCTTCTTCCTCTTCTATCTGCTTTTGCCTCTCTATGAGCCATCCTCTACAGAGGCAAGTTTTTAAAATGTAAACCATGTCATGTCACTCCCTGCTCAGAACCTTCTGGTGGTACCCCACCCCCTCTGGAAGGCTTGCAAGGACCGCATGATCTTGCCCTGACCCATCTCTAATCTCATTCCGCATACCTATCCTCCATCATGCTGGCTGTGTTTTTCTAGCCCTTGCTCAGAGTGCTTTGGTCCAAATCTTTCAGCTCTTTCTAGTCATCAGTATCTCATCTCAGATATTACCTTCCTGACTACTTAATAGTCTACCATCACAGTATCATGTTACCCCCTTTTCTTTTATCCAGCATGTTTGTCACTCTTTTTTTTTTTTGTCTGCTTGTTTTTTGTCTTTTTGCCCCAAGAGTCCAAGGCTTACACTGAGCAGAGAACTCTTCTGTCTTGTTCAGTACGATATCCCTCATGCTGGCACAGAGTAGCCATTTAGTAAATATTTGTTGAGTAGGTAAATAACCATTCTAAACATTTTTATTACTTGATAGCTAAAGACCATTACTTTCCACAAGAGTTTTCAATGAAATCCTGGTATTTTTGTTCGTTTTTGCTTGTTAATAAATGTGAAGGGAGCAGAATTAAGTACTGCAATAATTTTGAGAAATACTAAGTTAAACAAAATAAAACAAAGTTACGTAGTATGGGTCTCGGCAGAGCCTTTAATATGCTAAAGTACACAACTTCCAAGAAGGTTATAGCACTGTCAGAAGTTTGACGCTGGATGTCTTCTTTGGGAATGATCACATGGCATTACTGTTCTTTACAACGCGTTCTGGGAAATGCTGCCTTAGACAAAAACCCGTCATAACGGAAAGGGGAAAGGGACGCTATATTGAGTATAAGGAGGCAGATATATTGACCATAGGAGAACAGGCTGACAACCAAGGACTCAGAAAAAACTAAAACCCATGAAAAAAGGACAGAAGGACTCAAAAAGAATACAGCAATGGGACTATTCAGTTTTCTGCAGGCTACTCTACCCACTTTACTGGATTTTTCTATCTCTAGCAGCTGGCACAGTGCTTGGAGTAGAATGAGCATACAATGAACATGTGTTGACTTTTCAGAGATGAGTGAATAATGGTGGCCCAGGGTCACCATAAAATAATTAAATTAAGATAGTTTGGTTTGTTTAAGAAAGCAGGAAAATGCCTGAAGTATTTTAGGGAATACGTCATTCTAAAGGATTAAGATTAAAATATTATTAGTACTTATGAGAATACTTTCATCGGTTATTATATTGCCTAAAGGCTTTGTAACTAGGGATTTACTATATATTGTTTTATTCAAAGCTGGCACAGATTTTAGACAAACATATGCATGTTAGACTGGAATATTACGGTGGCTGTCTTTAGAAGGGTACAAATCTTATTTTACCCAATGGAACTATGCTTCAGATTTTAGTTTTTCATTCTTCTTTAGGCAAAGTTAAGCAAATTTGGAATTAAAATAATTTGATAACATCACCTAACATTTTTTAAAGTCAGGTAAAATTTACAGATTGATAAGATATACTTTTTAAAGATATAGTTGAATGTTTTTTGACAAATTATACAATGGCAAAACTACCACAATAATCTAGATATAAAATATTTCCCTCACCCAAAAAGTTTTCTCTTGCTCCTTTGTAGTCATTCCCCTCCCCTGCTCCCAGTGACTGGAAACCAGTGATCTGACTGTCCCTGTAGTTTTGCCTTTCCAGAATGTCATGAATGAAATCATACAGTGTGTGTGTGTGTGTGTGTGTGTATGTATGTATATATAGCCTTTTGTTAATGGCTTCTTTCACTTTTCATAATGCTTTTGAGATTCATCCATTAATAGCTTGTTGCATGTATTATTAATGTTTCTTTTTATTGCTTTCTAATATTTCATTTTATGGATGTACCACAATTTATCCATGCACCAGTCGATTGACGTCTGGGCTTTTTCCAGGTTTCTGCTATTAATAGAATTTCTAGAAACATTTATACGTAGCTCTTTGGACACATGTTTTCATTTCTCTTGGGTAAATGACTAGAAGTGGGATTGTTGGATCATATAGTCGGTGTTCTTGTTGACTTTATAAGAAAGTGCCCCACTGTTTTCCAAAGTTGCTACACTGTTTTGCATTCCCACCAGTAATGCGTGAGAGTTCCATTTTCCCTGCATCCTGGCCAAATTTTATGACTTAAATTACTATAAGATTCACATCTAAAAGTGATGTTCATAAAAGATTGAATATGGATTTACAGAAATATGCCTGTTTGCATTTTTTATTATTGCTTTAGAAGACAGGTATTCTCTGTTTAAATTGTTTTCACAAAGCATGCCATGAGGTACAGAGCGGTACCTAAGTATTTTGTGGTGATGATAGTAGTCATCATAAACATGGAGAATTGGTATTAGGACAGTTTAAGTGAATTAGGGGTCCTCATTTTCTCTGTAAGTAGGAAGTTCCCTTTCATGCAAGATTATTTCTGCGGACGCTTCCTTTATGTGAGGCTTGTATACCCATTCATTGCCTTAATTATTCTTCAGTGAAACAGAAGTCCTTGGTAGGTATGATGATGATAATGGCGTGGTGGTTTCAGCTAGATTTACTAATTAGTTATGAACAGAGAACACTATGTATCTACTCTGTATGATTCAAACTGTATTAACAATTATAGGATACTCTGCTAACATTTAATGAGAGTTAGCCCATGTGGAAGAGAAATTTAAATAAAGGTATTATCACATCAGTTCTCATGTTATTTCAGCTTTAAGGAACCTTTCAACAAAAATAAGCTTTCTTATATTAGAATTTCTTTCTCAGTAAATGTTACAGGTTTTTCCTGTTTTAAATAAAACTATATTTTGGTGAAAACTTTCTAACCAGGTTAATTAAAGAATGATTCTTAGCTTTTCAGATGATGTTTAGGTTTCAAAAAAATCAACCTGAAAAAACAAAAACTGAAAAAACCCCAAATCAATCAGGAGTTCCTCTTAATCTCAAGCCTCTAAAATATTTATAAAACATGTTTTCATTTTCTGAAATGTGATGGCTCTTCAAGAACAGAGCTGTTCTTTAAATCGCATTTGGATCCCTTATCACTAGAGGGCAGTAAACACAAACAGATTTAGTGGATTTACTTGTGTTGTTTTTGTACTATTAGCATTAATCCAAGAAAGTGTCGTTTTTATAATGTAAAAATAGATTTAAAATTCTGTTATTTGAAATACAGGTTGTCAATTAATTCTAGATCATTGTCTGCCTCCAAAACTACTTTTAAGGCGTTTGAAAGCAAAAGAACACTCAGTGATTTCAGAGACACTGAAGTTTAACCTTACCTCAGAATTCTTCCAGGGTCTTTTAGCAATTAGATTTGCATATGTTTAGCCGAGCAGTATTGGATATGTGAGAGCCTACTTTATACAGATTTGCTTCTTGATTAATAACAACTCCCAGAACTTGATCCTAGGCAGAAAGGTGTAAAATAAATATAACTGATTATAGGATAAACTATTTTCAGATGTAAATTCTACCAAAAGCACTGCTGTTGCCAGGAATATCCCTTAGCTGGGAGAAATCTAAGAGTTAATAACACTTATTTTAACTAATTTTTAAATATTTCAAGGACAATAATAGATTATATAGCTGAGAATTTATTATGTTAATAGATATAGTGTTTACAGACTCTAGGGTAAATGCAGATTAATGCCTGAAATACTTTTTTGGCAATTTGGAGTACTCTGAAGCCAGACAGCCTGCGTTCAAATCCCAACACTGCTACTTTGGCTTTGTGACCTGGGCTAAAACACTTGACCTTCTGAGCCTCAGTTTTCTCACAGTTTGGTTTATTTCTTTTTCTTTTTCCCTATTCAAAAATGTTTTCTCTCTCTTGACCTCTGTTGCAGAGGCAGTGATGCCAGCATGTGTTAGTATATCAAAGACTCAACTCCGTCAGCAGATTTTTAAATATCCTGAAATAGTCCACAAAGGTTGTTGATTACTTGGGGTGTCGCTTAAGGACCAATGAAATGAAGAATAAAATAGGAGTGACATCTAGAGATCCTGAAGATTATTATTAGGAAAAGAGAACTGAATGCTACAGAAAATTATGTATTTTTTTCTATTTTGGTACATGCACACACATTCATATGTGAAATCATTTGGATGTTTGAGAGGAAACTCAGGAAACCTGAGTCCTCCCTGTGTGTGAGGGCATCTGTGTCTTGTTCACATGGTACCCGCACACACAAGTAGGTCTCACTGTCAGGTGAAGCTGCCTGTCTTTCTCTGGGCACCAGCTTCCTGACTGCACTAGTTAGTAGGTGGAATCAGCACAAGGATTAAGAATAAATGAATCCACTCCTAAATTCATACCATTTATCATAGAGTTTGAATCAGCCTAATTATATGACGAGCTATTCATCCACCATGAAGAGCAAAGACAAAGAGACCTAGACTCTCATCTCAGCCCTGCCACGTCCAGGGCAAGTTATTGACTATGTAAGAGTGTCTGTCTTTTCATTCTTTAAAATGGGGATGATATCTATCTACCCAGGATGTTGCAAAGATTAGAGATAAGATATAAATATAAAGCACTTGGTGCAAAGTAGGTGCCTAATAAATGCTGTAAAATTCCTGTTACGGTTTCCCCATTAAAACTGTCAGAAGCCAAGTCTGTCTATAAACATTGTATCTCTCGGGCTCCATCCATATTTCTCTTCTGGGTTGTCTAGATTTCTTTCTGCAGGCTCTACAACTGTGGCAATGGGAAGGAGCTTCTAGTCTGCTTCTTATAATGGGAATAATTAAATGAATTTTAATTTGGCTCAGAGCTTTAAAAAAAAAAAGATTTCTTATTCCCTAGAAATATGGAAACCTTCCTTGGTACTTTTTACTTGATATTATTATTACTACTACAACTACGACTACTACTCCTCTGCTCTTACTATTATCTCCCCCTGCTATAGCAAATTAGGGATCTACAGTTGGATCTCTTTGTGCCTGTGGCTCTCTATCTGCTTTGGGAAATATAAAGAAAGAATGTCTTTCTTGCCTCAAGCATCCTCCACCCTGGTTGAGGAGACAAAGTTCAAGGCAGTTGTAGCAACTAGGACAGTGTTACTTAACACTGGGGAACATTGAGGTACACGGACGGGACTGTACTCCCGGCATTTCATGGACAGAGCCAGGGAGGCTCGACGTCCTAGAATACATGGGGTAGTCCTTCACCAGGGAGTGTTTCTCTGTGTCAGCAACCATTCACGTAGGTTGAAAAATTCACTCACGATTATCTGAGCCTAGAACACAACATATAAATGCAAAATGTTTTTTGCATGGTTTTAATCCACACTAAATTTTTGAATAATGCAACCACAGTGTATATTGAGGAAGGATGGTACTTTGTTACATTTGAAAACCTTTCCAAGAGCCATTCACCACTTAGGAAAAAGATCACCCCTCCGCTACAGCACTCCTGTAGTTATTTCCATTTTGCTTTCACATTCATGGTGATTTCTCCACATCAGAGGAATCAGAGCAAACACTTACACAGCACGTGGTGTGCTAAGTGCTTTATGTGTATGTACTGATTAAAACTCACAACAACCTGCAAGGAAGTTACTATTATTATTCTCATTTTCCAAATGAGTAAACTGAAGTATGGAAGGTTTAAATAACTTTCTCAAGGTTACACAGCTAGTAAGTGATAGTAAAATATAAGCTTTTGACTCTTTTATTATTTTTTAAATGTAGTTTTGTACAAGTATTTATATTTTGCAGTGTTTAATATAAATTACTCTTCTTCACCATTATGTTACTGATAAGCCATTATACTAGGTTTTTTTTTTTTTTAAGTATCTATATAAGGATTTACTTAGTATGTATGTATGTATTTAGTAAAGTGGGTATGCAGGAAGAGCATTTAGGAATTTAATTTCAGGATAAAAAGTATTTGTTATGAAAAGAAAGAAGTCACTTAGTTTGAAGTTCATCAAAGAATAAAACAGATTGATGGATGGATACAAAAAGGGAGCAGTAGGTCTGATATGGCTGAGAACCCCCATAAAGCATAGTTAGGATTTAAATGATTGTATGACCTACCTTGCTCTGGGGGAGCTCACAAGGCCTGCTCCTGCCTCAGGGCCTTTGCCCTTGGCAAACCCAACACTTGACTCCCTCTCCTTCCAGATATCCACGTGCCTCTCTTTCTTCAGGTCTCAGTGTGTGTCACCTCATCAAAGAGGCTTTCCCTGATCGTCTTATAAGAGAGGAATCTCTATCCCTAACACCCTCCTTATCGTTTCTTTTTCTCTATTGCACCTACCATCACATGACATATTATATATTTACTGACTTAGTTGAATGTAAGCTCCAGGTGAAAAACCGTTGTTCACTGCTATGTCCCCAGTATCCAGGACAGTGTCTGGAATATAATAGGAGAATAACAAGTAATTATTAAATAAAGGAGTGAGTGTAGAACAGTTAGAGTTTGGAGAAGGGCTGGAATATTTGGTTTTGATATGTACTTTGAATGATTTAAATCTGACTTTGAAAGACCAGCTTGAGGTAGATGGAATAAAAGAAGCAGAGTACTCTAGGCAGTGAATTCTCTGTGAGTAAAGATAGGAAAATGGGACCATCTGCCATATTGTAGGGATGGGTGGAATAGTAGCCTGTTGGGAACAGAGCAAGGGTGTAAAGAGCTGTTGAAGATGGGCTTGGAGTTGGGGATTAGGGTCAGAGGCTGTCAGGCTGGAGTTGCCAGAGGAGTCTGGAAGGTGAAGCAGGTGATGCCGAGTTGTCAGTGACTGGCTTTGGAGTGGCAGGCTGAGGCTGGAGCTGAGGAAAGCTGGCCTGGCAGTGGAGATCAGAAAGGGGTTGGAAGGAGAAAAGCCAAAGGAGATGAGCTAAGAAGCAATTATAGTGTTTTGGGTCTGAGACATGGAACGATGTGATGCAGTTGGAAGGAAACATGATATGTTTTTTTAGAAAAAGGATAAGCCTGGGAGTTAAAGTATGTCGGCACCTTCATGGAATAGTTATGATGATGATATCATCATCATCACCCAATACCTGTTTATCACTATGTATCAGATGTTGGGTTTTACTGGGGGGCTGGGGTTGATTTTTGGTTTTTTGTTTGTTTGACCATGCATCCCACGCAGCGTGTGGGATCTTAGTTCCCCGACCAGGGATTGAACCCGTGCCCCCTGCAGTGGAAGCATAGAGTCCTTAACCACTGGACCCCCAGGGAAGTCCTCATATGATGTTTTAAGTGCTTTGTGTATAACATCTCATTTATCCTCATAATAATTGTTCTGGTTATTTCTATATATAACAAATCACTTCAAACTTAGTGGCTTAAATTATCAAGTTTTTATTACTTTTCATCGTTTTGTGGGTCGATTGGGCTTGGCTCAGCATTCTCACTTGGAGTCCCTTATATGGTTGCAGTCTGATGGTGGCAAGGGTTGGAGTCGTCTAAAGGGGCAACTGCCTGGATGACTGAGATGGATTCTTCACTCTCAGGTCTGGCTCCAGGCTGGCAGAGCTGGAGACCGGCCATGTGAGCGTGTACACTGGCTCATCCTCTCTCTCTCCTCTTCCTCTGCATCTGCTTCTCTCTGTCCCTCTCCCAGCAGCCTCTCCAGAGAGTTAGCATGGGCTTCCTCCTAGCGTGGCAGTCTCAGGATAGTCGGGCTTTCTTACAAGGTGGCTCAGGGAGCCCGACAGCATGTTCACGGAGGCCAGGGTGAGAGCTGCGGTACTTCCTGTGACGGCCTCCACAGTCAGGCTGCGTCCCTTGTTGGTTACACAAGCCAGCTCAGATGCAGTGTAGGGCAGTGTGGCTCATTAGGAGGCATCTTTGGAGAGCAGCTACTACGGTAAACAATTTTACAGATGAGGAAACTGACACACTAAGAAGAGGGAATAAAGGATTTGAACTCAGAGTCTGGTTCTTAGGACCTGGGTGAACTTGGGAAAATCATTGTCTCTCTAGGTATCCCGTTATATGGAAATGAGGAAATTGGAGGAGAGGATGTTGAAGGTACTTCCATTTCTCTCAGCCTTTAAGCCTTTGGATTTAGATGATGGGCCTGGGAATGAAAGGAACAGACTAAGTGAAAAGGCATTCTGTAGAAGACAGTAGTTTTAAACAGTGTTGGTGGAGGGAAGGTACGGGGTGGATGGGGAACACGTAAGGGTTACTCAAGGATTCAGTTGTATCATTGTATGAAACATCTAACAGTGTTCAACTCACATGGAACACCTATTGAACAGCAGGAAAGAGTCATAGATTTCAGTCTGGGACACTGGAATATGGGCCCACTGAAGGAAATGGGAGTAGTCATAATAAGCACTGCTTTAAGTAGAAAAATGGATCCACCAATTTTGAAAGAGTTTGAGATGACTAGCAGGGCATTCCAACGGGAAGACTATCTTTTAGTCATTTGGAAATAAGGTGCAAAAATTCAGGTTAGAAGTGGTCGTTAGAGAGTGTTGGCCCTCCGAGAGAGTCTTTGTGGATATCCCAAATTAGAGGATGAAGAGAAGAAGGCAACAAAGGTATGGTCAGAGAAGTGGGAAGAAAACCTTCATAAAGAAGCTGCAGGTCTTGGGAGTGAGGGAGAGGGGAGAGGGTGGTCAAACAGTGTTGAACGCTTCAGAGAAGTTGAGGAGAATGAGAGACTAGTGAAAGGGGAGCACCTCTGTATTCTTCCAGAAGCAGTTTTAGTGGAGTATTGGGGGTTTAGCATCTTTCTTTTGTAGAGGATTAAGAGGAACTTAGGAAATGAACACAGTGGGTGTGAACTGCAGCTGAGGACTTTGGCAGCAAAGGACCAATAGAAGCTCAAAGAGGCAGGGATTACCTGGCTGTTTCTGATGAGGGTGTGCTGTCTGAGACGGACATACCTGATGCAGGAAGACTGAGCAGTCACCCGGTCAGCAAGTCATAGACGTGCCGAGCAGTAGGTACAAACTGAGATGGAGGGGAGGTAGAATGGACAGAACTTCATGCTGAAATAGAGTAAAAGCTAGATTCCCCTCATTTCTTATCCATAAGACCTCTTTAGTATAAAAGTTACAGAATAATGCTGTCCCAAACAAATAAGAAAGATCCTTTTTTCCCAGAGGAATTTAGATTTCTTATTTAGCTCTTCTTGTAAAAGGCCGGATTACTCTTGAGCTCAATTCTGTATTCTTAAGAGCCACTCTATACCTTTACACAGTCATAAACATGTTCTCTTCTGATCAAAATACAGATCCTGAAATCTGTACACAGGACACTGCATTCTTTAACCATACACAGTGCATTAGCTTTCGGGGTTTTTTTTTTCCCCCACAATCAGATTTATAATAAATCATCCCCACCCTTGGATTTTTAAGATTGTGGAGCTCAACCATATATAACAATAGAAACAAAAGGAGCTGAGAAACAAAAGGAGCAATGCCACACAGGTGAGGAAATGTATCACTTCCATTTATGAATTCTGGACATTAATCGTATTTTATAATTACAGTATGCTGTTATGTTGGACTGAGGAAGGAACTTCAGCTATATCTGTGTTACCGGGGAAACCACTTGTTTTGGATTTGACAGAGGGAGACAATTAAAATGCCTGATTGCCATTTTTAGAGCAGCTTTTATTTTATTTATTTATTTTTTAATTTTTACAGCAGTTTTTATTTTGAAGAGAAATCAGAGAATATTGAAATTCATAGAAATGACTCTGAAAGGATTGGCAATTCTTATTTAAGAATGAACTATGAATTATGTAGAGTTTTATGGTGGTTATTCATCACTGTGAGAGGGGAAGCCCATTCATCTTTTCATGCGGCAGCCTCAGCTATAGGGATACCATTATTAAATGGCGTTTACCAGAGGTGAGGAGGAAAACCTCCTCCCCAGAGGTTCACCCTTGCCAACCAATCACAGAGCAACCTGGGCCTGGTCCACACCCCCTGCCCTGTTAGACCCAGGGACGCAGTGTGATTGGTGCATAGTTGGGGTTTTATGGGAGGGGTTTCTTGTCACTCTTCCTGGCTTCCCTGCAGTTCCTTATTTGGTAGCTTTTGACAGGACTAGTCTTTCTTGCAGCTAAGCATCTTGACATACATTATTCATTAAGCCCTGGAGCTCAGGGAGAGAAAGATGCAGACCCTTAGATCTTTAGATGTTTCTTTATCACATGAATTGTCTTTATTCAGAATAGTGGTTGAATTCTGTTGCATTCTGGAGTTTTACAAATGGAATGCATTCAATGGGAAACCAACTGGATGGGATCTAATGCGAGGCTTTCTTATGTGTACTTAATTACCAAAAATCTTTAAAAAGCCTACATACTCTGTGCTTGTGGAGATGGTTAAAGTATCAAGGTTTTGAAGATACACATATTTTAGAATTTATTGTCTCTCTATATAATCAATCAAAAATGCCTGAAGCAAACTATTTACTGTCAGTATCTTGGGGCTACATAAAGGTAAGATTTATTTAGCCTTTGTAAACTCCTGATTACTCTGAGTACATAACTAATAATTTTAATAAATTACAATGGAGTTAAGCTTTCTGAGCAATCTTTTATTTTTTCCTTAGATATAAACTACAGAAGAAATGTGGGTTTTTAGTGGTCAAGATAAGGAGAAATTGTAGAACTTTTATTAGTTATAATTTGCATGTTAAAATAGCTTTTTAATGTTCAGCGTTTCTTCTGTTTTGTCATGTGGTATAAATTTGAGTTATTCTTTTAAGTATCAAGGTAATTAAGTTCATTGGAAATAAATCCTTGGGCTAAATTATAACTGGTACATGGGCTCTAATTAGTATGTAGCACTTAAAGTTTATAAAAATTAATTTGTAGCTCTTTCTAAAAATCTGTACTGCTTTTACCTGACGAAGAGTATGTTTTTTTTCACCTTTGGATATAAAGCTCTAGATGACATTAAAGTTGACATCACTTGACGTTTCAGGTGATATCTTATTAAAATGAACACTTGATCCTCTATTTGTAAAACTGGAAGATGTAAATTTATATGATACTGCTATTTTTGTTAATCTCAAAAAATGAATTAGTACACTACATTTAATAAGATTGTGTTCCTGCTTGGCAAGCTTCTTACACATGCCCTGTGGTAATGCTAACCTGGTGATCCTAGCTGTTTAATAGAAACCTGAAGTAGAAAAACCTTTTTCAGTCCTAAAGGAGGCATCACTTCAGAAATTAGAATTTATTCTGGAATATTTGAACAAATCACAATACACATTTTTAAAGAATCCTTTTCCATTACTTTAAGGACACTCAGATTGTAATACTTTGCATTTTCTTTGTTTCTTTTTAAAGGAGACTTTCCTCTTTCCTGTGAGATTTACTCGCATTCTAAGCAAACTTATTTCAGTTTTTGTTGTCTGAATAGTCATGATTTTCCACCTCCCTTTAAATCTAGATGGTCCAGATTTTCGTAATTTTCATTATTTGAATTTTGCTAGCCATTTCTTAGTTTAAAATGTTTTTTAAATATAGAAAAATGTGGAGAATAATAAAGAAGCCCCCTCCCTCCAGTCTCCCTAGAAGTCATTTCTTAGCTTTTAGACAGTTCATATTTGATAGCTTTTTAAAGGGCTTCACGTTTGTGTTATAATTATGAATAATACCTTCAGGGATCTAAACACAGAATTTTAGTGCTTTTTGAGCAAATGTTTGCTGGAAAGCTTTATGCTTTTAATACCATATTGCTAAAAACACTTAGGAAGGACCAATATAAATGCATTTAGTCTTATTATGTATTTTGAAAGATTTATTTTTATATAGCTAATACAGTATTTATTTTAGCTTTTAATGCTGATATCCACCAAAGTTGTAGTGTATCACAGTGCAGCATATTCAAATGATTTTTAGCAGAATGTTGTGGGGAAAAATAAACATTTACTTAATATTTAAACTTTACCACTTTCTTAATTATATAGTAGAGGATATATAATGTACCCAGTAGCACATTGGCATGAGGGGGAAGTACAGGGATTAAATTTAAGAATACTTTAATTTTGTTTTATTATTTAATTTTGTTTCATGCACAGTCTTAAATATAGAACATAAATTGGAAAACTGGAGTTTAAAAAGCAATATACAGTATTCAATTCAACTGCACTTTCACTTTCTTTTATGCTTTAAATTTGCTGCATACAGACATTCTGATGCATAATGAGAACAAAGGATTTGAAAGCATTCACTTAGAGATCTTCCTCTGTTTTTCTTTGTTGCAACAATAATTCTACATATTATTTCAGACTATTTAGAGACCAGAAACAATCAGAATAACTCATCAGCCAAAAATATTTAGAGTCATTTTTAAAGATATCTAAATGCTCAATTAAATTGCTCTGCATTTTGCAACCAGTTCTTTTGAAAAGCAGTTCTGTATTTTGTCACTTATTGACAACCCATAACAGTGTTCCTGAAAAAGTACATTTTATTACCTTTTCTAATCACTTTCCCCCTCATGGCAATTATATATCATTATCTTAATAAATGGTATGTAGTTATCTTAAAATGAGAGAAATTCCACTTACGTTTTAAAATGATTGTTGAATGGTTAAGTTTATTGTTCTTTAGCACGTCCTGCTGTGCACTCCAAGACCAAACTGTAAGAGCAACTACCAGTTGAGAAAACTCTGATGGTAATTTTTGTGGTTATTAATCTAGCTTCCCTGGACTGTATGTTTTATATCAATAGCACAAAAAGGAAGCCATATTAATTCCTCTTAGAAAGTGCCCTTGCATTATAACTTAATTGACTCTCTGGAAATTGTCTTTAGGAAATCTCCCATACTCTTGGGAAAAAGAGGACTGCTTAAAATATTGTGTCATCTAATTATGTTGAAAGGAAATGTTTTCTTCCTTGGAGTACCTCACAAGTGGGAGGGAGATAAGTGTGCCATGAAGGGTTTCTCCACCCATGCTTTTGAGTTTGGAACAAAGGCAGAAGGGTAGTCTGGGAATATATGTTTATGAATCAGAAATAATCCGTAGAATATAATCTGTCATTTATCAGTCTGTACAGTAGAATCCTTCCACTGGCATTTTTTTTGCCTCAGTTATCTGTACCAACTGGCTATTTTGATGAGTTGTGTAATCAAACTGACAGGAAAAGACACCTCGTTCTTCATATTCTGACAGATAAATCCAATAATTTGTGTGACATATCTGCAGATACCAAGCAGTTTTTCTGCTTGGGCGTATGGCATCATATTCCTCCTACCAGGTTGCTTACAAGTTAGAAGGTGTCTCTATAGAAAAACTGGGCTCCTATCTAACTTTTCCAGGGGCACCAACTCCCCCACACCCCACGGAGGTTGCATCGTTTTTTAGTTACATTGAGAGAAATTCACGGAGGGCAGGTGGACAGTGGTTCCTGTATAGCACACTGTAGAAATGCTAGGAGTGGCTGATAGCCTTACCTATTCCCCCAGCTTTTAAGAAAGGACTTTGTCATGACCAGGCAGTTCTTAATAGCAACTTTTATCTCATAGCACAGACAATTCAGGTCAAAGAAATATTTCATTAAATATATGTTTAAGATATTTAGCAGACTCTCTTGAATATATATTTGCCCAAAGAGTAGATTTTTTCCAAGAGTAAAATTTCATTCATTAAACAGGATTTACTTACCTTTGTGCCTTATGTGTGGTATTATTGTTATATTTTTGAAGCATGGTGACCATTTCTTATATGAATAATACCCTAATTATTTTTTGGAATTGGTAAGGGAGCTAGATATTTAGATATATATTTTGTGTGAGCATAAGTGTAGTTAGATCTTCCATCCATTTGCCCTGCAATGATAAAAATCAGCTATCACTATAAAAGGGCCCAGGAAACTGGGAGATAGAAAGAACTCAATGTTGAGCACCCACTGTGTGCCAGTGCGAGTTAAATAATCTAATACATCCCTGGTTGATAGCCTATAATTTACTTAAGAAAACATAACTTTATAAAAAGATCAGCAGAAAATTTTTTGAACACTATTGGAAATGTCTTCATGAACATTCTTGGAAGGTTCCAAATTTTATGTTTCCCCCAGCGGATCATAATATATAATGCTCAGTGAAAATAAGCAGTAACCCATGCTTCGTACGCTACGTGATGCCAGTTTTAAAAATATATATACATCCTTGTGACTTATTTATTTTATAACTGGTTGTTTGTACCTCTTAATCCCCTTCTCTTATTTTGCCTATCCCTTACCCTGCCCCCCACTCTGGCAACCACTAGTTTTTCTGTATTTGCGAGTCTGTTTCTGTTTTGTTATATTTGATCATTTGTTTTGTTTTTTAGCTTCCACATATAAGTGAAAACATACAGTATTTGTCTTTCTCTGACTTCTTTCATTTAGCATAGCACCCTTCAGGTCCATCCATTTGTCACAAATGGCAAGATTCCATTCTTTTTTATGGTTGAGTAATATTCCACCGGGTATGTGTGTCTATATATACATATATATAGAGAGAGAGACACACACACACATATATATGAGAGAGATATATATATATCATAAGATGTAATGTACAGCACAGAGAATATAGACAATAAAATTACAATAACTTTGTATGGTACAGAATCTATAAAATGTTTAGTCACTCTGTTGTGTACCTGAAACTCATATGATATTTTTAAGTCAACTGTACTTCAACAAATATATATATACAAATGAAAAAAAAGGCATAGAAGGAAATATAGCTATTTATATATGGTTATTAGCAGTGGGACAGTGGGGTTGTACATGAGTTCTAATTTTTTCTATATAGCTTTCTAGATTTTTTATATCCCATATGCATTTTATAACCAGAGCAAGTTATAAAAAAAAATACACAAAGAAAGTGAACTTTGTGTTCCTGAGTTTGAGAATAACCTCTCTCAACCTGTAAGTTAAACAACCAGAGGCATTTCTATTGGTTGTAGCCAGTTCTTCTGTTTTGACTGCAAGAGAATGCTAATATGCATTTATTGTATTCAAAAGTCTGTTGAGGGCTTCCCTGGTGGCACAGTAGTTGAGAGTCCGCCTGCCGATGCAGGGGACACGGGTTTGTGCCCTGGTCCAGGAAGATCCCACATGCCGCGGAGCGGCTGGGCCCGTGAGCCATGGCCGTTGAGCCTGCGCGTCCGGAGCCTGTGCTCCACAACGGGAGAGACCACAACAGTGAGAGGCCCACGTACCGCTTAAAAAAAAAAAAAAAGTCTGTTGAAATTTTTTTTTGATCTCTCTCAGTAATTTACAGTGATAAATTCTTATATCTAATCTAGGTGGTCAGTAAGATTAACTCTGGAAGCTATTTGCCAAATTATCTTGAATTAGAACACCTTGGTATGAATTATGCAGAGAATCAAGATATTTTTAAAAATTCTAATAAAGTAATTAAATACTGAGTTAGAATTACATTTTAGACATTACTAAACAATGAACTCACTACTCTCTTTTTCCAGACTTAAATGAGGATTTATGGGGAAATTCAGAATTTTAAAGGCTACTAAATATTAGAGTAATATGTGACTTTTTTGGATTAAGTATCTAATAGTTACTGTATGTTAGTGTATGTTAAGAGAAATATTAAGGTATATTAAAAGGTCTATTTGGGTTATTTTGGAAGTCAAAGGAAGATACATTAAGAAGCAGTTGAAGTAGTTGAGAAAACCATAATTCAAAAAGAGTCATGTACCACAATGTTCATTGCAGCTCTATTTACAACAGCCAGGACATGGAAGCAACCTAAGTGTCCATCAACAGAGGAATGGATAAAGAAGATGTGGTATATATATACAATGAAGTATTACTCAGCCATACAAAGAAATGAAATTGAGTTATTTGTAGTGAGGTGGATGGACCTAGGGTCTGTCATACGGAGTGAAGTAAGTCAGAAAGAGAAAAACAAATACCATATTCTAACACATATATATGGAATCTAAAAAAAAAAAATGGTTTTGAAGAACGTAGGGGCAGGACAGGAATAAAGACACAGATGTACAGACGTAGAGAATGGACTTGAGGACATGGGAATGGGGAAGGGTAAGCTGAGACAAAGTGAGAGAGTGGCATGGAGAGATATACACTACCAAATATAACATAGGTAGCTAGTGGGAAGCAGCCGCGTAGCACAGGGAGATCAGCTCCGTGCTTTGTGACCACCTAGAGGGGTGGGATAGGGTGAATGGGAGGGAGATGCAAGAGAGAGGGGATATGGTGATATATGTATATGTATAGCTGATTCACTTTGTTATGAAGCAGAAACTAACACACCATTGTAAAGCAATTATACTCCAATAAAGATGTTAAAAAAAAAAAAAAAGAAGCAGTTGATGGATGGAAAAGCATAACATCATGGAGAATTCTGGATTTTGATAATGCCATGTAGTGGTGGTAGATAAATTCCAGGTGGTAGACAAATTTCTTTGGATAAAATAGGCACCGGAGCACCAGTAAAATAAATTGTGAAGCAGTGAAGTTTCAATTGAACAGGTCAATTTTCAATTGTTTTTATGGGACTTAGGAAGATTGGTAAATTCTGTGAATGTTTGAGAACCAATAAATCCCTACTTAGAAAAAACTTTACAAAGGAAATATCATATAGTATCTATTCAAATATTTTCTCCATAGTTCTGGGAGAGTATTCAAATAAATCTATTCAGTTTTGCTTTGGGGCAAAAGACTACATTTTAACCTCTGACCAGTATACTTACTCATTTCTGCTAATGACAAATTAATTGATGAAAACATACCATGTTTTATTGTGTGGCAACCCTTTTGTATGTTTATAAATTAGTTTTTTCTCTTCTCTAAATACTAATAATGCATATTATTTTTTATGCCTTTTTTCCCCTTAATTAATGTCATCCTTGAGTGTCTCAGTCTGTGCTGTCCAATATGGTAGCCCCTAGCTACATGTAACTATTGAAGTTTAAGTTAATTAAAATGAAATAAAATCCAGAGTTCAGCTCCTCATTTGCACTAGCCACATTTCAATTGCTTGATAGCCACATATGGCTAGTGGCTCCTGTAACGGATAGCAGAGATTATAGAATTTTTTCATCATTGTAGGAAGTTCTATTGGATGGGACTGATCTAAAGAGTCAGGACAGGTTAAAAATTCTTTGGCATATTTTCTGTATCTTAACATATGCTTATGTTATTTCACTTCAACTTTCCTCTTCTGTTATTTCATTTTATCTTTCTGTTTTTCAGTTTAAAAGGATGCTTAATCGAGAGCTCACCCATCTCTCTGAAATGAGTCGGTCTGGAAATCAAGTGTCAGAGTATATATCAAACACATTCTTAGGTGAGAATAACAATTTAAATGCAATTTTTTAAAGTGTTTTGCATTGTTTGTTTTTGGAAGCAGACTGGGGTGCAAACTTATTTTGGAAATAAGAGTTAGGAATTCCATTTGTTTTCATTCATCATATTAATAATTTGAGCCTCTAAGCTTTAGAACCTAAGGTGACAAAGGATGTGTTTTATCTTTTTGTTTTATTCAGGACTTCAGGGATTCTCTGAATTAAAGTTGTATATTGTCCGTTTTTCCAAAGTACTCAACGGTAAAATGTATCTTATAGAGAGATCTATTCATGCATTCAACAAATTCTTGTTAAATGCCAGTCGTTGCTGGGCACTAGGTATTTAATGATCAATTAGAAATGGTCCCTAAACTCAATGAGTTGATAGTCTAATGGGCACCATGCCTGATAGACTGGAGAGACAGATAAATATAACACAAGAGCTAAAAAAATGCTTGCTGATAATAGCTGACAGTATGGTGTACTGGGACACCACTACCCCACCCTCCATCCACAGAAAGAAAATGCAGTAAAGGAAAACCAATAAGTTGAACACATCCTTGATCTGAATTTACTTTCAAAACAAAACTGTCGTAATAGCTAATTAGCACATTCACTAAACAGGCATTTATTGAACACACAGTCTGTGCAAGGACAAGTTAAAGGAGCTCACTGTCTTGAAATAGTGAATGAGTGTACTGAGACATCTGATGTCTTATTTGAAAACAACAAATTAGCTTTTGTGAATCTGGTATTTAGTTATCAGATAATATTGGAGGTACTCTGTGCTCCCCATAAAACCTTATTGCGTGATTCCCCCATCTCACTATCGTATAGAAAATGTAAACTAGCAGTAGCAATCTAAGTCCTTCACATACGCTGTGTATGCTCCCACAGAATGACCCATTTCAGTAAGCTGTTACGTTCACACAGTGCTGTTTTTATATTCGTGCACGAAGTTTCTTCCATTTCAAAGTAGGTATTGAAACTGGAGTTCTTAATTGGCAAGAGCAGTGTTCTCACCACTAAGTGAATTTTAAATAGGAACGAAATCGATGAGCAGTGGAAATAGCCAGTGTCTTTTGCCTTTTCCAAGTTTGCTATCGTAAGTTTTTCAAAAGACGTAATCACTGAATACATTTGATGTTAATTATTTTGCAGTGGAATTTATTTGCTTAATTTTGTGTTTGAGAGTTTCAAATTAAGTCCACATCGAATTATAAATACTCAACTTCTTTAAAAGGAGTTTTACTTGGAAATATTTCCTAGAATATATACTGATCAATTAAAATCCGCCATTATGCATGTTATAATAAAAAAAAACCCAGGTAGAATTAATAGTAAATGAAGAATTTTTTTTTTTAATTTTTAAGATAAGCAACATGAAGTGGAAATTCCTTCTCCAACTCAGAAGGAAAAGGAGAAAAAGAAAAGGCCAATGTCTCAGATCAGTGGGGTCAAGAAATTGATGCACAGCTCCAGTTTGACTAATTCAAGCATCCCAAGGTTTGGGGTCAAAACTGAACAAGAAGACATCCTTGCCAAGGTAAGACGATTTCAAGTATCCTGATCAGAAATATGCAGTGAACTTTGATACCTTCTCTTTTAAATCAGTGGAAAAGTTTATTAATTTGTGGGAGGTTTTTTGGAAGATGGGAAAGCGCTTTATAAAGCTCTTTCTAAATCACTTGGGTTTTATTAATATGTGGGTTTAGACAGGCAGTTTGGTGTTCTTTATTTTTGCATCTATATTTGATTCTTTGACCTTAAACAATTAAAAAGTCTTTTAGGAGAATAATTAAAGTTTTTGAGAGTAGGTTTTAACTATTGGAGAAATACTTTGAGATCAATATTTCAAGTATGTAAATATGTTTTATTGTCAGAGACATAAGGTTACGCAACACCATTCAGTTCCTAGTACGCTTAAGCGGATTTGCCTGAAGTTTGCCTGTACTTACGTGGTGCATCATTACATTTAAAATGAATTGTTTTTTAATTTAATGATCTTTTCATTGAAGTCAGTAATTTTTAAATGATTGTGTTCATTGTTTCCTGTTCTACTTCTGCAATCAGATTTGTTCTATCTTTCGTTAACCCCAGGAACTAGAAGATGTGAACAAATGGGGTCTTCACGTTTTCAGAATAGCAGAGTTGTCTGGGAACCGGCCTTTGACTGTTATCATGCACACCATTTTTCAGGTAATGCAGTGAAGTTCTATCACCTCTCTTTTATTTGGTGTCATAACGTCCAGTCTGTGAATTGTGCCTGCATTTTATCTTCTTCACTACTTACCCCCTTTGACTTATTTTGATAACTTTTTTCAACATAAGGATACAGAAAGGTTAGCATGTGGGTAAAACACAAATCAATTGTGTTATTTTTTCCATTGAAGAAAAAGATGTGATGTGGGCAAATTAAAGCAATTCATTAAAATAATAGTTTAAAAATCATCCACGTGATCCTGACTTGCATAGAGAATGGAGTGCTAACTTTACAAATTGAATAAGCCCTTTGCTGACTAATCTTAGTATGTAATTTCTTCAGTCACTGTCTTGTGGACTGCTCTCTTCTTCACATCGGTTTCTCATTCTTGTCAAGTTTTTGCCCCAGTTCAGTGTTAGGATTTATATGAGAAGTTGCAGCTATAGACACCCTGGGACTTGGAAGTGCAGCTCCAACCCTCGAGAGGATATTGTGTCTCACTTGTTTTGACCCAGTATCCTTGTCATTGGTGTTGTACTGAAGCTGCCTTCAGGATCCCGGGACACAGATACTTTGATAGTTGGCAGCTCATTCCTGACACCATATAACTTGAGAAAAGCATTGCTGGGCTCCAGAAGGACAAGTCGACTCTGGTTTTGCCCCTGAAGTCCCTGGATCATTCCCAAGGGTTTTCATTGTCTTCACTAGACATTGAGAGAGTGCTACTCCCATTTCTGGGTTATCCATAGGCGACACTGGGGGTGATATTTTGTTGTTGTTAACATACTGTATGGAAAATCTTTTCTATAAGGACAAAATGTTAAGAGAATTTCTTCTCCCGCAGGAACGGGATTTATTAAAAACATTTAAAATTCCAGTGGACACTTTAATTACATACCTAATGACCCTGGAAGATCATTACCACGCTGATGTGGCCTACCACAATAATATTCACGCTGCAGACGTCGTCCAGTCAACGCACGTGCTGTTATCTACACCTGCTTTGGAGGTAAACCTGGTTTCTAAACCTTTGAAAACACTAACTTGCCACTCATAATGGTTTCTTCAACTTTTATACTGAAGGGTGCACAGGGCAAACAATAATCGACTTCACTAGAAATATTATTGAGTTATGGGAGCGAAATGTCATTGTGGTAAATAAACAGTTGAGTCTTTGATGAATTTTGTCTGTGATAATTAATCAAAGATTTAGGGGGCTTCCCTGGTGGCGCAGTGGTTGAGAGTCCGCCTGCCGATGCAGGGGACACGGGTTCGTGCCCCCGTCCAGGAAGATCCCACATGCCGCGGAGCGGCTGGGCCCGTGAGCCATGGCCACTGAGCCTGCGCGTCCGGACCGTGTGCTCCGCAACGGGAGAGGCCACAGCAGTGAGAGGCCCACATACCGCAAAAAAAAAAAAAAAAAAAGATTTAGGGATTCCTGTGTTTTATGATACTGCTTCTTTGAAATGATCTAGTGGACATTCCACAAAGCAAATCTGGCTTCCTCAGTTTTCAGTTAGTGTGGGTTTTTTTGGGAATTTAGCCTGAGGATTTTTTCATTTATAGTTCAAAGATGATTATTTTATAAAATATCAATACTAGCAATGCATTGGTATTTTTCATAGAACTTATTAGAAGGAAACACATCTTTAATGTTACCAGATCCTATGAAGTTGTTCCATTAAATGTTTAGTAAAGCAATTTCATTTCCTTCATTGTTTGGGAGAGTGATTCTCTTTGCTAATATATTTTATAGTTCAGATTGTTTCATTATAAAACTGTTAATATGTCATCGTTTGAGTGAGGAGTTCTCAGCTGGGGGTGATTTTCCCTTTTACTCGTACTCCTCCCTTCCCCCAGGGACATTTGGCAATATGTGGAGACATTTTTAGCTGTCACAACTCGGGGGTACATGCTACTGGCATCTCATGGGTAGAGGCCAGGGATCCTACTAAAAATCCTGTAATTCACAGGATGGCCTCCCATAACGAACAATTATCCGGCCCCGAATGTCAGTTTTGCTGAGATTGAGAGTCCCTGTTTAGAATGGAAGAAAAGAAAATAATTGCTCATGTCATTAATTTTATGCACATTTTCAGAATATCCTTAAACATCATCTTAAATACTTTTAAAGTAAGCTATTATTTTCTATAAAAAATTTGTAGATGCTCATTTTTTAATATTTTAAAAAATATAACCATTGGAAAAGGTTTGGTCATGAGTTATAATAAAATCAGATATTGTCTGGATTTTTTCAGGCTGTGTTTACAGATTTAGAGATTCTTGCAGCAATTTTTGCCAGTGCAATACATGATGTAGATCATCCTGGTGTGTCCAATCAGTTTCTGATCAATACAAGTAAGTAAAGCATACTTATTTTTGCAGAAAAAATTTTCCTTTGTACATTTTAGAATGACTGAGAGTCTTTATAGAATGACTGAGAGTCTTTATGTTTCCAGAGCCATAATGTTCTCTTGAGATGTGCAGATAGGCGTTTCAGTGATAGCATATGTTAATGTAGTCTAGCTCTAAAAATTATATTCATATCCCATGAGGCATATGATGTTTGAAAAACATGCATTCCAGTACTTCTCTAGAAATAATATATTACCATATTAGTAGACAAGGGTAATCAAAAGTGAAAGTTTGCCGAAAGATGTAGGTAGTTAGATTGCTCCTAAAGTTTCAAATAAAAGAAGTTATCAGAATAAATGTTAAATTTGTCATTTTCTGTAGGTTGTCATTTAATCCTCTCCAGAGGCTGTAACTCCTCTTTCCCTCTCCACCACCATGCCCTGCCCTGTTCTTTCCTTTTTATTTTATTTTTTTATTAGAAATATCTTCTTTATTTTATTTTTTTTTAATTATTATTATTTTTTTTAATTTCTCGGCGCAGCATGCAGGATCTTAGTTCCCTGACCAGGGATTGAACCCCTGCCCCCTACCAGTGGAAGCGTGGCGTCTTAACCACTGGACCGCCAGGGAAGTCCTTGTTCTTTCCTTTTTAAATCTCCTGCTGAGGGCAGTAGGAACTTCTCTTTTGACTATCTCTTTTTATTTAATATTTTTTTAACCATTAATTTTTTCTCACTGGTGACATTTCATAAAATAAGTCATCACTGAATTTGGAAATATAAAGAACAGTAGACTCTTCAGTGTGCGACACCTCTGACACAGCTGCATGGAAAACCTCTGTAGGGAATGTTAGTGGTGCTTGAGCTAGGCTTTTGCAAAGAGGTTAAGCTTTACAGAAATTCTGTTCTTTCTGTACTTGAAGTTAACTGGTAAATAATTTACGTGTACCATTCATTATTAAATTCCCTCACACCATGGTGGATTAACATTATAAAGTCAGTTTTATATGTGAAAAAATAAAGTTCAAAATTGTTAATGTTTTTCATATCTGTTAAGGGTTTGCCTTTCCTCTTTGCCGTGAGTTGTGGATAATAGTCTCCTCGTGCCCCACAGCAATCTAGCTCCAGTAGCATCTGTGCCTTCACTGTTCATTCACAACACAGCCAGATTTAAAGAGAGAATTTAATTATAGCCTTGTTTTGAGAGCTTTAACTCAGATCTTTTGGATTATTTACCTATTTGTATATTTTTAATAGCCTCTGGACTGCCCTGTAACAAAATGCACTTTAGTAACTCACTCATGTATAGGAGGATTGAAAGTCATGGATTTCCAAAAATGTGTGGATAGTCAGTACATTTTAGAAGTCTGGTTTATGAACTTATTTATCTAGGATTAGACAGGATAACATTTCATGTTTCAGCCACCTTATGAGAACCTATAATGGGGTACTTTCAGGAGTCACCAAAACATTACTATATATTGACACATAAATATTAATATACATTAGAGGCAGCTACATGAGTTTACATTGTATCATTGGTTAGGGTCGACTGTGTCCTTTCTGTAAAGAACAGGAAGTTCATATAGTAAAAGGTACACTGCCAATTTTTTATTATCCTGGCTTGATTCATTTTTTTGATTCTTATGTATGTCTTGATATGTTCTTAATTTTATAGATTTTTAACAAATACATATAAATTTTGTTTTAATTTTTGCTATTAAGAAAGGTGTGCATTTTTTCTTTAAATTAATAATACCAAAATCAGACCTATGTGTTTTCTTTGCATCCTATTATATATAATATTGTATGTTCCCATATTATAACATTAGAATTAAGAATAGAGAACAAATTAAAACAACTGATAATAAAGTCACTGTCTTCCAAGTACTCTGATAAATTTTTCAAGAAAAATGAGGATCAACTCTATTATTCTTTCTTGTGGACCCTCTAAGGGCAAGTGGGCTTAGGCTGGCATCAGAGTACCCATGGAGTCTGCAGTTTAAACTAGCAAGGCCTCAGTTCACAGATGAATCTGATGCCCTTTGAAGTTTGAGAGCCACTGAGAATAGATGATGGAGACATGTAGGGGGTAATTATGCATACAGGACAGTGGCCAAGGGTGTCTGTTTATTAAGGTCATTTTGCTGATGATCTGCCTGAGGTGGAAGGGTAACTGACCATGTTTCCGGAAGCATTTTGTTATTCAGTGATGTTGTGCAGAGCTCCTTCTCTGTGGGGCCTCAGCAACACAGGGTAGTCAACAGCTTTGGGTTGCTGATGTTTCCTTGACGGTGGGGTGTGATGAGGCTGTGTTATATCTGAAAGAGTGAATGAGCATCATCACCTGGTAGATGAAAGTTATCCCAGGGTTGATCAGAACCCCAGGGCATTATGAGAATTACTGCCTTAGTTAGCTGTTAACGAGGGATCAAGCCAGCCATCATTTTATTTCAGGACTCAGAAGAGGCTTAGTAGCCAGTAACACAAGTAAGTTTTAGCTTCACAGCATACTCTAAGGGAGTCCCTCTAATAACTTGCAAACTTGTAAGAAATAGCCTTATGAAATACCCTATCAGAATTATGTGATTATTTTTAGCTTACAGTAAACCCTTTTTTATAGACGTTAAATTTGTGCTTTCTCTTTCTTTTGGGGATTGTTTGAGCATCAGTGGCTCAGGCTAGCACACTCTCGGCTCTTAGCCTGGAGCTGGCGCTGCCAACCTGTCCAAAGCCAAAGGCTGAATCTGTGTTTCTCGTAATAAAGACTTGGAATCATCAGATCAGACTTCCTGTAGATGGGAGGTCACCTGTCCTATTTTAAGGGAGGCTGCATGGCTCGCCGTGGTGGAGGGGCACTGGGGCTCACCTGGCTGATTCCTAGGCCAGAGACACCTCTGCTTCTTAGTTGTGGTGACAGTTTTCATTAATCATTCTGCTTGTATTAGTTTTAGGCACCAAATGATTTGCTGTTAATGACACGTACACTCCTTGTAAACATGCTGCAGGTTTTGAGTCAGTTAAGCTTTTATATATGATGTAGGGGAATGGGGGACTCTGAATAGGATGTAAAGAAGTGGAAATTCCAGGTGAGAAGCTGCATAAGTCTTTTTCAAGGACAATACTATGTAAATAAATCCATAAAATGTAAATAGCATCATGAAATATTGAATAGAACACGTTAGGGGAGATTTATCTTAAAAAAAGCATTTCACATAACAGCATTATTTTCTGAAACAGTGAAGCAGCATCAAAACATATATAGCAATAAATTTTACTTGGAAAACGAATACTTTCTGTTTATAGCAAAGATGCCTGGGTTTGGGGGGAAAAGATCTCCTCACACATTTGAACACAGTAGTCGTGTTCAAAGCATATGACTTTTGAGATTCAAGAGCAGAGGCATTTCACTGTATGAAGGTGGAGCTGGACCTAGCGACAGTACACACACTTTATTTCACTGATCTCATTTTAAAATAAGCTTTCCACAGCTATATTTGTAGCTTATAAATAGAATGTTATTTTTCTGTATAAACCTAAAATCATAGGATTTCAGTCAAAATATTCTTGAACCCCTCTCGTCCTCCCTAGCTTCTTTAAAATAGTCATTGAATAGTATTGGGTATTTCTTTATTAGAAAAGAATATATATTTTCCACACATGAGTCAGAAGAAAGATCAAATACATATGCTTTTCGTCTTTACAGTGACTTAAGTGGCAACAGGATGAAGCACCAGTCAGGTTTTTTTGATGACTACCTTATAGGTCTGAGTCTGCTATTATAGGAACTAGGAAAGAGGCAGGATTTGTCACTACCTAAAATAGGTCCAGGACAATTGTGGGGGAATGGCAGAATCTTCACTCTGGAGAAATGTAGGCAGCTAAACACCCGTCTCTGTGTGAAGCCCTGAACATGCAGCTGGGACGGGCAGTATACATGTGTATAGTGACTGCCAAGATACTTGGAAAAGGAAATGGAAAAATGAATAAAGCTTTGCCTTTCAAAGCTATACTATGAACCAAATAAGCACAAGCATGAACAAATCTGATATCGTTCATGTGTTCCAAGCTGTTCTTGTTCCTTCTCAGAGCACGAATAATCCTGAGTCACGTGATCTTTACATTACATACAGTGTTGGGTAGGTGGTCCGCAGTTGTCAGGAATACAACATTCTATGCTCTGGACATGTTGTAAATGTTAGGGATAATGTCTTCTTCTGCTGAGCTTACGGAGCTGCCTCTGGCAGATCCGGAGAGGAGGTTCAAGGTAATCTGGCCTAACTCTTCTTTCCCTTTATAGCGGAGGAAGCTGAAGCCACAGGGTGAACTGACTTGCCGTGTGCCGAGAGCATTAGAATACACTCCCAAGATTCCAGGGATCTTTCTGTGGCTACATTGACTAGCAGACTTTCTCCTAGGTGTTGTCATGTAATGGGAATGGGAGCAGAGACGTTTAGGGGAAATTGCTTCCTAAACCCAAAATATCTCAGAATATGAAGAATAAGATAAACTTAGCATAAATGGCTTTGCTAACCTTCTCTCTCTTTCTTTCAAGACTCTGAGCTTGCCTTGATGTACAATGATTCTTCTGTCCTGGAGAACCATCATTTGGCCGTGGGCTTTAAGTTGCTTCAGGAAGAAAACTGCGACATTTTCCAGAATTTGACCAAAAAGCAAAGACAGTCATTAAGGAAGATGGTCATTGATATTGTAAGTAACTGATAAAAGCAAAAAGAGAACTGTGATGCATGGTGTTTTTAAAAAGAAAAAAGAGTGAGATGACTATCAGGGAAAGCATCATGTATATTTCAAGGTAATGCTGCCTTTTTTGTCCCAGAGGCTGGCCCTGCTGCTGGCAATGATGCTCTACTGCTAACAGTCTGGGGCTAAGAATAATGACAGCTTACCCTCATTCTAGGTTTATTTTCTGAACTCCTCCTGTCTGGTGGCAGACAGAGATGGCTAACAAAAGCACAGGGAGCTGGCTAAAAAAATGGATTTTTTCCATTCAAAAACTGGAAAAAAAATCTCTGTCAGCACAAGTGCCATGTAGAAACATGCATGACATTAGTCTTTTCTCTATGCATGTTTTTCACAGCGATTATGAGACACGCGAATATCTCTGGTTGTCAAAAACTTAATCTGTTAAGCTTTGTACATACAAAGAAAGGCAGGTATTATCTGGTTTGGATAAGCAGAAAATTGACCAGAATATTGTTTCTGAAGTACTCTGTAAGCAACCTTGACTCACTCCATCGTAGTCCAGTAACCACTTTCTAGCACAAGGGATAGAAAAACTTCAAAGCGTGCAATGGGGCTTCCCTGGTGGCGCAGTGGTTGAGAGTCCGCCTGCCGATGCAGGGGACACGGGTTTGTGCCCCGGCCCAGGGAAGATCCCACATGCCGCGGAGTGGCTGGGCCTGTGAGCCATGGCCGCTGAGCCTGCGTGTCCGGAGGCCACAACAGTGAGAGGCCCGCGTACCGCAAAAGCAAACAAACAAACAAACAAACAAAACGTACGATGATGTCTTATCTATGGAAATATCCCTTTCCATCACTATGAAAGTGGCTGCCAGTGCCTACTGTTTCTGTATATTGCACACATGTATCTGGGCTTCCAGGGAAAGTGATAGCAAAGGGGAGAAGACTCTGCCCCAAGAAGCAGTAAAGAATTCCCACACACAGCTATTAGACAACAGAGTGGTTCTCCATTTCTTCTCACGTTCTCCATGATATTTTTATGTGCATGGGACTTCCCTGGCGGTCCAGTGGTTAAGACTTCGTGCTTCCACTACAGGACACACGGGTTCGATCCCTGGTCAGGGAACTAAGATCCCACATGCCAAGAGGTGTGGCTAAAAAAAAGAAAAGAAAAGAAATATCTCTACTGTATAGCACGGAGAACTCTACTCTCAATGCTCCGTAATGACCTGTATGGGAAAAGAATCTAAAAAATAAAGAGTGGATATATGTATTGTATAACTGATTTACTTTGCTGTACGTGTGAAACTAACACAACATTGTAAATCAACTATACTGCAATAAAAATTTTTTAAAAATACTCTGTCTTTTAAGGTACTTGCAACAGACATGTCAAAGCACATGAATCTGCTGGCTGATTTGAAAACTATGGTTGAAACTAAGAAAGTGACAAGTTCTGGAGTTCTTCTTCTTGATAATTATTCTGATAGGATTCAGGTAAAGCATTCGAATTTGCTGTGTCTGAGTGTGTGTGTGTGTGTGTGTGTGTGTGTGTACACGTGTCTGTGTGTCTAGCTTAGATAAGATTTATGTCTCCTTTTCTCCAACTTATAATTTTAGTAGCTGTAAGCAGGATTTTTATCCAAATTCTTAATCTTGAGAATTAACCAGATAAAATCCTGTTGGCCTTTTCAAGTGGAAATGCGTTAAAAAAAAAAAAAAGTAACATCCTACAAAACCAACCACTTAAGCAGCTCTGAATTTAATCAACCATGCATGTGAACAGTTTCTCTCATGATACTTAGATGCAGTAGAAGTGGCCTAATTTGGGACTATTAATACAGGTGTGAACTTCACACAGACACACCATGGTCGAGCTGTCTGGCACGACTCTTACACTACATGTATTTTTAAGTGTCACCGTCATCTGATGTGAATTTCTAGTAAAAATGGAGCAGCTGCTAAATAGAGAAGGCATTGATCTGTTTTAGGTCCTTCAGAACATGGTGCATTGTGCCGACCTGAGCAACCCAACCAAGCCTCTGCAGCTATACCGCCAGTGGACGGACCGCATCATGGAGGAGTTCTTCCGCCAAGGGGACCGAGAGAGGGAGCGGGGCATGGAGATAAGCCCCATGTGTGACAAGCACAATGCCTCTGTGGAAAAATCACAGGTGATGCCTTAAGCACAAAGCTTTCAGAGAGAACACAACTACACGGAACGTTTGGTTACGCCGTATGCATGTCACACAGTATTTTATTGGGTTTTCTTAATTACTTTCTTTTGTCAAGCTCATTGTCCACCTTAGTGTTTGCAAGCCAAAAAATTCTTCGATTCTTAGAATTTATATTCATATAGTCATATATACGTTCATAGGACAGTATATTCATTCATCGTGACTATATGTATAGAGTATATTCGTATGTGTAGAATTATTTCAGCTATCTCAGGTCGTAAGTGAATAAAGTTATATGAATCCATATAGAGTACGTGGCATTATTTCAGCTCTGTGGATTTACCTACGCATGGGCTATTCTAAAATAAAGTCTCAGCCTCAAGCCAGGTCCTGCCATGTAAACAACTGGAGGTTTTCTTACATCACAGACTCTTGGACTCAGAGTTCGAGAAGCTAGTTTTTACCAGCTAGTAATGACATTTTTTTATTGGTCTGCTACCTAAAATAATGCCTGTTTTACCAGACTAAGGTTAGTAGTCTTCAGCTCAGTGTTATACTTGCAGAGCATATTATATTTTATATATTTTTCTGTAAATTCTATATATCATATATAAAAATTTAATTCAACATATCGATCAGTTACATTTGAGGAGGCTCGTTAACCTCTTCCTTTGTTTCTTAGTCCCAATCGGCTTTGTTGTTTTTTTTAATCAGGTGGGCTTCATAGACTACATTGTTCATCCTCTCTGGGAGACGTGGGCAGACCTGGTCCATCCTGACGCCCAGGACATTTTGGACACTTTGGAGGACAATCGTGAGTGGTACCAGAGCACGATTCCTCAGAGCCCCTCCCCGGCACCGGATGACCAGGAGGAGGGCCGGCAGGGTCAAACCGAGAAGTTCCAGTTTGAACTGACTTTAGAGGAGGACGGCGAGTCAGACACCGAAAAGGACAGTGGGAGTCAAGTGGAAGAAGACACTAGCTGCAGTGACTCCAAGACGCTCTGCACTCAAGACTCGGAGTCCACCGAAATCCCCCTGGACGAGCAGGCGGAAGAGGAAGCCGTGGGAGAGGAGGAGAGCCAGCCCGAGGCCTGTGCCATCGGCGATCACTCGCCCGACACATAACAGGGCAGAGACTTCCATGCCTTTTGTTTGTGTTTTTTGTTTTTTTAAGTAGAAACATTGTTTCCAAAGTGCATGTCACATGCCACAACTACGGTCACACCTCACTGTCATCTGCCAGGACGTTTGCGGAACAAAACTGACCTTGACGACTCAGTCTAGCGCTCAGGAATATCGTCACCAGTTTTTTCACCTCCATGTCATCAGAACGAGGGGGACAGCTCCACGAACGGCAGTGTCCGAAGACTGCAGCTCGGTCGAGCTGAAGAAGCAGAGAAAATCAACTCCAAAGTGTTTTCTAGGGAGTGTGGCTCATCAGGCAGCCCAAAAGTTGAGATGATTTGGGGGTTCTTTTCCTTTTTATTTGTTTGCAATATTTTCAGCAGAAAGAAGGCATTACATGGACGGAGTGAAGCGACAGATGGGTCAGGAACAGGACACATTGTGAAGCTGTTACCAGGAAGAAGATGAGCCACAGAAATTGCATAATTTTCTAATTTCAAGTCTTCCTGATACCTGACTGAATAGTGTGGTTCAGTGAGCTGCACTGACCTCTACATTTTGTATGATATGTAAAACAGATTTTTTGTAGAGCTTACTTTTATTATTAAATGTATTGAGGTATTATATTTAAAAAACTACGTTCAGAACTTCATCTGCCACTGGTTATTTTTTTCCTAAGGAGTAACTTGCAAGTTTTCAGTACAGATCTGTGCTACACTGGATAAACCTAATTTACAAATTTTACTTGCACCTTAGACTTCATAGCAATTAACTGATTTGTAGTGACCCATTGTTTTATATACCAATGACTTCCATATTTTAAAAACAAAAATTGACTTTATGTTGCAGGAAACCCTTTTTGTAGGTCTTCGTTTACTGGCTTTTCGTTTCACTCCTTTCAGACATGCAGAGTTGCTCCCCACTTACATTTCTCTTCACCGTGTGCAAAGTGAATACTCGTTCCATAATACTTTGATGTGCATCCTGTCTAATGTGTCTCAAGCCTCATGGACACTCAGTCATCAGTTGGTGTTGTCTGAAGCACGTGAGAGATATAGAAATACCCAGTAGCTAAAATGGTCAGTCCTTTTTAGATATTTTCCTACTTAGCGTCTTCTGAGAACATTTTGCTGTGGCGATAGACCCTCATTTCACAAGTGCATGTCTCTGTAATAACCCACACATTTCATGCTCGTTTTTGTTTTCACAGTCATAGTAAGAACTTTTCCCCCTTGTGCTGCTTCATTACCAGTGTGTGTTTGAACCTCTGTCCACGTTCACTGCGTGGGGTCTTATCAGATATATCACCACCATGCTGACTGATGCAAAGAACAGGTAGTCAAGTTAGAGTTAGCATTCTTTTCTGCCATGAGGTCATATATAATGACTAGCTTTTACTTTTGATTTACAAAGAAACGTTAACAGCTAGCTAGGTAATTTTTTAACAATATTAGCAGAATATATTAATGAAGACCAGTACAATGAATGCTCTTCTGTTTCTCTGATTTCACCATGGGATTAAGAACTGTATGAGGAATATTCCTGAGAAGTGATTTTAAGTGTAGCAATGACTCTTCCTTAAAGGACAGCCATGTAACATGTAGCACTTGATTTATCAGTTATCATTGATCCATAAGTATGTCTTGTGGAGAAGAACTTCTTTAAATACACTGACAGAAGGAAGTTGATGATGCCCGTGGCACCAGAGATTTGGCAATATAATGCCGTTTTAAAATACTGGGCTGGGTAAGAAGATTCCGCATAAGTCAGACATTAGAGATCGCTGTTGGCTAAATTTAGCATCAAGAAATGTATTACAATTTTAGAGATTGATTCCCAGTATTTACGTTCAGTTGGCATCTTGGGGCATTTTTTTAGTTTGGACTTCCTTCCCACTTCAGCTCTTAATAAAGTGTTTACCGTCTCTGTGAAGAGTTTGGAGCCCGAATAATCATTTTTTAGAGCGACATCCAAGAACCCAAGTAGAGGCTAAAGGAGTATCAGACCAAACGGAAAATAAATAAAACACTACATAAAATTGTAACCCTGAAAAACATTTATATTGGGGATGTCAAAAGAAGCCATCTGGGGACTAATCACTAAGTCAGCAGCCAGGGAAATGACCCAAGCTGAAGATACTAGTTTAATCCCCTGAGATCCACTGACGCTTAGAAATTTGGATAGAAAAATTATGTAGCTCTGATCTTTCACACAGAGCACAGGATAGGAATTGACCAATTAATTATCAGATTTCCACCCTCCTTCCCCTGTAAAAACCAGACTTTCAAAGAAAGTCTTATGTTTGGCAAGTGGTTTCACAAGAATATTTGGAAACTTGTTTCCATTTTAATTTTATTTGTCCCTGATGGAGGTTTAGAGGAAAAGGCAAAGAATCTAGTGTTTATTCCTTTCTCCAAAATATTCTCATTCCCTCCCCTCCCTAATGCTTGGTATTTCCCCCACAGAGTGCCTAGAATCTTAATAATGAAAAAAAAAAAACCAGCAATATGTCACAAACAAATCCAGACCTGAAAAGATTTATAACTGCACTAAAAAAGAGAGGCTTTTTTTTTTCAATTTGTTGGGTTTTAATGGTCACATGTTGTAAAGATATCCACTGATGGACAATCAAATTGTAGAAGAGACATAATATCCAAAAGATAGGGACTAGTGCACTATACAGTATACTTCTCCTCTCCCTTCCCTTTCGCCAAAGTGTGCTTCAGAATTATACACCGCTTTAAAAAGAATATCCTTCTACAAGTGACTTTACGTTTCCTAAAATGCCATAAGAAAATGCAATATCTGGGTACTGTACGGGGGAGAAAATGTCCAAGTTTGCATAAAACCAGTACATTTCAGCTTGCAAGTTACTAAACACAATAATGCTGTTTTAATTTTCTTTAACGTCACTTAAAATTCACAAGAAAATAATGTAGATAGAACAAATTGCAGACAAGGAAAAAAAACTTGAATGAAGTGGATTTTACAGAAAGCTTTATGATACTCTTTGAATGCATTATTTATTTTTTGTGCCATGCGTTTTTTTCTCACCAAATGACCTTACCGGTAATACAGTCTTGTTTGTCTGTTTACAACCATGTATTTATTGTAATGTACATACTGTAATGTTAATTGTAAATTATCAGTTCTTATTAAAACATCATCCCGCAATGGGATGGTGTTGATATATTTGGAAACTCTTGGTGAGAGAATGAATGGTGTGTATACATACTCCTTGTACATTTTCTTTTCTTCTGTAAAATAGTCTTGTCACCTTAGAGCTTGTTTATGGAAGATTCAAGAAAACTATAAAATACATAAAGGTATATAAAATTAAGAAAACATAGCTGCAGGTCTTTGGTCCCAGGGCTGTGCCTTAACTTTAATCAATATTTTCTTCTGTTTTGCTGCATTTGAAAGTTAGATAGTGGTGGGGCTAGGGCTGGGCATTTCACATCTGAGCTTTGATCTGTTGGATTTCTGGCAACAGCTGGATTTTACAGAAACACAGACAACCTCTGGAGTATTCTGAGACCCTTTTGAGAGACAAGCCCTTAGGTACTTTTTGCCATGAAGCAGCATGGCATATACGATGGTGATTTTTCCCTATCAGATACTAACTGAGCTACGTTAGTTAGTTACATTTGATTTTTTATTTTCAGACACTACTGGGAAGATATACTCTTGTCCAGTGATTGTAAAAAGTCTTTTTTGGCTTCTAGAGCACATGGGCAAACGAATTTGATTTGAAATTAGAGCCGTAGGTCACGTGTGTTAGTTATTCCCTGGCTTCCTGTCATGTTAAGGAAATATATAATATGAAAAAGGTCATGTTTTTAACCCTTCAACTAAGATGAACCAAATTTCCTTACGTATTACTTACGTAAATTTACTTACGTATTACGTAAATTTACTTACGTAAATCCATGTATTTAAACACAGAGTTTTATATGATGCCAATTCACACAGCATAATGGATTCACCATTCTCTAGAATCTGTTTCAGCAAAACTTGCATTGCTTTAGAATTTTTAAATTCAACCTTGCACAGCTCCTAAAAGCTATGAAAAATTCCCAGTGGCCCAGCCCTCAGGATGTGTGACTTAGTGGAAGGAGAGATTCTTTTTCTAGAAAAAATGAGCCTCCTTTTATTTTCTTTCTTTCTCTCTTTCTTTCTTTCTTTCTTTCTTTCTTTTTTTTTTTTTTTTTGACACAAACTGTAGATTTTAGCAGCCCTGGCCCAAAGGAATTTGATTACTTTTGTTTTAAACAGTACAACGGGGACACTATAATTACAAAAAAACATCCTTACTGATTTTAGTTGTTTTTAATTTGATTTCTTTGGATATGTTTTCGGAGTGGTAAATTGTGTGTGAGCATTACAAATGATGATTCTTTTAGTGGTTTCATAGCCTCTCTTACAGCCCATGGGGATAGTACTGTACATCAATACCTTCATATGAAATTTTTATATGCAATGGAAATAAAAGCATGGGTTGATTCTGCCTATTTATGACTCGATCTTTTACAAATAAAAGGTTATTCATTTTAACTTGTAGTTCAGTCAGCACAGGTTTCCGAGGGCCATGAACATTGTTAAGGTGGAATAGAGGAGGATAGTGACGTCATACATTACTATGGATAGTCACAGTCCAATGAAACCAAATTATGTAGATTAATCTTGCTACAGAAAAAAAATGCCAAAATTATGTAAATGGCCTACAACATTAAGCACAGTGTTTTGTAAACAGCCTTGGGAAGGGGACTTCTCTAATTGAGTATTCTGGCATCCTGAAAGTTATTCAGATACTCCACAGTTATTTGTTGGGTCCCTACTCTGCAGACTACAAGGTTGTGAGGATTCAGCAGGGAACGAGACATCATTTCTGCTTTTGTGAGCTTACGGTCTAGAAGAGACAAAGGTATTCAACCATCCCATACACAGCATTGTCAGTGTCCTCAGTATAGCAAAGAAGCTCAGGTGCTGCAACTGAGCAGGAACCTGACCTTGGTCTCTTCTGGAGGGCCAGAGAAGGCTTTCTTCGGGAAGCGATTTGGGGCTGAGCTCTGAAGGATCGTGAGAGATAACTTGGCAAAAAGCAAGAGCTGACACAAAGAAGAGGAGGATCCAGACAGAGAAAACATTTGCAAAAGTCCTGAGGTGCAGATGAGCTCCAGACCTCTGGAGAAATGGAAGGAAAACACTCCTGTTCCATCACTCTTTAATCCCTCACCCTGCTTTCTTTCCTCTATAACACATCGCAAATTGACATATGCATCTGTTTATTGTCCGTCTCTCCCACCAGAACATAGCTTCATGAGAGTAGAGTCTTTGCTCACCGGTGTATCCCTCACACCTAAAACGTTGCCTGGTACACAGTAGGTGTTTAATATTCATTGAATAGGGACTTCCCTGGTGGAGCAGTGGTTAAGAATCTGCCTGCCAATGCAGGGGACATGGGTTCGAGCCCTGGTCCAGGAAGATCCCACATGCCGCGGAGCAGCTAAGCCTGTGCGCTGAGCCTGCACTCTACAGCCCGCGAGCCACAACTACTGAGCCCACGTGCCACAACTACTGAAGCCTGCGTGCCTAGAGCCCGTGCTCCACAACAAGAGAAGCCACCACAATGAGAAGGCCGTGCACTGCAATGAAGAGTAGCCCCCGCTCACCGCAACTAGGGAAAGTCTACGCGCAGCAACAAAGACCCAACGCAACCAAATAAATAAATAAATAATATTTGTTGACTATAGCCACCAAGCTGATATTGGATATAATTCAATCTGGTGATCCAGACATTAGGGTTGATACCATAAAAATATTCTGGCTGTTTTTTAATTTTTGAGCTTGTCAAGATCCTGGATAAAGAGAGGTTACCGTTTTCTACCCTGTTGCTAACTAAAGACTCTGCCTCTTCCTCACAATTTCTCCTTTTTTTCCCTGAATGGCAGAAAATCAGTTTTCATGATGAGGAGAGTAAAGAAATCAGCAAAAGTTTAATCCCTAAATCGTAACTAGAATACAGTTAATTCAATAGAAAGACTGTGCTCAGCCTCTTCACCATTTCCTCCCAACACCGCAGAGAACGACAGAGACTAGAGCCTAAAGATGACCAAATCGTGCCATCCAGGAAGGCCTGAGCAAGCCCAAGTCCCCTTCCTCAGTTTACGTCCCCAAAGTGAGACTCTGGGACAAAGGAACGAGCAGCCTTCTTTTCCCCACTCGTCCCCCCATGCTGATTTAGGCCAATTTGGGTGTGCTGAGCCCACCTGAGTTTAGGTCTTTGACTGGAAACATCTCCTCAGGTACACAGCTTTGAACCCACAACAGTAAAACATTCCACAGAAGAAAAGAAAACCGTCTTCCCTGTCGCCAGAGAGCACCACCCCCAGCAGGGATGCTCTTGCTTACAGAGCCTTGTTTTAGTGGAATTCCACCTCTGCATTCCCAGCTTTCTGACTTGGGGGCTGTTTCTTTCGTAGCTATTCTCATATCTCCAAATATGCAGTGTCAGACTCTGTAATGGGTATAAATCTCAGCCCATGCACTCAAGTGTGCAGGATACCCTGCTTGCTTTATTTCCATCAATTAACATGGGCTTTACGTCCCCATCCTACTACAGTCTTGGGACTTTCCATCTCTGTCTTTATTAGCACATCCCCTCCCCCTCCCAACATAAAAGTGCTCTCACCTGCAGCCAGTCTTGGGACTTTCCATCTCTGTCTTTATTAGCACATCCCCTCTCCCTCCCAACATAAAAGTGCTCTCACCTGCATCAGAGCAGAAACACCACTCCTGGGTGTTGTCAAGACTGCAGTGGTTCCTTACAGTTTCTGGGCTCTTTGCTTCCTTCTCACGCACATGGTGCCCGCTGAGGCTGGGAACCCCTTACGCCCACCACAGATACAAAGGATACCACCCTCCCAAAATCCAGAGCCACTCCCCAAGATAGTCCAAAAAAAAGACGGACCTAGACAATTCCTCTGAGAGCTGGCCACGGTCAGTAGGACCCAAGCCGCAAATGAAGTACATTCCATTTCCTGTCCGGCCTTATATGAGCTGCGAACGGAGTGCAATCCACATTTCTGTCGGGCCGTATTTTGGGGCCCCCAACTGGAGGGTTGAGCAGCCTGCACAAGAAGGAACTGGCAACCTGTGTGCCCCAGGCAGGCAGAAAGTCACGCCAAGTTGGCAGGACACAAAATGAGACAAACAAGGAGGCAACGGCTGTTCCTGGGAGAGAAAGGATCCACAACCAAGGGCTCAGGCTTCGGCAAGGAAGGGAAAACTTGAAATTTTACCTTTCTCAACGGGGCACTACAGAGATCCAAGCGAGCTGACGCTGGTAAGAATTCTCACCCTTCCTTGGCTTTTCTGCTGGTTTTCCTAGGATCCCATCTGCAGGCTCCAGAGTGAGTAGGGTTTCAAGTAGAGAGTGTAGCCCTGTGTCTGTGAGAACTGACAAGGCTTTTCATTAATTTGAATGTTAGCTTCTCCTGGGCTGTTGAAGGGAATAACTGATAACAGTTGACTGGAGAATATCTGCGAGTCTGGTCAACCCTGGGAGGGGCCCTCTTTCGAGGGTAGATATGGGGGCATTCGAGTTGGAGTGGAAGGATTTGACAAAACCTTTTTTCCAGTGTCCTAAGTGAATGCCAATGAGACGATTTGTTTTGCCGATGGACCCCAGGAGGGTGCAGTGGGGGAGGCCCAGGTGTTCCAGGTTTCTGGCTTTAAGGCTGTCGCCGCTATAAGGTAACTGACTTGGTGGGCTTTTAGTTACGGCCTTGGGGTCTCTTCAGAGTGGAAAAGCAATTCAGCGCAGGCTTAGTGAGTACTCAGGCATCGGAGGGTACAGGCGTCGGTAGGAATCACCTCTTTGGTCTTTAATTTTTCATTAGCCTTTTACAATGAATTTCAATGATGCTTTTTTGGAATCTTGAAGCTTTTGGAGGCTTCTGCATGCCAATTAATATAGATATCCCATTCTGTTCATTGGTTTGGGAGCCCTTGCTTTCAGGTGCACTTCTTAAATGAACGATCTTCCCTAATTGGAAAGTTCCCCATGACAGCCATTGTAATTCTAGGTTGTCTTAGTAAGATTTTGCCATTTTTGTAGATATCTATGGCTTCCTGGACCACAGTTCTTAGACTTAAAATAAGCAGATGTGCCGGGAGGTGGCATACTCAGGTCTTTGAAACTTGAGAATCCCGTTACTTTAGCTAAGCCTTGGGTCTCTAGGAGACAAATGAATACCTAAGGGGGATGTGCTGTTGGGCTAGGGCTTTTGTGGTGTTTCAAAAAACTTGCCAAAAACTGTTTAAAAACGATGAAAGAAGATAATTTGGGTGGTACGAATGGAGAACTGCCAAAGGGGGAAGAAAGCAAGGAGCTTTTCTAGGTTAAAGAATAAAGAACAAGAAAGAGACAAATAGAAAATATCTGCTTGGCTGGGGACAAATACTCAACCTTGTTTGGGGCAAGAAGCCGGAGGCGGCCTGGTGTCTGGGGATTGGCTGACTGGATACACTGTGTTTCTGATCAAGAGGCGCATTTACAGGAACACAAGTTATGTAAGTTTTGGTTTGTTGATGTGGCATCTCAGGCAGGAGCCGCTCCATCTTGGGCCTAGAAATTTATTTCAACAGTATTTTGTACATATCCCTAGATTAGATGTGTACATACCCCTCACTAGCTTGTGAGATTTTGCAGATAGTGTGCTCCTTTTGGTCTGGCTAGTAAAGATTTAAGTCAAGACATCAATATTTGCCTGTTCCTTCTCCTCTAATACCAGTGGTCCTTGCACTGACATCAGAATCAACTAGATTCTTGTTAGAAATGCAAATGATCAAGCCCCAACTCAGATCTTGGGAATAAGAATCCCTAGGGGTGGGTCCCAGAATCTGTCTTTTAACCAGTCGTCCTGTTATTCCTATGGGCCATAAAGTTTGAGAAACTCTGTTCCAGACCTCTTGGAGTTGTTTTTTCCTCTTTCGGTTTTGCAGAAAAGCAGAATTATCTCAACCCCCTTTCTAATTCACTGCATTTACTCAAAGGGATGCATGTTACAGCAGGAGTTTCAACAGGTGTCGCATTGACAGCTAATGGCAATTGGAGGAACGGTAGAAACACAGGTTTAACCAGCCAGTTTCCATCAAGCAGGAATAGTGAAGCCAGCTATTGGCTCTCTTCAGTAGCAGAGGAAACCTCAGGTTAGCTGTTACCATTATGACAGTTATTGACATAATTACGGGTTCTGGACCCAATTTCAATGTGGAGGGTTGGAGAGGGTTCTTCATACCAACAAGGAATTCGCTTACACCAGCTGGGGGTCCTACAATTCAACTTAATCCTGGCACTATCCACCTGGAGATAGTATTGGATTCCACAAGGGCTACAGGACTCAGTACTAGAAGACACTCACCCTCACCCCTCCATCCCCACCTCCTCCACTTCAGAGGCCAGTGGCAAACTCAGGTCGTTACCTGCACTTCTGACCTACTAGCTATAGATCGGGGGTTCCAGCGACACCCCCGTCTTGGGTTCCATTAATTTGCTAGAGTGGCTCAGAGAAATATTTTACTTACTAGATCACTGCATTATTATAAAGACATATCACTCAGCAATAGCTAGATGGAAGATATATAGAGAGCAAGGTATGGGGAAAGGACAGAAGTTTCCATGCCCTCTCCAAGGACATCACCCTCCCCAAATCTACAGTTTTCACCAGTCTGGAATCTCTTCGAACCCCAATCTTTTGGCTTTTTTAATGGAGGTTTCATTCCATAGGTATGATTGAGTAAATCATTGGCCATAGGAGATTGAGTCAACCTCCAGCCCCTCTCCCTGGAGGTCAGGGAGTGAGACTGAAAGTTCCAACCCTCTTATCACATGGTTGGTCCTCCTGACAATCAGCCCCCATCCTTAGGTGTTTTCCAAGCCACTATTAACATAATAAAGGACAACTTTACCACTCTCAACACTTGGGAAATTCTGAGGGTGCTCAGAGCTTTATGCCAGAAACTGGGAAGAAGACCAAATATATGTTTTTATTGTAAGTTACAGTATTACATATCACAGTTGGCATGGGCTAAAGGGTGTAAGATTAAAATATCATTCAAAGAAGAGATGAGACAAAGGAGAGAAGATCCCGCCCATATCCTCCCTGCAGGGCCATTAGTGTAATAGATGGGGACTGAGCACCTTCACCCAGCTTCAGTGGCCCCATTCTGGCTGTGAGTCACACAGCGCGTGCCCCTCTGCTTTTGTAATTGGGTGAAACCCCACAGCACAGGGCTTGGAATCTGGCATCACAAGGGGCCGCCAAAGAGGCCACATGACACACCCAGAAGTTCAGAGGGTTAACTTTTTTTTTTTTTTTTTTGCGGTACGCGGGCCTCTCACTGTTGTGGCCTCTCCCGTTGCGGAGCACAGGCTCTGGACGCGCAGGCTCAGCGGCCATGGCTCACGGGCCCAGCCGCTCCGCGGCACGTGGGATCTTCCCGGACCAGGACACGAACCCGTGTCCCCTGCATCGGCAGGCGGACTCTCAACCACTGTGCCACCAGGGAAGCCCCAGAGGGTTAACTTTGACCATTGGGAATCCAGAGATGGGAGGAAGCCAGGTCAGTTAATTTTTTTTCCTTCTTTCTCTGTGGCTGCTCTGAGGCAAGGTTTCCTCTTGAAGCCACGGGGACAATCCCTATATTCCTATCCAGTGGAAGCCCCTCCGAAGCTGCCTGCAGTGTCTCAGCTGCACCTTGTGAGGCAGTAGCCAGCGTGGAAACATCACAGCACACTGCTTCCCATCTTTCCTGCTTCCCTTTTTCTTCCTTCCTTGCTTCTTTCAGCCTTAATCCTTTTTTTCTCACCCCACTGCCCAAGGGTTTGCACCTCCCAAGTAAACTCCCATCACTTTAATCTGTGCCTCCCGTTCTGTTTCCTAGAGACCAGGGGCTCCATGCCATGCTTTACATTCAGAACAGCAGACACATATATATATATACTACCAAACGTAAAATAGATAGCTAGTGGGAAGCAGCTGCATAGCACAGGGAGATCAGCTCGGTGCTTTGTGACCACCTAGAGGGGTGGGATAGGGAGGGTGGGAGGGAGGGAGACGCAAGAGGGAAGAGATATGGGAACATATGTATATGTATAACTGATTCACTTTTTTATAAAGCAGAAACTAACACACCATGTAAAGCAATTATACTCCAATAAAGATGTTAAAAAAAAATCAGCAGACGCCAAATTTGAGTATATGTGCATGTGCATTACGTTTAAAATAAGACCTTTGGATATTATAAGCAGAGACTGTGCCTTCTTCATCTTTGTTTTCCTATAACTCAGTTCAGCATCTGTCATATAGCAGGTGTTCATTAAACAGGAAAAGAATGACAGGTGGGTGAGTAACTGCCTGAAAGAATGAGGTTGATGATGAAGAATGGATGGAGAGGGTGTGAACTGGCCTAGAATGGATAAACAGGAACTGACACAGTTAAGGGGCCAAAGGCAGCTAGAGGAGAATATGGAAGCAACCCAAGTAGAAGTTGAAGGGATTAGTCCTTCTAATTAGAAACAAAGGACATGGGAAGAGAGATACTGTGACGCCCTTCACCTTCTGGGAATTCTTATTCGTACCCACTGTAAAGCAACATTCTTGCTTGCCTACTCTATTATTACCACCCCCCCCACTCCCACTTCTTCCTGGGGAGTGGAAGTTGGAATTAGTTTGGGTCTTGTGAAGCCACGGAATTCTGGGGAAATTCGGCCCCTCCTTAGTCCCACAGGCTGATTCTGAACCTTTTATGGAATTCCTCTGCCTTTGCCAGTGATTAGGTTAGAATTGTGGCTTGCAGGGCCGCAATTCTAGACAATGAGATACAGGTGACTCCCGGGAAAGTATCCCACACTCTTACAAAGGGAGAAAAGGAAGGGACTGGGCTTTGGAAATGGTTCCTGAGGCTGCCATCGTTGGACTGTTATCTTGAGACCATGAGAGGAATTATCTGAAGATACAAAGAACATACCAAGGATGACAGAGTTGATGACAGAACTGTAGTCTTTGAAGATGTTTTTGAGCTGCTGAAATAATCAACTTGACTTCTAAGCTAATTATGTAAGATAATGACCAGTTTTTCATTATAATGTAAGCCATAACAGTTGGACCTTCTGTTACTTGCCCCTGAAAGAATCGTGACGAACACCTCCACTATCTATTCCAACAACATGCCAGGGAGTCTGGCATGTTGGGAGGCACGCCTGGCACAATGGAAAGGTTGGGGCTTTGGCCCCAATTAGCTGAGTGACTGTAGGTGTGTTAATTGATATCTGTACCCTACTTTTTCTCATTTTAAATATGGTAATTATGATATTAGAATCTACTCTAATTCTTCACAGTGTTATGAAAGCAAATGAATTAATGCTAATCTAACTGTAAACTTTATTTTTTTAATTTAATTTAATTTTTTTATACAGCAGGTTCTTATTAGTTACCTCTTTTATACCTATTAGTGTATACATGTCAATCCAAATCTCCCAATTCATCCCACCACCACCTGCCCCCCCACCCCCGATCTCCCCACTTGGTGTCCATATGTTTGTCCTCTACATCTGTGTCTCTATTTCTGCCTTATAAACCAGTTCATCTGTACCATTTTTCTAGATTCCACATATATGCATTAATATATGATATCTGTTTTTCTCTTTCTGACTTACTTCACTCTGTATGACAGTCCCTAGGTCCATCCACGTCTCTACAAATGACCCAATTTCATTCCTTTTTATGGCTGAGTAATATTCCATTGTATATATGTACCACAACTTCTTTATCCATTCATCTGTTGATGGGCATTTAGGTTGCTTCCATGACCTGGCTATTGTAAATAGTGCTGCAATGAATATTGGGGTGCATGAGTCTTTTTGAATTATGGTTTTCTGTGGGTATATGCCCAGTAGTGGGATTGCTGGGCCATATGGTAATTCTATTTTTAGTTTTTTAAGGCACCTCCATACTTTTCTCCATAGTGGCTGTATCAATTTACATTCCCACCAACAGTGCAAGAGGGTTCCCTTTTCTCCACACCCTCTCCAGCATTTGTTGTTTGTAGATTTTATGATGATGCCCGGTGTGAGATAATACCTCATTGTAGTTTTGATTTGCATTTCTCTAATAATTAGTGATGTTGAGCAGCTTTTCATGTGCCTCTTGGCCATCTGTATGTCTTCTTTGAAAATGCCTATTGAGGTCTTCTGCCCATTTTTGGATTGGGTTGTTTTTTTAATATTGAGCTGCATGAGCTATTTATATATTTTGGAGATTAATCCTTTGTCCATGGATTCATTTGCAAATATTTTCTCCCATTCTGAAGGCTGTCTTTTCATTTTGTTTATAGTTTCCTTTGCTGTGCAAAAGTTTTTAAGTTTCATTAGGTCCCATTTTTTTATTTTTGTTTTTATTTCCATTACTCTAGGAGGTGGATCAAGAAAGATCTTGCTGTGATTTATGTCAAGGAGTGTTCTTCCTATATTTTCCTCTAAGAGTTTTATAGTGTCCAGTCTTACATTTAGATCTCTAATCCATTTTGAGTTTATTTTTGTGTATGGTGTTAAGGAGTGTTCTAATTTCATTCTTTTATATGTAGCTGTCCAGTTTTCCCAGCACCACTGATTGAAGAGGCTGTCTTTACTCCATTGTATATCCTTGCTTCCTTTGTCATAGATTAGTTTACCATAGGTGCATGGGTTTATCTCTGGGCTTTCTATCCTGTTCCATTGATCTATATTTCTGTTTTTGTGCCAGTACCATATTGTCTTGATTACTGTAGCTTTGTAGTATAGTCTGAAGTCAGGGCCTCTGATTCCTCTAGCTCCATTTTTTTCCCCTCAAGATTGCTTTGGCTATTCGGGGTCTCCTGTGTCTTCATACAAATTTTAAGATTTTTTTGTTCTAGTTCTGTAAAAAAAATGCCATTGGTAATTTGACAGAGATTGCTTTGAATCTGTAGATTGATTTGGGTAGTATAGCCATTTTCACAATATTGATTCTTCCATTCCAAGAACATGGTTTATCTCTCCATCTGTTTGTGCCATCTTTGATTTCTTTCATCAGTGTCTTACAGTTTTCTGAGTACAGGTCTTTTACCTCCTTAGGTAGGTTTATTCCTAGGTATTTTATTCTTTTTGTTGCGATGGTGAATGGGATTGTTTCCTTAATTTCTCTTTCTGATCTTTCGTTGTTTGTGTATAGGAATGCAAGAGATTTCTGTGCATTAATTTTGTATCCTGCAACTTTACCAAATTCAATAATAAGCTCTAGTAGTTTTCTGGTGGCATCTTTAGGATTCTCTATGTATAGTGTTGCGTCATCTGGAAACAGTGACAGTTTTACTTCTTCTTTTCCAATCTGAATTCCTTTTATTTCTTTTTTTCCTCTGATTGCCATGGCTAGGACTTCCAAAACTATGGTTGAATAATAGTGGTGAGAGTGGACATCCTTGACTTGTTCCTGATCTTAGATGAAATGCTCTCAGTTTTTCACCATTGAGGATGATGTTGGCTGTGGGTTTGTTGTATGTGGCCTTTATTATGTTGAGGTAGTTTCCCTCTATGCCTCCTTTTGGAGAGTTTTTTTCATAAATGGGTGTTGAATTTTGGCAAAATCTTTTTCTGCATCTATTGAGATGATCATTGAGATGATGGTATTTATTCTTCAGTTTGTTAATATGGTGTATCACATTGATTGATTTGCATATATTGAAGAATCCTTGCATCCCTGGGATAACTCCCACTTGATCATGGTGTATGTACTTTTTAATATGTTGTTGGGTTCTGTTTGCCAGTACTTTGTTGAGGATTTTTGCATCCATATTCATCAGTGATATTGGTCACTAATTTTGTTTTTTTGTAGTATCTTTGGTTTTGGTATCAGGGTAATGGTGGCTTCATATTTTGAGTTTGGGAGTGTTCCTTCCTCTGCAGTTTTTTGGAAGAGTTTGAGAAGGATGGGTTTTAGCTCTTCTCTAAATATTTGATAGAATTCACCTGTGAGGCCATCTGGTCCTGGACTTTTCTTTTTTGGAAGATTTTCAATTTCATTACTTGTGATTGGTCTGTTCATATTTTCTGTTTCTTCCTGGTTCAGTCTTGGAAGGTTATACCTTTCTAAAAATTTGTCCATTTCTTCTAGGTTGTCCATTTTATTGTCATAATGTTGCTTGTAGTAGTCTCTTATGATGCTTTGTATTTCTGCGGTGTCCGTTGTAACTTCTCCTTTTTCATTTCTAATTTTATTGATTTGAGCCCTCTCCCTCTTTTTCTTGATGAGTCTGGCTAAAGGTTTATCAATTCTATTTATCTTCTCAAAGAACCAGCTTTTAGTTTTATTGATCTTTGCTATTGTTTTCTTTGTTTGTATTTCATTTACTTCTGCTCTGATCTTTATGATTCCTTTTAGTAACTTTGGATTTTGTTTGTTTTTCTTTCTCTAGTTCCTTTAGGTTTAAGGTTAGATTGTATATTTCAGATTTTTCTTGTTTCTTGAGGTAGGATTGTATTACTGTAAACTTTCCTCTTAGAACTGCTTTTGTTGCATCCCATAGGTTTTGGATCATTGTGTTTTTGTTGTCATTTGCCTCTAGGTATTTTTTGACTTCCTCTTTGATGTCTTCAGTGATCTCTTGGTTATTTAGTAATGTATTATTTAGCCTCTATGTGTTTGTGTTTTCTTACTTTTTTCCCCTGTAATTTATTTCTAATCTCATAGCACTGTGGTTGGAAAATATGCTTGATATGATTTCAATTTTCTTAAATTTACTGAGGCTTGATTTGTGACCCAAGATGTGATCTATCCTGGAAAATGTTCTGTGTGCACTTGAGAAGAAAGTGTAATCTGCTGTTTTCAGATGAAATGTCCTATAAATATCAGTTAAATCTATCTGGTCTATTGTGTCACTTAAAGCTTGTGTTTCTTTATTAATTTTCTGTCTGGTTGATCTGTCCACTGGTGTAAGTGAGGTGTTAAAGTCCCCTACAATTACTGTGTTACTGTCAATTTCCTCTTTTATAGATGTTAGCAGTTGCCTTATGTATTGAGGTGCTCCTATGTTGGGTGCATATATATTTATAATTGTTATATCTTCTTCTTGGATTGATCCCTTGATCATTATGTAGTGTCCTTCCTTGTCTCTTGTAACATTCTTTATTTTAAAGTCTATTTTATCTCATATGAGTATTGCTACTCCAGCTTTCTTTTGATTTCCATTTGCATTGAATATCTTTTTCCATCCCCTCACTTTCAGTCTGTATGTGTCCCTAGGTCTGAAGTGGGTCTCTTGTAGACAGCATACATATGGGTCTTGTTTATGTATCCATTCAGCCAGTCTATGTTTTTTGGTTGGAACATTTAATCCATTTACATTTAAGGTAATTATTGATATGTATATTCCTATTACCATTTTCTTAATTGTTTTGGGTTTATTTTTGTAGGTCCTTCCTTCTCTTGTGTTTCCCTCTTAGAGAAGTTCCTTTAGTATTTGTTGTAGAGCTGCTTTGGTGGTGCTGAACTCTCTTAGCTTTTGCTTGTTTGTAAAGCTTTTGATTTCTCCGTCGAATCTGAATGAGATATCTTGCCAGGTAGAGTAATCTTGGTTGTAGGTTCTTCCCTTTCATCACTTTAAATATATCATGCCAGTCCCTTCTGGCTTGTAGAGTTTCTGCTGAGAAAGCAGCTGTTAACCTTATGGGAGTTCACTTGTATGTTATTTATCATTTTTCCCTTGTTGCTTTTAATAATTTTTCTTTGTCTTTAATTTTTGTCAGTCTGATTACTATGTGTCTCGGCATTTTTCTCCTTGGATTTATCTTTCCTGGGATTCTCTGTGCTTCCTGGACTTGGGTGGCTATTTCCTTTCCCATGTTAGGGAAGTTTTTGACTATAATCTCATCAAGTATTTTCTCAGGTCCTTTCTCTCGCTCTTCTCCTTCTGGGACCCCTATAATGTGAATGTTGGTGTGTTTAATGTTGTCTCAGAGGTCTCTTAGGCTGTCTTCTTTTCTTTCATTCTTTTTTCTTTATTCTGTTCTGTGACAGTGAATTCCACCATTCTGTCTTCCAGGTCACTTATCCATTCTTCTGCCTCAGTTACTCTGCTATTGATTCCTTCTAGTGTATTTTTCATTTCAGTTATTGTATTGTTTATCTCTGTTTGTTCTTTAATTCCTCTAGGTGTTTGTTCTTTAATTCTTCTAGGTCTTTGTTAAACATTTCTTGCATCTTCTCGATCTTTGCCTCCCTTCTTTTTCTGAGGTCCTGGGTCATCTTCACTATCATTATTTGGAAATCTTTTTCTGGAAGTTTGCCTAGCTCCACTTCATTTAGTTGTTTTTCTGGGGTTTTATCTTGTTCCTTCATCTGGTACATAGTGCTCTGCCTTTTCATTTTGTCTATCTTTTGTCTTTCTGTGAATGTGGTTTTTGTTCTACAGGCTTCAGGATTGTAGTTCTTCTTGCTTCTGCTGTCTGCCCTCTCATGGATGAGGCTATCTAAGAGGCTTGTGCAAGCTTCCTGATGGGAGGGACTCGTGGTGGGTAGAGCTGGGTGTTGCTCTGGTGGGAAGAGCTCAGTAAAACTTTAATCCACTTGTCTGCTGATGAGTGGGGCTGAGTTCTCTCCCTGTTGGTTGTTTGGCTGAGGCGACCCAGCACTGGAGGCTACAGGTTCTTTAGTGGGGCTAATGGCAGACTCCGGGAGGGCTCACGCCAAGGAGTACTTCCCAGAACTTCTGTCAGTGTCCTTGTCCCTGCAGTGAGCCACAGCCACCCCCTGCCTCTGCAGGAGACTCTCCAACACTAGCAGGTAGGTCTGGTTCAGACTCCTATGGGGTCACTTCGCCTTCTCCCTGGGTCCTGATGCACACACTACTTTGTGTGTGCCCTCTAAGAGTGGAGTCTCTGTTTCCCCCAGTCCTCTCGAAGTCCTGCAGTCAAATCCCACTAAAAGTCTGATTCTGTGGGAATTCCTCCTCCCATTGCTAGACCTCCAGTTTGGGAAGCCTGACGTGGGGCTCAGAACCTTCACTCCAGTGGGTGGACTTCTGTGGTACAACTGTTCTCCAGTTTGTGAGTCACCCACCCAGCAGTTATGGGATTTGATTTTATTGTGATTGTGCCTCTCCTACCATCTCACTGGGGCTTCTCCTTTGCCTTTAGATGTGGGGTATCTTTTTTGGTGAGTTCCAGTGTCTTCTTGTCGATGATTGTTCAGCAGTTAGTTGTGATTCCAGTGCCCTCTCAAGAGTGAGTGAGTGAGTGCACGTCCTTCTATTCCACCATCTTTTCTCACTGTAATTTAAAAGATGGTTGCATCGAGTACTAAAAATTAAAAGAACTAAAGTGGAACAGAAAATATTACTGTTGCCACACACAGTAAGTTTAGTCTTCTGCAATTATTGTTTCATTCACGTGTGTAGTTGTACATGCATGCATGTGTATGTGTGCATAGCTGTCAGGTTAAATATTTTTCTTGCTTTAGGTCATGCACAAAAAAGTTTATGAAGCATGGATTTAGAACAAACTCAACACCTGAGATGACTAGAGGAACCTGGGTCTCTCTCATCAACCCCCACGCCTGCCAATTTACTTTCCTTCCAGAATTCCAGAATGATTTCTAAAGATAAATAAAAATTGACCAAAAATGGAGTCCTAATTTGAAACATAATAGGTAGCCACTGCTGGTTTTAGGGCAGTATAATGGTGCAGTGTTTGGGAAAAGATCCCAACAGTGATATTTCAGATTGTGTGGAGAGGAAAATAGACAAAGTGATTTCCAGGTGTATTAGTCAGGGTCCTCCAGAGAAACAGAACCAATAGGATGGATAAGTAGATAGAGAGATAGATAGGTAGATAGATAAATACAAGCAGAAATTTATAGAAATTGGTTCACACAATTATCAAAGCCAAAAGCCCCATGATCTGCTATTTGCAGACTGGTAGACCAGGAAAGCTGGCATTATAGTTCAGTCCAAGTCCAAGGGCCCAAGAACCAGGGAGCCAACTGTGAGTCCTGGTCCAAGTTTGAAGGCCTGAGAAGCAGAAGCACCAATGTTTGAGGGGAGGTAAAGATGGATATCCCAGCTGGAGCAAAGAGAGAAAATTTGCCCTTCCTCTGCCTTTTTGTTCTATGCAGGCCCTCAAAGGACTGGATGATGCCCAACCGCATCAGTGAGGGCGATCTTCTTCACTCAGTCTACTGATTCAAATACTAATCTTGGCACACAAGATTGGCACACCTTGGCACACATCCAGAAATCTGGGCATCCCTTAGCTCAGTCAAGTTGATACATAAAATTACCCACCACATTTGGCTTTTGAGAATCTGTGGTTTCCAGAGCCTTGTTCTAGAAGACTGAAGACATAGCATGCCAGCTCATCTGTGTGAGAGGACAAAGGCAATGCCACACTCGGGAATACTAGTTGGAAGTCTCAGCTGAAAATCAGCTACTGGACTAATACATCCCTTGAGGGTTAGGTATGTAGCTTAGACTTGCCTGGGTCTCAAATTGCACCTGGTCTAGTGCTGGATAGATGTAAGCCATTCATATTTGAGCCATCATCCATCGCAAAATTTTCAAACTAATATACATTTCCTTTCCCTTGTTTTGATCCTCTGCTGAATGTTGGGGTAGTCTTCAGGTGAATTGTGGTGATGTGCAGTGTCTCCTGGGAAGAGACAGAGAACAATGGAATGCACCCAGAACCAATAGGATACCCCACACCTCATGGGAAAGTTGGCTGCTTCGGGGGACAGGTAGCTTTGCTCTGTTTTGTGAACATAGGGTACTGCTTAATTTTATGCTCCCTTATCAGCAACGTACATCCTAGAGGGATATGGGCTAAAGAAAAGAGGAGAATGAATTTTGCAATTCTTCTTACTGCCTAGACACAAACAGGAGACACCTAAGTGGAGGTGGGGCTTGCTCACCATGACCTTTAATCAGCATGGGGCTCAAGTGTGTGCACAGGCAAGAAAAGCAAAAATTATTCCAGTGCAAAGGAAAGAATAAAATCAAATCCTTTCAAAATGCAGGTTCTGCCATGGTTTGTTTTTCTTCTTTTAATGAGCAAGTAGAGAAGATTAGACAAAATTATTTTTTAGATCATTCACACTTATCTGGGCAAGGGATAGGGCCTTCAACCATGAAGAGAGAACAGCAAATTCAAAATCAACTGAGTGATAACTGCCTCACTATGGACCACTGTGTTAGGTGCCTTAAAGGACTGGTGCTTGACTCTTGCTTTTGAGGAGCTTTCAGTTTGGTTGGAAAAGGATGGTGGAAAAGGTAGGAATCAGGGAGGAGTATAGTGAGTACTGAGGCCACATCACACCTGTGCTTTTTCATTTCAAGTTGACAGGAACACAGCGTTCCCTCTGTTTTACAGAGAAGTCAAAGGAGGCTGAGAAAGATAAGGTTGCTCATTCAAAATGTCAGAGCTGATATTTGAACATAAGCCTGCTTGTCTCTCAAGTCACCTCTATCCCCTGGAAAGGAAAATCTTTAACCTGATTGTTGCTTAAGTTCCTTATTTCTTTTGCTTAAGTTCTTTACCTTGTCAGCTGTGAGTATTCAAGTTATTATTTTTGGGATTTCTTTTTCTTATCTCAAATTTCCATCTTCTTTAATAACTACTATCAATATTATTAAAGTAATTAACATGTTGGGAATGTGGTTATTTTGCTCTACATTGAGCAAATACTTAACATACATTATTACCAGATCTTATTGCAAAAGTTGGTGATCACCACCTCCCCCTCCCCCTCCCTCTTCCTCTTCTCATTTTAGAAATTAGAAATACAAGTGAAATACAAAAAACTTAAAAACAAACAGACAACCTTGTGTCCTCAGTATATGGCAGAGCAGGATTTCTAACTTATGCTGGCTGACTTTTCACTAAACCTCTAACATGTACACATATATGTACACGTGTGTATTTAAAACAGTTTCATTCCCATGTTTGAGGCCAATCAAATAAGAGTGAACACAGAAAATCCTAATAATTCATTCTCTGTATTCTGGGCCCTTCTCAAATGCTCTGCAGATGCCTCTTTGTAGCAGCCAGTCTCATTCAATTTCTTAAAGCTGATGAAGATCAGTGTGTTCAGTGCTCATGCAATGATTCTCAACATGATGAGTATTTTTTACCAAGAGTTGAATTGCAGCATAGTGAAATATACCACCATGTTTGCCAACCTTGGAACTCAGAAAGAGGAAGAGGGCCACAAGTTTTTGTTCCTGCCAACATCCTCCATTTTTCTCTAATTTATACACATGCTAACAAGCAGCTGGGCTCAAAACATGGACTCACCTTGCCAGGAAGGCCCTCCGAGACTTGACCCCACTGTTGGGACCTTCTCTTCCCTCTCCCTGGATAGCCTTAGGGAGAAAGGGGAAGTTCCCCAAGAGCCTTTTGTAATTTCATCCCTTCTCTGGTTTTACTCAGGTTCATAGCGCTGTGACCTATGTGAACTCTTTCTCTTTAATACAAGAAATAAAAATGTTTCTTCCATCAATGCAGACCTCAAGAGAACCTCTGAGTTCAGGTCTCTCAGTACAAGGGCCATGTCTTTCTGCCAGAATCACTCCCAGGGCAGCCCTTGAGCTGGGGAGTGGTGTTCAAAAGTATGCTGATGTGGGCTTCCCTGGTGGCGCAGTGGTTGAGAGTCCGCCTGCCGATGCAGGGGACACGGGTTTGTGCCCCGGTCCGGGAAGATCCCACATGCCACAGAGCAGCTGGGCCCATGAGCCATGTCCACTGAGCCTGCGTGTTCGGAGCCTGTGCTCCGCAACGGGAGAGGCCACAACAGTGAGAGGCCTGCGTACCGCACAAAAAAAAAAAAAAAGAGAGAAAAAAAAAGTATGCTGATGAGATCTGAAGAAATGAAGAGTTGACATACTTAACTGTCCTACCCCAACCTGCAGAGCTTTGTAACCAAGATGGTAGCTGAGCGGTGATAGTAGCCTAAGGGAGAAGGATGCAGAGGGCGTTTTCCTCCAGGGCAGTCCAAGCTATTGTTCTGAGCAGTCAGGGTCCAGTGCTGCCAACACGAAGGGGCTGAGGTCTTTGTGGGGCCCCTTGGACCCTGAGAGAAACTTGGAGATCTCTGGGCCCAGGGAGTGAGATACACCTGGCTTCAGATTGTCACCCTGAGCATATTCTTCAACTAATCTGAGCTCCAGTTTTCTTTCCTATAGGATCTATTTCACATGCTTCTTATATTTATTAACAATTTTAAAAATTTTTATAAAAGCAATACAAGTACATTATTTTAAAAGTCCAATTTTTACATGACTCATTACCGTGTATTAGTTTACTCAGGCTGCCATAACACAGTACCATGGACAGAGTGGCTTAAACAACAAAAAGTTATTTTCTCACAGTTCTGGAGGCTGAAATCCCAAGATCAATGTGTCAGCAGGTTTGATGTCTCCTGAGGCCTCCTTTCTTAGCTTGCAGACGGCTGCCTTCTCCCTGTGTCCTCACATGGTCTTCCCTCTGTGTGCACATCTCTGGTGTCTCTGTGGGTCCAAATCTCCTCTTATGAAGACACCAGTCAGATTGGATTAGGCCTACCCATATGACCTCATTTATCTTTACTCACCTCTTTAAATACCCTATTTCCAAACACAGTCACATTCTGAGGTGTGGGAGGGAGGCGGGGTTAGGGTTTCAGCATGTAGATTTGAGGGGGGCATAATTCAGCCCATAACAACCAACAAAAGGAAACCCTGTACCTATCCCTGCACACCCTGATTTCCACTTTCTGAGAGCCTAGCCCTCCTTTTCCTTTTTCTTCCTGTATTTACTGCCATATTTATAAATGACTTGTTTGTACTGCTATTTTTTGCTTTTCTGATTTTAGCTCTAATCTGATTTTATTATCAGAGATGAGGATATACCCTCAGTTCCCATCCCCACATGCTTTCTTAAAGTCTTCTACCAGAAGTGTATCATGTTTTTGGTTAGATTATAATTAAGAGTTTGCATTGTTATAGTTATGTAAAAAATTATATACAGCCAATCCATGTATATATAGTTTGTTATAATTACATTTGCATTTTTCTGTAGTGCCTTTCCTGAAGATAATAATTATTTCCATTTTTATTACCTTAGTTTTCAACCTCCTTATCACTGTTCATCCCATGCTCTCCACTGAAGCGAATCTCCTTTCATTGTCATGAACACATCAGGGAGTTCTGGCTTTCACTGGCACACCTGCTCCATCCGGGATGGTTGTTTTCCAAGCCTGTGGCTTTGAGATCTTGTCTTGACTACTGTCCTTGGATCTTTGTTCAGCATCCTCCTGGAGAATCCCTTCCCCTCTTGCTATATTGGATCTTCTGTTTCCTGGATCTTAGTGTTTTTGGTTTTCTTGGCTTATTTCTTATTTTACTTACTTTGGTGTAGCTCATGCCTTTGTAGCTTCCTGAGAAAGTGCATAGTAGATAAATTTGATAAGACTTTGAGTATGAGAATGTCTTTATTTTACTCTGCTATTTTCATCTTAGTTAAATAGAGAATTCTGGGTTGGAAATACATTTTCTCTCAGATCTTTGCAGATGTGCTAATTTCCTGCCTTGGCACTGAGAAATCAACTGACTCTCTGATTCTTATGTAGATCACCTAGTTTTCCTTTCTTGTTGTTTTTTCTTCATTTTCTTGATGCTTTTAAGATCTCTTTGTCCTATTTCCAACCAGCCCTCCTGTTTGCAGAACCCACTTGTGCCCTCATTTCCACAGGTCCCTGGATTCTTCAGTTTCTGAGCCTTTCCAGGATTCTGCAGAGCAAATTGCTTATTGATGGGCATCCCTTGCTCTGGGCTGTGTTTTTTTCTAATTCTGCTCCCAGCTCACCTCTCCATCTGCTTCCAGCTTCTACCATATGGTTGTGACATCTTCTTTTCCATTCTCTTCATCCTTGTGGGTTTATGCCTTTAAAGAAAATCCTTTTACTGTCATCTTTGTGGAAAAATATACAAATATGCATATTCAACCCCACTTGTTTAAGTGAAAGTTCCTCACAGAATTATCATAAAAATTAGAAATTCTATATATATATTTACAACCACTTATCATATATAGCACCTGTTACATAGCAGGCACTGAAAAAATAATATTTATGTATATATGTGTAGCAGAGGGCTAACAGGGATTTAAACACACTGAGGAGCATATGATGGCCTGGAAGCAACCTCTGCATGAAGACTTACAAAAATCTTAAGAAAAAGATGGAGCCTGGCATGATTCAGTAAAACCACAGTTAGAGGGAGAAGTACTTCTGAACATAGGACAGTATTTTCTGTTACTAGACTGCCTCTCCCAGCCCCATGGATTCATGCCTATGCCCTTGATAGGGAAAAAACTCTAAAAAGGAATGCAGCAGACTTTGGTTTTAGGTCAGTATTTGTCCATAATCTGCTGTTATGCTTCAGCCTTCAGAAAGCCTACTTCATTATTTCCGACATCTGTGTATCAGTGATGATATAGTTACATATCAAATCAGTGTAACAGCATCAGATACACGAACAAGGCATGTAATTAAAGGTATTGTTAATATCTCTACACTGTCTTTCAGATCCAACTTTAGAGAACAAATCTACAATGTGTGAGAGGAGAGTTGTGCTTAATGAGGGCTATAGAAAGATTTTGAATATTAGTTCACCTTGCTGAAAGGACACTCAGAGAAGGTGCTGCATGAGTTTGGAGGCACTGGGTAAAGAGTTAGACAAATCAATTTGCCACTCACATTCATAAGAGTTGGTGATAAAAACTACAAGAATTCTGAAATATCTACGAGTTGCTGCACTGAAAGTAAAGAATTAAGGGGAAAATGCCAAAAGGTAATGAGAAAAGAATCAGCAAAGGGGAAATTTTCAATTAATCAACCCAGGATACTTCTTGAGCATATTTTGTGTCAAGATCCTAAAGAAGTGGCCAGAGAGATAAGGAGGAAAGAAAAAGGAGGTCATCCCACCCTGGGGTCCCATGTCTGTTGGATAACAAGGTAGTATTTTATTCATGACAAATCTGGGCAGAAACCAAAAAGAACAACAGTGGGGAAATGGGATTTGAATTTGGTCGTGGTCAGAGATGTGGGTAAATTCAATGATTTTCAATCAGGTGGGAAAAAGGCCCCCAAATCTAGCTGTTCAAAAATTTACAAACAGAGCTTCCCTGGTGGCGCAGTGGTTGAGAGTCAGCCTGCCGATGCAGGGGACGCGGGTTCGTGCCCCGGTCCGGGAAGATCCCACATGCCGCAGAGCGGCTGGACCCGTGAGCCATGGCCGCTGAGCCTGCGCATCCGGAGCCTGTGCTCCGCAACGGGAGAGGCCACAACGGTGAGAGGCCCGCGTACTGCAAACAAACAAACAAACAAAATTTACAAGCACATGACAAGCATACTTAAAAGCTAATGGCAGAAAGTGACAACAAAGGTAACCTGAGGGTCACAAGTAAACTGGATTTCCTGAATAGCTGGGCAAGCAGGTTGCATTTGGGGAAAGCACCAGGTAAGTGTAAAGGGAGGGATTCTCTTTTTCATTCTCCTGAGAGACTTCACCTTGGAAAATGATGGCATTATTGCTGCCTTTTTGGAAGGCAAAAACCAAAGGATCCTATTGGGTTGGAATGACTTTGAGCTTGTACCCAAATGTGGCCAGCCCCTTTGCAGACAGCTTATTTACCTGATCGTTTCCCCTCGTATCTGGAGTCCCATCTCCCACCTCTCTGACTCCATTAGCTCCAGTTCCTCTCAAATGCCAGCTGAAAGCATTTATTTTTCTCTGTTACCCAGACCCCTTAATTTGCAGCTTCGTTGGCTTTTGCTTAGTATTAGTAATCCTTGGTGATTATTTCCACACTGGTGATTGTTGTGGCATTGGCAATTGTATGAAGTGTTTGGTGATATTGTTGTTTGGGGGAAGCTGGGGGAGTGAGGGAAGTGTTATCGTCAGAATTCAGTGGCCTTTAAATGCAGTTTGGTGCCAGTGCACTGGGGGATTCTCTGACACTCGTGGGAGTATTTCATTCTTACATACTAGGAACGACCCGAGAGACCCACCCCAGTGCATCATTCACAATAGAGCCTGCCTTTTAAATAGCTTTTCATTTGGTTGAAAGAACAGATTCCCACACAGTTTTTAGAATGCATGGAAAAGCCCCTATCATTTTCCTGCCTCTACACCCTCTTCACATGCAACCACACAGTTCTTTGCTCTATGAGAGAGAGAGAGAGGGAGAGATGGAGGGAGAGAGAGAGATGGAGGGAGAGAGAGAGATGGTGGGAGGGAGAAAGAGAGTGGTCACAGATGACTCTCTGGGCTGTGCAATGACCTTTCCTTCTTAACTGTTCTGTATAAGGTATATGCCTTCACTAGGCGGTGTGCAGAAATAATGAGTGGGTAGGAGATTTATTCTATGCTAGTATCACCACTGCCACCACCCACACGGACATATGACTGCATTCCACGATCGCTTCCTTTTGTTTCTATGAAACACTTCTGACTATGAAAGGAATTATAGAAGGAATATGTACGTGCTCATTGTTGAAAACTTGGATAGAAACAAAAAGCATACAAGGTACAAGAGCAGAAAAGAAAGAAACAAACTCGGAATACCACTCTCAGAGCCAACTACTTAATACTTTGTGGTATTACAAATCAAGGATTTATTTAATAATGTATCAAAGATTTACCGAGTGCTTACAACATACCAGTCATTACGCTACTTGCTGCAAATACAGAAGCAAACAAATGAGGTCCTTACTCTTGTGAAAATGTGCCCCTGTGAATGTAAGTCCAGTCTGAGATGTTTCCTGACCTTCTAGCTCCTGTACAGTGTGTTCTGCAGTCATAAAAGGCCCACTTCCGGGCTCCCTGGTGGCGCAGTGGTTGAGAGTCCGTCTGCCGATGCAGGAGACACAGGTTCATGCCCCGGTCCGGGAAGATCCCACATGCCGCAGAGTGGCTGGACCCGTGAGCCATGGCCGCTGAGCCTGCGCGTCCAGAGCCTATGCACCGCAACGGGAGAGGCCGCAGCAGTGAGAGGCCCGCGTACCGCAAAAAAAAAAAAAAAAAAGCCCACTTCCTAGGGGCTCTCTAGGCTGGGTTAGCTGATCCCTTTCCTGTCTTTATGCAAGGTTCTTCGTGGCTTATCAAGCAAGATGGTGGGCATCCTGCTCTGAAGGAGGGAAGCTGTGAACATTTGTGCTCCTGAACATCTGGCCAACCACTACATCCTCTGGGGACTGACAAAGATTTATGGAAGAGCCCATGCTGACAAACTGAGGGATTTTTGTCATCATTGTTGTTGTTTTTTATTTTAAGCAAGCAAGCCACTGGGCTGGTCCTTAGGTCACTGTAAGCACCTCAGCCGAGTTTGCTGGTGTCGCCATGGACTCTGTTCATCTGTTTATTTATGTACTTCACAAACTTTTACAGAGTACCAGTCACTGTGCTAGACACTGGGATGGCAGAGAGAAAAAACAGCAGAGAAACTCACTCTCTAGTTGAGGGGAGATTCCTTATAGACAATTACAGTGCAGTGTGCTAAGCACTCCAACAGGCTGGGAGGAGAACCAAAGGATGGTCACCCAACTTTACTGCGGTCTGGGGACAGGTAGTTCAAGAAAGTCTTTCTGGAGGGGAGATCTGATCTTGAAGTTTGAATAGAAGAAGCAGATGAAGGGTGGGGTCGCAATTAAAGAAGAAACAGCATGTGCAAATGCCAGTGAGCATTAAAGAGGCTGGTGCCGTGGAGAGACAACCAGTAATTCCCTGTGGCTTGTTCACTTTGCAGGGGTACAGTGTGAACAATGAAGCTGGCCAAGTGGGATTGATGCCAGATTTTGAAGGGCTTGTTTCTACTAGGCTTGAAGGTTTAGACGTTGTCCTTAAGTTATCCAATAGCTATCAAAAGATTTTTTTAAAGCAGTGGCAGAATCAGTGCATAGTATGAAGAGGACAGGGAAAGAGGATGCTTTTATAATTCAGGTGAGAGAAATAGGCCTAGCAGAGATGGAGAAAAGAGTTGAGAGATGTTAAGGAAGGAGAAGCAACAGAAGTTGATGGCTGGCTGAGTGCTGGAGGGTGAGGGTTGGGATGACTCCCTGGTTTCTGATTGGACAACCCAGTGGGTAGTGATGTCCTTCACTGAGACAGGTGATACTGATGGAGGGACTCAGCTAAGAGATGGGTATTCAGAAAGGAAGAGGGACTGAGGAGGAAGGTGAAAAACCAGCAAACAAGCACATTAACAAACAAAAAAAGCCAACCAGAAAGAAGAAAAACCAGGAACTAGGAGATCACATGTGAGCTAGTCAAGAATGATTTCCTTGGTATAGTAGGGGCCAGGGAGAGATTACAGTGGGTTAGGGGGTACGTGAGAGGTGAGAGGGAAGGAACAGCCATGGCAGGCTGCTGTGCGGCTGAGCTGGGAGGAGGGAGATGGGGGCTGTGCACCAGCCTGAGGAGGACTTAGTGATAGATTGGGGTGGGAGTGCCTTCATTATGGCACTGAATTGAGGAAAAATGGCAAGTAGAGAAGGCGAGGTTGAAGGTTAAAAATGAAGGGCTAACTGATGAAACAGACTCCCTGAAGAGAGATCCAGAACACAGACCAGTACTTGTCCAACCACACAAGGGTGAAGGCTCTGGCGGGAAGCACCTTGGAAATGTGTGGGTATCACAGTGCTTTGGGGCTGTTAAGGCATCACATGCGCAGAGTCCAGGCATGTTCTGTGTCCTGCACGGGGTGATATAGTGAGGAAAGTCTCCACATTCCAACAGCTTTCAAATGACCTACCAGCCAGGAAAGTGAGAACCCTCTTTAGCATTACCTGAGCCTGGAACCTAGCACTGTTTTTCATAGAGACAAAAAGTAATTTTTAGGTAGTTTTAGTATAGATTAAATTTTCCAAAGTTTCAACCACAGTATAAATCAAGGGAAGATTGTACTGCGTTTTACTGGGACTTATAAAGCATTGCTTGTCGTTTTGGAGTGGCATTTTTCTCCTGCTATTTGAGTGCCAATATTAAATATCTGTGTCTGTCTCCACATTCATAATTCCCACACAGCGACTCCACATCTAGATGTAAGGCTTTGTCTACCTAATTTTGTATCCAGTATAATAGTACGTGAGCTTTCACATACTGAAAAGCATATTACTTTCCTTTCCTTTTCCTTTTATTTTAGAATTATGCTATTACATCCATTAAAGTATAATTATCTAGGTAGGTTATATTCATTTCTCGATATTAAAGGGAAGGAGAGTTACAAAATATTTTATTTTTATAGAAAGAGCATAGGATCTGATTCTGCTGAGAATCGCCAGCAAACATAGAAGCGTTTAGGAGGAGAAGTTATTAAACACTGCCCTAGAGAAGGCAGTAAGGATGGATAAGACTCACAGAAGCCAAAGGAGGGGGGGACATGGAGTTGAGGGAATCATCCTGTCCTTTATCCTCTGTCAAGTAGGAGGTTAAGATGTGTTCAGAGTGAAGGAGAAAGTGAGCTTGAAGAAAGTGCCATAAGAGAGAGAGAGGAAAGCCAGTGGTGGATGAATGCTGTCTTCAGACACTTGGAAGATCACCAGGCAGTGTTAAAAGTCCAGCTGAGGTTGGAGACCATAAATTTGTCGAGAGCCTCAAGCAGCAAGGCTCTCGCCTTTGCCAGAAGAGCTCAGTAGGAGCGCTTCTCCAGGGGAGCGGAGAAGGCTGGCTGGATTCATCCAGGGTTGGAGTTTCCCTAAGCAAGAGTAGCAGAAGAATAAAAGATCAGGTCACCGAGAACACTGACTACCAGACTGAGCAGCTTAGCAGTGAACCATGATTAGGGCCAGAAGGGACACCTAGGAGACTGTTACATTATAAAGGCCCCTGGTCAACCTCAGGGGCCCTCAGTGGTAGTACATCCTTCCTCTTTCTATTCCAAGAATGGAACCAGCTTTGTCCCCTACCTGGTTTGTTAGTTGGTGAAGCTCTTTTAAAAGATTTTCCTTTATTTAGCTGCATGAACTTTTTTGCTCTGACTTACATGGGCTGACATTCTCCCAGGACTCTGTAAAGAAAAAGTGCAGCTTCCAGGCCTCCTGATGTAAATGGAGGCAGGCTTTGCTAAGGTGAAGGTGAGGGTTCCCAAATCCAGAGGGAGGGTGGCTTTTAAAGGGGAAAGTCAGTACAAACTAAGCTGAAAATATGAGGTATAGCCAGTGGAAACCCCTTGGTTTAAAAGAAAAGAAATGCTCTGTGACTTCCCACATGTCCTCTGAAGAGTCAGACTTTGTAGAATCAGGTGGGACCTTCCAAGTTGCTCATCTAAATTTCCATCCTAGTTTCCATTTCCAAGCGTTGGAATCTTAAGTGGTAGCCTCTGGCCACACAATCCGAATCCCGTCCTGTTCCCCTCTTCTCCTTAACGGCGGTGGAAGCAAAAGAGGCACCAGGAAAGGAAGAGCGTCGCCATCAGATGGCCACATTCAGATGTGGGGACTAAAACATGGAAAGGGAGGGAGGGGCGAGTTGCTTCACCGGTGCCGTTGCTGGAAGCTGAGGACACTTGAGCTTGGAGACACTGGGAATGTCAAGGGCATGACTGGGCTTGGGGCAGGGGTGCACACTCATGTGGGACTTGGATATGGGTGGCAGACCTAATGTAGAAACTGATATAAAATGCTGTGAGGTCTCGATGAATAAGGTGCTGAGAATATCTTCCTTGAAATATCATGAATAGAAGTGACTAAAACCAACATGAATTCATATCAAGAATAAACAAGAAGTAAGAAAAGGGTATGATGAAGGGAAAACCCAAATGGAAAACCCAAGTGGCTAATTGTCCATAAGTATATGAACAATTACACAAACACTAATAATCATAGAACTGCAAATAAAAATGGGGCACTGGAGATCGGAAAAATATGGAAACTTAAATAACAAAGCATTGGCAAGGAGGCAGAGGATAGGAGTCCTCAAGCATTGCTGGTGGAGCTGCAGACTGTTAAAGCCATTCTGGAAAGTGATTTGGCAGTACTTAATGGAATTAAACATGAGAATACTCTGTGACCGGCTGTCATCCTTGTCTACTTATACCCAAGAGAAATTCTTTCAAAAATTCCTAAGGGAGGCTTCCCTGGTGGCGCAGTGGTTGAGAGTCCGCCTGCCGATGCAGGGGACACGGGTTCATGCCCTGGTCCGGGAAGATCCCACATGTCGCAGAGTGGCTGGGCCCGTGAGCCATGGCCTCTGAGCCTGCGCGTCCGGAGCCTGTGCTCCGCAACGGGAGAGGCCACGACAGTGAGAGGCCCACGTACCTCAAAAAAAAAAAAAAAAATTCCTAAGGGATGTCACAGGGCTATCGTTATGGTGGTGTTTGTGGTAGTGGGGAGTTGGAAGTAATCTGGGTGTCTATCACTAGGGGAGTATGTAGGAAAAGTACGGTGCTCTGCAGCACTTAGAAGTAAGAACTAGATGTGCTCATTGTAGCAAGGATAGAGTTTTAAAAATAGCGCTGAGTGAAAAACCTAAGAAACAGAACAATACCATTTAAAATGGGAAACACATGCAGACATATTAAATGCCCTACACACTTTGCAAAGATGCTGTATTTATTTAGGAAATTGGATCAATGGCTGTAACAGAAGGACTCAAAATAATGATTAAACTGGATAGATTTTTCTCCTGTTAAAATTCAGGAAGGTGATACAGAGGGGGTGCAACATCATCAGGGACCCAGCTGTTTTTGTCATTTTACTTTCCCACCTTCAACTCGTGACTTTTATCTCAGGGTCCTCTGTGACTACCTGATCTCCTAGCACACAATCAGAATCTGCCCGGTGGGGAGAGGGAAAGGAAAGGAAAGGACACATTTCCGCCTACAGAGCAACCTAGAAGTTGACACATCACTTTTGCTCATATTCCGTTGGCTAACATGAAAGTGTAGTCATGCCTAGCAGCCAGCTACAAATTCTGTTAGGATGCAAGGAGGACAAGGACCAGTGCCTACCATAGACATGTACGTGTGCAAGTAACACAAGTCAGGCGCCTTAGGGTGGGGGCCTGAGGACGGAGGAATGGGCATCGGGATGAAAGGGGAAGAATGACATTTGTACAAAATAAGAAAGAGTCTTTGTGTAGATTCATGATGAAAGTGTATCATAAACTGATGAAAGTGTATCATAAACCTATGATGACAGCACTCCTCTGTACCTATGGAAGGAAGGAAGGGAGGGAGAGAAGGAGGAGAGAGGAAGGAAAGAAGGAAGAGAGGGAAGAAAAAGAAGAAAGAAGGAAAGAAAAATGGCAGAGATTATGGTCACACGAGAGTCCCTGGGAGAGCAGTGTGGGGAGACATAACACAAGTAGGTGAGTGCGAGGTGTGCCAGGATGGGAGGGAAATTTTCCCAATAGTCTCATGAAACCACCAAAAAGAAGCAGAGCTGGTCTCTGGTGTCATAGGTCAGCTTGGCTGCTGACTTCCCTCCTGGTCACTGGACTGGTCACAGATATTCCAATTGCTCAAGTGCACAGAGTCAATTACATGTAAGATCAAGGGCAGGGTTTTCCAAGGCCGAGTATTTTGTGAGTCAGTGAGCTCTCCACATTCTCTTTTGCAGACACTGAGGAAAACAGAGGGGTGGGTACTGGGGTAGAGCTCCCAAGCCACCATGCTCTGGGGAGGAAATAAAGAAGAGGATGAAGCAGGCTTACCAGTCTGAAGACTTTGCTGGAAAGCACTGACTTAGGTTCAGAGTTTAGCAAGTCTCGTTTGACTTATGCAAAGGAGAACGAAGTCTCAAAAATGATTATGTTATAGTTAAATCTGAACGGCTACAGTGAGTATCTTTAACTGACTGGCTAATATCTATGTATTCTAATAATCAATTACTTTGTAATTATCCATTAGCAGTATCTGTGATGGAATAGGAAGAGAATAGCTTAGAAATGGTACAGATGCAAGTTCACATTCTTGCTTTAGTACTTGTAGATGTAAAGTCTTGGGCAAGTCACTTAACCTTTCAAAGCCTCCCTACATTGGTAAAATGAACATAACAGCAGTTACCTAGCAGAGTTACTTAAGATACTGTAGGTAAAATAAAGTGTCTGCAGTGCCTGTTAAACAGGTGTCCAACAAATGTTAACCTTATCCGCTAAATACCAGAATGGGTCTTTTCCCATATTATTTTTAGTTGGTCATTTGGCTAATACAGAAGTTCACTATATTTCTAGTTAATAAGTGCATGTGTGAAGAGAAAGCGAGAGCATTAACACTGATCAACCTATTTCATTTACATATAAAATTCTCATCTTTTTTAAATTTTATTCAAGTATAGTTGATTTACAATGTTGTGTTAATTTCTGCTGTACAGCAAAGTGATTCAGTTATATGTATATATACATTCTTTTTCATATTCTTTTCCATTATGATTTATCACAGGATATTGACTATAAACCCCTGTACTATACAGTAGGAGCTTGTTGTTTTCCATTCTATATATAATAGTTTGCATCTCCTAACCCCAAACTCCCGGTCCTTTCCTCCTCCCACCCCCTTCCCCCTTGGAAACCAACAGTCTGTTCTCTATGTCTGTGAGTCTGTTTCTGGTTCGTGGAGAAGTTCATTTGTGTCATATTTAAATGCCACATATAAGTGATATCATATGCTATCTGTCTTTCTTTTTATGACTTACTTCGCTTAGTATGATAATCTCTGGGTCCATCCATGTTGCTGCAAGTGGCATTATTTCATTCTTTTTTTATGGCTGAGTAGTGTTCCATTGTATGTATGTACCACATCCTCCTTATCCATTCATCTGTCGATAGACACAGAAGTTGTTTCCATATCTTGGCAATTGTAAATAGTGCTGCTATGAACATAGAGGTGCATGTATCTTTTTAAATTATAGTGTAGTCTGGATACATGCCCAGGAATGGGATTGCTGGGTCATATGGCAACTCTGTTGTTAATTTTTTGAGGAACTTCCATACTGTTCTCCATAGTGGCTGCACCAACTTACATCCTCACCAACAGTGTAGGAGGGTTTCTTTTTCTCCACACCCTCTCCAGCCTTTGTTGTCTGTAGACTTTTTTTTTTTTTTTTTTTTTGCGGTATGCGGACCTCTCACTGTTGTGGCCTCTCCCACCGCGGAGCACAGGCTCCGGACGCGCAGGCTCAGCGGCCATGGCTCACGGGCCCAGCCGCTCTGCGGCATGTGGGATCTTCCCGGACCGGGGCACGAATCCGTGTCCCCTGCATTGGCAGGCAGACCCTCAACCACTGCGCCACCAGGGAAGCCCGTCTGTAGACTTTTTAATGATGGCCATTCTGACTGGTGTGAGGGGGTACCTCACTGTAGTTTTGATTTGCATAAAATTCTCATCTTTAATGTTGTCAATCCTTTTAAACCTACAGGTCAGTCATTTTTCCCATTGTTGAAACAGTTGATTCTGGGACACCTATCCCACAAAGAGCATGGCAGCAGGAGGGGAGAACACAAGAGACCAAGTGACATGATGAGAGGGCTGTCTTTTGACCACAAATTGGGCAGCATTCACATCTTCGGTTATGACATTAAAAAAGAAATGCCACGAAGAACTTTTGAAACAGTTGAAGGAAAAACAGTCAATGGAACAAAGTCTTGAACGTAGAGAAACCTTAGCTGTCCAAGAGAACAGTCCTGCTGTTTTCTGGGAACACACGCAAAAGTAGAATCAAGGGTCGCATGCCAGTTCATTCAGCATCCAGCTTTGCACTAAGGGAGAGCCAGAACGAAGCTTCACCTAGCTTAAGGACCAAATGAATCACCACAGAGCTCAGATGTCAAACACACCGATGGAGAAATGAATAATTTTCAGTGAATGACTTTCAGCATATACTTAAATCTTAAACTAAAAGAAATCGCATAATAGCAAGGAGACTCCTCCACTAGCTGGGGTTTTCATGAGATAATTACACCCCTGGAGGATTAAGGTATCACCTTTGTTTTGGGCTCTGTAAGACTATGGAACTGATTGTCTTTCAGTTACCACCCCCTGCTCTGTCTCTGGCTCCAAGACCTGATGGTAGGTAAGGGAGAATATATTTGTGTGTAAAATCATGGGTATGTTTTATCTGGCTTGCTGTCACATACCTTGTGTTTCTTAAGGATAGCAGAATAATCATAGAAATCAGAGAATCCATTTGCAGACTTTAAACTGAACCTCCTTTCAGCCCAATAAGTTTGAAAGAAATTATACCCACAGCCATACATACACACCCACACCCACATCCCTAAAGGAGGACATTTATAATCACCATTTTCTCAAAAAGAATCTTCATAGCTTAATGGGATAAGCTCACTTGCAGGAAAAATTTTATCTTTAGATGAGTTTGTATGTGTATGCAATGAAAATATAGTAGATTATTTCTCTTTTCACCTTAGCTTTTAATTGCAACAGTTCCTTTTATGCGGGTGCCTTGTCATATCTACTCCTTTATCTCTTTTATAGAATCCCTGTTTGGTTCCTTAATCCTTAATTGTCCTATTTTACATAATGTTTAATTTTATGAGTTGCCTGGAATATTTCTGGAAACCTAGATGTTTTAAAATCAGTTGAATAAACCCTCCTTTTCCTGAACAGAAGGAGGTAAATTCCCGTAAATATTCCCTTGCCAGATTCAGAATTCTGCCACGGTCTTCAGAACCTCTCTTGTTCAGGTGTTCAAGTTGCTTCTTTCTCTGCAAACTACTCTGTCCCCTTAACCTTCACCAACCTGTCCTAACTCAAGTAGTGGCTTTATCATGCCTAGATTACACATACAGTGTTCACCCTGGCACCCTCTCCAGCCAAATTTCCCCTCCATTTAATCCCCAAAGTGATGCCAAGCCAGCCTTTTTATAGACAGCTCAGGGTCTCCTAGGTCACTGACTATTGTGGCTAAAAGCTAAGGTTATGTCCATTCAGCCCCAAACTTTAATCGTCAGTGAACATCTAAGCCCCAAGGTCGATGTGATCAGCTTCCCAGACCCTTACGCCTAACCAGGAGACTATGTTGCCTTCTTCTGGAATGATTAGGACTTATCCTCTTGAGATCAAACAGAGATGATGGAGTTTGTACTCCCAAGGATTGTTTTCTTGTCCCACAAGTCTGAAACACAGGGCAAAGGCTCTCGGAGTTGGCATGTTTATTATCGGACAAGGTGACAACCTTTCATGCTCCTGGTCTGTTTGACTGGAAACAGGGATTACAAACTCCCCGAAGGACCAATGAAGGAGAAGCATCTTCAGCTAAAAAACAGTAAAAGCATTTCTGTGTAGCACATGCTCTTTCCCTGGTACTCCTGAAGTTCCCTGGGATCTGTACAAGTTTACCTCTACACACTGGCCAGCTCAGGGTGACGATTATCAAGCTGATTTTATTTGGTGTGCTCATTTTTTAGGGCTGCCAAAAAAAGTACCCAAAACTGGGTGGCTTCAAATGACATAAATCTATTCTCGCAGAGTTCTAGAGTCTGGAAATCTGAAAGCAAAGTGTAGGCAGGGCCATGCCCTCTCTGAGGCTTCAGAGGAGAATTCTTCCTCACCTCTTTCTAGCTTCTGGCGGTTCTCAGCAATCCTTGGCATTCCTTGGTTTGCAGACACATCACTCCTGGCTCTACCTTTTCCAACCCGCAGCCATCTTCTCCTTGTGTGTTTCTGTCTCTTCACGTTCTAGCCTCCTCTCTAAGGATACCAATCATACTAGATTAAGGGTCCACCCTACTCCAATATAACTTTATCTTAACTAATTACACCTGCAAAGATGTATTTCCAAATGAAAGGTCACATTCTGAAGAACTAGGGGTTAGGACTTCAGTGTGTCTTTCAGGTGGGACATGATTCAACCAGTAAAATTTGGGATAAATTTAGCTTAACGCCTCCCAGATGCCCTTATATCCTGCAGGAAAGAACTTGTCCTTAAGGTGAAGGGTACACAGTTGGGGTGGGTGTTGGAAAAAGCACAGATCCTCACCTCTCCAGTGCTCAGAAGGAAGAAATCACCCTTTGCTCTTCTGAGGGCCTCCGTTTCTGTCCGCCAGTTGGCACACACTGTAGCCCGTGTCCCGACAAAGGTTCTGTCTGCGTTTGCAGAGCGAGCAATCAAAACTACATCTGTGCTGTGAAAACGCTCGCAAATCTGCCAGGAACATGAATAACAGGCATTTTCCACAAAAGTTCCTCTTCCTCAGTCAAGCCAGGAACTGTTTTCTGAAAGCACCACAGAGGCAGTGAGTTTTCTGGTTGTAAATCTCTTTGTAAGGAGCCAGATCAAGTGCCAACTTCCTCTGCCCAAGTTTCCTCTCCTCCAGCCCCGAGGCTGGCCTTAAGGGAGAAGCTGGGAATGTGCTTCTGCCTGGGGACCACAGGCAAGGTCATCCTTGGGACATTGATGGGGGATGAGAAGGAAGTAGAGGGTGCCGGGGAGGGCTCAGGTTTGCCTTTGGCTTCCTAGTGAGGAGCTAGTGGGCTGAGAGTGTGGGCGGACAAGGGTGCGGGCTGTGCTGGAGCAGCTGGCCTCCCTCCCAGTCCCCCAGCTGCTTCCCTCCCTGGTGGCAGCTGCCTGGGTACTCCTTTGATGCAGCAAGAACACTCAGAAGGGGCTCTGTGGGACAGGCCCTGGGCAGAGCTGTGAGACAAAGCGTGTCAGGGCTGCCGTGCCACACACATGCCCCCTTCCAGCACCTCAGCCCACTCCATGCCTCTGCCCATCTCAGCCAAGCTTGCCTCTCACTTGGCTGGCTCCTACCCTTTATGTTAAGAGGCAGACAGACCCAAAGTCGATTGCGCCTTTTTGCTCCATCAACTCCTATCTCAAAAGAAGTAAAATCCAACAAGAAAGCCTTGAAAAACACTGTCTTTCCTGATAGCTTAAATAAGGTGGTAAAATGGGTAGCAGGCAACATTCTGCCATAAAACAATAAAATATCGAAAACTTGATCTTACAGATTCTCCCCCCAACATGATTGCCTCATACCCTCTCTTCTCTTCTCTCTCCTCCTCCAGGTTTCTAAACCACTGTTTCTTCTCGTGTAAAGTGATCTTGGCTCTGCCTTTCTTCATTCTGCTTCTGGACCCTTTGCCTTTTGTCATCAAAACAAAGGCAACGAAGCATTGTGAACGAAAACTCTTCCCATAGAAACCTGGTAGAGGAAATACTGAACCAGTAATAATTTTGGTCCATATTACACTCTCCCCAAAACTTGAAAATCTTTTATTCCTTAATGCACTAAAAAGTGAAGCTTTAATTGGAATTTTAGGTACAGAGTGGGGGAGTTACTGCTGGTATGGGGGGGAGGGGTGCAAGTGGAGAGGTTGGTGGAGAAGGGATTACCCGTCTCCTCCTAGAATAGCTCTGGGGCCCAGTGATGGCTCCGCCCCTCTATGGAAGTTTCTGGTGAAGGCCCTAACTCCCTGCCCTTCTACACCCTGGGCACAGGGCTGACTCAGAGCACCCAGGTTCAGGCTGGGTTGTATGCCTCAAGAGATCCAAACTGGTGTTGGCTGTAGCTGCATGCACAGTGCTACCAGGTTAGGCTGTAACCATAGATCATCATCTCCCCGAAATACCCAATTTTAATTGTATTTAGTTTCATCTCCAGGTGATGCAAATGAATTGTTGAAAAGTTGTGCTTTTACCTCTTTGTTACAGCCCCAAGGAGGTAAATCCCCTAAAGTGAATTTTTTTCTTCCATGCTTATATAGAAGCTAGCTTTACCTCAAAGTTCAAGACTGTCCCACTCCTACACATCCTCCATGAGTTTGTAAATCCTCAAATTATTTAAAAGGCTCAGCATCTCTGGTTCTAGTCCACAGCTTTGAGACAGTGGAGTGGGCTGAGGCGGAGGGAGTAAAGGGATGGGGTGGGGGTTGAGTGGGTGGGGATGACAGGAGAGGAGATTGTAGTCATGAGCACACCATGTCACCAGTCCCCAAACTCGCCTCAACGCTGTGAAGTCTCAACACAAAACTGAAAGGGTTCATACCTAGGACACTGAGACTTCCCCTGAGACATTCTTATGAGTTCATATTTGACTAGCAAGCTCTGGAAGGGAAGCCAGGCCCTCCAGTGACGGCATGGGGTGAAGGAAAGGGGTTATAACCTGGGGCAAAGAGTGTAGTTTGCTAGTGGTTCTTCCTATTCATAGTAGTTATTTCTATTTTGTGCCATTTTCCTTTCATCCTAACTCATTTTTCTTAATAAAGCTTGTTGTTCCTGACTCAGTGATGAGATACCTAAGGAGGTTCTTATCCTAAATTACTGATTTGTACTAATATCCATAACCACTAGCCTCCTTCATTTATCTAAGAAAGGCTTTCCTGAAAGAAGATGTTGATGTTGAGGTGAGCTGGCCAGTGACTCATTAAAAGACCTTTTACACACAGATGGGCTGGTAAGCAAGGGAAGGGCTGGACAAGCAGTTCCTGGAGTTCAGAAGCAGCTATAGTTACAGATCTCTCTAGGCTGCTGGAACCACAGCCGAGGTCTCCTGGGCAGTCCTCCAGACCCAACCAAAGCTACCCTGGCTCTACTGCCTGGCTTCCAGGTGGCCCATGCAATGTGTCCACCTACACCATGGCTTTACTAAGAGTACTGTGGCGGTGCTACTATCCTCAAGGCTGATTAAGGCAGATCCAACCCTCACTGGGTAAACCATCGACCCACACTTGGAAGATCAGTAACTTTGAAGACAGAGAGCAAAGAGAGTATGATTGAAAACAAAAACCTTTTGCCCCAAATTCACCTTTCTTATATTGTATTTATTTAACAGGTATGACTGCCCAAATGGTTCCTTTTTCAGCAAACCTAAAATATTATTTTTCTAAAAGATTGACGGGAATACAGATAACCTCATTTAGGTTATGATCCTATAAATTGTACTGCCTTGGTCCAAAATTATCTAGCTGGTCAATTTCAGATAACTATCAAAGAAGAGAAGCTGAAGCATGGCATTTGCATGGTCAGCTCTAAAAGAAAGGATGAGATGGTCAGATATGGAGAAACTCTCTTCATCAGTTAGATCACTGGCTAATTATGCCAGGCTTGCAAATAAAAATCTCCCTTAGACTTCCCAGCTTCACTCAGAGAAAAACTCTAGTCTATAGCTAGATTATACCCCAATATCAGCAAGTCATCCCACTAACTGCTGGTCAGGAAAATGTGCAAACAGCAAAATGCGGGAAGTTCAACCAACACATCCTCACGACTGTGTAGACAGGATCAACTGAGGAGGGACTGGGGGAGTCATCTCCGAATAACAGTGGCATGTCTGGAACCGTGCATATGTGCATATACAATACGTGTTTATGTCTCACATACATAGTCAAGACAGTTCCAGCTCTAACTAGTACATCCGTGAGCCGGTCGCACAGCCATCACCTGATTTCCTTTTATGGGCTTGGCACTTCACACACCATTCATTTAATATGAGACACTTTAAATTAAAGAAATTAAAAAAAGAATTTGCTGAGGTCTGACTCAGAGAAAAAGAATGGAAAGCTAAAAACAAGACACAACTCCAACTGAAATAAATTTGAATACTCACCATTCTCTATATTCTCAGTACTCATGTCTTAGGCTGAAAGCTCTCAGTTTTTCGATGAACTGAGTAATACCAGTGACTGCAATTGCTGTCCAGATGACATGAGTTCACAAGATAAAGATAAAAACATTTAATTCAGTGTTCCAGGAAAATAAAAGTGTTCATCTGGTTGAGAGGAGGAAGACACTAACAATTACATTCTAGAAATTGCTATGGCTATAAATGTCTGATTCTTTTTTTTAATTTAATTTTTATTGAATGAAAGATTCTTTAACTTCTGTAGTGCTCTACTATTTTCAAAAGTTTCACACAGATGATTTTATATAATCCCATAATAACCCCTTTTTCCCCCATACCCCTGTATTGACCCTCCCCCTTCCCTCTCCCCACTGATAATCACTAGTTTATTCTCTATATCTGTGAGTCTGCTTCTTTTTTCTTTTTTTCACTAGTTTGTTGTATTTTTTAGATTCCACATACAAGTGATACCATACAGTATTTGTCTTTCTCTGTTTGACTTATTTCACTTAGCATAATGCCCCTCAAGTCCATCCATGTTGCTGCAAATGGCAGAATTTCATTCTTTTCTATTGCTGAGTAATATTTGTGTGTGTGTATATATGTATATGTACACACACAACATATTCTTTCTGCATTCATCTGTTTATGGACACTTGGATTGCTTCCATACGTCAGCAATTGTAAATAATACTGCTGTCAACACTGGGGCACATGTATCTTTTCAAATTAGTGTTTTTGGTTGTTTTGGACACATACCCTAGAATGGAATTGCTGGGTCATATGGTAGTGATATTTTTAGTCTTTTGGGAAACCTCCATACCATTTTCCACAGTGGCTGCAAAAATTTACATTCCCACCTTTACTCCACATCCTTGCCAATTGTTATTTGTGTTCTTTTTGATGATAGCCATTCTGACCAGTGTAAGGTGATATCTCAGAAATGAAAAAGAAGCTACAACTGACACCACAGAAATACAAAGGAACATAAGAGACTACTACAAACAACTATATGCCAATAAAATGGACAACCAAGAAGAAATGGACAAATTCTTAGAAAGATACAATCTCCCAAGAATGAACCAGGAAGAAATAGAAAATATGAACAGACCAATTACCAGGAATTAAGTTGAATCAGTAATTTAAAAACTCCCAGCAGACAAAAGTCTAGAACCAAATGGCTTCACAGGTGAATTCTACCAAACACTTAGAGAAGAGTTAGCACCCAGACTTCTGAAACTATTCCAAAAAACTGAAGAGGAAGGGACATTTCCAAACTCATTCTATGAGGCCAGCATCACCCTCATACCAAAACCAAACAAAGATATCACACAAAAAAAGAAAATTACAGGCCAATATCACTGATGAATATAGATACAAAAATCCTCAACAAACTATTAACAAACCTGAATCCAACAATACATTAAAACGATCATACACCATGATCAAGTGGGATTTGTCCCACGGATGCAAGGATTTTTCAATATCCACAAATCAATCAATGTGATACACCACATTAACAAATTAAAGAATAAAAAAAAGATCATCTCAATAGATGTAGAAAAAGTTTTTGATAAAGTTCAACATCTATTTATGATCAAAACTCTCCAGAAAGTGGGCATAGAGGGAACATACCTCAACATAATAAAGGCCATATGTGACAAACCCACAGCTAACATCATACGCAATGGTGAAAAGCTGACAGCATTTTCTCTAAGATCAGGAACAAGACAAGGATGTCCACTCTTGCCACTTTTATTCAACATAGATTTGGAAGTCCTAGCCACAGCAATCAGAGAAGAAAAACAAATAAAACGTATCCACATTGGAAGGGAAGAAGTAAAACTGTCACTGTTTGCAGATTACATGATACTATACATAGAAAATCCTAAAGATGCCACCAGAAAACTACTAGAGCTCATCAATGAATTCAGTAAAGTTGCAGGATACAAAATTAATATGCAGAAATCTGTTGCATCTCTGTACACTAACAATGAGCTATCAGGAATAGAAATTAAGGAAATGATCCCACTTACTATCACACCAAAAAGAATAAAATACTTAGGAGTAAACCTACCTGAGGAGGTAAAAGACCTGTACTTGGCAAACTATAAGATACTGAGGAAAGAAATCAAAGATGACACAAACACGTGAAAAGATATACCATGTTCTTGGAAGAAACACTGTTGGTTAAAATGACCATGAAAGGCAATGTAAAGATTCAATTCAACCCCTATCAAAATGCTAATGGCATTTTTCACAGCACTAGAACAAATAATTTTAAAATTTGTATGGGGGACTTCCCTGGTGGCACAGTGATTGAAAGTCCACCTGCCGGTGCAGGGGACATGGGTTCAGGCCCTGGTCTGGGAGGATCCCACATGCCACCGAGTGACTGGGCCTGTGAGCCACAACTACTCAGCCTGTGCTCTAGAGCCTGAGAGCCACAAAACTACTGAGCCTGTGTGCCACAACTACTGAAGGCTGTGTGCTTAGAACCTATGCTCCACAACAAGAGAAGCCACTGTAATGAGAAGCTCGCGCACTGCAACGAAAAGTAGACCCCGCTCACCTCAACTAGAGAAAGCCCATCCACAGCAACAAAGACCCAATGCAGCCAAAAATAAATATTAAAAAAAAAATTTGTCTGGAAACAAAAAAGATCTGGAATAACCAAACCTATCTTGACAAAGAAGAATAGAACTGGAGGAAACATGCTCCCTGACTTCACACTATACTACAAAGTTACAGTAATCAAAACAATATGGTACTGGCACAAAAATAGATACAAAGATCAAGGGAACAGAATAGAGAGCCCAGAAATAAACCCACACACTTATGGTCAATTAACCTATGACAAAGGAGGCAAGAATATACAGTGGAGGAAAGACAGTCCCTTCAATAAGTTGTGCTGGGAAAACTGGACAGCTACATGTTAAAAGAATGAAATTAGAACACTTTCTAATACCATATACAAAAATAAACTCAAAATGGATTAAAGACCTAAACGTAAGACCAGATACTATAAAACTCCTCAAGGAAAGCATGGGCAGAACACTCTTTGACATAAATTGCAGCAGTATATTTTTGGATCTACCTCCTAGAGTAATAAAAATAAAAACAAAAATTAAAAAATGAGACCTAATTAAACTTAAAAGCTTTTGCACAGCAAAGGAAGCCACCAACAAAATGAAAAGACAACCTACTGAATGGGAGAAGATATTTGCAAATGATATGAACGATAAGGGGCTAATGTTCAACATATATAAACAGTTCATACAACTCAACATAAAAAAACACAAACAACCCCATTAAAAAATGGGCAGAAGAATAGAGGAGACATTTTTTTCCCAAAGAATACAACAGACGCATGAAAAGATGCTGAACATCGCTAATCATCAGAGAAATGTCCATGATTCATGACTGAACTCTGCCTCTGCAAATGTGCCAGGGAGCTGCCATCCCTCCATGTCAGGCCTGGCCCCAGGCCTCTGCCTGAACCCACAGCAAGCCCCCACCTGGATCGCAGGCCAGTTGTTCACATGTGGAGCTGCTTGCCTGTAAGGTGTTAACCTGAGCCTGACAGGCAAAGATGGTTTCCCACATTTACCCTTGGTGCTTCCTGGATCGAACTTTAGATTCTCTGTTGACCCCATTAATAATTAAGAAGGAAAGAGAGGCTATTCTGTTGTGAAGTAGAATGATGCCGATGAGCTTTATTTTTACACCTCAGGATTTCTGTTTCCTCCCTCATTCAGGAAAGCTGTTAGATAACTCTGGATGATGTCACTGCAGACCTCCTCCCTGTGTCCTGATACCAGATATGGGCAGTTTGAAGTAAGCTTTAAGGGATCAGCTCAGAGGAGGGAGCCAAGTTTCCACACATAGCCATGTGGCGACCAAGTGACAGCACAGAGGAGAGGAAAGGGGCTGTGTGCCCAGAGCGGGGGAGCGGACGCTGGGAGCTGAGGCTCCATCCTCCAGTTAGGACTCTAGCTGAGTAGCTTCCCAGTGCACAGGTCTATGACACGAAAAGCCAACAATCCCATCTTGGAAGTCACTGCAGACCACCTTACCACACCAGTTCAACTAGTCTAGATTCTGGGGTTCAAAGCCTTGTAATTTATAGAGCAAAGGTCCCCTAAAGTCAGTGTGGGAAACTGCAGATTGGGAAGCCAATAAAAACCAGGGGATAGAAGCCACTGGTATTTAAAAATGCTTTGATAAGATTGATTGAAATATTCCAGGGACCAAAATAGGCTATTTTTAATATCCGGCACCTTGTCAGCGTACAAAGGACATTCACCTTAATCAGTGCAGAGTGGGTGGGGTGGGTGGGAGGACTTTAACGTTTTCTTTCTGAAGGTCAGAGTGTCCTGAGGGTGTGTGGGTGACGTCTGTTTCACCACTGTTATGGGAGGTTTTGTTACTGTGGCCCACGTTTAGCATAGCCAGAACCGCAATGTTTCTTAATGACATTTAGCTGGTGTAAAAAGGCACTTAATAACAACAGCAAAAATCTCTTCTACTGTAGTTTTTATCTTCCCGTCCAGGACCACTGAAGGCACCTCTCTTCCATCACACCCTGCTGAGGGGATCTGAACACCAAAGCACTGGGCTTCACCTCAACCCAGTGACCTACATAGTGTGCACCCAGCCATCCAGGCTCCTGCAGGCAGCAGACTGGGTTTCAGCATCTCTCCATGGGCTGCTACTGCCATCTCGGGGGAGGGGGAAGCGGGGGGAGTGGGAAGCCAGGGGAGGGGAGAGCTGGGGTTAGGCTTGGGCAAGTCATTGCATAGGGCTGCCTCTTACAATGAGGAATAGTAGCATGTCTGTTCCCCTGCCCCACATTCAATGCCAGAAAATCCCTTCCCTAATACACATTTTCAAATGTCCCTATAGGAAGGAGAAATGTGGTTAAGGAACTTCATATAAAAAGAAGTGAGTCATAAAAATTCAAGCCTCTTGCATAGCTGCGTATGAAGAGTTGAAGAGTTTGGACACCACATGGCCAGTCTGCATGGAGGCATCTTCTAAGGAGGCATTATTCTGAGCCCAGGAGTTTTGTACCCCATAGTTTTCCACAAATGATCTTACCTGTGATCTCAGAGAAAAAGAGACAAGTAGACGAGCAGAGAGAAGTGGCAATGAGATAATGTTCAGACAAGAGATTGATGCGTGTCCCTAGTTCCCAACGCTGTCCCAGTCCCTCCCTCCACAAGTGTCTCATGAGACCTGCTGGACTTTCCACTCTTAGATCCGTGGGATTGTCCACAGCCTTAAAATAAATCTCCTTCCCCTTTTGTTTTTGGCTTAAGCTAGTTTAAGGTATTTCAGTTATTTTTAACAAGAAAAGCTTGACTCAGAACTTATACTTGAAAGGATAATTTTTAATGCATGATGCTCATAAAACAAGCCATAAACACAGCAAGATCATGGAGGAAATGTCATACATATGGTGACCAGGTTTGCCTGTAAGTCTTAGTTTGTATGATTGCCCCCCTTTCATGTCCAGTGTCTCAGTTTGCCAGTAAATTATATGGTCACCCTAGCCAGAGGATCCAAAATGAACAACCAAGTTTTCATGAAGAAAGTTGACCTTAACAGAAGAAGGACTTCAGATAAGAGGAAGAGGAAATATTTTGCCTCAAAGAGTCTCCTTTAGCTGTAGAGGCACCTGAGCATGGTATAAGATGAAAAATAGCTGGTCCTCAAGCAATCGGCTGTGGATAAATAAAAAAGGGAGAGAGTAAGATTACTCTATTCTGTTTACCTTCACTGACAAACCCATGTATTAAAATCTGTTACAGTGGGCTTCCCTGGTGGCGCAGTGGTTGAGAGTCCGCCTGCCGATGCAGGGGACACGGGTTCGTGCCCCGGGAAGATCCCACATGCTGCGGAGCAGCTAGGCCCATGAGCCATGGCCGCTGAGCCTGCGCGTCCGGAGCTTGTGCTCCACAACGGGAGAGGCCACAACAGTGAGAGGCCCGCGTACCGCAAAAAAAAAAAAAAAAAAAAAATCTGTTACAGTGACCCATGGCAGTAACTAATTCTGGTTTGGTAGACAGAATGGCTAGTGTTTTAGGTTTATAATCCATTAAGAGGAATATTACCTAATCAAAGTGCTTAGATGACCCCGTCTAATTGGAGTCCTTCCTTGTTGCAAGAGGAGCAAAGCAGCAAAGGGATTCTCTCCTTTATGAGAGCAGTGGTGATTTCCAAGGTTAAGGGACATATGAAGAGAAGGTCTATGTGAAAGTCCAGGGGCCACATTTAAGCAGCACTTGGCAAAAGCCACTGTACCTCTGGCACCAGCCAATGGGTTGTTTCCCTTTGAGGGTTCTTGTTGCTGGGGTAATGGCACTCTATAGAGTCGAAAGTCAAAAATGCTTTTTTTTTTTTTTTTTTTTTTGCTTTTGGTTTTTAATCTTATCTCATTAATTTTGGATACGTGGGTAGTGTTTTGAACACTTAATGTCTGATCCTTTTTCTTGCAGCAATTCATTTTATCAGCAAGACTTTAGTCAGTCATGTGGTTCTGCTCATCCCTGGGGCCAAGTTGCTCTGATCAAAGAGGTCTACTCCCTTCAGCAAAAAGTTCTTTTCTACTCTGTGCGTGTGTCATGTTTCTGTTTTACGTTTCTACATCTAGGAAGAGAGAGAAGGAAAATAAAGATTGGACTACTTTCTCCCATTTTAATCTTTGGTGGAGAGGCAGTATATCAATTACTTAATTAAACAATGGGACTAATGTTGAACATCACCTGTATTGTAAACTGCTTGCTATGAGTTTCTGAATACCCCTGTGATGGTTAATTTTATGTGTCAACTTGACTGGGCTAAGGGATGCCCAGGTACTTGATAAAATATTATTTCTGGGTGTGTCTGTGAGGTTGTTTCTGGAAGAGACTATTATTTAAACTGGTGAACTGAGTAAAGCAGATGGCCCTCCCCAATGTGGGTGGGCATTGTCCAATTTCCTGAGGGCCCTAATAGAACAAAAAGGTGGAGGAAGCGTGAAATCTCTCTGTTGGAGCTGAGGCATCCATCTTCTCCTGTCCCCAGACACCAGTGCCTCTGTTTCTCGGGCTTCTGGATTCAGATCAAGAGTTACACCATCCGTCCCCTATCACCACCACCACTAATTCTCAGGCCTTAGGACTTGGACTGAATAACACCACCAGTTTTCCTTATCCTCAGGCTTACGGATGGCAGACTGTAGGGCTTTTTGGCCTCCATAACTACATGCGCCAAATCCTGTGATAAATCTCCTCTTGTGTGTGTCTACATATATCTTATTGGTTCTGTTGCTCTGGAAAAACCTGACTAATACAACCCCTCAAAGAGCTTCGACTCTCTTGTTTTTTTCTTTTGGGCTTTGCATCTGTGCAAATAGCAGGACTTCAATTTGTGACTATTGAGGATGCTTTCTGTTATCTGGGGATTTTATTTTTTTTAGTTTTTTATTGAAGTGTAGTTGATTTACAATGTTGTGTTAGTTTCTGGTGTACAGCGAAGTGATTCAGCTATATATATGCATACACAGGAGATTAAAATCCACAACTAACTAAAAAAAAATACATATATATATATATTCTTTTTCGTATTCATTTTCATTATGGTTTATTACAGGATATTGAATATGTTTCCCTGTGCTATACAGTAGGACCTTGTTGTTTATCTATTTTATATATAGTAGTTTGTATTTGCTACTACCAAACTCCTAATTTATCCTTCCCCTACCCCCTTTCCCCTTTGGTAACCATAAGTCTGGGAGTCTATTTCTGTTTCATAAATAAGTTTATTTGTGTCATATTTTAGATTCCATACATAAGTGATATCATATGGTATTTGTCTTTGTCTGTCTGACTTACTTCACTTAGTATGATAATCTCTAGGTCCATCCATGTTGCTGCAAATGACATTATTTCATTCTTTTTTATGGCTGAGTAATATTCCATTGTGTGTGTGTGTGTGTGTGTGTGTATGTATACATACACACACACACCACATCTTTATCCATTCATCTGTCAATGAACATCTAGGTTGCTTCTATATCTTGGCTATTGTGAATAGTGCTGCTATGAACATTGGGGTGCATGTATCTTTTCAAATTAGAGTTTTCTTTGGATATATGCCTGGGAGTGGGATTGCTGGATTATATGGCCATGCTATTTTTAGTTATTTGTGGACTTCAATCTCCTGCCTTTCTTTTCTGAATTCATAGACTACTGTTTTTTTGCTGTATTCACCTTCTCTGTTGTCTTTATCCATCTTCTTCCCCCGCTCCTGTCCAATCCCATTTCCCCTTTTTACTTTGCTATATTTACAGATCCAATGTATTGTAATGTATGTACCTATAGAAGGCTCTAAAGTAGATCAGTACATTCATCAAAACCAAGGCCAGAGCTGGAATTTGTCTGCTCTCCTGTTTCCCAACCTGTTATGTCTGGCTGCTTTCTCCATCACAGCCTCAAATGATCCGCTAAGAAAGTAAATGGAAATATTGATATCAAAAGCATAAAGCCGAGTCCGCCTGCCGATGCAGGGGACGCGGGTTCGTGCCCTGGTCCGGGAAGATCCCGCGTGCCGCGGAGCGGCTGGGCCCGTGAGCCATGGCCGCTGAGCCTGCGCGTCCGGAGCCTGTGCTCCGCAACGGGAGAGGCCACGACAGTGAGAGGCCTGCGTACCGCAAAAAAAAAAAAAAAAAAGAAAGCATAAATCTGCTCTAACACTAAGGCTCTGGCCATGTGGACATGCCCTGAATTTGAATACCAATGTCATCACTTGGTCAAATTCGTTTTTTTCTTCTGGTTTTATTGAGTTGTAATTGACATATAGCACTGTAATAGTTTAAGCATAATGGTTGGATTTACATACGTCATGAAGTGGTTATCACAATAAGTTTAGTGAACATCCATCATTGCACACAGGTACAAAATTAAAGAAATAGAAGGCAAAGATATTTTTCTTGTAATGAGAATGCTTAGGATTTACTCTCTTAACAAGTTTCATATATAACATATAACAGTGTTAATTGTGTTTATCATGTCGTACATTACATCCCTAGTATTTTTTTATCATATAAATGGAAGTTTGTTCCTTTTGACTGTCTTCATCCAATTCCCCCTCCCCTCGCCTCTGGTAACCACAAATCTGATCTCATTTTCTATGAGTTTGTTTGTTTGTTTCTGAAGTAGAATTGACCTACAACCCTATATTAGTATCTATTACACAACATAGTGATTTGATATCTCTATGCATTTCAAACTAATCCCCATAATAAACCTAGTTAGGCTATGCCCACAACATCAAATTCCTGAGGTAAAGTCCAAGTATTACTTGGTAAAATCCAATTCAAAAAAGTCTTAAAATTCAGACTCAAATTTCCCTTTAATGAGTTGAAAGTCTGAAGTCCAAAATTCTTAAGTTAATGTCCAAAAACCAACTTCAAAGTTTCTTATTCTTTTCGGTTTTGTCAGAACCCCAGTGGTTTCTGAGTGATGGAGAAAAAACAAAGGAAGACTTTTTGATTTGTCTCCTTAAGTTGTTGGTCAGTGAACGCTAGTTGTCCAGAACCCATGACGTGTAAACTTTAGTGCAAAGGGGAGAAATATTTTTGGCATTAGACATTGCTTTGCATTAGAAAATTCGTCTATGTACACCCTCCACTCTCTGAAAGTGGCTTTTGAGATACTGCTGTCTTCTTTCAGAGTCCAGAAACATGCAATAGAAGCAGCCCTTCTAAGTCACCCTTCTCATTTGACTTGCCTTTCTTCCCTAGCCAGCATAATCAGAATCTCTTAATTTTTGTTTCTTCTTTGAGCCCCATGTTCCTGTCTCCTCTCTGACCCTCCAACTTCCACCCTGTGTTGTATGAAAGTGGGACTTTGTCTAGTTTCCTTGTCTTTACTATCTCTTATAGAGCAGGCATTTTCTATTCTTTGCTAGATACAGGTGGTGCTTCTTATCTGTGGGTTCTGCACCCGCAGATTCAACGATCCACAGGTCAAATTTGTGGTTAGCTGAATCCATGGAGACAGAAACCACAGATGTAGGATCCCTTGTAAATGACTTGAGCATGTGGGGATTTTGGTATCCACGGGAGTTCCTGAAGCCAATCCCCTGCAGATACGGAGGGAAGACTGTATCTTTTTTCCATGCCTTCTTGCTGTGAAATTGCTTAGGTCTGAAAACCTGTCACCCGGAGGAGGTTCTCCCTTCTCCCCATATTTGTTGATTTTGGAGAATCACATTGAACAGATTCCCGAGCAAAGCTGTTGTTGATGCTTCTGAAGCGTGTGTCCCTGGGGCGTAGAGACCAGCAACGTTTCTGCTACGCACACCTCCAGACGCAGTCCTTCTCTGCTTTTGGATATTCCAGGCCTTGAGTAGCATTTTCTCTGCTGCCTCTTTTGCTGCAGTCCTGGCTTTGCCTCTAGTGTTTTATCTTCCTCTTCCCTGCTGCTCCTCTGCTTTGGGGAAGGTTCAACTGACGTCTAACTTTTGACTCTGTTTCTCAAGCTGGTGCCCTGCTTTCCCAAATCGTTTGCTGGAATTAAGAGCCTGCCTTCCTTTCACATCTTCGTTGCCTTCTGGCTCAGTCATTTGTTCTCAATTTGTGTCCTGTAATGAAAAATATCAAATCAACCGTTGCATGGTAAACATTCATTTAACTGTGTTGTGTCCAGCAGTAACAAGGAAGGAACTATTGATCCACCCCAAACAGAAGGGTGTCAGGTGCACTATGCTAAGTGCAAAAAACCAGACTTAAAAGGTGACACACTGTGTGATTCCATTTATATGGAAATCTGGAGAGTTATTATATGGACATTCTGGAACTGTCAGAAATATCCTTATTTTTAAATAAATCTTATCAAACTTCTCCTGCTTGACTGAGGTAATCCCTCCTGGGAGATAGTCTCCCATCAGAATAGAATGTAGCTCAGGCCTGACTGGTCTCAGTCTATACTCACCTTTCCTGGTTCTCCTTTCATCTTTGCAACTTTCTTTCTTTTTTTTTTTTTTTTTGTTTAACATTTATTACCTTTTTTTTTTTAATCTTTATTGGAGTATAATTGCTTTATAATGGTGTGTTAGTGTCTGCTTTATAACAAAGTGATTCAGTTATACGTATACATATATTCCCATATCTCTTCCCTCTTGCATCTCCCTCCCTCGCAACTTTCTTTTAGAATCTTAATTCTGCAGATTTCTTGGTCATGCTCCCTTGTGGTACAGGCAGTGGTCCAAGGACTGTAAACTTTTAATCAATCAAGTTGTGCTTTGACTATTTTATATGACTCTTTTTGGCCTTCCCACTCAAATCTGTCCAGATCTACTGAATAGAGTTTACAAAATCTTTACACAACTCTCTTACTATGGATTTCCACCTAAAAACACCCTCATAGAAACACTCATAAAAATGTTTGACTCTCTGGGTACCCATGGTCCAATCAAGTTGGCACATAGGCTAATCATCATCACTAATATTCTGGAATCAGACAGTGGAGAAGGTTGCACACATTGTGAATATACTAAAAACCACTGAATTGTACACATTAAAATTAGGTTAAAATTGTGAATTTTATGTTATGTGATTTTTATCTCAATTTTAAAAAGTTAAAACCAAGGAAATACCACTACATATGTATGTATGTGTGTATATATATATAAATATATATGTATATATATGTGCACATATATATTTAAAGAGACAGATACACATGTATATAAACTTATATATATGCATAAGAACTGACAATACCCAGTGCTAGCAGAGATACAGAGTAAGTATAATTCTTGTACATTGCTGTTGGAAATGAAAAATGATACAGTCATTTTGGAAAATGTTTGGTAGTTTCTTAAAAAAATAACCATACACTTACCTTAAGACTCGGGTATTCCACTCCTAGGTAATTACCCAAGAGAAATGAAAACTTATATTCACATAAAAACAGTATGTGACTGTTGATAGCATCTTTATTTTAGTCTCCCTACCTCCTAAATGGAAACAACCCAACTGTGCCTCAGTAGATGAATGGATAAGCAGCCTGTGTTGTGCTGGGCAGTAACAAGGCAGGAACCATTGATGCACCCCAAACAGAAAGATGTCACATGCAGTATGCCAGGTGCAAGAAGCTGAACTCAAAAGGCGACATACTGCATGGTTCCACTTATAAGGAAACCTGGAGAATTATAATGTGGGCATTCTGGAAGAGGCAGAGCTATAGGGATGGAAAACAGAGCAGTGGTTTCCACGTTCTAGGGGTAAAGATAGGGGTTGACTACAAAGAGGTGAGGGGGGATTTGGGGGCTGATGAAACTGTTCTATATCTTCACTGCGGTGATGGTTACACAACTTATATATTTGTCAAAACTCCTAGATTTACATGGTAAAAAAAGTCTAAATTTTATTGTACGTAAATATCTTAATTTTTTAAAATGGGGGAAATGCATATACATATCCTTGGTACAGCATCTGACATAGAGTCAGGGACTCAATAAATGTTAAACGTAATCTTTTATTTTTTAAAGGATTAAATGATATGAACACCTAAAATAAAAGCTAAACTTTAATTTGTTGTAGGTTATTGAAACTTTTCCTGGCAGCCGTACTGATATAATGAGAAATCCCCAAGGGTATTTAAACATAAAGTTGGGAATGGTTGATTTAAAGTTTCCATGACCTTTGGACATCCTTTATTTGGGGCAGGTATTTCATTTGCCCTTGATTTATGTTATGCCGGAAGGAGTCCAGCTCTTTTCAATTTGTATGGAAAGGAGGACACTTAAAGGGGCTCGAGTCTCAACTTGTGGCTGACAGAATACTTAGAGTACCGATGTGAGGTAAAATGAAAAAGGTAAGCTTAAAGTAATGAGTTCTCCCTAGAACTAGATCTATTCAGCTTAAAAGACTGCCCTTTATTCTGAGATCATGTCCTTTCTTCTTATTTTGATACTCAAAGGTCTTTTATTTATGAAATAGTGGTTATGGCGGATAATTTTTTGATATTTTGTTGTTTTTTAGATGTTACAAGAAGAGTCTACAATGCTATTTCAGTCATTCTCTGTTCTCTCTCTGTCTCTCTGTTTCTTTATCTGTCTATCTGTCTCTCTCTTCTCACACACATCTATCTTTACCAGTCAGTGAAATCCAAGAATCTGTCTGGTAAATACCAGTTAAGATCTGAGTTGAGCATGTTGTATGGGGGTCATGAACCTGGCCATGCCTGGCTGGACCTCCTGTGGCCATGGCTTTCCTTCTTCACCGTCCCCAGTCTCTGCCCAGGCTCTTGTGCCCAGCTGACCTCAACAAAGGCAGCAGCTTAACGCGTCTCAGAAATGTTTTGAAAATTTAGGAGGCATTTTCTAAGTTCCAAGGACTTGCTCAGAAATGTTGGATTGAAATGATCAAAATCTAGGCTTTGCAGGTCACCTGTTTTGCCCCATGAAGGGTGGAATTCACACCTCTTTGGATACTTCGCTGTTTCACCCTGTCTGCCTGGAAAACAAACAAAACAGCCCTGGTTCTATCAAGGCTGGGTTTGGATCGTGCCTTTCACCCTGCTCTCAAACAGGATCCCACTGTGATCACATATTTTCATAGATGCTGCCACTCTCCACTTGTACACTTCACCTGCCGTGGAGAGGTCTTTCCACTGGCCTGTAAGAACATGTCTTTTAAAGGCATTCTCTGAGCTGAGTATCATTCCACTGTTAACTCTACTGAGAGTCATGTTTATTTTTGCAACCCAATTGAGATTTAACTAGGCTGCCATGCTGTGCGACAGGCTCCGGGAGCCCAGAGTCCAAACTCAGGGGTAGTAAACAACCGTCACTGACTGCCGTTGGCCAGCACTTTAGGATCAATCTAAATTTGTCTTGAAAAATTACAGTACCTTATAATAGTTACACTCATTAACAGTTTATATGATTCTTTGCATATGTGGTTTTCTTTACAGATGATAGTTTTATTAATCATTCCTTATAAGAAGCCCATAAAACCAATTGTTCTTTGCCTGGGAGGCCATCGTTTCTCTCCCTTTTCACATCTTCCCATCTCCCAACCTTGGAGTGATAGTGTGAAATGAAAGGCTGGCCCCCTTGCCTCAAGAGGGGCTAACTTTGTGGTGCAAACTCTGCATAGGGTCAGACCGAAGTTAGTCTCTGGCTGAAACCATATGTGGCTCCATTTTTTCCCTCCCTCTTCTGCTTCTCTCACCCCCCCCCCCACCTTATCCTGACAGCATCCCCCAATCAATAATTTGAACAAGAATCTCTGTCTCAGGCTCTGCTTCTAGGGAACCCTATAAGACTGGCATGACCCCAAAGTCGCCACAAATGGTACAGATGTGGAAAAGTCCAGCTGCCTTTGAGATAATTTGTCAAGAGCACTTCCCACTAGGGACAGTCTACATTATGTGGCAACAAACCAGCCCAGGCTTATCTTCTCTTTGAGGTGAAAGTTGGCCACTGCAGTTCAGGTTATTTTCCTGAAACGAGGGGAAGAAACATTGTGAAGATTCAATAAAGCATATGACACATCATAATGCTGGATACTCTGGGACTCAAAGGCATCAATGGTATTGAGGAGTGTACACATTCCTTGTGGCTACTGGAACAAATTATCACGAACTTGGTGGCATAAAATAAATTTATTCTCTCACAGTTTTGGAGTCCAGGTGTCCAAAACCAGTATCACTAGGTCGAAATCAAGGTATCAGCAGCAGGGCTATGCTCCCTCTGGAGGCTCCAGGGGAGAATCTGTTCCTTGCTTCTCCCAACTCCTGGTGATAGCCAGCATTTCTTGGTCTGTGGCTGCATTACTCTAATCCCTGCCTCTGTGGTCACAGTACCTTCTCTTCCATCTGTGCCGTATCTCCCTCTGCCTCCCATTTATAAGGATGTACGTGATTGCATTTAGGGCCCACCCTGATAGACCAGGATCATCTCCTCCTCGTCTCAGGATCCTTAACTTCATCTCAAATGGAATGATCTTATTTCCATGTAAAGTACCATTCACAGGTTCCAGGAATTAGAATATGTTATCTTTGGGGTGACCATTTTTCTACCTAACACAAGGAGACAATTGCAGTTCTACTTTGTATTCCTGTGTTCCTTGTAAACCTCTATCACCAAAGGTGAACCAAAAACTTTTGCTTTACTTATTTTATGCTTACCACAATATATACTATGGAAGATATAGAAAAGTGAAATCACAGTCCTGCTCTCAAGATCTTGCCATCTATTTCAGGAGAAGTACCCCATGCTCAAATTAACGTAACTTATTACCACTGACACAGGAGTCTTTTTTTTTTTTTTTTTTTTCTTTACTAAAATTATCTATTTTATTTATTTATTTTTGGCTGTGTTGGGTCTCTGTTGCTGCGCAGGGGCTTTCTCTAGTTGCGGCGAGTGGGGGCTACTCTTCGTTGCGGTGTGCAGGCTTCTCATTGCGGTGGCTTCTCTTGTTGCGGAGCATGGGCTCTAGGCGCAAGGGCTTCAATAGTTGAGGCACTCAGGCTCAGTAGTTGTGGCTAGAGGGCTTAGTTGCTCCGCGGCATGTGGGATCCTCCTGGACCAGGGCTCGAACCCGTGTCCCCTGCATTGGCAGGTGGATTCTTAACCACTACACCACCAGGGAAGCCCGACACTGGATTCTTGTAGGCCTTGTATTCCAAGAAGAGATAGAGAAAGCCAGTGGGCTGGAGTGGTGAAGGGAAGCTTTAGAGAGAGGTAAGACTTGAACCAAATCTTGACATTTTGTTGAAGTTGGGCAAGCAGAGGAGAAGAGGGTTGTCTTCTTTCGTTCTGGCTGCTGTGACAAAATACCACAGACTGGGTGGCTTATAAACAACAAAAATTTATTTTTCACAGTCCTGGAGGCTTGGAAGTGCAAGACCATGACACCAGCATGGTAGGGTGAGGGTTATCTTTCAGATTGCAGGATTCTCATTATACCCTCACAAGGTAGAAGGGGCTAGGGAGCCCTGTGGAGTCTCTTTATTAAAGTACTAATCCCATTCACGAGGGCTCTACTCTCATAACCATCACATTGAGCATTAGGATTTCAACATGTGAATTTGGGGGAGACACAAATATTCAGACCATAGCAAGAGTTCAATTTATTTCTTCATTTGATTTTTACAATTGCCCTTGAGGGTTGTTTCTTTGGAACATTTTTTGGCCCGACTCATATTAAGAAATATATTTTATATTATGACTTAGTGTATGAAATGTACTTATGGAATAAAAGTTTCATAAGACAATATTTATTTTTAACACTTCCAATCAGTTCTGATTTTTTTAAAAAATTCTATTCCGTTCTATTCCATTCCATGTTATTTCATTAAAAAATTGCTGGTTGAGGCTCACTAGCTCACTAAATTAGATCATGACCACTAGAATGGATTGAGATACAGATATTTGAAAAATACCACTTCAATGCAAATACTCTCTATCATGATTTCTGACCATATTGGTTATTAGTTATCTATCGCTGTGCATGACAAATTATCCACAAACTTCCTGGCTTAGAACAATACCCATTTATGATCTCAGAGTTTCTGAGGGTCAGGAATCTAGGCATTGTTTAGCTAGGTACTTCTACCTCAAAGTTCTCTCACAAGGCTGCAATTTAGTCAGAGCTGTGGTCTCATCTGAAGACTTGACTGGGAAGTGTTACTCAGAGCTGTGGTCTCATCTGAAGACTTGACTGGGGAACAGAAGGATTAACTTCCAAACTCATTCATATGCTTGTTGGAAGGATTCAATTCCTTGTGGACTTTGAGAGTCTCCATTATTTGCTTGCTGTTGGCTGGAGGCCTCCCTCAATTCATTTCCATGTGGACCTCTCTACAGGGCACCTAGTGACATGAGAGCTGGCTTCATTAGAGTGAGTAAAAGAGAACAAGAAGGAGTGAGCAAGGCACAATCACAGTCGTTTCATAATGTAGTCTCAGAAGTGATATTCTACCACTTTTGCTGTATTCTCTTTGTTAGAAGTGAGCCACTAGGCCAAGCCCACACCTAAAGGGAGAGAATTATGCAGTGGAGTGGGGAGTCACTGGATACCATCTTATTGGCTGCCTACCACATTGGAAAACCTGGTATCAGCAAGAGAAGATATTAGTGGTTCTTGAGGGAATTGAGCATAATGTGAAGTCTAACTTGCTTAATCCATTAGTGAGCCATCTTGACTTGTGATATCCAGAGTGTGACTGTTGTCTACAGGTATGACCTTGAGGAACAAAATACTGAAGAGCATGGCTTTAAGGCAAATAGGGAAGCAAGAGTATTGCCTTAATTTGACATTCAATGAAAATGAGCTGTGATGGTTGACTTGCTCGTGCTCATATTGTGAGTAAGTGATAATACTGTAGTTATCACCCAGTTCGGCTTAGAGAGATTAGTAACTTGACCAAGGTTGCCCAGTTCTCCTGACTTGATAATTTATTAACTTGACCATGGTTACACAGTTAGATGTTAACACAATACTATACTCTCTTGTACCAGGCTAGAAGTTTGAATAAGAAGAACTGATGCTCTCTTTCATGTTAAATTAGCCAAATTTAGGAACTTTTTACTTTCTCTGAGGCAAGGAGGATAGTATAGCTCTTATGGAGGAAGCAAACCCTTTTAATTTTTTTCAGATTTTATCTCAAGAAGTAGGCATTCTTCTCTTCCACCTAACCCCAGTCCATTCTTCATTGGGAACAAGTAATTCTAGCAGTCTTTAGAAACTTGATAATGATTAAAGAAAAACATTGAGGAGTCTTAAGAACAGGATGCTATATCACACAAAGTTAAGGTCTTACTATCTTTTATTTATTTGAGGGATTGAAAGATTGGCATTTGGGAGATACACTTCAAGTTCTTTTTAATTTCAAGTTCGTAGACTCGTATTTCTCCTGGGGCTCCAAGTTTGACCTATATAATGTCTTAGGAATGCTCAGATGATTAGCCAGTGAGTCACTGATAGACAGTTGGTCCTCTGAATCTGTGAATTCTGCATCCAGAGATTCAACCAACCATGGATTGAACAATTTACATAGCATTTACATTGTATTTACATCTATTTACACAGCATTTATATTGCATTAAGTTTATAAGTAATCTAGAGATGATTTAAAGTATGTGGGAGGGTAATTCCCTGGTGGTCCAGTGGTTAGGACTCCGAACTCTCACTGCCGTGGCTCCAGGTTCAATCCCTGGGCAGGGAACTAAAAATCCCACAAGCCACATGGCGTGGCAAATATATATATATATATATATATATATATATATATATATATATATATATATATATTTATATTTATATAAAGTATATGGGAGGTTATGCATAGGTCATATTATGCAAATACTATGCTATTCACATAAGGGATTTGAGCATCTGTGGATTTTGGTACCTACAGGGGTCCTGGAGCTAATCCCCTGCAGACTGAGAGATGACTGTATCTATTTTATATATATACAATTTTCCAGTTTGTTGAATGCAGTCTAAATACTAGGAGGAAGGGGGTGACTTCCAGTAGCAAGAGGTGGTGAGAGATCTAGCAGGATGTAGAAGAGGATAAGTTTGAGCACTCAAGGCCCTTTCTGTAGCATCACCCCAGGAGGGAACAATAACACTGCTCTTCTTTACCCTGCTCTTGTTGCTGTGGTGATCTCTACACTCACAGCAGCCAGAGACAATTGTGCTGAGACTCATCTCCTCCAAGATCCTCTCCTCCTGATAAACCACTAGAGAGATTTCAATGACAATGCTCACCTATGATGCAGGCTGCATTCAAATGATGGCATTGAAGGCTTTGACTAGCAGGAGGAACTATCATGGAGTGACCCAGAAAAGGAATTTTGTAAAGAACTTTCTCCTGAACTAGGAATAACCTTGGGGTTTGAGAGAATTTTCTAACCTTTCATTCTGTCTTCACTGTAATCATACCTCCGAGGTTCTGAAAAAAAATCTGCCCTGAGCTTCCACTTTGGATTAAGTGGGAAAGAGGGTTGAGGCATGAAATTAAATGAATATTTCTTTCTTTTCCTGTTTCTCAGAATTTTATCCAGGGATGGTGGGGAAAGGAAGATGGAGATGGTGTTTTTTTATCTGAGAGATCTTTCCTCTCTCCGGATGCTAAGACATAGCAAAATAGAATAAAATTGATCTGTGAGTTCAAAAAAGGAGACTGAGAAGGCCAAAGGAGGATTTGGATACCTTGAAATTAATGATGAAAATTATTTTAAATATAATGAAAATATTTTCGAATGATTAAAAAATTAATAATATACACTTATCTTTTGATTCTTTGTTTTCAATAACTGCTGATCATTTTTAGCAAGAGATCTTTGCAATGCAAGGGTCTTGGCTGACAGAGATGTTGGTAGAACTTCTACTCATGAACAAGTTCTTGAAACTACTCGAGTTTTCCATTCAGGGCCTGTATTCCTGTCTATTTTCTTTCTTCTCTCCCTCCAGTCTTTTCTTCCTGTCTTCCTGTGTCCTAGTTGGTTAAGCATTTGATCTCTTTGGTTAACATGCACTGGGGAGTGGAGACTGCCAATGGGAATCTCAGCTGATAGCTGGGTCTTAAGGAAACTCAGGAAGAGTTGACTCATCAGGCTCCACAGAGAGAGCAAGAGGCTGGGAAAGCCTGGCCTCACAAAGCCCAGGAGGGGTCAGGATGGCTGTTTGGAATGCCAGCCCCCTTCATACACACACACTTCCAAACACACCCAGCAGCAGGACTCAATGTCTCTTGGCCCGGGGCTCTGCCTTTCCTGTGGTTCTGCTATACTCAGCTTCTGCTTGCCTTGGCATCTTCTTGCTTTTTTCTTCACGGCTGATTCTCTCTACATTTCCCACTTCCAATTCTGAGGAAAGGTCTGGCTGGCCACCTAACTGTCATCATCTCTCTTTGCACAGAGCTCTTTGTGCAAGATCACATCACGGGTCCCAGGCCCATGTGGGAATTGGTAGTTTTTGTGCCAGAGCAGGTCACGTAGCCTGAACATTGCCAACCCTACTGGAATTATTGCTTGGGAGCCCCTCTCCCCAGTGGGGCAGTTTTTCTCAATGGGACGGGGAGGTCTCACACGGTGACTGTCTGCCAGGAACACTCTTTTCCACTAAGACACCCATGGCTTCAACAACATCTTGTCCCACATGTTTTAATCTGACTTAAGAATGACTGCTCATTTACTTGGTAATACTCCCTTGAAGGAAATTTGCAGGTGGGCTAGGCAAGATCTTCTTTCTTTACTCACAAAGGAATGCTATTACAGGTAAGAGTACACCAGTGAGATTTTAGAAAGTGTAGGTGAGACCTCCTCTAATCTTGCTTTAGATTGGCCGTGACGATTTGCTAACCTCTTCCTTGGTGTGTGAGTGGACATTGAACAGGAGACTGACTGGAGCTTATGCATGGACACTGCCATCATCTGTCCAGTTCATCAGATCAGCCAAACCATCCATCTAAAATGGATTAAATGATAATGACCTCAGACTGTGGATGAATCTGTTTCCCTACAGGTGTTTCTCATTCTGGGTCAACTGGTTCTCATCTTCCTTGCACCACGTGGCCAAGAGTCATGGCAACGTGGAAGATGCAGACACGGAAGGCTGGGCAGTGCAGAGGTGAGTCATACATGGCTAGCTTGGGTTTTGTTTCTCTATTTCTTTGTGCCTGACTGCTTACATGTCTTGTTTGGGGTCGGGAAGGATACCATTTGGGAATACATGCTTTCCTTTTGAAAAGGACTGATATGGGTAGAGTTTGAAAAGTCAGCCATTTCAGGAACTTTACCAGAGTTTCCTCCTTGACCTAGTTTGCAAGTCTGCTGCTGTGTTTCCTATTTCAGCCCTTAAGATTGAGGTTGCTATGAAATGCCTTCAGTTCAGTTTGCTCCAGAGGCCAACGCTCCAGCATCTGGTCCACAGCAAGTGACAGAAAGTCACTAAATTGCTCAAGGTGTCCTCAGTGTAACCAATAGCCCGCCTCCCACTAAGGCAACCAGCTTGGAGCCCTGCGTTCTAAATGTGAGCTCATCTTTACACAGTGAGAGAGAGAATGAATTTCTGTGAACCTGCGTTCTACACCTCTATTTATACATCTACATGTTTTCTGCTTCCCTTTAAGATAACAAAAATCTGTAGCTGAAACCACAAATTGCGTAAATGACCTCATTTAATCTGCTTACTTCTTCCTCTTCAAGATTGTATTTAAAGAGTTAAAAAAAAAAAAGGACAGGAGGATATGCAGGTGTAAATTTCAGATTTGCTGTTGAAAATGCAAAACAGTGAAAAACTACCTGGGCAGAGAACTTACTGAGAATAACAAATGATGGCGAAATGCCTGAGGATGTCTTATGAATCATTGTATATTGATTCATGTTTTTGAGTTCTGGTTTAAAATTCACCGTCAATGCCTTATGTGGGAGCTTCTTACAATGCAGAATCTCAGGTCCCAGCTCACAGCTGCTGAGTCCAAATCTGCATCTTCACAAGTTTCCCAGGTGATTCTCAGGCACTTTAAAGTTGGAGAAGCACTGGCCTAAATACTTTGTTGGTTGTTGTCATGACAACCTGGTCACTTTGATTCCAGTTGTTTTATTTTTAATCCAGCCCAATTCCTCCCTGCTCAGTGGTCTGCAAGTCTTCCCCATTGCCTGGCAAACTGAGCCCAATTTTTTTTTTGGGGGTGGTGGTGGCGTAAAGGCTGGGCACAATATCTACAACCTACATTTCTAGGCTCGCTTCTTCTTAGTCCCCCCTACACACATGTATCTCCATTCACACTAGGATATTTCGCTCATCATGCGAAGGTGTGTGACTTGACATTTCTTATGCTGTTCTTTCTGTCGGATGCACCCTCTTTTCCTTTCCTCCCTGTATGCTGAGATCCTGTCAGGTCTATAAGACCATATCAAATGGTCTATCCTTTGAGAAGCCTTTCCACAAACGGACAGGATTCCTCTGTCCTTTTACTCCTGTAGCACTTGGTTTATAGCTCTTCTATGGTGTTCTTCTGAGAATGGTTCATTTTACTCCCAGAGTGCTCATCTGAGCTTCTCCTACCTCTCCCAGCCCTACTGCATATTGTAAGCTCTTTGAAACAGTGGCCACATCTTAACTCATAACTGTCCTCCCAAAGTCATGGCCTCAGTACCTTGCACGTAGTGGACAGTCAGTAAATTAAACTCCTAGGCAATACAATTGGTGAATATAAAATCATCATATGGTAGGCTTCACATATAAGGTGGTGCTGTACACATCGTGAGCAGGATTTTTAGTGCATGAAGAACACACTCTCGCTCAGTTCTCTTTTTGAGTACTTGCTTCAGTGGCAAAGGACAAGAATGAACTCTTTGGCCTTAGAACGTTGTGAAGCAAATTGGTCCCAGGATGCATTGCATCTGTGGTTTGCCCACATTCATGTGGGGCACCCACCAGGATGACAAGCTCAATGTGTGAATCTTGGTTCTTTGACTTCCTAGGTTTATCCCCTTGGGCAGGTAATTTGAGCTCTCTAAGCCTCAATGTTTCACATAATTAAGTAAGACACAAGACATTTATCACGGTGCCTGGCACACAGAAAGCACTTAATAAACAGTAACTATTTTGATAATTTCAAAGATAATGATGAGAATTGTGATAAAATTAATAGGACCATCTATTTTATTATTCTAAGAAAACATTTAAACCACCAGATCTTCAGATGATATCTAACCTGGAGTGTTCAGTGCTGGTCTTCTATGGCAGACAGTAGTGGACAGATCAGAACCCACACGAGACACTTCTCACTTGTCATTGGATAGCGTTATCTCCAAATGATAAAGTGCTATTAACTCAATCATGGAAAAATAGTATTTTCCTCTCTTTTTCTCTCACACTATTTAAAAAATTTCTCTGCATAATTTATTATTTTTAAATCAAATCCTACACAGAATAGAACCTATAGTTTCTAGCAACTTTAAAGTAAGAATAATCCATGTGGAATAACGTACATAAAGAAAATTTGTTATCATCCTGAACACTGACAAGTAACGAAGGTAGAGGGGAAAAATAATTAGATCATGGCATTACCAACATCCCCGTTTTCCATTTGTGATATTGCCATGGTGATGGAAGAACCAGTTAGTGGAACAAAATCTTTTCCTTGCTTGGCTTATTTTGTCACCTGTCCTATTGGAAAAAGTAGCGTATTGATAGCTTAACAGTTTTAACATAGAAATCTTGATTAAGTTGATGGATTTCTACTTTCTTGAAACATCCGTCATTGACTAGCTCTTCCTTTTCTGACATTGCAATTTTCAAAATAATTTTCCTTTCCTTTCCATCCTCCAACATTGCTCATTCTCTCTGGCCTCAGATTTTTGTTAAATGAAATCATATTCTCATCTTTCATACTTGTTACTTTCTTATTAAATTTCCAACTATTTCAGTGCATTATTTAATATTTCCCATGACATCAATGACTCCACTGCCCTTTGGACTTTCTTCAATTTGTTTCGTATGTTAAATTATGTGAAACTGAAAGGAGGATTTCAGACATTTTTTTACTGGCAGTTCTCATTAAGAAGGGTCTCAGATTATCACTATCATTGGAGAGGCCTAGAAATTTGTAGGAAAAAATGAAGCCAGTGGGATCTTACTGTGTCAAATAGAAAGGATTAGAAAATTCTGTGGGCTCTAGAGACCTATTTTTTCTCTTGCCTGCTATCCTGTTCTTCCTTTGATAGCAGCATCTCATTTTCCTTTGGGGGATGCTCCTCTCCCACACTTAGACCATATGATCAGGTCGGGCTGACCTCATACCCTCTTGAGAGGCTGGCACATGGCCCAGACCTGGCCAATGAGGTCCCCGGCCAGATCTTTCTCTGGATTCAGTGTGAAAGGCATTTTTCCAGCTAAGGTGGTGAAGTAGGTAAGACGTAAGCTGGAGCTGCTATTGCCTGTCCTTGTCACCAGGGCAGAGCTTACCTTTGGATGAAGCCATAGAGAGAGAAGCAAAGCTCAGATGAAGTGAGAGTGACTAAGGACCCACTAGGCTCAAAATCAGAGCTTTTGGTTACATGAGCTATTGAAGCTCCTAGCTTAAGCCAGCCTGGGGTGTGTTTCTGTTACTGTGAGCTGAATTAGTCTGATACAAGTAACCTTGATTCATTCTTAGCTATCTGTGGCATGGAACAGTAAGGAGGAAATAAGAGTGCTTCTGAATTTCCGTGTGGGTTTTATCACGTAAGAACCTAGGAGAATCTGGCTTGACCCTGTTTACATAGACTTGGAAGCAGCTGAGCACAGTGGTAAGAGCAAGAGCTTTGGGAACAAAAAATACTTGGCTTCAGATTCTACTCTTGCAGCTCTGTGGCCTTGGGCTCTTTGCTTCACCTCTTTGACCCCCAGTAGGATAGCATGTGGACAAGACTGGGGGGCGGGGGTGTGCAGGGTGACATTTTGGGAGGGTGTGAAAGGAAACTCAGTGTCTCATGATGGTAAAGCACCTGCAGCCTCGCAGGACAGGAGCAGCCATTGTGGCGACCGCACCTCAGAGTCCTGTGCACAACCCTGGGTCTCATCCACTGTGTGCTCTGTAGAAACCCATGACTTTGTAAACCAAGCACCTGAATCCAGCCATGTCACTGCCATTTTTAAAATCCCTCAGTAGGGCTTCCCTGGTGGCGCAGTGGTTGGGAGTCCGCCTGCCGATGCGGGGGGCGTGGGTTCGTGTCCCGGTCCGGGGGGGATCCCACGTGCCGCGGAGCGGCTGGGCCCGTGGGCCGTGGCCGCTGGGCCTGCGCATCCGGAGCCTGTGCTCCGCTACGGGAGAGGCCGCAGCGGTGAGAGGCCTGCGTACCGCAAAAAAAAAAAAAAAAAAAAATCCCTCAATAACTACTCGTTGTCCAGTCTTCTGAACTTATACATAAAAAAACTCTTCCCGATCTGACCCAGAAAGCCCATGGATGGCCGCTGAAAGATAGATGGTACTTGGCGCAAATTGCATAAAGGTATGCAGGGAGAGGTTGAGTTACAAAAAGGCCCTTTCCTGGGTGGGTGCAGGAACGTTATGCGGTGTGCAAACAGCACAACCTTCTATGGGAGGGCCTGCCTCACCTCCACCTGGCACTTTTTTTTTTTTTTTTGCGGTACGCGGGCTTCTCACTGTTGTGACCTCTCCCGTTGCGGAGCAACAGGCTCCGGACGCGCAGGCACAGCGGCCATGGCTCACGGGGCCCAGCCGCTCCGCGGCACGCGGGATCTTCCCGGACCGGGGCACGAACCTGTGTCCTCTGCATCGGCAGGCGGTCTCTCAACCACTGCGCCACCAGGGAAGCCCCACCTGGCACTTTTGCCTTTTTTCTTAGGCAGAGTAGCACCATCCTACCTTCTGGCCATAGAGAATTTCTTCCACTTCTTTAAAGGCCTAGCAGCTTTCCTCCCTCTGGCCCTGTTATCAAAATCTGTTTTCTCAGTCTGGAAGCTTTCTCACTTCCTTGATACCTGGAGAACACCTACCTTTGAGGCAGGTGTGAGCAATTCTCCCAGAAGCCTTCCCTGATCACATCTAGGCTAAAGGTGACCTTAGTATCCCATACTTAGCCCTTCCATGACACTTGTCAGATGTTATTTTTATTATGATTGCTTGTTGAATTGTCTGACTTCAGACCATTGGGTCTTAGTATGTGAAGGCATCACAGTCACTTAGGGATCCCATTTAAAGTGTAAGATTTTGGGGATCCAATCCCAGAGATTCTCCTCCAGTTACTCTGGGCACTGGGATTCGATCTTTTTAAGGTAGGTTTAGGGTGTAAGTACTGAGCCCAAACTTCCAGATTTAAGTCATGGCTCTGTTCCCTAATGGTGTGACCTTTGGCAAAGTAATTCACTTTTTTGTTTCAGTTTTCTAGTCTGTAAAATGGGGATAATAATAATAGGTCAAATATAGTGTTGGTCTGAGAATGAAATTACACTACGTGTAAAGCACTTAGTTTAGTGGCTGCCCGTACCACGCCCTTAATACATGGTAGCTGTTACTGCTAGTGATGATTCTGAGGCAGATGTTCACCAGACCACACCTTGAGGGGCACCACATTAGATGATGAGCATTCCAAGGTCAGCAAGCTGGTCTGTCTTACTCACCTGAGCCCCCAGAACTGAGCACTGTGCCTGGCACATAGTAGTCACTCAAACAACCCTCTTTTGCTTTTTTGAGTAGTTGGTATCCACACCAGTCATTTGGCACCTTTCCTTATTTTAGTGTATATTATAGATTACTCACTGCTTTCTGGCCTTTACCTTGTCTGTCATCCAAATCAGAGGTATCACAAGGGCAGAGGGTGTGTCTGACACCCCTTGTATTTCCACCCAGCAGGACTTCCCCACGTTTCTTCATGGAAACAGAGCTGAGCTCATCACTCTTCTTGGAGTCATCACACATCTGTCCCTTCTGGAGAGCAGAAGCCTGCAGCCCCCAGCATGGTTCCCCATATAATGTGGAACATTCAATTCCCTAACTTCTTCCTCTCCCACATGTCAGGAGACAGATATACTACATCAACCTTAGTAACATGAATGCTTACTTCCAAGGTGGGTGGTGGCAGTGGTATACTGTTCAATGTTTAAAAATAAGCTCTCTGGAGTCAGGGATGGGGAGACCCCTGGTTTACTGTGGTTACCAATTTCCATGGCATAAATATTTCCACCATGCCTGATTTCAAGCTACCAATGAGATGCAGCTGGATGTAGAGTTGGAAAGAAGTGTGTGCAACCTGCTCCTGTGAGCTGGTCAGATGTGTGATGGCTCCAGCACGTCATTAGTCCATGGGTGAGTAGGTATTATCATTTCTGGAGGGGTGGGAAACCTATACAGGGTGCCACTGAAAGGCTCCCCAGAAGATTCTGAGAATTTCCTTTAAGGGGGAGCTCTGCCTTCCTTTTCTATCAACCAGAATTACCTTTGTAGATAATTATCAAATTCAGAAAGCTGCTGGGATTTGGGGGAGGGGTATAAGGAACATGGATGCTAATTTTTCAAGTTTTGTCCGGGTACTTTGGGTCAGGGGCAAGGATATTAAGAGAAGCTCGGGTGTTAGAGTGTATGTTTAGCAGTAATTCTCCTGATGATGCAAACTGCAACCACTGTAGCAAGTATTCCTCCACCTATTGCTGGTACTGAGAATTTCTTTCTCAGATGAGTTTTCAGAAATTGGAGAGTTTCATTGTTAGGTGGTTTCACATCTTATTGTGTTTATTGATGAATGCATGAATCAAACTATCCAAAATTTTTTTCTACTGCCTTCCAACGCAAACTCTCTATTGTAGCAGGTCTGGGATTTTCATTGTTTTCCAAAGCCCACGCTCACTCTTGCTTTTATACCTTTGCATTTTCCTATTGTCCTTCTTGGTGGCATTACTCTTTCTCCCATGGTGGAGCCTAGGGCATGGGAGATGAGGAAAGGAACTGGACACAAATGTACCCTCTCTTCTTGGCTAGATCAGAGTCAGGAAGAACTGCGTATGTGTGTGCGGGTGGGTTTATGTGTTTAGAGTCTGTTATGCAATAATGGCCAAGAATCGTTGAGTCTTTACTACATATCAGGTACAATGAAAATGCATTAGTTCATTTCATCCTCAGAACAACTCTGTGAGGTAGGTACTGTTAACATCCCTTTTATAGAGGAGGAAATGGAGGCATAGGAAGGAAAAGCAAATTGCTCAGATCACACAGGTGGTTGATAGGAGAGCTGGGATTTGAACCTAGGCCTGGGCTAGATACATAGGGCTGTGAAGGGCTCCACTAGGTTCTCACCCCAAGCTGTGGCTTGGGTGGCGGTTTGGTGGGAGCAGTGTGGTTGTTACCACACTGCTTACCTTTCATTCTTTCATCCACCTTTACCTAATCCCATAGGATGGGACCGTGTACGCCAGTAACTATGATGTCTTTTAAGAAGGCATTGGCTATTAGTTGTCCACACTCCAGGGAAGATCCCCTTGGTCAACCTCATCCAGTGATACAGTAGCAATCTTTCCCTGAGAACTCCCCCACAGCCTGGTCAAGAGGGGCATGCTAAGAGGGGCAGAGAGCGCTGGCTCTCCTCCAATCTTCTTTCTTCCCTTCTCTACGTAGAAACAGAGGTTCTAGCTGGGTAAATGCCAGTGATGGCCATAATTCCCAGGTTCCTCAGCAGCTTGATGTGGCCAGTTGACTGCTTTCTGGCAAAAGGGATAGGAGAGAGAGTGAAACATCCAATGTCGAGGTTACGCCCCTAAAGGGAAGAGTGTACCCTCACTTCCCATTTCAGACGAAGGAACGCAGTCTTTCAATTATGCTTCTTCTTCTTGGACAAGATGGTGGCAGCCATGAGTGGAAGCCATGCATTGAAGCCTGGACTCCTGACCACCTTGAGAAGCAGAGTTTTGCTATCAGCTTGGATTTTTATGGGAAAGAAACTATTAAGTATTTAAACCACTTTTGTTTTCGCTCTCTGTTATATTACCTCAATCTAACTAAGACATCGAGAGATATTCAGCATTTGTAAATCACAGCAATTACTTCCACTTCCTTACAAAAATCTTTTTTTCTGCTTACATAGGCCCTTTCATGCTCCTGTTACCACTCTCACTTGTCCCCATGGAGAGTGTCTTTCCTCCAATTCTCCGTACCGTCCATCTCCCAGAGCCCCACTCCCTTTATGTCTCTTGCTGAGACCAAGCCCACATATATTAAGCAGATGAGGAGTGAGCTGGGGTTCAGGCAAAGTTTGGGGATGGTGCTGAGAGTAAGACAGGGGATAGGATAAAAGCCAAATGTCAGGCGAGGCAGTGAATCAAGTATCTGCTTGCAGGGAGGAACCAGGGAACAGGAAGAAATGGCGTCAATACAAAAATGAGTCCAAAAGGTAGGCAGGTACGTAAGACCAGAGGACAAAGAAGAATTCGGAGGTTAAAATACAGCCGTGGGTGAAAGTCCGATGTGCATTTAGGAGAAGAAAAATAGACACATCCAAAAAAAAAAGCAAGGAACCTTTGGAAGTTAGGTGAAGCTGCCCCAGATAAAAAGACTCTTAGAGCTTGCCTGCTGTAGCAGGAACTCAGGGCTGACTCAGGCTGAGATCCACCGAGAGCCCGGGGTAGCAGCTCACAGTTCCTGACTGGCCTCCTGGCCTTGTTCACGCAAGAGCTCAAGTCGTGCATGAACCTTTCTCGTCTAGTAGACACTGTGGTGGCGTGGTACAACCTAGGGGCTGGCTCAGTCAATAGCCCTTCCAACCTCTTCTTGTCCCTTCTCCACATTAGAGTCAGGAGAGTTAAAGGGTCCTTGAAGCCTGATTATAGATGTAGCCTCAGTTCTGCTGAGCAGATGCAGCCCTATGCTGCTGGGAAGGAGGATGTGACCTGTGTGCTCAGCGCTCCTTGTAAGCATGGTGGCCGAGCTCTGTTCCCCAGGCATCTCTAGCAGAGTTTGCACTCTCGGGTGTCACTCTCGTGTCATTGGTGCTGAGTGGCAGACAGTCATATCACTGATTTCCGACAGAACGGTCCTTGGGTGGTTGGTTACTTCCTCTGGCTGCTGCTTAGCATCTAATCCTGGCTTACTGGTCCTGCAAGAGATTCTATAAGCCACCTAAGAAATTTCTTTTTGCTTAAAATAGTAAGAGTCGGTTGTTTGCAAATTAAGTGTTCTGGTGGCTACATTCATATCGTTTTACATTGTCTTTAGATCTTTTATATCTATTGCTATATCTTGCCTTCACAGCTATAGCATAAGCAACTTTTAGATAGAGAACATGTTTTATTCCTTTATTTACTCATTTTTTGTTCCTTCCATAGTGCTGAGTACACAGTAAAAGCTCAAAAAGTACTTTTTTTAAACTTGAAATGTGGCTCTTTTTGAGGAAGGAAATATGAACTGTTCAGTGATCTGTGTGGGAGATGCATAAAATGAGCCATTGTTGTGCAAGAAGAAAATATTAGAATAGAAACTTAAAATTTTATGAGCATAATTTTTTATCATTTTACTAATATTTAATACAGATTGATAATAGTACATACACATGGACAAACAAATGTGGGTGTGCACTGCCAGAAAGTTGTTACTTATATGGGTGAGAAATTTTAAAAATATTGGAGGCCCCTGGACTGAGTGACCTTTCACGATGCTTTCCAGTGACTTTTTAAAACACCACTCAGATTTCTCATCAGAGCCAAGAGACGGGCAGAGAGCTTAGTAGAGTGCCATCTGGTGGTGAGTACTTCAACCTGCAGGGTCGATCCCATTGTTCCTCCAGCAAGCTCTCTCTTAGCTGGACTGCAGGCATAGGGGACAGTTCGTAGGAAGGAGAGGGTGAAACTCATCTGGTCCGAAGGAAGCGAAAGAGTGGAGAAGGCATAGAAGCACAGGACACAGGACACAGTGAAGAGGGAGACAGGTGGGTAGAGACACAGACTAAAATAAAAATCTGTACGTAAAAGACACAATGTGACTAAGACAGAAACGTGTTGCAAAAAGGATCGATCGTGCCTCCTGGGTTCTACTTATCCACATTCATCATCAAAAACCAAAAGGCCAGGATGAAGGGGGCCTGAGCGCTCCTCTCTCCCTGGGGCCAGGTGTCATCGCAGAACAAAGAGACCTGCAGGCTAAACTTTACTTCGCCGAGAAAGAAATTATCTTTCAAAGACAAACACGTGGTACCTAACCACAAAGAGCAGAGCCTGAAATTCTCTTCTCTACCAGATGAATGACGTCATGTTTCCTGCTCTGGATCCTTGTCTCCTTGACTAACCGCCCCTCTGGGGGAGGTCTGGTCATAAGCACGTTAGAACAGACACTGCGTTTTTCTGGGGCATCACAAGGTCACTGGCTGTTACGTCAGAGGAGGCTGCTCCTTGGGAAAATGGAAGCAAACAATGACAATTATGCTTCCCAACAGATGCCCGTGTCCTTAATCTGCCCGCTGTGGAGTGAAACAGCAAAGGAGACATTTGAGTCAGCCCGGGATGAGGTGTCAGGACTGTCCAGTTTTGATGAAGAGGCACTGGGGAACAGGGCGCTGATGTCTTCTCACTACAAGTGTCCCCTCTCTTTTATGCACAGGGGGATAAAATAAATCAAGAGGAACAGGTGAAGGAACGCAGGCAGGGGAAGGAGGGAAATGATGCCTGAGAGAGGGAGAGAGGGGATAGAGGGAACCACACAGCGGGACTTCCCTGTTCTTCTAGGCAGAGAATTTCATCAGGATAGCACATAGGGGTGAGGAAGGGGGAGAGGGCTGGAAGGAAGGTCCGGCAGAAACAGTCACCTTCAGAACAAAGAGAGAACAAAGATCTTGGGACCTCAAGCTTCCGTGACCATGCTGTGGGAGTTTGCAGGAAAGCAGAGGCTGCGCGTTGGCAGTTTGGTCTCAAAAAAGCAGAAGGCTCTGGTCAGGAGCAGATATTGGGGGTTTCCTAGCTGGAGTGTCACAGGGAAGATTCTTCAGTGACTCAACTTATGGGAGTCACTGAAGGAGGTGGGTTAAAGCTGCGTTAAATGTGCAGCAGAGCCTCCTATGTGCCGCGTGAGGGAGCGTCCCCGGCTCTGCTGAGTGTTGGCAGGGGGCAGGACAGAGTCAAGGTGACCTCAAGGGTCTGCTCACTGAGCTTTACCGTGGTCATCGTCAATGGAACACAGTGCTGTGGGGAAAGGGGTTCGGGAGACCACTTCCCCTGTCCTTAGGTTCATGACCCAGTATGTGTCTATCTTCTCTAGCCTTATTTCTTTATCTGCAAAGTAGGTAGACTCGTCCTTGTTTAATCATTCATTCGTTCCTGATAGAGTTACTGAGCAGCAATGAAATGCCCACAACTCTGCTCCGTGCTAGGACTGTAAAATGAATCAGCCTTGCCCTGCATCCAGGCCTTACCCAGCCCCATGCACTTTATCTATTTATTTTTTACACGGAAATTTTTATTTTATTTTTCTATTGAAGTATAGTTGATTTACAATGTTGTGTTAGTTTCAGGTGTACAGCAAAGTGGTTCAGTTATATATATATGTGTGTGTGTATATACTATTATTTATATTATTTTTTAGATTCCTTTCCTTTATAGGTTATTACAAAGTATTGAGTATAGTTCCCTATGCTATGCAGTAGGTCCTTGTTGGTTACTTATTTTATATATAGTAGTGTGTGTCTTTTAATCGCAAACTCCTAATTTATCCTTCCCTCCCTTTCCCCTTTGGTAACCATAAGTTTGTTTTCTATGTCTGTGGGTCTATTTCTATTTTGTATATAATTTCATTTGTGTTTTTTTTTCTAGATTCCACATATAAGCAATATCATATGATATTTGTCTTTCTCTGTCTCACTTCACTTAGTGTGATAATCTAAGTTATCCATGTTGCTGCAAATGGCATTATTTCATTCTTTTTTTGTGGTGAATAATATTCCATTGTATGTATATGCCACATCTTCTGTATCCATTCTTCTATCAATGGACACTTAAGCTGCTTCCATATCTTGGCTATTGTAAAGAGTGCTGCAGTAGTGAACACTGGGGTGCATGTAGCTTTTTAAATTATGGTTTTCTCCGGGAATGGGATTGCAGGAGCATATGGTAGCTTTATTTTTAGTTGTTTAAGGAACTTCCTTAAATGTATCAACTCACTACCACTACCCTCAGAGGGCAGTGCTTTCATTATCTCCATCTTACAAGTGAAGAAGCCGAGCACAGATTAAATACCACACCAAGGGCACACAGCCGCCAGGAACTGGAGAGTCTGAATTTGAACCCAGGCAGCCAGCACCAGAGGCCAAGTTCCCACCCTCTGCTCTGCCTCGGGGTAACCACAGGCTTGTCGTTTTGTCTAGAAAATGGAGGAGGTTGACTGCATATTCTCCGAGGTTGCTTCTACGCCTAGGTTTAAAGAGCCAACCATGCGGTATCTCAGGGTTAGAAAGAACTGCCTGCAGCCGGGCTTACTCCACGTGCCCTTGTTCCACGCAGAATGTGGGAGCAGACACCCTCCCCAGTTCCCCACGACTCCCCAGGCTCTCAGCCCGTCCCCCTCTGTCGTGGCCAGAAGTGGACGCACAAATGTCATCTAGTTGAGCACAGATGTGAGTCACCGTAGCTCTTCTGAGAAGAAAAGAGGGAACACTGGATGTTAGGGCTACCTAGGAGAATATCTCATACTTTTTTTTAATATGCACGATTTTACGTCATCTACTAAAACTGTGGTTAACAGGCTGACAAAATTATATGCTCTGGATGCCCTGATATCCATGACAATAAAGTGCTACTTGAGGCAAAAATGATAATGTCCACTTGGCTCAGTGTTTGTTTTTGTTTTTTTCAAAGCTAGTTAAACCAGCGTTAAAAAGAAGCTTATTTTTCTTCTATCCCAACCCTGCTGGTGACCTGGTCTCCAGATGTGTACATCCCAGAGGGGCCAGGAATGAGGGTAGAGTTGGCGGTGGGTGATGGAGGGGTTTTCAGACAAATGAAACAAAAGCCAGTGCTGGCTGACCTTCGGGGGGCATACCCAAGACGGCAGGGCCTGAGTGGTATGGTTTTTGAAGGAGGGAAAAGGATGTATGTTTGAAAAACAACCAACCAACCAACAATACTCCCATCTCAAGAAGAAGTTGTAGGTTCCTATATATATATATATATTTTCGGTACGCGGGCCTCTCACTGCTGTGGCCTCTCCCGTTGCGGAGCACAGGCTCCGGACGCGCAGGCTCAGTGGCCATGGCTCACGGGCCCAGCCGCTCCGTGGCATGTGGGATCTTCCCGGACCAGGGCACGAACCCGTGTCCCCTGCATCGGCAGGCGGACTCTCAACCACTGCGCCACCAGGGAAGCCCCAGGTTCCAATATTTTTAGAGCATTACGGGCAGAGGACCACTCAGGGGAAGATGATGGTTGCCTTCTCCCTGCATTTCTACTCCACACATTTCTGCTACGAATCCCCACAGAGGGGTGTGAGGAGGGGGCTCTGTGACTGGAGAGCGGTCCCCCTAATCAGGGACACTCGTGACTCGGGGGCAATCCTTGTCAGAGCGTTAATGGGCTTTATAAAAACTCATTTTTCTGTGTCAAAGAGAGGCTGGATAGGTCTGTGGGTCCAGCAAGAGGAGGTGGAGACCACCTAGGGCTGGACGCCAGGGGGTAAACAGGGGAGGCGAGATGGAAGACACACAGGAAGGCACAGCCCCAGCCAAGTGACACAGAGCCCAGAGGACCAGTACCGAGCTGAGCAGGCCAACAGCTGCCCAGACAGTGTTTGCACCAAAAGCCAAAGACCTGGGACGTGAGGCCAGCAGGGGAATAGTTCAGCCACTCCAGAAAACAAAGGTCTGCCCTGGGATAAGAGAATGGAAAATGCCAGTTGGCCTGGGGATGACTCTTCATCCCCACGGCAAGGCCTGAACCCTCGCAGGGAAAGCTGGCAACAGATGGGCTCTGTCAGAGGATGCTGAGTGCTTGGAGACCGACTGGGAGTGGACCCGTGGCCTCCCCCAGCGCCCACCCCGCGATTCAGAAGTGTTTGCTACCGGCATTAAACCAGCTGAGGACGGGAGGGCAGTGACAGGATGTGCTGGAGAACAGGATATCTGGGGAGAGTCTTCAGTGAAGAAACTCCCCATAGTTTCGCCCTTGGAAATCCACAGAAGGAATCAACAAGAGCCTTGCCTGGGAGGAAGCGTCCGTCTGACGGGGAGGGCTGTGGGCTTGGGTAACACTTGGAATCACTTTAAGATGCTGGGAGTTGGTAGTAGAAAGCAGACAGGATACAGAAAGCGTTTTAAGTCAAAAATTACAGCTGAGTTAAAACAGAAATGCTTCTGGAAGAGTTAATGATGTCCTGAAATCAAGCTGAGGAGTAAAAGACTGAATCTTTCCCGGCACTGGGGGGATCGGAGAAGGGGAGGAGAGGGGTTACCAAACCAGACGCTGCGTCTGGGAGGGGCTTGGAGGTGGACTCTGGCGGAGCGGGGTGGAGGACGCACACCAGGGCCGGGGGATCACCCCCTTCAGTCTTGGTCCTGGGGGTCTCTCTTGCCTCACCTTCGAGAACATACATATTCTGCCTAAACTGAACCTATACAGGCTGCAGACTCCGCCTTTCTGAGGCGCTGTGCCGTCTGGAGATTGCACGCTCCCACAACTGCCCTCCTTTTCTGTGCCTCTTAGGAACGCAGAGACGTGTTGATATTATAAAGTGGTAAATGGGATTCAACTATTCTCTGAGAGTAGACACACACACACACACACACACACACACACACACACACACACACACAGAGTCTCCTTCATATTAAACTATCTCAGTGTATTATCAGTAACACTCTTCACAACGGAGTCCAGAACAGTAAAGAACTACAGCTTCAGGCAACTTGAAAACAAGAGACAATTGAGTGACACATTCCAGCCACCTTCCCGCAGAAAGCTCAACTCAAGATGCATCTGATCTACAAGTCCCCTGGGTCTCAGCCTTAGGGTTTGGGTTCTCTCTCAGGCACGTGTTTTTCTGGTCTCCGGTGAGAATGCTGCTCAGGCCACCAGCCTGCACCATTCTGGCCTGACCGGAGGGCGCCCTCTAGTGGCTGTCTGGAGCAGGTTCTTTTAATTTCCAACCCACCAAATTTAGAAATACATAATCCCAAAGGCAACTGTGGAGTTCTTAAATCTCTTAATTCTTTTTTTGATAATGATAATTGCTAACTTGTTTGAACACTTAATACCTAGATGTATTAATTCTCACAATTGTCTCCTGTTTTACAAATGAGGAAATGGAGGCACAGAGAATTTACCTCATGTGTCAAGATCACGCAGATGCGTTGTGGAGCGGGGTGACTTTGAACAGCCATATTCTAGAGCCCAGGCCCCAACACTGCCTTCTTCTCTCTTCCTAAGCCGTGTATAGGGCCCAGAATGCCAGGGTCACCACGTCGGTCTCTAGGCCTTCAACAGAAGGGCACTCAACAGATTCTGTAACTAGCGCTTGGATTTCTTTGTGAATCATCACTTTAGACAAACTTGTAGCTTCATTTACTGTTAAAAGATGGTTCACTTTACAAGGTAAGCTCCCTGAACAAGGTTCTGGGCTCAATTTTGCTACCATAGCAAAAAGCATTTAAAGCTTAAAGTATCTTCTATTCTTCAATTTCCTCATATCTAAAATGTAACTAACACATTATTCCTACTTTTTTTCCTTACAGATCCTAAGTTCTGTAGACAAATTTAATAGCTCTTTGGGGTTTTGAAAGCTACTGTCTTCCTGTTATTCGGAGAGTTAGATTCCTGAGGTTTAGAGGACACTGGTTTTGAAGCCAAAAAGAATCAGGGTTGCATCTGGCTCTGCTTTTCAGCAATGGGTTGACCCAGGCAAGCATTTAACATTTCTGGATTCCAGTTTCCTTACCTGTAAAATGGAGGAATTTAACCAGATGAATTTTAAGCCTCCTACTAGTTGGAATATTAAGTATTGGTAGGTTATGAGAGGAAAAATATAAAAAAATGCCATCATGATTAAAAGGTGTTGATAATTTGGTTCATACAATCGTGTACCACATGCTCTACCTTCTAGATCTGGATAAGTTAAGCTCGTTATTATCTAAATTCCTATGGGAAATGGGCTGGCTGACTTGGGATCCTCAATTAGGAATGTCAAGGTGAAAATGAAATGCCCCATCCAGTCTCTGAGTAGTTCGTATGAACTAAAATAAATTAGGATACATTTTCCAATCTTGTGTTAAAATACTGGCGTGCACATGGCCACACACTTTCTTCTGTTATCTGTGTACCATGGAAACCCACGGCATATTCGTAGTAATATAGGTGACCCATGTTATTTAAAAGGAGTATTCTCCTTTTTCTTAATTTGAGTCACAATCGGCCTCCTCTGAAAAGCAACCAAGCCCAGGCTCAGATGCGTGTGGCTGTCCATGATTAATCTTTACAGAGTGTGAGTGCAAGAAGTCAGGAGTAGAGCTTTTCTTGAAACCACTAAAGAGCAGGGTCAGGCCTGGATTGAAGAGAGGAAGAGGAGGATATTTGGATCTGAGCTTCCTGCAGAGCAGGAAGTAAGCAACTCTCTTTTCCTGATCTGCAAGTGATCAGCTTTTACAAGGATTATTTTTTTATTATTTTTATTTTTATTTTTTTTGCGGTACGCGGGCCTCTCACTGTTGTGGCCTCTCCCGTTGCAGAGCACAGGCTCCGGACGCGCAGGCTCAGCGGCCATGGCTCACAGGCCCAGCCACTCCGCAGCATGTGGGACCTTCCCGGACGGGGCACGAACCCATGTCTCCTGCATCGGCAGGCAGACTCTCAACCACTGTGCCACCAGGGAAGCCCAAGGATTATTTTTTAAGTCAAGTTATAGCAGATCAATTTAAATGACTGGAATCAAAGGAAGGAAGCATTTTCTGGTGCAGGAACAGGAAGCATAAAGTCAGACTTAAACTGTGGTTGGAAGATGAGAGAGAATCAGCCAGGCATCAAGTGTTCCGGTGTCCAGGAGAGGGCGTCATCACTCAGGGTTTTCAGTTGCCAACAACAGAATCCACCTCTGGCTTGGTTAAGCAGGGGATTCTCAGAATGCTTGAAAGGGTTGAAAATCTAGGCTTTGAACCTAGACAGCCAGGAATGGGTCTTGTCTGCAGGCTTCCTTCCCAAAATGATTCCACACAGCTCATTCTTTTGCTTTCCCAGTTTCAGATTCAAGTTCTTGCATGGATACACCCAACTTGCGGAGCTCGGGTCACATGCCTCTACCCCAGGTGCAAAGGAAGCTGGGAAAGTGAGCTTTGGGCTTCTGTAAAAAAAGCTATCTCCTTCTCCTAAGGGGTGGGGAATTCTCCAAACCAAATATATTAGTCAGATTCTTAGCACTCTCAGCTGGGATGATTCAAGAGTTTCATGAAAAACTACTCTAATTATAAAGGTGGGGACAGCAATAAGGAAAACCAACAAGTTCCCCAGGGCCAACAACAGAACAGAAGTCATTACCACGTCCAGACCTGAAAGGATAGGGAGCTATCACTGCAATGTAGTAAAACCTGTAGCTATAGCAGTTGTGGCTCCATAAAGAGGAAGGCAGCCGCTATCAACCTGTATCCTGGCACCGGACACAGGTTGCCAGGGGAACCTGAGTTGGGGAAATAAATACCTTGCTTCCTCTCTCCCCACTTTTCAATCTCCTGCTGGTGCCTCCCATTAACTGAACACAATTGGAAGCTAGCAGTCCAGGGAACTCATGATGCCGTCCTTGGAGATTGGCCTTTCAGGCACAGAGCCAGATGAAGAAAGGTAAAGATTGGACATGGAGGGCCAAATGGAGACTATCCAACACCTAGGAAGGGAAATCAAAGGTGGGGGCTGCCTCACCATCATAAAAAATATTCTCTACAAAGTTGAGGGAAAGGGACCCAAAATAGAAAGCCACATGGTGCTGTTGCCAGCAAACAGAAATGATTTCACTTCTTCCTTTCCAGTTTGGATGCCCCTAATTCTTATTCTTGCCTGATTCCTGTGGCTAGGACTTCCAGTACTGCGCTGAATAGAAGTGGGGAGAGTGGGCATCCTTTTCTTGTTCCTGATATTAAAGAAGAGGCTTTTTACTTTTTACCATTGAGTATGATATTAGCTGTGAGCTTTTCACATATGAGTGTTATTATGTTGAGGTACATTCTTTCTATATCTAATTTGTTGAGAGTTTTTATCATGAAAACATACTGAACTTTGTCAAATGTTTTTTATGCATCTATTGAAAATGCCAAATGATTTTTATCCTTCATTCTGTTAATGTAGTATATCACATTTATTGATGTGCATATGTTGAACCATCCTAGCATCCCAGGGATAAATTTCATTTGGGCGTGCCGTTTGATCCTTTTAATGTGCTCTTGAATTCAGTTGCTTGTATTTTATTGAGGATATTTGTGTCTATGTTTATCAGGGATATTGACCTATAATATTCTTTTTTTATGGTGTCCTTGTCAGACTTTGGTATCAGGGTAATACTGACCTCATTAAATTGAGTTTACAAGTGTTTCTTCCTCTTCAGTTTTTTGGAAGAGTTTGAAAAGTATTGGTATTAATTCTTTGAACGTTTTGCAGAATTCACTAGTGAGGCTATCTGGTCCTGAGCATTTATTTGTTGGGAGATTTTTTTTATTACTGATTCGATCTCCTTGTTCATTATTGGTCTGTTCAGATTTATTACCCCATGGTTCAGTCTTGGTATGGTGCATGTTTCTAGGATATTATCCATTTCTTCTAAGTTATCTAATTTATATAATTGTTCATAGTAGTCTCTTATGATCTTATGTATTTTTGTGGTATCAGCTGTAATGTCTCCTCTTTCATTTATACTTTTATTTGAGTCTGCTCTCTTTTTTTCTTAGTCTCAACAAAGTTGTGTCAATTTTGTTTACCTCTTCAAAAAAACAACTAAATTTCATTGATCTTTTCTGTTGTCTTTCTCATCTCTATTTCATTTATTTCTACTTTAATCTGTTATTTCTTTCCTTCTGCTAACTTTGGGTTTAGTTTGTTCTTTTTTTTCTAGTTCCTTAAGGCATAAATTTAGGTTGTTATTTGAGATCTTTCTTTCCTCTTAATGTAGGCATTTATCACTAAACTTTTGCCTTAGAACTGCTTTTGCTGCATCCCGTAAGTTTGGTATGTTATATTTCCATTTTTGATGTCTTAAGATCTTTTTTAAATTTCCCTTTTTATTACTTCGATGACCCACTGGTTGTTCAGGAGTGTGTTGTTTAATTTCCACATTTTGGTGAATTTTCCTACTCTCCTCCTGTTATTTATTTCTAGTTTCATACTATTGTGTTTGGAAAAGATATTTGATATTATTTCAATCTTCTTAAATTTGTTAGGATGTATTTTATGAACTAACATATTATCTATCCTGCAGAATATTCTGTGTGGTATTTGAGAAATAGGTATATAGTGCTGTTGGGTGGAATAGTCTATATATGTCTATTAGGTCCATTTGGTATAAAGTGTAGTTCAAGTCCATTATTTACTTATTGATCTCTGTCTGGATGGTCTATCCATTGTTGAAAGTGGGGTATTGAAGTCCTCTACTATTATTGTTTTGCTGTCTATCTGCCTTCAATTCTGTTGACTTTGAATATCTGGGAGAGAGCTCCAGAGTCAGTTCTGAGCCCTGAGGATGTATGAGTTGGAAAGGGATGCTACCATAAGATGCTTTGAAAGGAGAATTCATTATCTTGGGTGCAGCTGGGTGTCAGTACAGAGCCATCCCAGATATCCTAATGACAAGTAAATGAGACCTAGACCAAGGAAGCAACAATGAAAATGGAATGAAGGGCTGGATTTAAAAGCTATGGATTTATGGTCACCAGTCATAGGTGCTACAGTCTTTAGCAAACAATAACTTAGCAGGGAAAGGGTCAGAAAAAATTTAAGATGCCTAAGCCCTCAGTATTTTGTGGCTAGGAGAATTTTGATGTCATTAATAGAAGGAGAGAAGTCAAGAAGAAAAACTATTTAGGAAAAAGATGTGCTGATAGTTATTGTTGAGGTTACAAATGTAATCTTCTGCAGAAAGCTGCATAATTCCTGCTTCTAGGAGAGATGAGGTACACACGTACATAATTGGGCAAAAATATGGAGATGGTAGGTGCCATATGAATGGTACCCAGAAAGGTGTTATGGGAATCTAGAGGAGATTACAGCTGGGAGAGTCAGGGAGGGCTGCACTGAGAAGGTGGAATTCAAGCTGGGCCTTGAAAAATGGGCAGGATGTTGATAGATACTTAAAAGATGACAAGTATCTTTAGATACTTAAAAGATAGATATTTAAAAGATGACATAGGAGAGCCAATTGGTCATATGTAGTAAAATTGAAAATTACATGTAGTCAACAATCTGTAATTCTACCTACAATTATACACCTTAAAGAAAATGTAACTTTTATATATAAGGATACATACACAGGAAAATGTAATGAGTAAGACTGAAATCTCTCTAAATTTCCATCTACAGGAGAATTGATAAAAGATGGTGTTTCATGCAATAGAGTTCTATATACCTATTAAATTAAATGAAGTAGTGCTACATGTATCAACATGGGTATATCATAAAAATATTAGTAATGAGAGAAAAGAGTATATGTGCCAGGGTCCCATTAGAAAACATGGTACTCTGATGTTTGATGGAGTTTAACTGAAGATAATTGAATGAAGAGACTATATTCAGAGGTGTGGATAAGTAAATGGAATCAGAGCGTTGGTAAGATACTTGGGAACTAGTAACAAAGGGAAGTTTTCACCACTTCTAGACTTGAAATGTTAAAAAGGAGGGATTGGGGTTAATGGAACCTGGTTAGAGATGAAGCCATAAAAGAGAGGCTGCTGGAAGGGAGTTATTGTCAAAAATGAAGCCACTGACAGAAATGCAGCTAGACAGGGAGATAGCAGAGGGGATGAATATCTTACACGTATGAGATTCCTATATCTGCTATAACAAAATGGCATAAAACTTAACATTTATTATGTTAATGATTATGGAGGTCAGACATCCAAATTGGGTTTTACAAGGCTAAAATCAAGGCATCAGCGGGACTGCATTCTTGCTGGAAGTTCTAGAGGACACTATATTCTCTTGCCTTTTTTCAGCTTCTAGAAACCGTCTGCATTCCTTGACCTGTGGTCCTTTCTTCCATCTTCAAGGCCAGAAGTGTAGCTATCTTCCAATCTCTCTCTCTCTCTCTCTCTCTGACCCCTCTGCCTACCTCTTATAAGGACCCTTGTAGTTACATTGCACTCATCTAGAGAATCCAAGATAATCTTCTCATATCAAGATCCTTAACTAACCACATCTGCCCCCTTTGCCATATAAAATAACATACTCACAGGTCCCGAGGAATAGTACATGGACACCTTTGGGGGGTCATTATTCTGCCCATCATTTCATACTTTCTCTTCTGCCACTCTACCATCTCCTGCTGTTGCTTTCCAATGGACAAATCCAACCAGCAGCAGAGAGCAAGGAAGCCCAAGGATGCAATCCATGGAGGTCACTTTTTTGGGGACAGCTGCAGAGAAGAACAGAGAATAGAATTGGGGTGGTGCATTGGCAACTAACCACTGAAAAAATCTAGTTATATAATGAAATGTATAGTATGCTATCATTTATACAAGCTGGAAAACCTATAGAACATTTAGAATAATGCTACATGCTGTCAGTGGTTATACATAGGTGGTAATAATATTTTTAAGATAATCTTTTTATGGTAGGATAAACTTAGATTTACAAAAAAATTATGAGAACAGTACAGCTAGTTCCCATATAACTATACCCAGTTTCCCCTATTATTAACATCTTACATAATGTGGTACATTTGTCACAAATAATGAATGGTTGCGGATGCATTATTATTAACTGAAGTCCCTGGTTTACTGAGATTTCTTTGCTTTTCCCTAATGTACTTTTCCTGCTTCAGGATTTATCTAGGATATCACGTTACATTTAGTCATGTCTTCTTAGGCTCCTCTTTGTGGTGACAGTATCTTAGACTTTTCTTGTTCTTGATAAATAATAGTGTTTTAAGGGTGTAAGGAAATCACAAGCACCAGTTCCAGGACATCTGTTACCTCTGGGGAGGTTGTGAGGGCCACAGGCTCAGGAGCAGATACATGGGGGCTTCAGATACATCTGTAACGTGTGATCTCTTTAAAGAGATGTAAAGTACGTGTGACAAAATATTTAGAATTGATAGCATTGGGTGGGGTTAAGTTTATTATTCTATTTTTTATTTGTTTGAGATATTTCAGAGTCAAAGGATTTGACGGGTCGAGAAGAAAACTGCCAGGTAGTTGGAGGAGAGTGAGAAAAGCAGAGAGAAGGGGCCGCAGTCTAAGGAGGAACGGGCTGTGGTTAGACGGAGCTGGAGCACAGGGTCCTCAGATGCTGTTGGAGGGATGTGTGGCTGGAAACTCAGGCTCTGGACCTACTGTGGATGCTGCTGATGGAGGACGAATCAAGCTGCTTCATCATCTGAGGGCCACTGACAACGTTGGAGTGGGATTAGCACGGTTCATCTTTGCAATGTGTGGAAGTTGCTTTGGAGAAGAATTAAGGAGTCAGCTCAGCTAGGAGAATGGTACAGAGGTACAGGTGTGCAGTGATAAGGCTTACATTTAAAGGGCAGCAAATACTTATTGTTGACTCTTCTAGTGCTCTGTGTTTTATTTGATTTCATTCTCACAACAACCCATTGAGGTAAGTAGTAGTATTACCACCTGTCTTTTGCAGATGAGGAAGCTGACCCACAGAGAGGTTAAAAAACTTCCTGATGGGGCTTCCCTGGTGACACAGTGGTTAAGAATCCACCTGCCAATGCAGGGGACACGGGTTTGATCCCTGCTCCAGGAAGATCCCACATGCTGCGGAGCAACTAAGCCTGTGAGCCACAACTACTGAGCCCACGTGCCACAACTACTGAAGCCCGTGCAGCTAGAGCCCATGCTCCGCAACAAGAGAAGCCACCACAATGAGTGGTCCACGCACCGCAACGAAGAGTAGCCCCCACTCGCTGCAACTAGAGAAAGCCCATGCGCAGCAATGAAGACCCAACACAGCCATAAATAGATAGATAGATAGATAGATAGATAGATAGATAGATAGATAGATAGATAGAGAAATAAAACAAACTTCCTAATGTTCATAAATCTGGAAACTAGGGACACTGGATGGGGATGCAGCCAGGCTCGCTCCTGCAGACATGCACCCAATGTTCCTGCTCTGATCCCACCCTAGGCTGATAGCACTGGGAGAAGTGAGGAAATCCAGGCATTAGGGATAAGGAAGACGTGGGTGTGGGGGAATTAATGGTTTCAAGCCTGGTGACCAGAGGATATCGTTACCCCAGAGAGAAACTTTAAGTATCAGGAGGAAGAGCTGGATTGAGGAGTTGGCTAATAGGAAAAGTTGTGTCTGAGGGGCTGAGGAAATATCAAGCAGGCAGCTGTAGAAGTGGGGACCAGCTGCTCTGGAGCACGAGAGTTAAAGCTGTGTGACTGAGCCAGAATGTTTCCTTCAGGGAGGAAAGGAAGAGAGAAAAGTGAAAGGCAGGAAGGTATAAAACTGTAAAGATAGAAATGGTTTTATAAGCTTGGCTCATGAAATATTTAGTAGGCTTTTTACTTAGCTATGCTATTTCCTCCCACCTTCGTTTTGGGCGAGCTTGAGTGAGGTAGTTTGTCCTTTCTTTTTTACAACATCTTCCACTCGCAGAAGGGGTTCTTCGCTTGGTGTGGTTTCTAGAAGGATGAAATAGCATCCCTTTGCCCCAATTTATTCTCATATTATTTATATTATCCTTTCCAGTTTAGCCAAGTTCTTTCCACTTTCATCTAAAGAGAATAATATTCCCTTTCTTTTCAACATTTTTAGTTTATGCGAACTATGCCTCTTTCACGGTAAGATAACAAATAGAAGTTTAAATAAACGACTTAAAAATGTAGAGTGTGTGGGCAGAACTTTGCTGACTTTTTAAAACTCTGTCTTTGATGTCAGAGTGAAATTAAGGTTTTATGTGCTTATTTTCTTTTGTCGCAATGAGGAGGTACTGGGGACGGGACTCTAGCTTCTTCGTCCTACAGTGGTTCAGAGTTGAGTGTTACTGAGGCCCATTTTAAAACACTGAGGAATGAATACCTTTTAAAATGTTTGACTGCAAATTGGTAAATCTAGGCAGTCATAATACGTCAGATTACTGTAAAACATGAACTATCTGCTGAAGTATGTTATAAAATATGCATTTATTGCAAGACTGCTCTAGGGGCTATGAAATGCAAGCCAGAATCAGGTCAGTCTTTTTCTTCAGGTATTTCTGAAGAAATCTAAAAAGAGTTAGAGGAGGAAAGTGTTGATATAAACTCGAACTTTGTTGTTCTCATAGAAAGGAAGATTTGTAGAATGTCCTTTATTAGTCAAATCGCTTATATATGCTATATAGAATTGCATGGAATAAACAAGAGGGGAAGCCAGGAATGGAAGGAATGTTAAAACAGGAGTCAGGAGATTTGGTACCATCCCTAAACTGCTATAATCCTGGACAAACCAGGGTTTGCTCCCACCCTCAGAGATACCATTTTCATTGATCTGGGGGTGAGGTCAACGTTTGGTATGTTTAAAAGCACTTCCCAGGTGATTCTACTGGGTACCCAGCATTGAGAGCCGTTGCATACCACAACAGTTTGGTATCACGGGACAGCCAGTGCTCATTTTAGGAGAGACTGAAGCAGAGTTGGAGGGGAACATAGTGGACATTTAATTGACTTTCAATATCCATCTCACTCAAATGCTTAGCCTAAGCCAGCTAGGGGACCCTCCTTCTCCTGCTGGTAATGGGCTCAAGGTGGAGCACATAAGCCAGTTGTGGTTGATGAGACATAAGAAGTTCTCTGCTGCTGCTAGCTAGGGCCTGGGGGTGTCATTCTGGGAAAGGTTTCTCTCACCTGAGAGAAAGTCCCAGAAGGAGATACTCTCTCTTCTTCCTCCTGCCATTTTTGTCTGGATGTGATGCTTGTTTCCACCAAAGCTATCTGGCTACCTGCCTATAGAGGGAATAAACATCAAAGCTCAGAAGACCCTGGGTCTTGATGACATTGTTAAGCCACTGTATCAACCTGCCTTGGAGCCCATCCTACTTCTGAGATGTTATAAAATAGATATTTAAAGACACTTTGATTTAGATTTTATTTGTAGGCAAACACACCCTAAATGATGTAGCGAAAGATAGTTCATTCCTGACATAAAGACAAAGGAGAGTTTTCTGATGGTGGACCTCTCTGGAACCAGGGCAGTCTTTGTGTGGCTTGGGTGAAGGCCAAGTCTGAGTTCTGGAATCATAGACTGATAGACTAAGAGAGCCATATTATTCCAACTCCCTATTTTTGCTGAATAGGTAAGAACCAGAGAAGTAATATGACCTTCTAAGGTCACACAGCAAGTTGGTGATGTGGTTATATCTAGAAAACCCAACTCAGTTAGAAAGACCACACCATACCATACTTCTAACGTACAACTAGGTCTTTTATATCCTCCATGTGTACAGTGATGCCACGTCCTCAGTATACACAGTGATACCAAGAATGTTTCTTACCAAACTTAGAAAGTGTGAAATATGGTGTTCGAGTTTTCAAATCATTATGGGGTCTTGCTCTGAGAGAAAGGTTTCATTCTGAACAATACAGATTTGCCAATCAAGAGAAATTAGGTAATGGACCAAATTCCTTTTGCTCCATATCATAGGCCATCAGACCTGGTTGAACCTGTGCCTTACCCTGGAGCAAAGCGGGTGTCCACCTCCTTCACATGACTTTTCAGAAACGTAAACAATTCACTTGCCCTTCCATGCCTTCCCGTCACAGACATTACACTCTGAACTTAGGATTCCTTCCTTCCGTCTATGGCTCTTTCTGATATTAAAAGGAGAATAGGTCTGGGAGGGGTAATACTCAAATCCATGCTTCTTAAGCAGAGGTAAGGGGACCCCTGTACAGCCTCCCAAGGGGAGGGCAAAGGGGAAACAGGGCACACCTTCCTAGAGAACAGACTTAATCTGATGGTAAAAAAGAAAAAGGTATAGGAGAAATCCAGTTTCATGGGGGATCTCTTCACTTCTTTCTGGGGAACTTTGGGTGGAACAGTTTACAAGTTCTGATAAGTTGCTCTGCCTCAGTTTGGATGAATTTTTTCTCTAGAACATTTCACTGAATGTTAGCTGAGCCTAAAAATGGAGCTGGCTATGGTCAGAGTTCCACTTACCATGATTGTGTGGCACATTGTATCAAAACTTAGTGGTGTCAAACAAACAACAAATTGTCATGAGCATGGATTTTGTGGGACAGGAATTTGGACAGGGTACAGCAAGGCTGGGGCCTTATTTGAAAAGCTCACTGTCAAGCTTGAAGGCTGGAAGGGTTGTTCACTTACCTTTTGGGGGTGAAAGCTGGCTGTTGGCCGGAGCATCAGTCCTCTCACATGGGTTAACTTGGGCTTCCTCACTGTGTCCACACAAGTGTCCTAAAAGACAGAGCCAGGCAGAAGCTGTACCCTTTTTAGATGACTCAGCCTCGGAAGTCACTTAGCATCGCTTATGCCATATTCTATGGATGGGAGCACTCAAAAACCTGCCCAGAATCAAGGGGAGGGGACACAGACCCCACCTCTTGGGTGAGTGGCAAGGTCTTGGGAAAGCAAGTGAGACTGGAAACACTACTGTGGCTTTTTTTTTTTTGCGGTACGCAGGCCTCTCACTGTTGTGGCCTCTCCCTTTGCGGAGCACAGGCTCGGGACGCTCAGGCTCAGCGGCCATGGCTCACGGGCCCAGCCGCTCTGCGGCACGTGGGATCTTCCCGGACCGGGGCACGAACCCGTGTCCCCTGCATCGGCAGGCGGACTCCCAACCACTGCGCCACCAGGGAAGCCCTACTGTGGCTTTTTGAGAAAATAAAATCTGCCACGGTTAGCTTACCTTGGTCATGGGAATTTCATCTTCTTTTGAGTCTATCTTCTATGGCTATAGAGAAATCCTTCCCTTTGTCTATATCTCATTCAGTTGAAAAGTTGTTTTAATAAAAACCTATGAAGATTATGGATGCATCAGTCTAAACCTGTTTGTAGTGCTTGAAAAGTACTTCCAAATGAAGGCCCTTCAGGAACATCTTTACAAACGATGAAAAGTACATTAAATCTGCCTCTGAAGATAGTGTTGTCAAGGTAATTAAGCAGCAGATACTCAGAAATGAGCTGGATCCTGATGCTGTCTTAGACCTTCTGAATTTAAATTTCCTCCCTCTGAAAGGTAAGACCTGGCTCTGTCCACCTCAGAAATTTGCAAGACAGTGTTGCGTGGTGGGAAGGTTGGGACTTAGAGGGTTTGGAATCAAACCTTGACTCACTGCCCAACTCTGGTCTTGGACAACTACATCATTTTTAAAAGGCTTTGTTCCTCATCTAGAGTCTAGAATAAGGACCCTAATAGAAGCTACCTCCTGAAAATGCCTGTAAGTAAGCAATACAGGCAGGCACCTAATGTTATAGTTATCTCATAAGGCCAGCTGTGATGCGGATTCAGTGGCAAAATGCAGTTTAAGTCATTTTGCACACTGTAAACCCTGTGGAGAATTTGGTATTATTGTTATTATACCCAATTTGCTAGCTCTCACCTAGCTGAAAAGTTCTGAAATCTGGTGCTGATGAGATTTACCCAATAAAATAGTTTAAAATATGGATTCTTGCCAACTAGTTTGAGAGATTTTACTCAGTGGGTCTGAGGTTGAAGCTGAGAATGTGTAATACCCCTGCCCCAGGTGATTCTGATGCATCGGATGAATTCAAGGTGGGCATTTGGGATCTACTAAGAAGAACCCTAGGGAACCTGAGCCCTTGAGCAGTAAAGGACATGGAATGGAGTTCTGCTTCATAACAGGCAGTTGGGGGAGCTCCTGCTACAAAGTCTGCAGGCATCAGAAGATGTCAGGATGCCTGCACACCTGGGAGGGACACTGGGAGGAGGGAGGGGAGACCGCCAGACAGAGGTCTGTCTCGATGGGAGTCTATTAGCCTCATCATTGCCCTGGGTTTAGTGGGTATGAGGGTTTGTCTATAGTATCGATTAAGGAAAGGCATTTTTAGCTAATAAAGTAGGAAAATTACCCAGGACTCAATTTTTGTTTGAAAGATCAAATAACTGAGGAGCAAACCACACTTTGCAGAGGACCAATTTACATGTCAAGCAGCATTAAAAGAAGCTGCTGATTCCTTTCGCCCCATGGTGGATTTGGTATTTCTGACAGAGATCTGCAGCAGTAAGCTGGCGGTCGATACATCCGGCCCGTAGTCCCCTCTGCCTTTCCGGAGGAAATGTACGCACTAATTTCAAGGACTTGCCACTGAGTGAGACACTGACAAGAAGTCAAAAGTGTTTTATCTTATTTTCTTTGGGAAGCGCATTCCCGGGGCCGTCTTGGAGAACTCAGAATGGTTATTTTTAAGGAACAATTTTCAATCTGTAACATAGTTTTGCCTGCCTCCTTCCTTCCAGCATACTCTTACTTCTGTGATTTTTAAAATTTTAACAGTTTTTGGTAAAACATTTGCCACTTGCATGGTTTAACAGAAAAAGTTGTATCAATTGAATGATTTTCCATATCCCCATTTATTCTCTTTACCCACACATCATAGTCTAAAATAATTTTAAAGATATTGCTGAGTATCTTTCCAACTTAAAAAAAATCCTCATAATTACTTTATATTTGTCCTCACTACCAAAATTTCCTGTTTTGAAAGTATTCATACAATTGAATATATATGGAATGTACATTGAATTTATGGAATGTAAAATAATATTCAGTTTATTATTCTTCATGTATTTCTTTTTTCATGTTTTTGTTTCTTTTTAAGTCTTTTGTAGCCTCCTCTCGGGATCTAAGGATTAGTAAATGGTATCTAAGTTATGTATTCATATCCCATTCTACTTTCCCTTATCAGAACTGACATAGAAAAAGACACAATAATTCTTACTCTGCCCTCTGGTGGAGACAATTGAGTACACATTTCCTTTCTAGCCTTGTCTACTGTGCAGCATGTAAAGAATCATACCTACCACACGTTACGCATTACATTAAGCGTTGTGGCAGGCACTGCATCCATCGATTAAGTCTGACAACAATTGAGGATGATATTATAAGGAAATTGATGATCACAGAAGTCAGAAACTAACACACAGAGGCAAAATTCAAATCCAAGGCTGTCTAAATCCAAAGCTTTGCTCATGCCCTTATGCCATGCTGCCTCCCATCCAATATCTTCAAAAAAGAAAATAGCCTAATGAAACTATGCATTGGGTCTCTGATAACTATATGCAGGTTTGCCTATAGGATTTCATGTCAGAAAAACCTGGCTTTAAGATCCATTCCTCCCACTTTCTGTCTCTGTCTCCTTGGTCACCTTATTTAATATCTTTAAATCTCTGTAGTCTCATGTATGATTCTTGATGAGGATCATGGTGGCCACATTTCAGAGGTCTTTGTTGAGAATTAAACAACTAAAAGAAATCCATAAACACACAAGGTAAGCAATCAGTGCATGGTTGATCTGATGACCATAATCTTGTTGAAAAATATTGTGCATGCCCCAAACTCAAATTTGTTGGGTACACTTTCTTTCTGTTGTTGACTTTTATGACTTCTTCATAAATTTTAAATGCAAATTTCCTGGTAAAAAGGGACTTTGAGTCTTTTGACATCTCTTGGAGCTACCCTGGGGACTGCCATTTTCCCCTCAGTGGGTCTAATTTATGAGAGAGTTGCTTTTGTTTTCCTAGGAAGGGGCAGGTACTCAGGCTCAAATGAGAATATGGTCCCTGAACCTTTGCTTCTTGTATATAATTCTTTTTTTAAATTTATTTATTTTATTTTATTTATCTTTGGCTGCATTGGGTCTTCGTTGCTGTGTGCGGGCTTTCTCTAGTTGCGGCGAGCGGGGGCTACTCTTCTTTGCGGTGCGTGGGCCACTCATTGTGGTGGCTTCTCTTGTTGTGGCGCACGGGCTGTAGGCGTGCGGGCTTCAGTAGTTGTGGCACGTGGGCTCAGTAGTTGTGGTTCACGGGCTCTAGAACACAGGCTCAGTAGTTGTGGCGCACGGGCTTAGATGCTCTGCGGCATGTGGTCTTCCGGGACCAGGGCTCAAACCCGTGTCCCCTGCATTAGCAGGTGGATTCTCAACCACTGTACCATCAGGGAAGCCCCTTGTATATAATTCTATTCAAAGTCATTTAGGAATTCATCTCCTAATAAGAAAAATGTATCAATTTATTAATTTAATGGTTTACTTATGATTTGGTCACTAATTTCTCTCTGGTGCCAAATCTTGCTAACTAAAGGGCCTCACCATGCTTGAAAAAGAAGTCACCTTCCAATGAAAATGTTTTCAGTGAAGGAAACAGAATGGTGTGGGGTGGTTGAATGATGGTAAAGCTCTTTTTAAACTCAAGCCTCAGAAACTCATGAAAAAATAAATAGCACAATTTAAAAAATCCACAATGCTTGCAAGAATGTGGTGGAATTTTTTGCAGGAATTTTTGCAGGAATTTTTATGTCAGTGAGTATATAAGTTGGCATAGTGTTTTTGGACAGTAATTTGTAGTAACAGGTTTGAACATGTTCATGCACACTGAATTTTCACTTTCAGAAATCTGCCCTAAAGAGCAAAGCAAGCAAATCTTTAGCTAAAGAGCCGCTCATCGTAGTGTTACTGATGACCAAAAGCTAGAAGTGACCAAAGTGTGAATAATAGAGGATAACTTATATAATTTACTGTATTTATAGTACAATGAACTACAGTATATCTATTAAAAATATTGGTATGGGAGATGACTTGGGAAAATACAACACAGTGACAGGTGGAAAAAGAAAACCAAAATACTGAACTATCTATACTATAAACTACGTATGTATGTATGTATCTATGTGTCTATCAATCTTCAAATTATATACATATACGTCCCATTATAAATACACTATTTCCTTCCTATTCCATTCTCCCTCTTCCTAATCTAACAGAATTTTCTGTGACACTCCAGAGCTACTTCTTGCCTCCAGTAGGTCATATAATCAAGAATGGATTGTACTGAATCAGACATCTCCACTGCTGTTAGAAATTGCTGTGTTCACATGTTTGTTTTTGCCTACCATGGGTTGTTGAATAAGGAAAACATCTGACAATCAACAGGGGTATGGATTCAGAAATTATGATTGGCTGTTTATTTCTAATGTGTAATTAATATAATAACATCATTATTTTCTGGATTTTTTTTTGGTCTGTTTAACAAAAAAGCCAGTTCTATACCTGGCTTTAATTTGCGCATTGTTCAAAAGAGCCAGATATCCCTTCAATAATAAATCATAGCATTTTAATCCTATTATGTATCTTTTGCATCTTCAGCTCTGGTGAATTATATAATCGACATGTAATAAACACATATTTAAAGTGTATAATGTGATAACTTTTGACATATGTACAAACCTGTGGTATTAGTTATCCTGTTGTGTTACAAATTACCCCCCCCCCAATTAGTGGCTTAAAACAATAAGCATCTGTTATCCCACAGTTTCTGTGGATCAGGAATTTAGGAGCTCAGCTTTTGGGATAATGCTCAGGACCTCTCACGTGGCTCCAGCCGGGATGTTCAAAGGGCTGCAAACATCTGAAGGTTTGACTGAGGCCAGAGGATCTGTTTCCAGGACGGCACACTCTCATGCCCATTGGCTAGAAGCCTCAGTGTTTTTGCTTGCTGTTGACAGGATGCCTTAGGTTACTTGAGTGTCCTCACAATGGCAGCTAACTTCCCCCAGAGTAAGTGATCCAAGAGAGAACAAGCGAGAGAAAACTGCAGTGCTTTACGACGTGGGCTCTGAAGGCTATCGTCACTTCATCTTTATTCTACTTGTTAGAAGCAAGTCACTAAGTGCAGCCCTTACTCAGAGAAGGAAGCTTAGGTTCCACTCCTTGAAGGGAGGAGTATCAGAGAATCTGTGAACGTATTTTAAAACCAGCACACCCATGAAATTAGCAACACCATCAAGATAATGAATATATACCATATTAATCAGATTCTAAGCCAAATTAAATGTTATTGTGTTTAACAATATTTTAATTTTGGTGAAGTTACTAAATTGCACACAGTAGTTTTGCAAATACCACTGTTCCCTTGTATTCACAGAGCACCTTTCAGACTGAATTATGTTTTAAATGTTTTCAAAATTTTTCTTAGAGTAGTCAGCACATCTTTTATGCATGAGTCTGGTGAACATCCAGCAATTTCTGGCCAGAAATATAAAAATTCCTTATTTGGGGGATAAAGAAAGGGGAAAGGATGCAGCAGAGGATAAATAAGAACATGTACATAAATTATATTTCCTTATGTCAGGCCTTTGACTTCCTCATGGCCTCACCGGAACAGATTATTTGGAACTCCTAAAGAAAGATGTTTTTCTGATAAATGCTGAAAATGTGTACTTACTTCTAGTATGCTCACCCAGCATCTCTTCAACAAGCACATGGAGGGCACGTTTTCTAGCTCCTCCTGAGTTTTTCTGAGAGCATAGGGTTTTCTCTGCCGTTTCTGCTGACACATCAAGCACCTATGTGACGACCACAGCAACACAAGCGCCATCACCACCTTCCACATAGTGTGCACTTCGTATGTGTATCAGGCACTGTGCTGTCTGTTGCACACACATTAGCTCATTTCTTTCTTACTCTAGCCCCGTAAGAGAGGGGTAGTTTTCTCATTTTATTTTTTTTTCTGTTAAGAAAATTGGTGAAATTAAGACAGTTGCCCATGGTCATTCATTCAGTAATTTGCTCACCCTTCATTCAACAAATATTTTAGGAGCGCTAGCTCTGTGCCTGGCAGTCTAGGTGCTGGGGATTTGAAGGAACAAAAGAGAATTCTCTACCTTCAGAACTACATGAAGGAGGTGAGATTTAAACACAGGTTGTTCAAAGTCTGCACCCCTAACCACCATATCAGTGGTTCTCAAACTTCTATGGGAATAAACAGCACCTGAGAATCTTCTTAATAAGGCACATTTACTCCTTATTGGAGGTTTTAGTTCAGAAGACCCAAGAATCTGCAATTTAATCAGCCATCATAGGTGATTCTAATATAAGTAGTCTGAGGACCACACTTTGAGAAACACCCCTTCAACTACCAAAGAGAGGGCACACTTTTCTTCATTGTGCCCAGTTATAATGTATCCTCAGTACTTTCCCCCCTATTTATATACTATTTAAATCAGTCTCCTTGAATCCAGAGTTTGTATGGCCCAAGTTCATAATAATGTAGGTTTCTCTTATCTGGATTCTACTTCTCTATTTTGGAAATATTTTGCTCTATGCAAACTATAACGGTTAAACCAGGGCTAAAAGGGTGTTTGAAATACTGATACTTTTTGTTCCACATCTAAATATACCCAGTTTCTACATTGTTAACAAACATTTTTCCCCTTGTCCACAATAATAGATCTTAGGGACTTCTAGCTGAAGACCTCTTCCTGCAAATGGAGAGGAATAAAGTACCCCCAGTTTTAGAAAAGCTCAGGAAGAGAGTGACTGGGCATATTAGTTATCTATTGCTGCATAATAAAGTATTCTAGAATTTAGCAGCTTTCAACAAGCATTGTCTCAGTTTCTGTAGGTCAGGAACCTGAGAGTGGCTTAGCTGGTTATTTCAAGATCAGATTCTCTCAAGGATGTGATCAAGAAGATGGATGGACCTACAGCTGTCTCAAGGCTCCACTCCAGGTAGATGTGTTTCCAAACTCATTCATTTGGCTGTTGCCAGACCTAAGAAAACCTGCTTCTGCTTCCAAGCTGAATCCCGGGGACGAATCCACTATAGGTCTGCCTCACAACATGGCAGCTGGCCTCCCCAGAGTGAGTGATCAAGAAAGAGTGAGAGAGAGTGCCCCAGGAAGGAAGCTGCAGTCTTTGATAATTTAATCTTGGAAATGATGTCTCGTAACCTCTGTTGCATTCTATTTGCTAGATCCATTTCCCACTTAAGGAGAGAGAATTATATAAAGGCATGTGGTAGGCACACTAATGGCTCCTCCTAAAGATGTTCACTCCTTAATCCTTGGAACCTGTGGAGATGTTATATTACGTGGCAGAGGAGTTTGCAGGTGTGATTAAGTTGATTGACCCTAAAGTGGAGAATATTCTGGATTATCCAGGTGGGGCCAATGTAATCACATGATCTCTTAAAAGCAGAAGAAGAACGTGAAGGGGTGTGGCAGAAAGGGAAGTCAGAGAGATTTTAAGGCTGAAAGGTGCAGGTTCTGAGACGTAAAGGTCGTGTGCAGTGACTGGAGAGAGGCTTCTAGGAGCTTATCCAAAGCAAGTAAGATACATAGAGGCTCCAGCAAAGACTGGTCCTGGGTGACAATCAGTAAGGAACTGAGGACCTCAATCCTACAACCAAGGAAACTGAAATCGGCCGGCAACCTAAAAGAGCATGGAAGCAGATTCATCCTCAGAGCCTCTGGTAAGGAGTGTGTCTCTGTTGATACATTAATTTTTAGGCTGGTGAGACTAGTAGGACTTCTGCCTACAGAACTGTGAAATAATATTTGGGCTGCTTGCTTTAAGTTGTTAAATTTGTTGTAATTTGTTTTGGCCACGTAACAAAACATGATACCACCAGGAGATGGGGTCCTTAGGGGGCAGCTTACCATACTGAGTGTGTGCAGAGGTTGAATGAGTTTCTTATAGAAGCATGGGGAGCACATTCTGCAGCGCCTAGGTTTACCTGGGAATAAAGAGGTGCTTCTGCCAGTACAATGGCAAATGTAATGTCCCTGCACTCTTGCAAGAGGAATGGGCAAACTCGTTTTCATGGGCCACGACCAGAAAGTAGAAATGGCTTGAAAAGAAAAGGAGATAAAAGGGGAATTAATGCTATAGGGGCCATTCACTGTTGGTGGGTTTGTTTGGTGGGTTGTTTGTCATGATGTTGTCATGGCTTCAGTAGCACTGACCAGGGCTCCATTTGCATGCTCAGATGTTGACCCTACTGGTAATAAGGAAGCTGCTGCTCTTGGACTTAATAATTCCTGGTTGGATGAAGAATAGGGAACAGGTGGAAGGGCAACTGTAATGGCCCTTGAATAGCTGGATAACCCTTGATGGAAAAGAAAGCTCTACTTAGCTCAGTATTTTGGGAAAGCTGTACCAAACTGGTATCTCCTGTTAGGTTTTTCATGCTTCATAAAACTGGACCACATGAAAAACACCTGAGGAGCTTTTTTTTTTTTTTTTGCAGTACGCGGGCCTCTCACTGTTGTGGCCTCTCCCGTTGCGGAGCACAGGCTCCGGATGCGCAGGCTCAGTGGCCATGGCTCATGGGCCCAGCCGCTCCGCGGCATGTGGGATCTTCCCGGACCGGGGCACAAACCCGTGTCCCCTGCATCGGCAGGTGGACCCCCAACCACTGCGCCACCAGGGAAGCCCTGAGGAGCTTTAAAAAAATACTTAATCCTGGGTCTCAGCACCAGAGAATCTGATTAAATTAGTCGAGGTAGAGTTAGAGAATCAAGTTGACAAGCCCTTCTCTCTGGGCTCAGAGGATAATAAATTACCCCAGAGGATAATAAATTCAACTTATGTGCCTGACACATAAAAGCTCTTTATATAACATTTATTAAATGCATAGATGAATAAAATAATGCACACTGCCCCCAGAAGATTGAAAACACCGTAAAACTGTACTTGGTTTTAATGATCAGATCATGCAGTGACTTGAGGGTGGTCTTAACATTGAATAATTTACATTGAAAGTCCAAGGGTCTTTCCAATTAAATCACTGTATTTGAGGATGGCCTGGGGTCAAATGGAAATGATAAAATTCCAAAAAGCTATTATACTTTTCAATATCGTAATGCTCTTTGAAGAGTTTTTTTTTTTTCCTTTTCTACTGACACAGTACAATGAAAATGTTCTAGGTCTTTACCATTTAAGAGCAGACAGATAGTGAGAGAAATATTGAAATGTCTTTTATAGAGAGTCACAGTAACCTTAGGAGAACACCAGCAATTGTGTAGTATAGCAACTGCAATTTAAACTACAGAAAGGGAAAAAGATTTTTCTGGATGTCCTCTTAAGGTCCCATTCAGTTTTTGATAATATATAAAAATTGTGAGTATTTTTGTGAAAACCCTATTTTCAGCTCTAGGATTGGAATTCATGGCACCTAAGAACCTAATCTATTTTCCAAGACCTTTTTTTTAAACTAGCTTTTGATTTCTTGCTTATACTGTCAAACTTCCGTAAGAAATTCTCCCTCCCCTCCCGCTTCCCATTGCAAATCCTGACTGCACTTTAGCGCAAGTATCAACAAATGGCCTTTTGTGAATGCCATCTTTTTCCTTGCTAAGCCTATGTTATGTGTCAGTTTCCAGGATTTCTACTACCAACACCACTCCTCCCTCCAAAGTTCTATTTTTAAATGTCCTTTTAATTTTGACTTGCTCTCCATTAGCCTACCCGTCTTTTGCCTTTTCTGTTCTATGAATAGAGGCAAGGGCAAAAAGATGCCGAGGAATATGTTATTTTATACTTGATCTGAAGTGATGTCAACCACAGGGAATGCATCACACCTGGTGTATCCCAATGAGAAAAAAGTATAAAGGAGCAGCTGCCGGCTTTTCAGAAATATCACCTTCCCTTCTCCTGCAAATGGTTTTGTGATTTGGTGGAAAAACAGCAGTTTAAAACCTTAGCTCCGTTGGGTGTGTCACCCACTTAACGAATGGTTTCTGGTTTCTTCGACATTAAAAATGTAGTCATCACTGTCAAGATGAGGTAATGCTTTTCTTGGTTAAATTTTTTTTTTAATAATATTCAATGTCTGTTTCAGTATGAACCTTAAAAAGATAGTTGTTTTTCATCTCATCGTAAGTAGTTGTTGGAAGCTCCATGCCCTACAGATTAGTAAAAATATTAGGAAAGGACAAAAGCAATTAGTTTGAGATGGTTGTATAGAAAATAAAGTGCATAGAGAGGGAGCAGAGGAGAGAGAAACAGTACAAATGGGAGAATAAGACTTGGATGGAGAGGATATCAATTTTTGCTTATATTTTCGAACTCTGTTGGCTCTCTTTAACATTAAATGATATGTAAGCATCTCATTTTGGGAAATAAAACCCTCCTTTAGACTATCCTCATTAAATAACCCTCACTTGTATCTTCAACGTACCTGAAAGAATAGTGTCTTATCTTCATCATTACCGTTTGATTCTCTGCCCATTGCAATCTTTCTCCTCCATTGCTATTCTACAACTGCCCCTGTCGACATGACTGGCAATCCTGATTTTTCTTCACATAATCTGAAAATGTGGACCACTTCTATCTCAAAACTCTCTCCTCTCGTGGCTTCGTGTATCCCACTCTCATCCCATTCTCCATCCATCCCTTTTTTTAAGTATACTTGATTTACAATGTTGTTTTAATTACTGCTGTACAGCAAAGTGACTCAGTTTTTATATATATATATATATATATATACACACACATATATATATATATATACACACATTCTTTTTCATATTCTTTTCCATTATGGTTTATCACAGGATATTGAATATAGTTCCCTGTGCTATATGGTAGGACCTTATTGTTTGTCCATTCTATATATACCAGTTTGTATATGCTAAACCAAAACTCCGAATCCAGTCCTCTCCCAGGCCCCTCCCCCTTGACAACCACCAGTCTATTCTTTGTCTCTGATCTTTTTCTGTTTCATAGATAAGTTCATTTGTGTCATATTTTAGATTCTACATATAAGTGATATCATATGGTATTTGTCTTTCTCTTTCTGACTTACTTCACCTAGTATGATAATCTCTAGGTCCATCCATGTTGCTGCCGATGGCATTATTTCATTCTTTTCAATGGCTAAGTAGTATTCCATTGTATATACATACCACATCTTCTTTATCCATTCATCTGTCGATGGACATTTAGGTTGTTTCCATGTCTTGGCTGTTGTGAATAGTGCTGCTATGAACAAAGGGATGCATGTATCTTTTTGAATTATAGTTTTGTCTCGATATATGCCCAGGAGTGGGATAGCTGGATCATATGGTAATTCTATTTTTAGTTTCCTGAGGAACCTCCATACTGTTTTCCACAGTGGCTGCACCAACTTACATTCCCATCAACAGTGCAGGAGGGTTCCCTTTTCTCCACACCCTCTCCAACATTTGTTATTTGTAGACTTCTTCATGTCCATCCATCTATTAAGCCTCTCCTTTTTCAAGTTTTTTTTGGGAGCTTGCCTTCCTTGGTTGCCTATAGATGTAGTGTATCCTAGTTCCCAGTTTTCTCTTCTGATATGTGACATTCTCCTGCATTTTGTTTTCTCTACTCCCCAGAGTTTTGGTTATTGTACCTGTTTTTTTTTAATTGAGTATATTTGACATACAACCTTGTATAAATTTAACATATACAGCATGTTACTTTGGTACTTATATATTGTAATATAATTTTGTAGCTATATTTATAACATCACATAGTTATAGTACAATATTGTCTAAAGTCATTATACTGCTACTCGTTGCATATTTGCACCCTTAAGCAACATCAGTCTTATCCCCCACCCCATTCCCTGGTAACCATCATTTTACTGTTTTTTATGAGTTTGACTTTTTTATATTTCACATATAAGTGTTATCATACAGTACTTGACTTTCTCCATCTGTCTTATCTCACTTAGCATAATGTACTCAGGGTCTATCCATGTTATCGCAAATGGCAAGATATCCTTCTTTCTCATGGCTCAATAATATTCCACATCTTTTTATCCATTCATCCACTGATGAATATTCAGGTTATTTGCATGTCTTGGCTATTGTGAATAACACTGCGATGGGAGTGCATACATCTCTTCAAACTCCTGTTTTCATTTCCTTTGGCAATGTAATGGAAAAATGCAGTTTTCCTCCTTCCATTGTAGGGAAAAAAACAGTTCTTCCCTACTATGAGTTTCCTCCCTGTGAGTCTCCTTTACTACTCATAAAAAAACACTTCACTTTTGGTCACCAAATATATAGAAGTTTTTCCCCACATCAAGCAATTCTCTGTGACACCAGCTGGGTGTCCTCTAATTTAGCTCAATTCTAAAACTCTACGTGTATAGAGTCAGATCCCATAAGTTAAGGGCTCAGTCCTACAGGCCTTCCTTCCAACAACTTCCCAGGTTGTCACCTGGGCTTTTTGAGAAAATGGCTGTTGGTTGGAGGTTATGACAACTTCTTCCTCATGTTCAATTTGCTAGAAAAACTCACAGAACTCAGATATGTTTTACTTTTCTACCAGGATATGCTGAAGGATATAGTAGAACATCCAGATGAAAGACAAGTGTAGGGCAAGATCTGTGGGAAGGAATGCAGAGCTTCCATGCCCTCTCTAGGTATGTCAGTCTCCTAGCACCTCCACCTGTTCACCAACCTGGAAGATCTCCAAACCCTGTACTCTTTGGATTTTACAGAGGCTTCCTCATTCCTAGGCATGATTTTTACAGAGCCTTCCTCATTCCTAGGAAGAGGCTTGATCATTCCTAGGCATGATCAATTATTAACTCCATTTCTAGCTCTTCTCCCCTCTCTGGAAGATGTGGGGTGGGGTTGAAAATTCCAAACTTCTAATCATGGCCTGGTCTTTCTGGTGACCAGCCTCCATCCAGGAGCCCACTCAGAGTCACCTCCATGTAACAAATAAGAGCCCTAGGGTGCATTATCCCTTAAGAAATTCTAAGAGTTTAGGAGATTGCACAAGATGGTGGAGTAGAAAGACCCTGAGCTCACCTCCTCTCACAGGCACACGAAAATCACAACTTTTTGCAGAATAACCATCAGTGAAAAAGACTGGAACCTACAAGAAAAGATCTACAAATGAGATGAGGAGGGACACAGTTGTGATACAGTGAAATCCCCTACCCCCAGGTAGGTGATTCACAAACAGGAGAATAATTACAATTGCAGAGGTTCTCCCAAAGGAGTGAGAGGTCTAAGCCCCGTGTCAGGCTCCCTAGCCTGGGGGTCCTGCACTGGGAAGATGAGCATCCAGAGTATTTGGCTTTGAAGGCCAGAGGGGCTTACTTTTGGGCGAGCCAGAGGACTGTGGGAAATAGAGACGTTACTCTTCAAGGGTGCACAAAATATCTCACATTTCTGGTGCAGAAGCAGTAATTTGATAGGAGTCTGGGTCAGATCTACCTGCTGATACTAGATAGTATCCTGGAGAGGCAGGAGGCAACTTCATCCTACCCCTGGGGATGTAGACACTGGTAGCAGACATTATTGGGAGTTTGTTCTTCCACTTGGATACTGGTGTTGGCAAGCACCATTTTGGAACCTTCCCTCTAGCTTATTAGCCCAGGGCCCAACCCTGCCTTGGCCCAATCATCTGTAGGCCCCAGTTCTGGGACATTTCAGGCCAAGCAACTAACTGGGAATGCACATAGCCCCACCCACCAGCAGACAGGCTGCCTTAAGAATCTCTAAGCCCACAGCCACCTCTGGACATTGCTCTGCCTGCCAGAGTGTCCAGGACCCAGCCCCATGCACCAGTGTGCAGGCAGTAAACACAAGACCTCCCAGGGTCCTCCATCCAGAGACTGCAGACCCAGCTCCACCACCAGTGGGCAGACATCTGGCCCAGAATCACTAGGACCCCAGCCCTACCCACGAGTGAGCCAGCTCCAATATTTACCCACCAGCCAATGGACACCAGCTGTAAGAAAACCATAGCACCACAGTCTGCAAACCTGGCCCATCCACTAGCAGGCCAGATTCTGCACTGGGGCCAACTGGGCTCAGGCCCCACCCACTAGCAGGCCAACACAAGCTTCAAGATACCCTGGGCCCACAGCCAAGTGCATCAGGAGCCAGTCCCACCCACCAGCAGCCCAACACCTGCTCTAGGACCCATGGGCCCTGCAACCAGACCCCAGGACCCAGCTCTGCCAACCAGAAGAGCACCACTAGCCCCAGGACCTGACTTCACACACTAGAGGGTGGGCAACAGCTCCAGAGTCACCTGGACCCTGACCCTGGCTTACCCCGGTAATCCAGCACTAGCCCCAGGGATCCTGGGTTTCTTCAGCCAGCCAGCTGCCTTGTGACTCAGTCCCTCCAACAAGCAGCTGGCAGCCTCCACACAAGGCAGGACCTGGCAACCAAACAGACTAGGGGCCAACAAAGCCTACAATATCACCCACATAGTCAGCCCACCACAACAGAAAGACCCATGCAGCCCTCATAAGGGGAACACCTAGAGCATATTGCTCTGGTGAAGAGAGGGAAGTGCACTGCTGGAATGCATAGGACATCTCCTACAAAAGCCTACTTCTTCAAGATCAGGAGATGTAACCACCTTACCATAAAAATTAAAAAAGCAAGTTAGGCAAAATGAGGTGACAGAAGAACATGTAAAAATGAAGAAACAATATAAAACTCCAGAAAAGAACTAAGCATGACATGGAGATAGGCAATCTACCCAAGAAAGAATTCAGGGTAGTGATTATAAAGATGATCGGAGAACTCAGGGGAAGAATGGATGCACAGAGTTAGACGTTAGAAGTTTTATAACAAAGAATTAGAAAATATAAAGAACAACCAAATAGATGTAGAATACAATAATCGAAATGAAAAATACACTAGAAGGAATCAACAGTACGCTAAATGATATGGAGGAATGGATTAGTGAGCTGGAAGACGAGTAGTGGAAATCACTGATGCTGAACAGGAAAAGAAAAAGGACAGTTTAAGAGACATCTGTGACAACATCAAACACTAATATTCACATTATAGTGGTCCCAGAATGAGAAGAGAGAGAGAAAGGAGCAGAAGACATAATTGAAGACATGGTAGCTGAACACTTCCCTAATCTGGGAAAGGCAACAGACATTCAAGTCCAGGAAGTGCAGAGATCCCCTTACAGCAGGGGTCCCCAGCCCCCGGGCCATGGACCAGTACTGGTCCATGACCTGTTAGGAACCAGGCTGCACAGCAGGAGGTGAGTGGTGGGCAGGCAAGTAAACTTCATCTGTCGCTCCACATTACTCCCCATTGCTCACATTACCGCCTGAACCATCGCTCCAACCCACCCCGGTCTGTGGAAAAATTGCCTTCCACAAAACTGGTCCTGGGGCCAAAAGGTTGGGGACTGCTGCCTTACAGGATTAGCCCAAAGAGGACCACACCAAGACACATGGTAATTAATATGGCAAAAATTAAAGAGAGAATATTAAAAGTAGCAAGGGAAAAGTAACAAATAACATATAAGAGAACTCCCGTAAGGCTATGAACTGACTTTTCAGCAGACATTCTGCAGGCCAGAAGGGAGTGGGGTGATATATTTAAAGTGATGAAAGAGAAAAACCTACAACCAAGAATCTTCAACCTGGCTAGGTTCTCGTTCAGATTTGATAGAGAGATCCAAATCTTCAAGACAAGCACGAGTTAAGAGTTCAGCACCACTAACCAGCTTTACAAGAAATAGAAGACAATATACTGAATTAGAGAAAATATTTGCAAATAAAATAACTGATAAGTGATTAATATCCACAACATATAAACAGGTCATACAACTCAATATCAAACAACACAATTAAAAAATGGGCAGAATACCTAAATAGACATTTTCCCAAAGAAGACATACAGATGGCCAACAGGCACATGAAAAGACGCTCAACATCATTAATCATCAGAGAAATGCAAATCAAAGCCACAATGAGCTATCACCTCACACCTGTCAGAATGGCTATCATCAAAATGACCACAAATAACAAATGTTGGCAAGGATGTGGAGGAAAGGGCACCCTTGTACACTGTTGGTGGGAATGTAAATTGGTGCAGTCACAGTAGAAAACAGTATGGAGGTTCCTCATAAAACTAAAAATAGAACTACAATATGATCCAGGAATTCTACTCCTGGCTATATATCTGAAAAAAATGAAAACGCTAATTCAAAAAGATACATGCACCATAATGTTCATAGCAGCATTATTTACAAGAGCCAAGATATGGAAGCAATATGTGCCCATCAACAGATGAATGGATCAAGAAGGTGTGATACAAACACGCACACACTGGAATACTACTCATCCTTAAAAATGCAATATTGCCATTTGAAACAACATGGATAGACTTGAAGGGTATTATGCTAAATGAAATAAGAGAAAGACAAATACTGTATGATATCACTTACATGTAGAATCTAAAAATAAAACTAGTTAATATAACAATAAAGCAGACTCAGAGATAAAGAGGACAAGTTAGTGGTTTCCAATGAGGAGAGGGAACATGGGAGAGTCAAATTAGGGGTATGAAATTGAGATACAAACAACTATGTATAAATTAGATAAGCAACAAAGATATATTGTCTAGCATAGGGAATTATAGCCCATACCTTGTAATAACTTTTAATGGAGTATAATCTGTATAAGTACTGAATTACTATGCTGTACACCTGACACTAATATAACATTGTAAATCAACTATACTTCAATTAAAATTTTGGGAAAAAGAAAAACAGTTTAAGGAGCTCTGTGCCAGGAAGCAGGGGCAGAATCTATATCTATCTATCTATCTATCTATCTATATTTTTTCTATTATTCCACATGTTATATACCCAGAATTGGAATTGCATGATCTTATAGTATTTCTATTTTTAATTTTTTGAGGAACTTCCATATTAATTTCCATAGTGGTTGGACCAATTTGCATTCCTACACTTTTCACCATATCTTCGCCAGCCTCTGTTGTCTCTTGATTTCTTGATAATAGCCATTCTAACAGGTGTGAGGTGATATCTCATTGTGGTTTTGATTTGCACTCTTCTGATGATTATAGATGTTGAGCATCTTTTCATATATCCATTGGCCATTTTGATGTACTCTCTGGGAAAATGTCTCTTTAGTTGTTCTGTCCATTTAGAAAATTGGACTGTCTTTTTGTTATTTTATGAGTTATTTATATATTTTGAATATTAACCTCTTAATATATGGTTTGTAAAAATCTCCTATTATGTAGAATGTCTTTTCATTTTATTGTTTATCTGTTTATTTATTTTGCTTTTTGTTGTTTGTGATTTTAGCATCATGTCCAAACAATCATTGTCAAGACCAATATTAAGGAGTTTTTCCCCTATGTTTGCTTCTAGTAGTTTTATGGTATCAGGTCTTACATTTAAGTCTTTGACCCATTTCAAGGTTAATTATTGTGAGTGGCATGAGACAGAGGTCCAGTTTAATTGCTCTGCTCGTGTTTCTCCCTTTCTCCCAGCACCATTCATTGAAAAGATTATTCTTTCCCCGTTGAGTGTTCTTGGCTCCCTTGTCAAATATTAGTTGAACATATATGCCAGAATTTAAATCTGTGCTCTGGATTGTGTTCTGTTGGTTTATGCGTCTATTTTTGTGACTGTGTCATTCTTTGTAGTATAGCTTGACATCAAGAAGCATGGTACCTCAGACTTTCTTTTTTCTCTGGACTGCCTTGGCTATTTGGGGTCTTTTGTGGTTCTACATAAATTCTAGAATTGTTTCTTCTATTTTAGTGAAGAATAATTTTGGTATTCTGATGGGGTTTGTATGAATCTGTAAATGGTTTTGGGTAGCATGGACATTTAAACAATATTCTTTCCATCCATAAACACAGGTGTCTTTTGTGTATCCTTTGATTTCTTTCATCAAAGTCTTATAGATTTCATTGTATAGATCATTAACCTCCTTGGTTATATTTATTCCTAATATATTTATTAGGAATATTTATTCCTAAGTATTTTATTGTTTTTGATGCCATTGTGAATGGGGAAGTTTTATTTCTTTTTAGGATCTTTCATCATTAGTATAAAAATGCAAATTATTTCTGTATGTTAATTTTTGTATCCTGCAACTTTACTGAAATCATTGATTAATTATAAAAGTTTTGGCTGACTGATATTTTCTGTATATAAAATCATATCATCACCAAATAGCAACAATTTTACTTCTTCCTTTCCATTTTGGATGTCTTTTATTTCTTTGTCTTCCTTGTTGCTTCAGCCAGGATTTCCAGTACTATATTAAGTAGGAGTGGTTAGAGTAAGCATCTTTGTCTTATTCCTGATCTTAGAGGAATTGATTTCAATTGTTCCATCTGATAATCTCCAGGTCCATCCATGTTGCTGCAAATGGCATTATTTCGTTTTTTTAATGGCTGAGTAATATTCCATTGTATATATATACCTCATCTTCTTATCCATTCCTCTGTTGATGGACATTTAGGTTGCTTCCATGTCCTAGCTATTGTAAATAGTGCTGCAATGAACATGGGGGTGCATGTACCTTTTTAAATTATGGTTTTCTCTGGAAAAAACCCAGGAGTGGGATTGCTGGTTCATATGGCAGCTCTATTTTTAGTTTTTAAAGGAACTTCCATACTGTTCTCCATAACAGTTGTACCAATTTACATTCCCATGTTGGATGGAAGAGATGGAACACCATTCTGACTGGTGTGAGGCGATACCTCATTGTAGTTTTGATTTGCGTGTCTCTAATAATTAGCAATGTTGAGCATCTTTATATTGCTTTTTGGACATCTGTATGTCTTCTTTGGAGAAATGTCTATTTAGATCTTCTGCCCATTTGTTGATTGGGTTGTTTTTTGATGTTAAGCTGCATGAGCTGTTTGTAGATTTTGGAGATTAGTCTCTTGTCTGTCACATAATTTGCAAATATTTTCTCCCATTTTGTGGGTTCTCTTCTTGCTTTGTTTATGATTTCCTTTGCGTGCAAAGTCTTTTAAATTTAATGAGGCCTCATTTGTTTATTTAAAAAATTTTTTTATTACTCCAGGAGGTGCATCCAAAAAGATATTGCTGTGATTTATGTCAGTGTGTTCTGCCTATGTTTTCCTCTAAGAGTTTTGTAGTGTCCAGTCTTACATTTAGGTCTTTAGTCCATTTTGAGTTTATTTTTGTGTATGGTATTAAAGGATGTTCCAATTTAATTCTTTTACATGTAGCTGTCCAGTTTGCCCAGCACCATTTATTGAAGAAACTGTCTTTTCTCCATTGTATAGTCTTGCCTCCTTTGTCATAGATTAATTGACCAAAGGTGTGTGGGTTTATTTCTGGGCTTTCTATCCTGTTCCATTGATCTACCAGTCTGTCTTTGTGCTAGTACCATACTATTTTTATTACTGTAGCTTTCTAGTATAGTCTGAAGTGAAGGAGCCTGATTCCTCCAGCTCCATTTTTCTTTCTCAAGATTGCTTTGGGTATTTAGGGTCTTTTATGTTTCCATACAAATTTTAAGTTTTTTTTTTCTGGATCTCCAAAAAAAGACATTGGTAATTTGATAGGGATTGCATTAAATCTGTAGATTGCCTTGGGTAGTATAGTCATTTTCACAATATTGATTCTTCCAATCCAAGAACATGGTATGTGCTTGTGTGATCTTCTATTTCTCTCATCAGTATCTTATAGTTTTCAGAGTACAGATCTTTTTCCTCTTTAGGTAGGGTTATTTCTAGGTATTTTATTCCTTTTGATGTGGTGGTAAGTGGATTATTTCCTTAATTTCTCTTTCTTATCTTTCCTTGTTAGTTTATAGCAATGCAACAGATTTCTGTGTATTAATTTTGTATCCTGTAACTACCAAATTCACTGATGAGCTTTAGTAGTTTGCTTGTAGCATCTTTAGGATTTTCTATGTATAGTATCATGCCATCTGCAAACAGTGACAATATTACTTCTTCTTTTCCAATATGGATTCCTTTTCTTCTCTGATTGTTGTGGCTAGGACTTCCAAAACTATGTTGAATAAAAGCGGCAAGAGTGGACATCCTTGTCTTATTCCTGATCTTAGAGGAAATGTTTTCAGCTTTTCACCATTAATTATGTTGTTAGCTGTAGGTTTGTCATATATAGCCCTTTATTATGTTGAAGTACATTCCCTCTATGCCCACTTTCTGTACAGTTTTTATCATAAATGGTTGTTGAATTTTGTCAACAGATTTTTCTGCCTTTATTGAGATGATCATATGATTTTTATTCTTCAATTTGTTAATATTGTGTATCACACTGATTTGCGCATACTGACAAATCCTTGCATCCCTGGGTAAATCCCACTTGATCATAGTGTGTGATCTTTTTAATGTATTGTTGGATTTGATTTGCTAGTATTTTACCAAGGACTTTTGCATCTATGTTCATCAGTGATATTGGCCTGTAATTTTCTTTCTTTGTGGTATCTTTGACTGGTTTTGGTATCAGGGTGATGGTGGCCTCATAGAATGAGTTTGGGAGCATTCCTTCCTCTGCAGTTTTTTGGAATAGTTTCAGAAGGATAGGTGTAAACTCTCCTCTAAATATTTCATAGAATTCGCCTGTGAAGCCATCTGGTCCTGGACTTCTGTTTGTTGGGAGGTGTTAAATCACAGTTTCAGTGCTTGTGATTGGTTTGTTCATATTTTCTATTTCTTCCTGGTTCAATCTCGGGAGATTGTACTTTTCTAAGAATTTGTCCATTGCTTCTAGGTTTTCCATTTTATTGGTATATAGTTGCTTGTAGTAGTCTCTTATGATCCTTTGTATTTCTGTGGTGTCCATTGTAACTTCTCCTTTTTTATTTCTAATTTTATTGATTTGAGCCCTCTCCCTTTTGTACCTGATGAATCTGGCTAAAGGTTTATCAATTTTGTTTATATTTTCACAGAACCAGCTTTTAGTTTCATTGATTTTTTCTATTGTTTTCTTCATCTCTATTTCATTTATTTGTGCTCTGATTTTATGATTTCTTTCCTACTACTAACTTTAGGTTTTGTTTGTTTTTCTTTCTCTAGTTGCTTTAGATGTAAAGTTACGTTGTTTATTTGGGATTTTTCTTGTTTCCTGAGATAAGATTGTATTGCTATAAACTTCCCTTTTAGAACTCCTTTTGCTGCATCTCATAGGTTTTGGATGATCATGCTTTCATTTTCATTTGTCTCTTATGTATTTTTTGACTTCGTCTTTGATTTCTACAGTGATCCATTGGTTGTTTAGTAGCATATTGTTTAGCTTCCACATGTTTGTGTTTTTTATAGTTTTTATTTTCTTGTAGTTGAATGTTAATCTCATAGTGACGTGGTTGGAAAAGATGTTTGATATGATTCCAATTTTCTTAAATTTACTGAGCCTTGTTTTATGGCTTAGCATGTGATCTGTCTTGGAGAATGTTGCATGTGCACTTGAAAAGAATATGTATTTGCCTGCCTTTGGTTGGAATGTTCTTTATATATCTATTAAGTATATTTGGTCTAATGTGTCATTTAAGACAGTATTGGTTTTCTGTCTAGATGATCTCTCCATTGATGTAAGTGGGGTGTTAAAATCTCCCACTATTATTGTGTTACTGTCAATTTCTCCTTTTATGGCTGTTAGCATTTGCCTTATATATTGAGCTGCTCTTATTTCGGTTGCATATATATTTACAATTGTTATACCTTCTTCTTGGATTGATCCCTTGATCATTATTAATGTCCTTCATTGTCTCTTGTAACTATTTATTTTAAAGTCTGTTTTGTCTGATATGAGCATTATTACTCCAGCTTTCTTTTTTTGCGGTACGCAGGCCTCTCACTGCTGCGGCCTCTCCCGTTGTGGAGGACAGACTCCGGATGTGCAGGCTCAGCAACCATGGCTCATGGGCCCAGCCGCTGCGTGGCATGCGGGATCCTCCTGGACTGGGGCACAAACCCCTGTCCCCTGCATCGGCAGGCGGACTCTCAACCACTGCGCCACCAGGGAAGCCCTCCAGCTTTGTTTTGATTTCCATTTATATGGAATACTTTTTTACATCCCTGACTGTCAGTCTTTATATGTCCCTAGATCTGAAGTGGGTCTCTTGTAGACAGCATATATACAGATCTTGTTTTTGTATCCATTCAGCCAGTCTATGTCTTTTGGTTGGAGCATTTATCCGTTTACATTTAAGGTAATTACTGATATGTATGTTCTTATTGCCATTTGGTTAATTGTTTTGGATATGTTTTTGTAGGTCTTTTTTCTTGCCTTCCTATTCTGTTCTCTTGTGATTTGATGACTGTCTTTTGTGTTGAGTTTGGATTCCTTTTTCTTTTATTGTGTGTGTATCTACTGTAGATTTTTGGATTGCAGTTACCATGAGGTTTTGATACAGAAGTCTCTCTCTCTCTCTCTCTCTCTCTCTCTCTCTCTCTCTCTCTATATATATATATATATATATATATATACACACACACACAAGATTGTTTTAAATTGCTGGTGTCTTAATTGCAAATGCACTTCCAACATCCTGCATTTGTATTCTCTTCTCATGATTGCCGGTTTTGATATCATATTGCATTTGGGGGATTTCCTACATTTACTCTATATTTGCTTTTACCATTGAGCTTTTCCATTCATAATTATCTTGTTTCTGGTTTTGGCCTTTTTTTTTTCCACCTAGAGAAGTTCCTTTAGCATTTGTTGTAGAGCTGGTTTTGTAGTGCTAAATTCTCTTAGCTTTTGCTTGTCCGTAAAGCTTTTGAGTTCTCCACTGAATCTGAATGTGAGCCTTGCTGGGTAGAGTATTCTTACTTGTAGGTTTTCCCTTTCATCACTTTAAATATATCATGTCACTCTTTTCTGGCCTGCAGAGTTTTTGCTGAAAAATCAGCTCACATCCTTATGGGGTTTCCCTTGTGTGTAATTTGTTGCTTTTCTCTTGTTGCTTTTAATATTTTTTCTTTGTGTTTAATTTTTGTCAGTTTGATTCACACGTTATCGACCAGGGGATTTTTGCAGAAACTAACACCTGTGCCCAGTGATTTCTTATGTAAGTGAATATTGAAACACCCACATGTGTGTAAATATCAACAACTTTTTTTGCACTTAATGTATTTATTTGAAACTTTTATGTGTCTTACTAAAGCATTCTAATATTTTGTTAGACTGTGATAGGCAGTACAGCAGGCACCTCTGTGCAGGGGAACAGAATATCTGTTACAAATATACTGTGTTTCACTGCACTTTTCCCTTGAAGAGCAGACTCTACACTTTCTGGAGGGTTTTTTTTTTTTTTGTCCTGTTGGTATTATTTCCTCTAGATTATGTTCTTTTATTTATTTTATTTATTTTTTTATATTTTATTTATTATTTATTTTATTTATTGTCAACAAGGTGGATCTTTGTAGGGGGCTCTTTTAGAAACACCACAAGAAGAACCAGGTGTGGAACTACCACTACATTCACAAGAATGGTCAGTTACCTATTCTCTAGCTACTGCTAACAAAAATTGCTTGTAAGTCATTTTATTCTGTGCATTAAGGCTACAATAAATTTTAAACACATTGAATAAACTGCAGTTACTCAAATAGACACCCACTTTCTTATATCATTTTTGAGTTTTCTGGAGGATATTGAAGTTTGCTAGATATTGATCAGATCAATCAATTACTTTCCTATATTTATTATACTCTAACATACAAGTGGACTTAGTTATCTCATGGCCGGTCCTCCTGTCTTCCTTTCCTATAGATGCTATGGAGGCAACATGAATAGTTGTCACCATGCAGGCTAGCTTCTTGTCTTTCCATATAAGAAGAATCACTTCTCCCTTCTGTAAGAATGTCATTTCTCCCCTCTGTAGATTTTTAGATTTCTCCTTTAATTAGTTTAGTAGACCATGATTCTCTCTTATAGTCCCACAGACTCTGGTTTTATTCTTCAACAATATTTCAGATGTGGACACATTGTTGTAATAATTGTCTTGCTAAATATGGTGCCATGAACCAAGATAAGGTTGTAGGACTAATAATATTGTTTCTTGCAGTTTCTTTCCTTTACCCTTCTAAATCTCAAGTTTGCATATACATCCAGTTTCACTTTCACTAAACATCCTGACCAAAATTTCATATTTTGTAAGTTATCCAGAATTATACGTTTTGAATCGGAGTCATCCTCTCCATTTTATCATTGCCTCATCAAGTGATAGCTTTTGTTTGGGTATATAGATCGATTGAAATTTTGGAAGAAAATAATCCAAAAGAAGTTTAACTTTTGAAATTCTGTCTGCAAGAAGTGGAGTTTCCAAGTTATCATGAAAGTGAAGAAATGTCATTATTTGTTCGAACCTTCTTCTCGTCATAATCTTTGAAAAGATCGGTGTTTCAAGTAAGGGATAAGTCGGCCAGTATTCTTTCCAGTGTGACTTTCTTATTTGTGCTATCAAAATTATTAATCCAAGAAACTTCTTCATGTCACTATTGGTTACATCAGTCCATTTTAAAGCCTTGTCATACTTTTTATATGATTTTTCATTCTGTTGCCAATACAAGTTTTTTGAGAAGTGACCAACTCGAAAAAGTCGTTACCAAAAATTGTTATTTCAGGCTTCCCTGGTGGCGCAGTGGTTGAGAGTCTGCCTGCCGATTCAGGCGATGCAGGTTTGTGCCCCGGTCCGGGAAGATCCCACATGCCACGGAGCGGCTGGGCCCGTGAGCCATGGCCGCTGAGCCTGCGCGTCCGGAGCCTGTGCTCTGCAACGGGAGAGGCCACAACAGTGAGATGCCCGCGTACTGCACACACACACAAAAAATTGTTATTTCACTGACATTTTGCAGGTTATTACATTCAATAGTTACCCCTGGCACACCTGTAAAGTCTTCTAATTTTCATGAAATGTTGTCCCCATCCACTCTTCTGTAGAAGCAAAGAAGCATTCTACAGCACCATGAGTTTCATTTTCACTTTCCATATCAGAATCAATCACTAAAATTTTTTGTCTTTTTTTGGTCTAATATTCACATTGTCTGAATCAGAGCTATATTCTGAAGAACTATCATCTTCTGAGACACTAGTATATATGTCACTCAGACAATCAGAAAGTATATAAATAAAATTCACTGAAAAATTATTCTTCACTCAAAATTTTCTGATGTGTAATTTTTGAAAATTTTATAGTAATAAACTTGCATTTATAATATACACAAAGTTGGAACAAAAACCTGATGGAGCAAAATGTGAATGATAACAACAATCATAAGTTGTATAATGAACCCTTGATCAATTTTAAGCTCTAACAATTTCACACGGTGATGTTAATTATATCACTCTCTAAAAACGTATTGATACATTTCCGATCAGTAATTTCAGATAACAAAAGACTTATTAATACATCTCCGGTCAATAATGTGTTAAAATGTGTCTCGGCATATTCTTCCTTGGGTTTATCCTGTATGCAACTCTCTGCACTTCCTGGACTTGAGTGATTCTTTTCCCATGTTGGGGAAGTTTTTGGTTATTACCTCTTCAAATATTTTCTCAGGCCCTTTCTCTCTCTTCTCCTCCTCAGAACCCTATAATGTTGGTGTGTTTAATATTGTCCTGAAGTCTCTTAAACTGTCCTCATTCCTTTTCATTCTTTTTTCTTTGTTCTGTTCTGTGGCAGTGATTTCCATCATTCTGTCTTCCAGCTCACTTATCGTTCTTCCTCCTCATTTATTCTGCTATTGATTCCTTCTAGGGTTTTTTTTTTCATTTCAGTTATTGTATTGTTCACCTCTGTTTTTTTGTTCCTTATATCTTCTAGCTCTCTGTTAATCATTTCTTGTATCTTCTCAATCTGTTCCTCCATTCTTTTTCTGATATCTTGTATCATCTTTACTATCATTACTCTGAATTCTTGTTCAGGTATATTGCCTATCTCCACTTTAATTAGTTGTTCTTCTGGGGTTATATTTTGTTGCTTCATCTGGAACATATTCCTCTGCCCTCTCATTTTGTCTAACTTTCTCTGTTTAAAGTCTTCATTCTGCATGCTGCAGGATTGTAGTTCCTTTTGCATCTAGAGTCTGCCCCCTGGTGGGTGAGGCTGGTCTAGGAGTCATGTGCAGGCTTCCTGGTGGGAAGGATTGTGTCTCATCCCTCTGGTGGGCAGGGCTGTGTCAAGTGATATGTATAGAGGCTGCTGTGAGCTCAGGAAGACTTTAGGCAGCCTGGCTGCTGATGGGTGGGGCTGTGTTCCCACCCTGTTTGTTGTTTGGCCTGATGTGTCTCAACACTGGAGTCTACAGGCTGTTGGGTGAGGCTGGGTATTGATGACAAAATGGCAGCCTCTAGGAGAGTTCATGCTAATGAGTACTGCCCAGTACCTCTGCCACTAGTGTCCTTGTCCCCACAGTGAACCACAGCTGCCACCCCCACCTCCCCAGGAGACCCTCCAAGACAAGCAGGTAGGTCTGGCCTATGATCCTATGAAGTCACTCCTTTTTCCCTCAGTCCTGGTGTGCATGATACCTTGTGTGTGCCTCCAAGTGTGGAGTTTGTTTCCCCTAGTCCTGTGGAGTTCCAAGCCCCACTGGCCTTCAAAGCCAAATGCTCAGGGGGCTCCTCCTCCCATTTCCATACCCTCAGGCTGGGGACCCTGAGGTGGGGCTCAGAACTCTCACTCCTGTATGAGAACCTCTGCAATATAATTATTTTCCAGTTTGTGTTTTGCCCACCCAGCGGGTATAGGGTTGGATTGTATTGCAAATGCACTCCTCCTACTGTCTCATTGTGGTTTCTTCTTTGTCTTTGGATGTAGAATATCCTTTTTGGTAGGTTCCAGTCTTTTTTGTCAATGGTTGTTCAGCAGTTAGCTGTGATTTTGGTGTTTTTGTAAGAGGAGTTGAACTCAAGTCCTGCTAGGCCATCTTGTCTCCAACACCTTCTGGTTTCTCACTGTGGTGGATAGAGACACAGGGGCTTGTTGATGCTAAAAAGTGATGGGGATTCTTTCCTCTTTTACCCAGTCTTTATGTTGCTTTCAGTGTTACTGAGTGTGGTTGTTTGTGACCTTGGGCAGGTTGCTCACTCTTTTCTGGTCTTCTTTTTCTCATATATACATATATGTATTTTTTTCCCTTTGTTCTTTCTCTAGTTTCACTTATTCATATGGTGCCATGTGCAGAGACCTTGTCCCCAGGCACTTCAGACCAGAGTTCCTAGTGTGAAACTGCTGTGCTGACACTGCAGCTCGGGGGACCTTTTCTTTTTGATAATAGCCATTCTAACAGGTGTGAGGTAATATCTCATTGTGGTTTTGATTTACATTTCCCTGATGATTAGTGATGCTGAGCGTCTTTTCATGTACCTCTTGTTCATCTGTATCTCTTCTTTGGAAACATGTCTATTCAGATCTTCTGCCCATTTTTAAAAATCATACTTTTTCTGCTATTGAGTTTATGAGTTTTTTAATATATTCTGCATATTAACCCCTTGTCAGATATATGACTGGCAAATATTTTCTCTCATTAAGTGGATTGCCTTTTTTTTTTTTTAAAGAAGATGTGGGTAGGAGTTTATTAATTTATTTATTTTTGGTGTGTTGCGTCTTCATTTCTGTGCAAGGGCTTTCTCTAGTGGCAAGTGGGGGTCACTCTTCATCACGGTGCACGGGCCTCTCACTATCGTGGTCTCTCTTGAAGTAGATTGTCTTTTCATCTTGTTAATGATTTTCTTTGCTGTGCAGAAGCTTTGTAGTTTGATGTAGTCCAATTTGTTTATTTTTCCATTGGACTGTGATTCGATGTCAGTTTGAGATAATTATTTCTTATTCTGTGTGAATAAACATTTTTGGAATTAGGCTGGTAATAAAAGCATATGAAATAGTGGCTTTTATGTAGGGTGGATATATGTTACTTTTGTAAATGTTACAGTTATTGTAATTGGAATTGTTAAGATAAATAGTGTGACTAGTGTTAAGAAGGTAAATAAGTTTATTACTTTTATTGGGAGTTGTACCAATTTTTTGGTTCCTAAGACCAATGGATAACTGCTATCCTTTTTTTAAAAAAAAATAAATTTATTTATTTAGTGGCTGCATTGGGTCTTTGCTGCTGTGTGCGGGCTTTCTCTAGTTGCAGCAAGTGAGGGCTACTCTTTGTTGTGGAGCACAGTCTCTCTAGGCATGCAGGATGCAGTAGTTGTGGCACACAGGCTTAGTAGTTGTGAATCTTGGGCTCTAGAGCACAGGCTCAGTAGTTGTGGCACATGGGCTTAGTTGCTCCGTGGAATACGGGATCATCCTGGACCAGGGATTGAACCTGTGTCCCCTGCATTGGCAGGCGGATTCTTAACCACTGTGCCACCAGGGAAGTCGCTGCTATCGTTTAAAAGCTTGAAAAAACCATACTGTTAGGTATGGAGGCATGAATTAGCAGTTCTTGCATAATTTTTTGGTAAATGAGAAGATCTAGTCTTCTGTTACTAGATTTACAATCTAGTGTTTTTTTAAACTAAATTTACAGTACAAGGGCCCTAAAATGATTTTGGGGTTTAATGATAGGAGTAATAGAGGTAACAGGTGAAGGGTTATGAGGGCATTTTCTAGTGCAAATGATGGTTTGATATTGTTGATATTATGTGTATATTTGTCTCATTGTGTTATGGTTAACATATATAGGGAGTATAGGGCAGTAATTATATTAATTGCTATTAAGATAATGGTAATGTTTGATCATGAAATAATATGTAATATTACTACAAATAACTCTGATAGGTTGGTAGTTGGGGATAGAGCTAAGTTTGTTAGGCTTGCTAATAGTCATCATGTTGAAATTAATGGGAGAAATGTCTGTAAGTCTCAGGCTAGAATTATTGTTTGGCTGTGGATACTTTCATAATTTGAATTTGCTAAGCAGAATAGTGTAGATGATGTGAGGCTGTGAGCAATTATTAGAGTGGTAGCTTCTATATAGTTTCAAGGTGTTGGATAAGAATAGCTACGATAACTAAAGCTATATAACTAACAGAGGAATAGTGATTTTAGGTCTGTTTGGCATTAAGCAAATTGAACTGGTTATAATTATTCCTCATAAAGAGAGTATGAGGGAGGGATATGATATAAAGTCCGTTAATGGATTTAATATTTTTGTAACTAGCAATATACCATAACCTCTGAGTTTTAGCAGTATGGCTGCAAGGTCTATAGACCCTGCAATGGGGGCTTCTACATGTGCTTTAGGTAATCAAAAGTGGAGACCATATAGGGGTATTTTTACTATAAAGGCTGTTATGCATACTAATCATATGAAAACGTTGGATCAGGTGTTGGATATTGCTTGAGTTCAATATTGGATTATTAGAAAATTAATGAGCCTGTGATACTCTGAATATATACTAATGCTACTAAGAGTGAGAGGGACCCTACTAGTGTATAAAATAAGAAATAAAGTCCTGCATTAAGTTGTTCTGTTTGATTGCCCTATTGGGTAATGAAGATAAGTGTTGGGACTAGTGTTGCTTCAAATAAAATGTAAAATAAGGTTTGTTCTGTGTGCCAGTAAATGTTATAATTAGGAATATTTGTAGTTTTACTAGCATAGTAATATATAATTTTTTTCCAGGTTAATGATTCTTTGAACAGGTGAAATTGGCTGGCTATTAGTATTAATGGTAAGAGTCATGTTAAAATTAAAAATGGTGCTAATAAGGAGTTGGAGGAAAAACTAGTGAAAGTTAAGATTTTTGTCGTTGAATTGGTTTAGGAGAGAAAGGCTTATGAAATGAATTAATAGGCTATGTACTGTAGTGTTAATTCAGATTATGTTGCTTTTTGATAGTCATGCTGGTGGTATTAATATAATTGCAAGGATAATAATTTTTAACATTAGAGATGTTTAAGGTTTTGTACGTAATCAGTGCCATATGTGTTTGATACTATTACCAGTAGGGATAGTCTGAGTGCAGCTTTGAAGACGGTGAAGAGTAGCAGAACGATTGGTATTATGCTGGCCAAGGTAAAATTTGTGTTTAGGATTATTAGGGTTGCTATAATAAATAGTGATAATATTATATCTTTTAGGCATAGTAGTGAGGATATTAGGTGAGACTGATATATTAATAACCCTATGAGAGATACTATAAATACTGTAACAATATTTATATATACTAAAGGCATTTGGTAATTATGAACTTAATCATATTCTAATGAGTCAAAATCATTTATTTTATTTTAAACTAATTACCATATTCAGTTCATTCTAGTCCTTTTTGGATTTATTTGTAGTCTAGGCTTGTTGCTAGTGATAAGATTAGGAATAGTGCTATAATGAGTATAGTTTTTAGATTGTTTGAGATGCTTATGGTAGGGGTAAAAGAAGATCAGTTTCTAAGTCGAAAAGGAGAAATGTAGTAGCTACTAGGAAAAATTTTATGGAAAAGAGTAGATGGGCTGATCCTATGGGGGTCAAATCCGCACTCATAGGGACTTGCTTTTTCTGTATAAATATTTAATTGAGGGAGTCAAAATGCGACGAATACAAGAAATGAGGCTAGTGCTATATTTGTAATTAATGTCAGTATCAGGTTTATTATTCTTTTTCAGATTATACCAAAACTGATTGGAAGTCAGTTGTACTATTTAATTCTAAAAGAATAAGATCCTCATCAAAAAATAGATACATAAAGGAATAGTCATAGTACATCTACAGAATGTCAGTATCAGGCAGTGACTTTGAAGACTAAATGATGATTAGATGTAAAATGATGTTTTAATTGACATAAGAGGCAGACAATAAGGAAGGTAGAGCCAATAATTACATGTAGTCTGTGAAATCCTATAGCTATGAAGAAAGTTGATACATACACTCCATCTGAGATTGTAAAAGATGCTTCATAATATTCTGAGGCTTGTAGAAGTGTAAAAAAACACCTAAAGCAATTGTAATAAAAAGAATTTAAATCATGTGTTTGCAGTTTCCTTCTATGAGGCTGTAGTGGACTCAGGTAATGGATACCCCAGAGGCTAATAGTACAGAGGTATTGATGAGTTGAACTTCTAGTGGATTTAGGGGACAGATGCCTGTTGGTGGTCAGCATCCTCCTAGCTCAGGTGTGGAGGCAAGGCTTGAGTGGTTAAAGAACTTAGAAAAAGCCAGTAAAGAAAGAGGACTTATGAAATAATAGGATTATTCCATATCAAAGTCCTTTTAGAACAATTGGTATATGATGGCCTTGGAAAGTGCTTTCTTGGATGGTGTCTCAACATCATTGATATATTGTTAAGGTATTTGTTAGTGGGCTTGGTGACAATAATGTTGAATTAAAGTGAAATCACATAATTAGGACTGATGTTATTAGCAGGGCTGAAAGAGCTCCTGTGAAGGGCCAGGGACTGGGGTTTACTATATGATATGCATGGGTTTGGTGGGTCATTATGTATTATTGTGTAAGTAAAGGCTTCCTAGTAGGATAAATATGTAGGCTTGAATGATGGCAACAGCAAATTTGAGAATGGTGAGGAAGATAAGGATAATAAATGTAATTAAGGCTGTGGCAGTGCTAATATTTAGTAATGTTGGAGTTGCTCCTCCAATTAAATGAATCAACAGGTGTCCTGTGATGTTAGCTGTCAAGTGTATGGCCAGGGTTATTGATTGAATAAATAAACTGATAGTTTCAATGATAACTAGTATGGAAATAAGAGGAACTGGTGTTCCTTGTGGTAGAAAGTGAGCTAGGGATGTTTTTACTTTGTGACAAAAGTCTGTAATTACAGTCCCTGCCCATAGGGGAACTGCCATGCCTAGATTTATTGAGAGTTGTATAGTAGGTGTAAATGAATGTGGTAGTACTCCTAGTAGATTTGTTGATCTGATAAATGAGTGATATTAGTATTAGTGTTCAGGTTTGTACTTTGTGATTGTGAATAGCTGTTATTTGTTTTGATGTTATTTGAACTAATCACTTTTGAATAGAAGTTATATGCTTGATTAGTAGGTTAGGTGTAGGAAATAGAACGCTTGGAAATATGATAATTAAGATAACAACAGGAAGCCCTGTTAATGAAAGAAGCAAATAAATTTTCATTCATTTTATTTCTAAAGGAGTGGGTTGTTTTAGTGTTTTGGTAATATTGATTCTGGATTTGAATAGTAAATATGTTTTGAAATTTTTAGTTGAAATATAATGAATAGGACTAGAATTATTGATAGGATAGTAATAAATCATGTTGATGTATCTAGTTGCGGCATATCATTAAGGGGAGGATTAACTCCCAAGCTTTAACTTAAAAGGTTAACGTTATTTAGCTTCTTAACGTATTTATAGTATTGATGCAGATCATTTCTCAAAGTATTTTAGTGGTACTAATTCAAGGACGATGGGCATAAAGCTATGACCCACAAATTTCCGAGCATTGTCCGTAATATAGACCTGGTCATGCTTCCTGGAATGGCATCTGTTTTTAGGCCTAGTGAAGGTATAGCTCATGAGTGTAAAACATCTTTTGAGGAGATTAGTATTTGGATTGTTATTTCTACAGGAACAACTACTCTGCTATCTACTTCTAATAGTCGTAATTCTCCTGGTTTTAGATCTGATGTAGGAATTATATAGAAGTCAAAGTTTAAGTCTTCACAGTCTGTATATTCATAGCTTCAGTATCATTGGTGTCCTATGGTTTTTAGTTAGAGAGGGATTATTAATTTTATCCATCATGTAATGAATTCATAATGATGGTAAGGCAATTAAAATTATGATAATAGCTGGTAAAATTGTTCAGATAGTTTTTAATTCTTGTGCATCTATTGTGCTTGTATGTGTTAATTTAGTTGTTAGTATAAGTGAAATAATGTAAAGAACAAGAGAGCTAATTAAAAATATTATTAATGTATGATCATGAAAGTGTAGAAGTTCTTCTATAATGGGTGATGTTGCATCTTTAAATCCTAGTTGGAGGGAATACGCCATGGAGATATATAGGACTTTCAGCTATAATTCAACTTTGACAAACTTATGTAAAATTGTACTAATGACTCATTTATTGAAAAAGACATAATGGTTATGCTATTGGCTTGAAACCAGTAGAAGAGGGTTCGAGTCCATCCTTTCTTCACTATTTTAAATTGACATAAATGGGTTCTTCAAATGTGTGATATGGTGGAGGGCATCAAGTATAGTTACTCTAAATTTGTAGTAGTTAATCCTACTGTTAAGACTTCTCATTTTGATGCAAATGCCTCTCAAATTATGAAAATTGTTAATATTACTGCTATTAGTGAAATAAAGGAGCCAATTGATGAAATACTATTTCATGTTGTGTAGGCATCAAGGCAGTCAGAATATTGTTGTGGTATTCCAGATAGACCTAGGAAATGTTGTGGGAAGAAGGTTATATTTACACCTACAAATATAATTACAGAGTGACCTTTTGCTCATGACTCATTGAGTTCATAACCTGAAAATAGTGGGATTAAATGTACGAAGCCTCCTATAACAGTGAATACTGCTTCTGTTGATAATACAGAGTGGAAGTGTGCAACTACATAATATGTATTGTGAAGGACAATATTTAGGGTTGAATTAACTAAAACAATTACTGTTAGTCCTTCTACTGTGAAAAGGAAAATGAAGCCAAGAGCTCATATTATGACAGGGGATCATTTGATATTACCTCCGTGAAGTGTTACTAGTCAGCTAAATATTTTACTCATATAGGAATGGCAAAAATTATAGTAGCTGTTGTAAAATATGCTTGTATATCAACATCTATTCCTACTGTAAACATATGGTGGACTCCCATGGTAAACCCTATGAAGCTGATTGACATTAAGACTCAAACTATACCTATATACCCAAAAGGTTCTTTTTTTTCCTGACAATATGTGGAATTATTCCAAATCCAGGTAAAATAAGAATATAAACTTCAGGGTGTCCGAAGAATCAACATAAGTGTTGATATAAGATTGGATCACCTCTCCCTGTGTCTAGGTTTCGGTTTGTTAATAGTATAGTAATTCTGGCTGCTAAAACTGGCAGTGATAGTAATACAGCTGTAATTAGAATGGATCATACAAATAGTGGTGTTTGGTATTGGGACAGAGTGGGTGGTTTTATATTAATAATTGTAGTAATAAACTTAATAGCACCTAAGATTGAGGAAACACCTGCTAAATGTAGGGAAGAAATGGTAAGGTCAACGGAAGCTCCTGCGTGGGCTAGGTTTCCAGCTAAATGTGGATATATGGTTCAACCTGTACCGGTGCCAGGTTCAACTACTGATGATGCGAGTAATAGTGTGAAAGAAGATGGAAGGTATCAGACGCTTATATTATTTATGCAGGGGAAGGCTATATGGGGTGCTCCAATTATGAATGGGACTAGTCAATCTCCCAAACCGCCAGTTATAATAGGTATAACTACAAAAAAGATTATTAAAACTGCGTGGGCTGTTACAACTATATTGTAAATTTGATCATCTCCAAGTAATGTTCCGGGTTGACCTAATTCAGCATGAATTAATAGGCTTAGAGTAGTGCCTGCTATTCCAGCTCAAGCACCAAATAATAAATATGAAATACCAATATCTTTGTGGTTGGCTGAGAATAATCAGCGGTTTATGAGCACAGGTAAAATGGTTAAGTAAGCATTAGACTGTAAATCTAAAGACAGGGGTTAAGTCCTCTTTTTGCCACGTCCTGTGGTCAATCTAACATACTGAATTGCAAAGAAGCAGCTTCAATTCTGCCCGGACTTCTTCCGCCTGTTTTTCCCTGACCGTGGGGGAAGTAGCTTGAAGCCAGTTGACTAGAGTATTTAGCCTTAACTAAAATTTCCTGGGAAATGTGAGCCCACCAATCTAGTGAGGATTTAGCTTAATTACAGTGTTTGATTTGCATTCAATTGATGTAAGATATAGTCTTACCATCCTTATTAAGTAAGAATTAAGTAAATTATACTTATTTAGGGTTTTGAAGGCTTTTGGTCTATACTAACCTAAATTCCTAGTCCATTACTGAAAAGACTGGTGTAAGTGGTAATAGCATTGTAGATATAATGATTACTGTTGGTAGGAACATCATTTGTTTTGTGAAATCAAATTGTCATTTTATTTTTATGTTGTTGGTGGAGGGAAATATAGTCAGTGCTGTGGAGTATGTGAGTCATATGAAGAAATATAGATTAAGTAACGTCATAATACCTATTAATGTAGGTAAAATAATGTTATTATTTTTTGTTCTTTCTTGAATGATTATTTATTTTGGTATAAAGCCTGATAGTGGTGGAAGACCTCCTGCTGATAATAGGGTGATTAGAATAAAGGTTGTGAATGGGCATTTTATTTCATGTCTGTGATAGTGATAGTGTAGTGGTGGCTGAGCTATAAATAAATGGTATAAATATGGTAAACATTATTATGATATAGATTAGTAGATTTAGGATTGTTATAGTTGGATTATACCATATAATAACTTATTATAGTTATTCACCCTATATGGGTGACTGATGAGTAGGCTATGATTTTTCGTAATTGGGTTTATTTAGTCTGCCTCATCCTCCAATTATAATTGATAATATAGATACAGATAGTATTAAACTTAGGTTAATGGATGGTGAAATTTGGTATAATACTGATAGGGGTGCGAGTTTTGTCATGTTAATAAAATTAAGCCTGCTATTAACGAGATGCCTTGTGTGGCTTCAGATACTCAGAAGTGGAATGGAGATAGCCCTAGTTTTATGATTAGGGCTATTGTTATTACCATTGATGCTGCTGAGTTAAAGATTTTTGTAATAGTTCATTGGCCGGAATATAATAGGTTAATTATAACCCTATTCTAAGTAATAATGATGCGGTGGCTTGTATCAGAAAATGTTTAATAGATGCTTCCATGACTCATGGGTTGAATTTTTTTATTTTAATGGGAATAATGGCTAGTATACTTATTTCAACTCCAATTCAGATAAGTATTCAGTGTTAACTGGTAACTACATTTATGTTATTCCTGAGATAATGGTTGTTATGATGATAATAAGAATAACAGGATTTACTAGTAGGGGAAGGATATAAACCAACATTTTCGGAGTAGAGTTGATCATATCAGAATCAAGGATAGAATGCTCAAATTCACAAGAAGGAAATTGTTGATAGTAGTGTTTTGATAATGAAGTTGGTTGTGTATAGTTCTGATGTGTGGAGGTTGTGCAGGGCTCCTAGAAAGAGGATTGTTGGGAAAATATTTGTTGTGATGTTGTTGGCATGTTCTGCTAAGAAAAATATAGTGAATGAGCCTGCTGCATATTCTACATTGAAGCCCAATATGAGTTCAGATTCTCCTTCTGTTAGGTTGAAGGGGGCTTGATTGGTTTCTGCTAGGGTAGAAATAAATCATATTATGGCCAGTGGTCATGCTGGGAAGATTATTTATAAATGTTCTCGTGTTGTGATGAGGGTTGAGAGGGTAAAGGATCCGTTTATTCGAAGGATTGACAGGAGAATGCTTGTTAGTGTTACTTCATATGAGATTGTTTGTGCTACTGCTCATAGGGCTCCAATTAGTGCATATTTTGAATTGGAAGCTCATCCAGACCATAGGATGGAGTAGACAGCTAGGCTTGGCATAGCTAGTATAAAAAATACCCCTAAGTTTATATCAGTAAGGAGGTAGGGTATGGGTAGGGGAATTCATATGCTTAGGGCTAAAGTTAAGGCTAGAATGGCTGTGATAATAAAAATGGAAATAGAAGATGTAGCGGGTTGTAGTGGCTCTTTGATGAATAATTTGATTGCATCAGAGATAAGTTATAGTAGGCCATATGTTCCAAAGATATTTGGTCCTTTTCGAAGTTGCATAGCCTAGAATATTTCATTCAATTAATGTTAGGAGTGCTACAGCTAGAAGAATAACGATAATGAGTATAAAGATATTAATTATAAACATTTTTTTAGGGAGAGGATTTGAACCTTTGGTTATAAATTTTTAAGTTTTACACAATTACTAGACTCTACCACCCTAAGAAACCCTGTTCTTGGGTAACGTTTTCTATATGTTAAGATTATATCATTAACTGATTTTAAGGTGCTTTTAAAAGGTAGGCCTCATTTCTCTTGTCCTTTTGTACTGGGAGAAATATGTAATAGATAGAAACCTACCTGGATTGCTCTGGTCTGAACTCAGATGACATAAGACTTTAATTGTTGAACAAATGAAACTTTAATAGCGGTTACACCATTGGGGTATCCTGACCCAACATCGAGGTCGCAAATCCTATTGTCAACATGAACTCTCGAATAGGATTGTGCTGTTGTCCCTAGGGTAACTTGTTCCATTGATCAAAATATTTGGATCAATAAGTGATAATGTGTTTTGACTAGTAGGTCTAGATTTTAATCATGAGGAAGCTTTTTTGTTCTGCAAAGTCACCTCAACCAAAACTGTCAGACCCTCATGAAAATTATATTATTCCTCGGTGGTTAAGTTATATTTATTTGGGTTAATTAATTAAAGCTCCATAGGGTCTTCTCATCTTATTTTTTTACTCCTACTTCTTCACAGGAAGGTCGATTTCACTGATTGAAAGTAAGAGACAGTAAAACTTTTGTGTGGCCATTCATACAAGTCCTTATTTAGAGAACAAATGATTATGCTGCTCGGGCAGGATACCACAGCTGCTTAACAGTTATCACCGAGCAGTCAGTGCCTCTAGTTATGCTAGAGGTGATGTTTTTGGTAAACAGGAGGGTTTATGTTTGCTGAGTTCCTTTTACTTTTTTTAATCTTCCCCTGGGTGCATACCTGTGCTGGGTTAACAGTGTACTTAATAAATAATTTAGTGTTGAATTGTGTTTATTTGCTGTTAACTATCAGTAATATTATCAGTTACCTTTGTTTTGGATATTAAATCCAAAAAATAATCACAAAGACTGATGTTAAGGAGATTGCTACCTTTGTTTACTTCTAGGAGTTTTATGGTTTCAGGTCTTACATTTAAGTTTTTAAGCCAATGTGAGTTAATTTTTGTAAATGGTGTAAGATAGGCGTCCAGTTTTATTCTTTTGCAGTGGCTGTCCAATTTTCCCAGCATCATTTATTGAAGGGACTGTCCTCTTCCCACTGTAGATTCTTAGTTCTTTGCTTGTAAATTAATTGACCACATATGTGTGCACTTAACTGCTGGGCTCTCTGTACTGTTCCACTGAGGTATGTGTTCGTTTTTATGCCAACATCAAACTTTTTTGATTACTATAACTTCACAGTCTAGTTTGAAATCAGCATGATGCCTCCAGCTTTGCTCTTGCTCAAGATTGCTTTGGATATTTGGGGGTCTTCTGTGGTTCTATACCACTTTTATGATTTTTTTCTATTTCTGTGAAAAATGCCACTGGAATTTTTATAGGGATTGCAATGTCTCTATAGATTTCTTGGAGTAGTATGGACATTTTAACCATATTAATTCTTCAAATCCATGAGCATAGAATATCTTTTTATTTATTTGTATTTTCTTCAATTTTTCTTCATCAATGTTTTGCAGTTTTCAGTGTAAAAATTTTCACCTCCTTGGTTAAATTTATTCTTGAGTTTTTTTTCCTTTTTAATGATATTTTAAATGGGATTGCTTTCTTAATATCTTTCTGATAGTTCATTGTTAGTGTATAGAAATGCACCAGATTTTTACAGACTGATTTTTATATCCTGAAATTTATTTAGTTCTTGCATTTTTTTTGGAGGTGGAATCTTTTGGATTTTCTATATATAAGATCAGCAAATAGTGACAGTTTTACTTCTTCCTGTGTGAGTTGTATGCCTTTTATTTCTTTTTCTTGCTAATTGCTCTGGCTAGGACTTCCAGTACTATGTTGAATAAGACTGGTGGGAGTAGTCATCCTTGTTTTTTCCTGATCTTGGAGGAAAAGGTTTCAGGTTTTCACCAGTGTGATGTTAGCTGTGGGCTTGTAACTGATAGGTATGTCCTTATTGCTATGTACATATATGGCCTTTTATGCTGTGGTTTGTTCCCTTTATATCCACCTTATTAAGAGCTTTTATCATAAATGGATGTCGAATTTTGTCAAATGCTTTTCATTAATATGATGTACTACATTGATTTGTGAATGTTCAACGATCCTTGAATCTCTGGAATAAGTTGCACTTGATCATGGTGAATGATTCTTTTAATAGTGAATTCGGTTTGCTGATATTTTGAGGATTTTTGCATCTATGTTCATCAGTGATTGTAGTCTGTAGTTTTCTTGTGGTGTCCTTGTCTGGTTTTGGTATCACGGTAATGCTAGCCTTCTAAAAAGAGTTTGGAAGTGTTTCCTTTTCTGTTTTTTTCGAAGGGTTTGAGGAAGATTGGTATTCATTAAATATTTGGTAGAATTCACCAATGAAGCTGTCTGGTCTTTGACTTTTGTTTGTTGGGAGGTTTTGGATTACTGATTCAATCTCCTAACTAGTAATTGTTCTATTCAGATTTTCTATTTCTTCACAATTCAGTCTTGGTAGTTTTTATGTTTCTAGGAATTTATCCATTTCTTCTAGGTTGCCTAACTCAATGGTGTGTACTTCTTCACAGCAGTCTCCTGCAATCCTTTATAGTTCTGTGTTATGCATTGTAATGTCTTTGATTTCTGATTTTGAGTCCTCTTTTTTCTTGGTGAGTCTAGCTAAATATTTGTAATTTTTTTTTTTATATCTTCAAAGAACCTGCTCTTAGTTTCATTGATTTTTTTTCTATTGTCTTTTTAGTCTCCATTTGTTTCTATTCTGATCTTTATTTCCTTCCTTCTGCTAACGCTGGGTTTTAAGTGTTTTTTTTTCTAGTTCCTTGAGTAGTAAGTTAGGTTTTTTTTTTATTTGAGATATTTGATTCTTGATGTAGGTATTTATGGCTATGAACTTCTCCCTTAGAACTTCTTTTGCTGTATCCCATAAGATTTGGTTTGTTGTATTTCCATTTTCATTTGTTCAAGTTTTTTTTTTGACTGCATTGTGTCTTCATTGCTGTGTACAGGCTTTCTCTAGCTGCGGCAAGTGGGGACTACTCCTCATTGCAGTGTGCGGCTTCTCATTGTGGTGGCTTCTCTTGTTGTGGAGCACAGGCTTTAGGCATGTGGGCATTAGTAGTTATGGCACATGGGCTCAGTAGTGGCTCGTGGGCTCTAGAGCGCAGGCTCAGTAGTTGTGGCATACAGGTTTAGTTGCTCTGCGACATGTGGAATCTTCCCTTGTCCCCTGCTCTGGCAGGAAGATTCTTAACCACTGCACCACCAAGGAAGTCCCCAAGGTATTTTTTGATTATTTTTTGGACCCATTGATTATTCAGTAGCATATTGTTGAATTTCTACTTCTTTGTGAATTTTCCAGTATTCTTTAGTAATTGATATTTAGTTTCATATCATTGTGGTTAAACAGATGTTTGATATGATTTCAGTCTTCTTAAATTTATTAAGACTTGTTTTGTGGCCCACCATACGATCTATCCTAGAGAATCTTCCATGTGCACTTGAAAAGACTCTATAATCTTTTGGGTAGAATTTTCTTTATATACCTGTTAAGTCCATCTGGTCTAATGTATCGTTTAGGGCTGATGTTTCTTATTTATCTTCCGACTGGGACAATTTATCCAATGATGAAAGTGGGGCTTTAAAGTCCCATACTACTATTGTATTGCATGGCTTATTCATTTAGGTCTATAAATATTTGCTTCACATATTTAGGTGTTCCTATGTTGGGTACATGAATATTTACAAATGTTATATTACCTTGTTGATTGAACTGTTTTCATTATGTAATGCCCTTCTTTGTCTCTTGTTACAGTCCTTGTTTTAAAGTCTATTTTGTCTGATATAAGTATACTTACCCTAGCTTTCTTTTAGTTTCCATTTGCATGGAATATCTTTTTCCATCCCTTTACTGTGTATGCCCTTGTGTCTTTTGTAGCCAGCCTGCAGATGGTTCTTTTAAATTTTTATTTTATCCCTTCAGGCACTCCATGTCTTTTGAGTGGAGAATTTAATATATTTATTTTAAAGTAATTATTGATAGATAGGTACTTATTGCCATTTTTATTGTTTCTGGCTGTTTGTATTTCTTCTGTTCTTCTCTTGCTCTCTTCCTTTGTGATATTATGACTTTCTGTAGTGGTGTTTTGTATATCTTTAGCTTTCTCTTTTGTGTAGCTACTGTAGGTTTTTGCCTTGTGGTTACCATGAGGCTTTAATAAAACAACTTACATTTATAACAGTCTAATTTAAGTTCTTAACAACTTAAGTTCAAATGCATCTAAAGCTCTACATTTTAATCTCCCCCCTGCCTCATTTTATGTTCTTGATGTCATATTTTATATTTTTATCTTATGTATCCCTTTCCTAATTATTGTAGTTATAGTTATTTTATTACTTTTGTCTTCTAACCTTCATACTAGCTTTACAAGTGATTAATTCACCATTTTACATTAGATTATTCCTAATTTTACTATATATTTACAGTGAGATTACTTCATATCTTTTCCTGTTACTAATTAGTGCCCTTTCTTTTCAGCTTAAAGAAGTCCCCTTAACATTTCTTTTAAGGACAGTTTAGTTATGATGAACATTTTTAGATTTTGCTATCTTGTCTTCAATTCTGAATGATAACTTTGCTGGGTAGAGTATTCTTAGTTTGAATATATTGTGCCACTTTCTTCTAGCCCACAAAGTTTCTGCTGAAAAATCTGATAGTCTTAGGGGGGTTTCCTTTATGTAACAAATTGATTTTCTCTTGCTGCTTTTAAGATTCTCCCTTTGTCTTTACTTTAGACATTTTAATTATGTGTCATGGTGTGGGTCTGTTTTGGGTTCATTTTACTTGCAATTTTCTGGATTCCTGGATCTAGATGTCTGTTTCCTTTCCCAGGTTAGGGAAGTTTGGGGCCATTATTTTTTCAAATAAATTTTCTGACACCTTTCTCTCTTCTCTTCTGGGGCCCCTATAATATGAATATTGGTATGCTCAATGTTGTTCTTTAAGTCCCTTAAGCTATCTTTACTTTTTGTCATCATTTCCTTTTGCTGCTCTGATTAGATAGTTTCACTGCCCTGTCTTTGAGTTGACTGATCCTTTCTTTAGCTTCATCTAGTCTGCTATTGAAATTTTCTAGTGTAGTTTTCAGTTCATTTATTAGATTCTTCTGTTCTATGACTACTATTTGGTACTTTCTTATATTTTCTATTCCTTTGTTGAAATTCTCACTGTGTTCATTCTTCTGAGTTTGTTGAACATCTTTATGACCATTATTTTGACTTCTTTATCAGGCAAATCAGTTATATTTGTTTCATTAAGAACTTGTTCTTAGGTGTGTTCTGCCTTTTAGAACACATTTTTCTGTTTCTTCTTTTTCCTTGACCCTCTGTGTTAGTTTCTATGTATTAGATAAAACACCCACCTCTCTCAGTCTTGAAGGAGTGTCCTCATGTAGGAGATGAACCTTATCGTTCAACCCTGCCCTAGCTCTTGGTTGCCTTTTTTGATTGTTCAAGCAGATTATTTTATTCTTAGTGACTCCCAGTAGTTGAGGCTGTCAGTGTCCTAAAGGGGAATAGCTCAGTCAGTACATAGATTCAAGCTGATGGAAGCCAGACCCTTAGGCAGCAGCTTTTGAAGTACACAAATATATATATGGTCTTATGTGACTCTATGCATAAGTTTCACTGGCCACAGGAGTCCTGGAATCTAAAGGCATCTTGTGGGTGGCAGTTGCAAAAATTGGGGTGCCAGATGAGTACACAAGGTCCTTTAGAAAAGATACAAGTGGCCTAGAGCAAGGCATAGAGAGAGCACAAACATGGAGTCCAGCAGCTTCTGTCCTTGGAATGCCCCTCTGTTAGGCCCTAAACATGTGACAAAGTAGAAGCCTGTTCCCCAGGCTGAAGAACCAGGAGAAGCGAATAGACCTCTATCACATAAAGACTGGGGATGTGTTTCAGTCTGCTGTCTGCACAGTGTCTTGGGAGTGGTAGCTTGCCAAGAACCATCTCTCTGTTTATTACCATCCCATGGAACTCAGGAAAGCAAGCCCTGCTGGCCATCAGAACCAGGCCATCAAGGGGCATTCCCTGGGGGGCAACCACAAAAACAAAAGCACCAGACATAAAAACTGGGCACCAGACACATGTAAGAGCCCTCCTCTTGGGGTGTGGCAGAGGGAGAACACAAAGATTGTGCCTGCCCTCTAATGTTTCTGGAGAAGATTACATTAAGCTCTTAGATGTCTGTTTAGTTAGAAACCTATCCCTCAGGCCGTAGCTTGAAGATAAGCTGGTAGGCCTCTTTCACAGAAAGACTGGGTGTCTCAGTCTGCTGCCTCTTGCTGTGCTCTGGGGGTGGCAGCCATGTAAGAACTCTTTCTCCATTGGTTACTATTTTTTAGGATTCTCAAGCTTGAGCTCCACTGGCCACCAGAGCCAGGCAATTAAACTTGGCAGGGTGCCAGAGAGGGTAAGCACTCCTTTCTAAGGGATAAAGGTGAGCTGAAGCATGGCAGAGAGAGAGCACAGAGATGTTGCCCGCCAGCCTCTGTCTCTGGAGAGTACCCTATCAGGCCTCTAGATGTGTATTAAATTGGATGCCTGCCCCTCTGGCTGATACTTTATGTGAAAGAGGCTTACTTGCTTGTCTTAAAGCCTGGGCTCCTCTCAGTTGACTGCCTCTGTGCTGGTTTCTGAGGCAAACGAATCTTGAGTCCACAAACTCTTTATGGGCTGTTTCTTGGTTTGCTATAGACTCATGGGTCTCATGGATGTGAGCCCCATTGATTTTAAAAGCTAGATGTTTTGGAGTTTATCTCTCAGATGAAGACTTTAAGAGTTGGGGTGCCTGATGTGGAGCTCAAACCCTTTCCTCCACAGGGAGAAGCTCTGGGTTTTGAGTTCTCTCCTGATTGTGGGTCACCACACTCAGTATGGAGTTTATGGTGAGACTGTCTCAGCCTCTCTTACCTGCATTTTTTTTTTTTTAATTTGCCCAGTGTATAGGGGTTGCTCAGGTAGTTTTTCATTTTCTTTCAGTGGAAGTTTTTCGATATGTAGCTACAGATCCAGTGTGCTCATGGGATGAGATGAGTTCAGGATCTTCTACATCAACATCTTGAACCAGAACCTGTACTTTGTCTTTGAGTTAGTGGAGCTAATATATACTTAAACTGAGCCAGAAATGTCAGTGTCTCCTCTCAGTTTCTAGTTCTCACTCTTGAAATCCTATTGGTCACCATTACCTACTTTCTAAATTGAACTATCGTGTATCCTGTACTCTTCACCACTACTGAGCCACCTTTATTTCAAGCATATAGATAACCTAACAGCTTTTTAATGCTTGTTCTGTTTCCACCATTGCCTCCTATTAGTCCATTTCCTATATTGCCATTTGAGTGATCTTTCAAAATTCAAATCTGATCAGACTAATTTCTTGCTTAAATTCCTTCAAGAAATTTTCAAAGCTGGAACATGAAATCCAGACTTTTAAAGTATTTCAGAAAAGTGTGATGATCTCAATACTGAGCCTCTCTTTTTCTCTTCCACCCTGTGATGACCTATGTGAATGGTTTTGGAGTTCTAGGAATACACAGTACTCTGCTCTACCTCTGTGGTTTGCTTTTGTTGCTCTCTCTGTGTGGAATAACCTTCTTCTTCCACTTCTGCTCCAGCATAACTCCTACATCTCCTATATGTTTTAACTCAGGTTTCTTTTCTTCTAGTACACTTTCCTGAAACATTGCAATCTTTGCCTCCAATCTGGGTTAATTGCCCCTCTTCTGTGCTTTCACAGTAGTTTGTATGTAACTTCTATATAGGCACACATCAAATTGTATTGTAATTGTCTGCTTGGTAGTATACTGTTTTGATATTTTAATCCAGACTTTCTCCCAATACTTGCCTTCTTATATTGTCTATACAATATATTATCTTTGCCTTTCTACCATTCAGTCAGTAGAATTGCTTTAAGGGGGGAACAATATACTTTAAAAAAGAATATGATTTTTAGTTGAAATTGCCTGAGATTTAGAATTAATAAAAAAGAAATTCTAGTGCAGAAGGACTTGGGGCATAAAAAATAGATTAGGAAGAAAAGTTGAGCAGTCAGACTACCTCTCCACCAGACTAAAGATTCTTTGGACTTGGTGGGTATGGGGTGAAGTGAGAAGAAATTTAGAGGAGAAATAAGAGAACCTTCAGACTTGAGTGTTCCCGAGAAGTGTCCAAGACCAGAGCCTGCCATGTGGCCTTTTATTTAGAAGTCTTTTTCAGGACCAATAGGAACGTAGAAAAAATGATTAGCATCTTCTGAGGGTGCCAGATATATTCTTTCTAGGTCTACCTTTTCAATGTTATTGAGAAAAATAGACACATAGTAACTTCATTTTTTAAAAATTAAAGCCAGGGTGATTATTTCTGAGGGGTGAACATAGAGGGGGATTCCTGCTAAAACCAGTTGGAACTGGTTTAGCCACAGAAACCTCAGAATGACCATGAAGCATGTGTAGTTCTTCTGAGGTCTTGCTACTGGCAAGACTTTTACCTAGGGATAGAGGACTCTTGTCTAAAAAAATGTATTTCATAAGATTTCAAGCAGATATTTTTGTGAGTTCTTTTAGAATGAAACAACTTTCTAATGTTCACTTCAATTATTTATTAGACACAAATATTAGGAAAGAGTAATATATAAACTGGTAATCTATTAATATTAACTTATACATTTTCCTCTATCACAATTTGTATGAGTTCACTGAGGTAGTATTCTATTTATGTATTTTCATGTACACCAAGAAATTAGCACATAAAAGACATTCTATAAATGTTTGTTGATTAATATAACTGGAAGTCCCTTAATTTATTATTTTCCATTAATTTTGATTCTTTTCATGTTGCCTGCTTTGTCTAGACAGACAGGTGACCCTCTTGTCACTGAGTTCTGTTCAGGAAGTTATTTTGACCCTGTGGACCCATGTGGATATTCCTAGGACCGTCTTGCTTGGCTTATTTTTAGCACAGAGTTTGGGAAACAGCTTTAGAGGCATATTTGAAAGAAAATATGTGGAAATAGAGCTGTTGGCATGACTAGAACATTAAGCAATCTTAAAATTAGTAGTAGATCTGCTGTGATGCAAATAGATGGATAACTGGGTGCTTCACCATGCTCTGAGGTCCAAGACCAAGGCAAGCCTGCATATTACCTGAAGCATCACTGCATCACACACCATTCATTTAAAAAAGCCTATACCACTCACACATCCCATCCATACATTGCCTGGTTGAATGCTTCTTTCCCAGGCTGTGTCAGTAGGGTGCAAAATAATCATTGGAGCCTAGAATTCAGATACAGGAACACATGGTCTTCAGGTAGCAGAGGTGACTTTTTAATACCATAGCAGCCTTTCTTGATTCTACAACCAAGAGCTTTGACTCTGGAATATAGTCAGTCAGGTATAAAAAGTTACCTACCTTAAAAGATGACAAATGTTAGAGTTAACTCCTTTGCCTAAGTCCAAAATCACGTGTAGGAAACTCATAGCCCTAAATAAAAATACACTCATTCTGTCTCTAGTTCAAGCTCAGCACTGTGCCTAGGATTGTAGATGAGGAAGGAAAAAAATGAAAATAGGTATCCTAGGACCAAAAGTAATACAAATTGAGAGGAGATGAAAAATGTTCTCAGACCAAGACTGAGAAATTCAGGAATATAGTCTCTTAGATATTTATTGTAATCTCCAAATAAAACAAGATAAACCCAAAGAACAAAAACCACTTTCTATACAGAATTCACATACAAACTTAATACCTAATAGAGCACATACAGTTCTTACACAATTAATTTTAATAAAGAGAATTAAAACTTCACAATGTGAATACACTTTATAGCGTTAAACCCAGACAAGAGCTCCTGTGGACACATGAAGAGTCATAATATTTGCTGTGCAGCAGTAGTGTTCAAATAAACATCACGATCACTATATGAAAGCATTAAGCTGTTACTCAATTTTTTCTCAAGAAGAGCTCCACAGTGCAGTCACTAAGAAGGAGCCGAAAGTGCCTGGTTACAAAGGAAGGTATTCATCTATGCACTTCCCCACACCCTTTATGGGAAACACAGAACCACAGAAAAATCTCTGGGCTCACATCTGCCTGGTTGACACTGGATTTGACAATGCCTTGTGGTTTGGTGCATGGGCAAAATGTCTAAATCTACTGTTCTTATGAGCTTCAGATTAATTTGTGTTTTGGGCCCGAGTCTGGGGCTGTTCAGCACAGAGGAATATGATGATACTGCAGCTTGCTTTCCTCATGGGGATAAAAACAGAGAGAACCAAACTGGGGTAATTTGTTGGGTTTCCGAGGGCCAGTCTTGTTCTCTGGAGGAAAACAATGATCTCTAGCTGCCAGCTCTGTCCCCCTTCCATTCAAGGGAACAAACTGTGACCTTTCCCATTTATTTGCCTGGCACAATCTCCTCTATCTAATTCTTTCTGGGATCATGTCTCACCTCTTCAATGGAGCCATTCTTGACTTTTCCTGTTTTTGTAGGTTTCACATTCTCTGTGCTCCTATAGCCTGACATAACATAGCATTTAGATCATATCCTGGTATTTCTTTCCTTGTTCTTCAGTCAGTAAGCTTATTAGAGGCCAGAGCCATACCTCTTCCATGTTTGATTCCCACAGCACTGAGTACATGGTATTCAGTAACTATTGATGACTAAATATTTAAACACACCCTTAAATTATCATTCTAATGTGGGCTACCTGCTTATATTTTTCTTTTTTTAAAATTTGGCACGAAGTAGTCTCTAACCTCCCTGTTTCACCCACCTCTACTTGACTTCTGTGGGTCCGAGAGCAGGCTATCACATGTAAAATAGGGCCACATATCGCTGGTAGTGGTCCAAAGCCATTTAATATGATTGGCACATTCTCACATGTCAATTTCAGGCAATTGCCATAGAGAGAACTGAAGGCTTCCTGTGATGTACAGAGGGCCATGGTCATCTAAAACCAACTGTTTTTCATCATTTTTAGTGAAAAACTCAACGTTTTTCCCAAGGGTATTATGATTTACTCTAACTAAATGAAAAGGCAAAACACAGTATTACAATGAGTGTTTTGCCTTAAAAATTAAAATGGGAGTTTAAGGTAGTTGTCCTACTTGAAACTTCATATACATAAATACATAGTTTTTGGTAATCCAGCAACCAGGCCTAATTTCTTGATTTTGTATCTCATTGAAGTTCTATGCCACCAATTATGAGATTAACCAAGGGAGTCTGAGGACGAATATATGAGTTTATGATGACATACCAAAGTGATTTAAGGATTCTGACTTGTTTCTCCTATATTATCAGTGTGGACAATTGAGAATTGAAAGTGAATATAATATTAGCAACAACCTAAAAAGACATCAATATTTTAGGATTCTCAGGATTGACAGTGTTAAATTTGCAAACCAAACACAAGGTTGAGTGACAATAAAATATACACAAAAATATGAGTGAAAATTCTTAGGAGACAGAACATGTGATCAACATTTCAGAGAAAAATAAAAATGACTTTTCCTTATGTGCATATTTTTTCTTAGGTTTCTAAATTAACCTCTTATAAAAGGCTTAAGGAAGATTCTGAATTAAAGAAGGGAATGCCTATATAAAATAAACTAACAGCCATTCTGTCTTGAAAATAAAATCCACAATTCTAAAAGGCAAAATTGACATATATTCCCAGATCCTAAATGTTTGGTCTTATAGGGGAAAAAAAAACATACCTTGAAGTAGGCACAGAGGAGTTTCACATGACACCAATAAGGTATTTACTGTATAAATTGTACCACTAGACAAATACAGCTACACGAAATAATCTGAGTAAGTCAAACAGCCATCAAAGCATCTCACACATTCATTATTATTCACTCTTTCACACTAGTTTATATACACTGAGTAAGTCATTAAATATTGCACTTATTGGCCCATGAACCCTCAATTCTGAGGTGTTGAAAAATAGAAAACAAATCTATTTTTATAACATATTTCATGCAACATTTAAGACATTTCAGTTCCACAAACACCATTAAGTAGTTGTACATTTGGACAGTTCAACGGTATCACATCACGTCTGACATTAACAATATATTAACAGGAATTACAGGAAATTTTCATTCAGCACATATCCTAGGGATGATGAGACAATGCATGGAAAACCGTCATACTGAAACAGCGTACAATCCCCAGATTTCACTTTTATGAGGCGTATGGAACCACTAGACAGATGTAATTTATGCTCACATCCCTGAAAGGCCAGGTGTCTGTGGCTCATGTACCATCTGCATCTTTAAGAATGGCATTCATGAACCTAAGCAACCTCTAGTGCCAAATAATATGACCATGGAAACATTTCCATCAAGAAATAAAGCCACAGCCAACTCTCAGTTGTCCACAATGAAGGAAAGTATGAACACAGGTGAATGAAATACACAGGTACCCCCCCCCCCAACCTCATTTCAGCAAGTAATGACCGGTTGAAACTCTACCACTAACTGTACTGATGGGAGGTAAATGGTGAAACTTGAGTCTCATTTCCTATTCTTGGTCCTGTCACTCTGTGAGGAGAGTGCTTTAAAAAACTGAGATGATAAAAAAAAATCAGGAAGTAGAAAAGAGAATTGTAAATAGAAAGCTCAATTTGTCCACTAGCTACATGGTCTGATCTTAATACCCGAACTCTGACAGAGGCTTTGAAATAATTTCTTTTCTCTAGAAGGTTTGCAAAATATATTCTCTCTATCCTCCCCTTTTAATGGGAATGAATTCTCTGCACAGAGGCAAATCAAATCAGTGTGAAGAATCTATTTTGTAGACCTTTTTAAGGGAAATGCCAGTTACAGTTGTTGGAGCATAGTAAAATCTCCCTTTTCCCTAGCACTGAGAAAGCACCATATATGGAAATTTTCCTTCATAGAAAAGGTATCTGTGTTTGAGTGTGTATGTGCTGGGAGGGGCAACACTCTCTGTGTGGCCCAAGTGTAAATATTTTAATCTACTTAAGTGAAGTATTTGACTAGAGTGTCAAGCATTCCTGTAAAGGTTTTTAAGAAAAAAACATTTATTTATGAAACAACAATAGGTGGATATATTTTAAACAAATTCTTTAGACCTGTTTTTGTCCCCTTAGAGGATATTGTATTTTTAGAACCTGGAACCCTTTAGGTTCACTGTAGAGATAATCAAGATGCCTTTTTTCCTGGTTATAAACGTCATCTTTTACTCAATTTTCCTAATTTGTTTCAGAATATAAAACAGGTTTTTGTCTTTAACTGGCTTTGATCAAAAAGTTATCTGAAATATAAAGGAATCTAAAAAGCTGACCCTGATTGTTCAGCTGATCAGAAAGAATTCACCATTTTACTGGTAGACCCCTAAAACACAGGTATTATACACAAAAGGGCAAAGCCAAGCAGATCTGGAGTGGCTGCATCTTCTAGGGGGTGATTAGAAAGGCCACATGGGTCTAGTTGCTCACATGGCAGCCTGACATGGCACACTGAGTGAGTACACACACAAAGGAACAAAGAGTTCTAGTTACCAGTCATGCAAACTATAATTTAGAGAGAGAGAGAGCATTCTTCAGACAGAAAGGCTACCTCCCAAGTATGCCACGCCAAAAATTCCTGATGGAGCATTCCAATAGTAGGTGGAAATTATTAAACACTTTTTGACCTAGAAGGGTTTTAATCATGACTTTAAGATTTATCTTAGTATTTCACATGCAGCTGCTACCTCAGCCTTGGGATAGCTTGGGAGAGTCTGGATACATTTTTAACATAGTCTCACAGATGCCACACAGTTGACTGAAGGATGGCACAGTATATCCTCACTGAGCACTAAGAGACACATTGGATAAAGTACATCAAAATGAGCCACTGATTACTGACTACCACGCTCCAAAATTAATGTTGCTTCATGGAAGTTCAGTTAACAGTAGACTGTATTTTACTTTAAAGCAAGAACATTGCATCCCTGAAAGTCTATCCTCAGTATAGATGTAGTTAAAATGGGAAGGTTAAATTAGTTCCTGAAAGATAACCAATGTGCTGAACCAAAGAGCTATTATTAATCTGGATAAGAGTTAAGTAGGTGAAATACATATTTGTTTGTTGAGTATGTAGATGTCTTGTATAATTGCGGTTGTAGTGGAATGCATAGTTCATATTTAACATAACGCTGAGGCTTTCTGCAGCAACCAAAGACATCATCATAGTTCCCATTCCAAATAAAAATCTTAGCATTTATTTACTAGGCGGGCAAAGGGATAATGATTTTAAGTTAAACTAAAGAGGTGGTTAGAAGTTTATCAAGGCAGTAGAGGTTGCTCAGCAGTGGCAATGAACTAATTCACTGTCTTAATTCTTCTTATAAGCCCATAGATATAATGCTAACTTGTAAACTGCCATCTTAGGACTTAAGAAACTTCATGCACCTTCTACATCCACTCACAACCCCAAAAGCTGAAATGCGGGTCCACTAAATGGCTGTTTTTGTTTGTTTGTTTGTTTTGCGGTACGCGGGCCTCTCACTGTTGTGCCTCTCCCATTGCGGAGCACAGGCTCCGGACGCTCAGGCTCATCGGCCAGGGCTCACGGGCCCAGCCGCCCCGCAGCATGTGGGATCTTCCCGGACCGGGGCACGAACCCGTGTCCCCTGCATCGGCAGGCGGACTCTCAACCACTGCGCCACCAGGGAAGTCCTAAATGGCTGTTTAGAGGAAATAATTTCCAGTCCAATTTTTCATTTACATTTAGAACAGAAAGGAATGTCCCCAAACCAAAGCTCTTGGAAGTATCTGCTCAAAACAATCAAGGTTTGATTATAAAAGTAATCGGAGGGATGGGGTGATGAGGAGAGGGGTGACAGAGGAAGAGAAATTTGTTCTTGAAACACTAATTGAGTTGCATCAAAGACAAAACATGGCTGTCTACAATTTACACACTAACACAAACATACACTTTGTAAGATGTCTCTGTTCTTTTGAATACAAATTTAGTTAGGCCATTAGTAAAAATGATCTGTGGTTATTTAAGCTGTTGGCAGACAGAATATGGGAGATATTGTATGCGTGTGTGTGTATACACATTTGTGTGCATGATGGCCTAAAGGGTGAAAAACCTTGGAACCACAGCATTATAAATAATATAGCTTGATGCCAATAGAAGTTTACTTAGTGAATCCTAGGCTGGTTCTTCTTTTGCCAAACTTGATTTTAAAACCAGGATCTCTTGATGAGATTAGGAGTCGAGAATTTTTCTCTCTTTTCATGTGCTTTACCGCAGGAGCATAGGTGCTCAATTCATTGAGCTCTGTGACGATCCTTTTTGGAAGCGTCTCACTTAGAAAATCACACTGGGGTAGGGGCTTCAGAACTGAGAATCAATTAGTAAGCCTCTACTTCCATTGAGGCTTGAAAAATAGAAATTATTGGATGTCCCTTGGCACTGACACCTGGGCCATTCTTGCATTCTGCTCCCGACTGGCACACAGTAGCTCAAGTCTGGTATGTTTGACACTGTGGAAGTGGGTACTTGGCTTAGGTCTTCTGGTTCTAGAGCCGTTTAATTTCAATGGCAATTAGCTCTTCAGGGAAGGAGTTTACAAGAGGGCAAAACTCAACTTTCTTTCCCATTTTCTACCCTCTCTGATTTTGCTTTCCATTTTACGATAATATGCATATCAATGTTCTTCTGAAAAAGCCATCTGAGACATCATATTGAGGTCCTTGACATCTGTACGTATGTATGTGAGATCAGGTCTGAGAGAGGATGCGAAGGTCTTCCTAGTTCTATTGCTTCATATTAGATTGTAAAAGTCAGCTTAACAGCTATATCATTTAACATGGCCATTTTCTAGACCATGTTAAAGAAATATTACAGTATCATGCAAACAGGTTTCTGTTGCAAACAAATCTGCTTTGATGGCCCCTGCCTTCTCTTTCTTCCCTTCACTTTAATTTCTGTGATTTTTGAAGCTAGTTGCCCCATTAAAATCTAATAAAGCATTAATGTCTTCTTGTCTTCACTAGGCTAAGGTCTACCTTGCAGAGTGCCAAAGTGAAGATTTATTGCCAATTAGTGGATCTTAGGCTAAGATGAGCAATAATAAGAATGTGGATATGCTTAAGACATCCCAAATGCTTTCTCCTGTAATTTTCATCTTCTAACTTACTAGTAATATATGTGACCTAGTTCCCTGACTTGCAGGCATTTATCCTCCAGAGATCTCTTTAGATATGCATCTTTCCCTATCAATATCCTTGCTCAAGAATCTTGCGCTCAATACTTTCATGGGAAGTGTCTCTGTTTTTGAAAAGAGAAAAAAATCTTTTACATGATCACCAAAAAAGGGGAAAGTTCACTTAATGGAACTGCCCTTCCAAATATGCCAATGTGTGCCTGCTGCCTTAAAGTCCTAGCCGTAAACAATGCTGGGTGGTGATACAGATGCTGTGTCTCTTTTCAGTCCTCACTTAGAATCGCTGGTGGGATTGGTTTGCTTGTTAATCATATATGGTCTTCAGGAAATCCAGGCGAAGGAATCTCTAGGAGAAAGAATCTGGGTGTTCAAATGGTTTCCTTTCTCCTCTCAAATTGCTTATGGCACCCTAAGATTTTTCTGTAACTCTCAGCTCCAAAGAGAGGTCTCTGAGTAACTTAAGCATGTTTAAAGGCTTACAGAATGGGGATACGCCTTAAAGGTATAAATACTTGGATTGAAAAGGATTAGCGATGATAATTGTCTTTTCCTCAATCTGAGAGCCATGGAGATACTGTTTAACTGATTTCTAGCCAGGTAAAAGAACCTAGGGAGGTGCGAGCAGAAGGCAATGTTTGGGGAAGCAAGCCTACATCCTATGGGAAGAGGTGCTCTAACAAGCTTCAACTTGACCTCTGTTCCAAGAGTTGGTAATTGTTCCAGAAAGTCGCGGTGGTATATGTCATGGGGGGGAGCTCAGGCCTTGGAATCCCACTGCTACTCATATCCTTCTTGGTTAAGACGCTTGTTACATAACACATTCAGCAGATACCTCTGTCTGTCAGTGCCCTCAAATATTCAGAATGTTGGGTGGTGCAGTCTTGGGTTAGGTATTCCTTATTTAAACATCTAAACTAAGACTACTGTTAAAATCTACTTCCAGTCAGGTAAATATTAATCTCTTGGTAAATTTGCAAGGGCCTTAAACAATTATTCAAGTTCTTTATAGTCAATGGTCTTCTCAGTTATAATAACACTGAAAAATAGATACCTTTCCTGAACAGTAAACCAACCACACCCATGACAGTCTCCCTAATCATGAGTAACATTTCCACTTGATTTTCGATTGAGAGTAAAGCAAATAAGGCCTCCTGAGATCTCGCCCTGCTCACACCACACACACAACCAATTTCTTGGTTATCATCCCTACAAGTGAATAGCATAATTTGAACCCGTAGCCCAAAACTCAGTTGTACTGAAATTATAATCAGAGGTCCCAGCAGTAGCTTAATCTAAGAAACCTGAAACAAAAAGAGCCTAGAAGACAAATAACAAATCACATGCAAACATCTGATGTTTATAGATGGATAGTCCTTACAAAGTTAAGATCACATATTTGTCACTTATTAACACCGGAAATCTCCCCGGAATTGAATGCATGTTTGAGCCACAGACATCAAAGATTTCCCTCAAATAATTATTAGGCAGTATAAATGAAGGCTAATTGACCATTTATAAATGCTATTTTTAGCAACCAACCCCTCTGGAGCTGCCTGTACCGGGACACTAACAGCCACAGTTGGGCTGCGGTGGGGGAGGGGTTTCCCTGAGCCTCGTGTTCTGCTTTGCAGCAGTGATGGCTGGATCTGTCTCCAAACTCTCGGACATTTTGTCGCAGATGATATCCACGAGACGCTCAAATGTCTGCTTCACATTAACATTATCCTTGGCACTTGTTTCAAAAAACTCAAAACCTGGAAGAAACACAAAGAAACACAGCTTGGTCACTTCATACTTCTGCGGAAATTAAATGGGACATGGTGATGGTAGGACAGCAGTGGCTGGTAGGTTTGGTTTGGGTGGGAGATGAGAGGCAGGATTGAACAAATGCTACCATCTTGCTATCCATTAACAAGAAGTATAAAGTCGAATTAGTGATGTTCACATCTTATTTTTCTCTAGACAAAAAAAAAAAAAAAAAAGCCTTGGCAAGAGTTAGTAAGGACGACATGAAGAATCCTTGACACAGTCTGTCTCTGCCATCTCTTCCTGCAACCCCTGGATCAGCATGCAGCCTCTTCTAATCTTTTCTAGGTCTGGGGTTATTTGGCATTTTTTTTTAATTTCCTCATTTCAGATTCTACCAAGATTATTAATTTTCATTTTTTCTTTAACTTCAGGCTTAGAAGACTTCATGTTCATATTCTGCTGTGAAAGGGACTCCCAAACTCCAACATAATGCAGCTCTAACTTTTTCCATGTCTGTCCTACTGCTGCCTAGTAAAGTGTTTGAGGGTAGGCCTTTGGTAAATTTCCAGTATTTAACTGGACATAAGGTGGCACTAAAGAATCATTGGATTTACCCTAAGCGAGCTCCAGCCTCCTTTAGGAAATTTGAGTGGTGTTAGCCTAACAGCCCTCCAGGGCTTTGTATACCATTGCAGCTAGCTACTGGTGCTGATTTTTCCATATCTTCTGTTACCTGTCAGCAGCAATGTTTTATCAACATCTGGGAAAGGACACGATAAATTTCAAATAAGCTGCCAGAAGTGCAAGAAGTTACAAAAAAATGCAGTGGCAGTTTCACGCATCGACTGATGTGTCACTGTACCTGGGTAGAAGCAGCCTTAGTAGGCTGCTCTGTACACAGCCTTGTCACTATTGTTTGCATTCACATTCCACGGGCTGAGCTTGCCAGTCAGTTGCCATGACAACCTCCCCACTAGGCCAGCCAGAGATTGCTCTGGTCCATCCAGGGAATGTTGATTTAGGATGTATTGGGTTGAACACAGAAATGCTGTCCTAATCCATTCTGAATTTTACACCCTATAAATCCTCTGGTTACATCTGGCCCTATCTCTGAGGAGCCACATGGATTCAGAATGATTAAATCATGTGATTTCATCCCAGCTCCTGGGGCCAAAAGAGGAAAAAATGGATTAATATTTTGAATCCATGTCAAAATCGCTCTCATGAGCTAGAAATACTTATTTTCTTAAGCAGTATTGAAGATAAACAACAAAAAGCAATTTTCGTGAATTAAAATTTAGTTAAGATAGATGATGATCTCTGAGCTCGAATTTCTTTAGTTACTGTGTATTCTGTTAAAATCCGAGTGAGTAACCGCAGGATTTGAGCTGAAGGAGCGAGCATGAGTTAAGCCAGGTTCTATAAAATAGAGAATATTTCAAGCCCTCTTTGCCTTGTATTTATTTCCCTTGCATTTGTCTCTCTGGACAGTGTTTATATAGCTCTCTTAAATTCCTAATTTCTTTACAAAATTCTGGCATTAACAGAATTCTCTTTTCTAATGTTTGCAATCTATAGGGCTAGATCGTTCACCTTTCAGCAATTTGATCCAGATCTTGGAAAGCACAATTGCTTAGAATCCATACTTGCCTAGATGTCAGGACTATTTGCATCCTTGTGGGGATTTTCTCAGTGTTAACAGGAGGGTGCTTTAAGTCACAAGATACCAAAACCCCACTGAAATCAAGATCCCTAAATGAGATTTTGTGATAAATTATGGGATTTTTTTTTCTCCAAAGGTTTCACTTTTCTCTCATCGCTTCTGCTGACACATCTTTTATTTATTAGCATGATTTGGGGGAAGGCACTGAACTTGAAGGGTATCATAAAAGATTTGGCCATTGTAAAACAAACCACAGTAATCCGTGCAAACCTTTATCAAATGTGATTCTTTTAATCTGGGCTTAGAGACACACAATGCTGCTGGTGTACAACTTAAGGTCAGTAAAATGATCCTTGAGCCCAGGAGCCAGAATGCTCTGTGTCTTGACCTTAACCTGGAACCCCAGGAAGAGAACACCATATTATAACAGCCCTCCATTTATCCAGCATGGCTGGAGAAGGAGATGCCATAATGTGGTGAGAGGGATGGATTGTCAGATGGGAGATTTAGCCATAGGAGCAATACTTACTGGCTTTGTGACCATGGGAAAGTCATGTTTTTATTCTTATGTTCTTTATTTATGACATTTGTCTTACATTAGGCTCAAATGAGAAAATATATGTAAAAGTGCCAAGCAAACCAGAAAATGTTATTATATAATTATACAATAACTATATAATTAAATACTATTATTATAACAACAATAATAGTAAGAAACTAACATTTGGGAGGTTACTGTAGAACAGGTGCTATTTAAAACACTGTATCTGTAAGGTAGGTGCCAGTATTTTCTCCAAATTATTGATAAGGAAATAGAGGCACAAAATGGCTGAGTACTTTGCTCATTTACTTGATCAGCCAGTAGTGGCAAAGCTGGCATTTGAACTAAACCTGAACACTCTCCTCCTCCTTCAGATACTCTGCAAAGCCTACTGTTTGGTTCCAGTTGAACTGGAAGTTCTATGTTAAGTAATACAACAAACTTTCATCAATTTACATAGTTAGTGATTAACTAGATTTAACACTCCGGGTGAAACATATGAAACATCTTTTCTTAATGATTCCAAAGGTACTCTGGTATTTTGTGCTGCTTAAGGTTCATCAAGGTGGCCATCAGGACAGCTATATGTCTATAGAGAAATATGTGAAAGGTTCTGGAAATTAGGCCTCCTCTCATTGACCACATGTGCTGTTGGTCATAAAATGAGATATTCAGGATCAAACTCAACATCATTATTTTAGCATATAGTTGTTTGGATTCAGGGCAAAGCAAGTTTACTGTGCAATAAATGATTCTCCATCCTGGGGAATCAGTATCTACAACCAAGCAACTCTATGTGCGACCACACTCCACACCTATGGGTGTCCATGGTGTTTAAAGCTCATGAACTAAATTGTAACCACAAATTCAAACACTTCAGCCTACTTCAGCCTTTATTCTTCTATTGAGTCATTGTTGGGTTTTATGGCCATTACCTACCAATGTATCATACTAAATTCAACTATAGCAGCATGACCTTGTTCTTAGAAATATTTAACCTCCCATTCATACACACGAACATCAGTGGAAAGCCAGCACTTCAGCCAGTGATCCCTAGGAAACAGTCTTTTTCATAAAACTTTGAAGATCATTTCCAATTTACTAGGTAGGACAGCGTGATTTGGCAGATCAAATAAGTAGCCCAAGGTCACAGAGCAAGCTGATTGTGAAGGGTGACAGAGATCTCCTAATAAATAGGTTGCTGACTTAGCCTACAGTCTTGGACACCTGTCCCTCAGACTATATCATCCTGTATTAATAATTGCAGCATACACATGTTTTCATCAACAAATCAGTGAACACTTTCAGTTGATCACAGAAGCACTAATCATCCATTCTAATTTCTCTCTGGCACAGACAGCAATGTTCCAAGCTGGATAAGCCTTGCACCATGGTTCAGAACATCTTTTTTTAATAAACATTTATTGGACTATAAGTTGATTTACAATGTTGTGTTAGTTTCAGGTGTACAGCAAAGTGATTCAGTTACATACATACATTCATTCTTTTTCAGATTCTTTTCCCGTATAAATTATTAAGAATATTAAGTAGAGTTCTTGCTGGTTATCTCTTTTATATATAGTAGTGTATATGTTAATCCCAAACTCCTGATTTATCTGCCACCACCATATTTCTCCTTTGGTAACCATAAGTTTGTTTTTGAAATCTGTGAGTCTGTTTGTTTTGTAAATAATTTCATTTGTATTTTTTTAGATTCCACATGTAAGTAATATCAACAGATATTTGTCCTTCTCTAAGTGTCTTACTTAGTATAATAATCTCTAGATCCATCCATGTTGCTGCAAATGGCATTATTTCATTCTTTTTTATGGCTGAGTAATATTCCACTGTATATATGTATCACATCTTCTTTATCCATTCCTCTGTCAATGGACAGTTAGTTGCTTCCATGTCTTAGCTATTGTAAATAGTGCTGCAATGAACATTGGGGTACATGTATCTTTTCAAATTATGGTTTTCTCTGGAAAAAACACAGGAGTGGGATTGCTGGCTCATATGGCAGCTCTATTTTTAGTTTTTTAAGGAACCTCCATACTGTCCTCCATAACAGTTGTACCAATTTGCATTCCCACCAACAGTCTAGGAGGGTTCCCTTTTCTCCACATCCTCTCCAGCATTTACTGTTTGTAGATATTGTAATGTTGGCCATTCTGACCATTGTGAGGTGACATTGTAGGTTTGATTTGCATTTCTCTAATAATTAGTGACGTTGAGCATCTTTTCATGTGCTTTTTGGCCAACTGTATGTCTTCTTTGGAGAAATGTCTATTTAGATCATCTGTCCATTTTTTGACTGGGTTTTTGGTTTTTTGATATAGAGCTGTATGAGCTGTTTGTATATTTTGGAGATTAATCCCTTGCTGGTTGCTCCATTTGCAAATATCTTCTCTCATTCTGTGTGTTATCTTTTCACTTTATGGTTTTCTTTGCTGTGCAAAAGCTTTTAAGTTTAATTAGGTCCCATTTGTTTATTTTTGTTTTCATTACTCTAGGAGGTGGATCCAAAAAATACTGCTGTGATTTATGTCAAAGAGTGTTCTGCCTATGTCTTCCTCTAAGAGTATTATAGTGTCCAGCCTTACATTTAGGTCTTTAATCAATTTTGAGTGTACTTTTGTGTATGGTGTTAGTGTTCTAATTTCATTCATTTATGTGTAGCTGTCAAGTTTTCCCAGCATCACTTATTGAAAAGACTGGCTTTTCTCCATTGTATATTCTTGCCTCCTTTGTCGTAGATTAATTGACCATAGATGCAAGGGTCTATTTCTGAGCTTTCTATCCTGGTCCATTGACACAGCAATTTGTCTTTGCACCAGTACCATACTGCTTTTTATTTTCTTCTGATTTTATTTATTTTTTTGGCTGCATTGGGTCTTTGTTGCTGTGCATGGGCTTTTCTCTAGTTGTGGAGAGTGGGGAGTACTCTTCGTTGCCATGTGGGCTTCTCATTGCTGTGGAGCATGGGCTCTAGGCGCGCAGGCTTCAGTAATTGTGGAATGCAGGCTCAGTAGTTGTGGCACATGGGCTTAGTTGCTCCATGGCATGTGGGATATTCCCAGACCAGGGATTGAACCTGTGTCCCCTTCATTGGCAGAAGGATTCTTAACCACTGTGCCACCCAGGGAAGTCCCTACCATACTGTTTTGATCACTGTAGCATTATAGTATAGTCTGAAGTCAGGGAACCTGATTTCTCCAGCTCAGTTTTTCATTCTCCAGAATGCTTTAGCTATTTGGGGCTTTTTGTGTTTCCATACAAATTTTAAGATTTTTTTGTTCTAGATCTGCAAAAAAAGCCATTGGTAATTTGATAGGGATTGCACTGAATTGGTAGATTGCACTGGGTAGTATAGTCATTTTGACGATATTGATTCTTCCAATCCAAGAACATGGTGTGTCTTTCCATCTGTTTGTCTTCAATTTCTTTCATCAGCATGTTATAGTTTTCAGAGTACAGGTCTTTTGCCTCCTTAGGTAGGTTTAGTCCTAGGTATTTTATTCTTTCTCATGTGATGATAAATGGGATTGTTTCCTTAATTTCTCTTTCTGATCTTCCATTGTTAATGTATATAAATGCAAGAAATCCCAGTGTATTAATTTTGTACCCTGCCGCTTTACCGAATTCATTGATGAGCTCTAGTAGTTTGCTGGTAGCATCTTTAGGATTTTCTATGTATAGTATCATGTCTTCTGCAAACAGTTTTACTACTTTTCCAATTTGGATTCCTTTTATTTCTTTTTCTTCTCTGATTGATATGGCTAGAACTTCCAAAACTATATTGAATAAAAGTGGTGAGAGTGGGCAACCTTGTCTTGTTCCTGATCTTAGAGGAAATGCTTTCAGTTTCTCACCATTGAGAATGATGTTTGCTGTGGGTTTGTCATATGTGGCCTTTATTATGTCGAGGTAGGTTCCCTCTATGCCCACTTTCTGGAGAGTTTTTAATAATAAATGGGTGTTCAATTTTGTCAAAAGATTTTTCTGCATCTACTGAGATTATCATATGGTTTTTCTCCTTCAGTTTGTTAATATGGTGTATCATATTGATTGATTTGCGTATATTAAAGAATCCTTGCATCCCTGGGATAAATCACAATTGATCATGATGTATGATCCTTTTAATGTGTTGATGAATTCGGTTTTAATGTGTTGCTGGATTCGGTTTGCTAGTATTTTTATTGAGGATTTTTGCATCTATGTTCATCAGTGACATTTCCCTGTAATTTTCTTTTTTTGTGGTATCTTCATCTGGTTTTGGTATCAGGGTGATGGCAACCTCAAAGAATGAGCTTGGGAGTGTTCCTTCATCTGATATTTTTTGGAAGAGTTTGAGAAGGATAGGTGTTAGTTCTTCTCTAAATGTTTGATAGAACTTGCCTGAGAAGCCCTCTGGTACTGGGCTTTTGGAAGATTTTTAATCACAGTTTCAATTTCAGTGCTTGTGATGGGTCTGTTCACAGTTTCTATTTCTTCCTGGTTCAGTCTTGGAAGGTTGTACCTTTCTAAGAATTTGTCCATCTCTTCTAGGTTGTCCATTTTATTGGCATATAGTTGTTTGTACTAATTCTTATGATACTTTGTGTATCTGTGGTGTCAGTTGTATCTTATTTTTCATTTTTTTTTAACATCTTTACTGGAGTATAATTGCTTTACAATGGTGTATGAGTCTCTGCTGTATAAAAAAGAGAATCAGCTATATGTATACATATATCCCCATATCCCCTCCCTCTTGCATCTCCCTTACACCCTCCCTATCCCACCCCTCTAGGTGGTCACACAGCACTTAACTGATCTCCCTGTGCTATGCAGCTACTTGCCACTACTATCTATTTGATATTTGGTAATATATATGTCCATGCCACTCTCTCACTTTGTCCCAGCTTACCCTTTCCCCTCCCAGTGTCCTCAAGTTCATTCTCTATATCTGCTTCTTTATTCCTGTCCTGCCCCAAGGTTCTTCAGGACCATTTATTATTATTTTTTAGATTCCATATATATGTGTTAGCATACGATATTTGTTTTTCTCTTTCTGACTTACTTCACTCTGTATGACAGTCTCTAGGTCCATCCACCTCACTACAAATAACTCAATTTCATTTCTTTGTATGGCTGAGTAATACTTCATTGTATATATATACCACATCTTCTTTATCCATTCATCTGTCGATGGACACTTAGATTGCTTCCACGTCCTGGCTATTGTAAATAGAGGTGCAGTGAACATTGTGGTACATGACTCTTTTTGAATTATGGTTTTCTCAGGGTAGATGTCCAGTAGTGTGATTACTGGGTCTTATGGTAGTTCTATTTTTACTTTTAAAGGAACCTCCATACTGTTCTCCATAGTGGCTGTATCAATTTACATTCCCACCAACAGTGCAAGAGGGTTCCCTTTTTCCCACACCCTCTCTAGCATTTATTGTTTGTGGATATTTTGATGATGGCCATTCTGACTGGTATCAGGTGATACCTCATTGTAATTTTGTTTTGTATTTCTCTAATGATTAGTGATGTTGGGCATCCTTTCATTTGTTTGTTGGTAATCTTTATATCTTTGGAGAAATGTCTTTTTAGGTCTTCTGCCCATTTTTGGATTGGGTTGTTTGTTTTTTTGATATTGAGTTGCATGAGCTGCTTGTATATTTTGGAGATTAATCCTTTGTCAGTTGCTTCGTTTGCAAATATTTTTTCCTGTTCTCAGTGTTACCTTTTCATCTTGTTTATGGTTTCCTTTGGTTTCCTTTGCTGTGCAAAAGTTTTAAGTTTCACTAGGTCCCACTTGTTTAGTTTTGTTTTTATTTCCATTTCTCTAAGAGGTGGGTCAAAAAGGATCTTGTGATTTATGTCATAAAATGTTCTGCCTATGATTTCCTCTAAGAGTTTTATAGTGTCTGGCATTACATTTAGGTCTTTAATCCATTTTGAGTTTATTTTTGTGTCTAGTGTTAGGGAGTGTTCTAATTTCATTCTTTTACATGTAGCTGTCCAGTTTTCCCAGCACCACTTATTGAAGAGGCTGTCTTTTCTCCATTGTATATCCTTGCCTCCTTTGTCATAGATTAGTTGACCATAGGTGCATGGGTTTATCTCTGGGCTTTCTATCTTGTTCCATTGATCTATATTTCTGTTTCTGTGCCAGTACCATACTGTCTTGATTACTGTAGCTTTGTAGTATAGTCTGAAGTCATGGAGCCTGATTCCTCCAGCTCCATTTTTCTTTCTCAGGATTGCTTTGGGTATCAGGATCTTTTGACTTTCCATACAAATTGTGAAATTTTTTGTTCTAGTTCTGTGAAAAAATGCCATTGGTAGTTTGATATGGATTGCATTGAATGTGTAGATTGCTTTGGGCAGTACATTCATTTTCACAGTGTTGAGTCTTCCAATCCAAGAACATGGTATATCTCTCCATCTGTTTCTATCATCTTTAATTTCTTTCATCAGTGTCTTATAGTTTTTGCATATAGGTATTTTGTCTCTTTATGTAAGTTTATTCCTAGGTATTTTATTCTTTTTGATGCAGTGGTAAATGGGAGTGTTTCCTTAATATCCCTTTCAGATTTTTCATCATTAGTGTATAGGAATGCAAGAGATTTCTGTGCATTAATTTTGCATCCTGCTACTTTACCAAATTCATTGATTAGCTCTAGTTTTCTGGTAGCATCCTAAGGATACTCTATTATATATAGTATGATGTCATCTGCAAACAGTGACAGCTTTACTTCTTTTCTGATTTGGATTCCTTTTATTTCTTTTTCTTCTCTGATTACTGTGGCTAAAACTTCCAAAAGTATGTTGAATAACAGTGGGGAGAGTGGCAACCTTGTCTTGTTCCTGATGTTAGAGGAAATGTTTTCTGTTTTTCACTGTTGAGAACAATGTTGGCTGTGGGTTTGTCATATATGGCCTTTATTATGTTGAGCTAGGTTCCCTCTATGCCTACTTTCTGTAAGGTTTTTTTATCATAAATGCTGTTGAATTTTGTCAAAAGCTTTTTCTGCATCTATTGAGATGATCATATGGTTTTTCTCCTTCAATTTGTTAATATGGTGTATCACATTGATTGATTTGCATATACTGAAAAATCCTTGCATTTCTGGGATAAAGCCCACTTGATCATGGTGTATAATCCTTTTAATGTGTTGTTGGATTGTATTTACTAGTATTTGGTTGAGGATGTTTGCATCTATGTTCATCAGGGATACTGGCCTGTCGTTTTCTTTTTTTGTGATACCTTTTTCTGGTTTTGGTATCAAGGTGATGGTGGCCTCATAGAATGAGTTTGGGAGAATTCTCCCCTCTGCTATATTTTGGAAGAGTTTGAGGAGGATAGGTGTTAGCTCTTCTCTAAATGTTTGATAGAATTCACCTGTGAAACCATCTGGTCCTGGGCTTTTGTTTGTTGGAAGATTTTAATCATAGTTTCAATTTCAGTGCTCGTGATTGCTCTGTTTATATTTTCTATTTCTTCCTGGTTCAGTCTCAGAAGGTTGTGCTGTTCTCAGAATTTGTCCATTTCTTCCAGGTTGTCCATGTTATTGGCATATAGTTGCTTGTAGTTGTCCATGTTATTGGCATATAGTTGCTTGCAGTAATCTCTCATTAACCTTTGTATTTCTGCAGTGTCAGTTGTTACTTCTCCTTTTTCATTTCTAATTTCATTTCTAATTCTATTCTACCACTGCATCATATTCTATTCTATCTTTTTTTCTTGATGAATCTGGCAAATGGTTTGTCAATTGTTTATCTTCTCAAAGAACCAGCTTTTAGTTTTATTGATCTTTGCTATTGTTCATTTCTTTTATATTTTTTTCTGATCTGATCTTTATGATTTCTTTCCTTCTGCTAACTTTGGGGTTCTTTATGTTCTTTCTCTAATTGCTTTAGGTGTAAGATTAAGTTGTTTATTTGAGATTTTTCTTGTTTCTTGAGGTACGGTTGTATTGCTATAAACATCTTCCTTAGAACTGCTTTTGCTGCATCCCATAGGTTTTGGGTCATTTTGTTTGCATTGTCATTTGTTTGTAGGTAGTTTTTGATTTCTTCTTTGATTTATTCAGTGATCTCTTGCTTATTTAGTAGTGTATTGTTTAGCCTCCATGTGTATGTATTTTTTATAGATTTTTTCCTGTAATTGATAACTAGTCTCATAATGTTGTGGTTGGAAAAGATTCTTGATACAATTTCAATTTTCTTAAATTTATCACTTGGTTTGTGACCCAAGATATGATCTATCCTGGAGAATGTTCCATGAGCACTTGAGAACAAAGTGTATTCTGTTGCTTTTGGATGGAATGTCCTATAATTATCAATTAAGTCCATCTTGTTTAATGTATCATTTAAAGCTTGTGTTTCCTTATTTACTTTCATTTTGGATGATCTGTCCATTGGTGAAAGTGGAGTGTTAAAGTCCCCTACTATTATTGTGTTACTATTGATTTCCCCTTTTATGGCTTTTTAGCATTCTCCTTGTGTATTGAGGTGCTCCTATGTTGGGTGCATAAATATTTACAATTGTTTATCTTCTTCTTGGATTCATCCCTTGATCATTATATAGTGTCCTTCTTTGTCTCTTGTAATAGTCATTATTTTAAAGTCTATTTTGTCTGATATGAGAATTGCTACTCCAGCATTCTTTTGATTTCCATTTGCATGGAATATCTTTTTCCATCACCTCACTCTGTCTGTATGTGTCCCTAGGTCTGAAGTGGGTCTCTTGTAGACAGCATATATATGGGTCTTGTTTTTGTATCCATTCAGCCAGTCTATGTCTTTCAGTTGGAGCATTTAATCCACTTACATTTAAGGTAATTTTGGATATGTATGTTTCTATTACCATTTTCTTAATTGTTTTGGGTTTGTTATTGTAGCTCTTTTCCTCCTCTTGTGTTTCCTGCCTAGAGAAGTTCCTTTAGCATTTGTTGTAAAGCTGGTTTGGTGGTGCTGAATTCTTAGCTTTTGCTTGTCTGTAAAGTTTTTAATTTCTCCATCAAATCTGAATGAGATCCTTGCTGGGTAGAGTAATCTTGGTTGTAGGCTTTCCCTTTCATCAGTTTCATTATGTCCTGCCACTCCTTTCTGGCTTGCAGAGTTTCTGCTGAAAGATCAGCTGTTAACCTTATGGGGATTCCCTTGTGTGTTATTTTTCTCTTCCTGCTTTTAATATTTTTTCTCTGTATTTAATTTTTGATAGTTTGATTAATATGTGTCTTGGCATGTTTCTCCTTGGATTTATCCTGTATGGGAATCTCTGTACTTCCTGGACTTGGTTGGCTATTTCCTTTCCTATATTAGGGAAGTTTCCTATATTAGGGAAGTTTCAAGTATTTTCTCAGTCCCTTTCTTTTTCTCTTCTTCTTCTGGATGCTATAATTTGAATGTTCGTGTGTTTAATGTTTTCTAAGAGGTCTCTGAGACTGCCCTCAATTCTTTTCATTCTTTTTTCTTTATTCTACTCTGCAGCAGTTATTTCCACTATTTTATCTTCCAGGTCACTTATCCGTTCTTCTGTGTCAGTTATTCTGCTATTGATTCCTTCTAGATAATTTTAAATTTCATTTATTGTGCTGTTCATCATAGTTTGCTCTTTAGTTCTTCTAGGTCCTTGTTAAACGTTTCTTATATTTTCTCCATTTTATTTCCAAGTGTTTGGATCACTGTTGCTATCATTACTCTGAATTCTTCTTCAGGTAGGCTGCCTGTTTCCTCCTCATTTGTTTGGTCTGGTGGGTTTTTACCTTGCTCCTTCATCTGCTGTTTCTCTGCCTTCTCATTTGCTTAACTTACTGTGTTTGGGGTCTCTTTTTGCAGGTTGCAGGTTCGTAGTTCCCATTGTTTTTGGTGACTGCCCCCAGTGGCTAAAGTTGGTTCAGTGGGTTGTGGAGGGGACTGGTGCCTGTGTTCTGTTGGATGAGGCTGGATCTTGTCTTTCTGGCAGTCAGGGCTACATCCGGAAGTGTGTTTTGGGGTGTCTGTGAACTTAGTATGATTTTAGGCAGCCTCTCTGCTAATGGGTGGGGTTGTGTTCTGTCTTTCTAGTTGTTTAGCATGGGATGTCCAGCACTGGAACTTGCTGGTCATTGAGTGGAGGTGGGCCTTAGGGTTGAGAGAGAGACATCTCTGGGAGAGCTCTTGCTGATTGATATTATGAGGTGCTGGGAGGTCTCTGGTGGACCAGTGTCCTGAACTCTGCTCTCCCACCTCAGAGGCCTCACACCCAGCCAGAGCACCAAGACCCTGTCAGCCACACGGCCAGGTATGTGGGGAGTTTCTTGCCTTTTGGGTAGTCTGAGGTCTCTGTCAGTGTTCTGTAGGAGCTGTTCTGCATGTAGATGTATTTTTGTAGAGGGAGTTGATCTCCATGTCTTAATCCTCCGCCATCTTGAAGGTCCTCCCTCATTTCTATTTTTATTGATTTGAGCCCTCTCTCTTTTTTCCTTGATGAGTCTGGCAAAAGGTTTATTGATTTTGTTTGTCTTTCCGAAGAGCCAGCCTTCATTGATCTTTTGTACTGTTTTCTTCATTTCTATTTCATTTATTTCTGCTCTGATCTTTATGATTTCTTTCCTTCTACTAACTTTGGGTTTTGTTTGTTCTTCTTTCTCTAGTTGCTCTAGATGTAAGGTTAGGTTGTTTGAGATTTTTCTTTTTTCCTGAGGTGAGGTTGTATTGCTATGAACTTCCCTTTTGGAATTGCTTTTTTGCTGCCTCTGATAGGTTTTGGATCATCATGTTTTCATTGTCGTCTGTCTCTAGGTACTTTTTTGATTTCCTCTTTGATTTCTTGAGTGATCCATTGGTTATTTAGTAGCATATTGTTTAGCCTCCATGTGTTTGTTTGTGTTTTTTACAGTTTCTTTTTCCTGTAATTGATTTCTAATCTCATAGGGTTGTGGTTGGAAAAGATGCCTGATATGATTTCAATTTTCTTAAATTCATCAAGGCTTGATTTGTGGCCCAAGATATGATCTATCCTGAAGAACGTTTCATGTGCACCTGAGAAGAATGTGTATTCTGCTGCTTCTGGATGGAATGTTCTACAAACATTAAGTCCATCTGGTCTAATGTGTCATTTAAGGCCTGGGTTTCCTTATTGATTTTCTGTGTGGATGGTTTGTCCATTGATGAAAGTGAGGTGTTAAAATCCCCCACTACTATTGTGTTACTGTTGATTTCTCCCCTTATGGCTATTAGCATTTGCCTTATATATTGAGGTGCTCCTACGTTGGGTGCATACATATTTACAATTGTTTATATCTTCTTCCTGGATTGATCCTCACTTGTTCATTATGTAGTGTCCTTTGTGTCTTACAACAGTCTTAATTTTAGTCTATTTTGTCTGATATGAGTATTGTTACATCAGTTTTCTTTTGATTTCCATTTGCATGGAATATCTTTTTCCATACCCTCACTTTCAGTCTGTATGTGCCCCTCAGTCTGAAGTGAGTCTCTTGTAAGACAGCATATATACAGGTCTTGTTTTTATATCCCTTCAGCCAGTCTATGCTTTGATTGGAGCATTTACATTTAAGGTAATTACTGATATGTATGTTCTTATTGCCATTTTGTCAATTGTTTTGGATTTGTTTTTGTACGTCTTTTTTCTTTCAGTTGTACATCTTTTTTCTTCCAGTACCCTTTTGTTCTCTTGTGATTTGATGACTATCTTTAGTATTAGATTTGGATTCCTTTTGTGTGTGTGTATCTATTGTATATTTTTGGTTTGCAGTTCCCATGAGGTTTTGGTATAGCAGTCTATATATAAACAAGAGTGTTTTAAGTTACTGGTCTCTTAATTTCCAATGCATTTCCAATATCCTGCATTTGTACTCTCCTCTTCTGACGAATGCTGGGTTTGATATCCTATTTTTGTGTGGATGATTTCCTGCCTTTACTGGTGAGCTTTTCCATTAGTAATTTTCTTGTTTCTAATTATGGCCTTTATTTCCCCCACCTAGAGAAGGTCTCTTAGTGTGTGTTGTTAGGCTGGTGTGGTGGTGCTGAATTCTCTTAGCTTTTGCTTGTCTGTAAAGCTTTTGAGTTCTCTGTCGAGTCTGAACAAGAGCCTTGCTGGGTAGAGTATTCTTGTCTGTAGGTTTTTCCCTTTCATCACTTTAAATATATCATGCCACTCCCTTCTGGCTTACCGTGTTTCTGCTGATAACCTTATGGGGTTCCCTTGTGTGTTAATTTTACTATTTTCTCTTTGTTTTTAATTTTTGTCAGTTTGATTAGAATGTGTCTTGGTGTTCCTCCTTGGGTTTATCTTGTATGGGACTCTCTATACTTCCTGGACTTCTGTGACAGTTTCTTTTCACATGTTAGGGAAGTTTACAGCTATAATCTTTTCAAATATTTTCTCAGGCCCTTTCTCTCTCTCTTCTCCTTCTGGCATCCCTATAATGTGAACAGTGATGCATTTCATGTTGTCCCAGGGTGAGGCAGCAGAGAGAGGTGGTACAAACCAGATTTCACTCTTCTGCCCAAGGGATGTGATCCTACACCCTAACATCATACCAGTAGAAGGATACCTGCAGTAGAATCACCTGAAACACTTAAGAGCTTTTAAACTTCACCCCCAGACATACTGGAATTGTGAGGAGGAGAAGGGCCTTGAATATGCCCTTTAAATAGCTCCTTAGGTGGTTTCTTATGCACATGAAAGGTTAAGATTCACTAGCCTCTCTACACCCATGTTCATTACAGCATCATTCACAATAGCCAAAAGGTGGAAGCTAACCCAAGTATCCATCAACTGATGAATGGATAAACAAAATGTGGTATATACATACACTGGACTATTATTCAGCCTTAAAAGAAATTCTGACACATGCTACAACATGTATGAATCTTGAAATCATGCAATGTGAAATAAACCAGTCACAAAGAAGTCAAATTCAGAGAGACTGAAGGTGGAGGGCCAGAGTCTGAGGGAGGGAAAAACTGTTGTCATTTAGAGTTTCACTTTTGCAAGATGTTCTGGGGATTGGTTGCAAAACAAAGTGAATACATGCTGAACTGTTCACTTAACATAAAATTTACCATGTTAGCCATTTTTATGTGTATTTTACCAAAATTTAAAAAAAATCATAGTGATAAATGCCTCTATTAAGAAACAAGAAGAATCTCAAACTTAATACCTCACTACCTCAAGAAACTAGAAAAAGAAGAACAAAGTCCAAAGTTAGCAGAAGGAAGGAACTGACAAAGATCAGAGTTGAAATGAATGAAGTAGCAACAAACAAAAAGTAATAGCTGGTTCTCAGAAGAGATAAGCAAAATTGACAAACCCATAGCTAGACCTTCCAAGAAAAAAGAGAACTCAAACCAGAAATGAAAGAAGAGACATTACCACAGCAATACAAATGTTCATAAGAGATTGCCATGAACAATTATATGTCAACAAATTGGACAACCTATGTTTCTAGGAATTTATCCAAGATGGAATCATGAAGAAATAATCTGAACAGAACAATTACTAGTAAGGAAACTGGATCAGTCATCAAAAACCTCTCAACAAATAAAAGCCCAGGATGCTTCACTGGTGAATTCTATCAAAGAAGAATTCATAGCAACACTTCATTTTATGATATTTTTATGATATCAGCATTACCCAGACACCAAAACAAGGACACAACAAGAAAATTACACATCAATATCCCTAAAGAAATCTTCAACATAATATTAGCAAACCAAATTCAACGATACAGTAAAAGAATTTTATACACCATGATTAAGTGGGCTATATTCCAGGGATGCAAGGATGATTCAACATCTGCCTATCAATCAACATGATACACCACATGAACAAAATGAAGGATAAAAATCTTCATCTCAATAGGTGCAGAAAAAGCATTTAACAAAATTCAGCATCCATGTATGATAAAAAAAACTCTCACAAAGTGGATACAGAGGGACTGTACTTCAACATAATAAAGGCCATATATGCCCAGCCCACATCATACTCAATGAGTAACAGCATACTCAATGGTGAGAAGCTGAAAGCTTTTTCTCTAAGATCAAGGAACAAGGCAGAAATACCGTCTCTTGCCCCTTTGATTCACCATGGTAGTGGAAGTTTGAGTCAGAGAAATCAGGCAAGAAAAGGAAATAAAAGGCATCCAAATTGGAAAGGAAGGAGTAAAACTGTCAATACCTGCAGATGACATATTAAATACAGAAAAGCCTAAAGACTCCATCACAAAACTGTAGAACTAATAAACAAGTTTGGTAAAGTTGTAGGATACAAAATCAATTACAAAAATCTGTTTTGTTTCTATTCAATAATAACATAATCAGAGAAATTTTTAAAAATCCCATTTTCAATTACATTAAAAAGGAATAAAATAAATTTAACCTAGGTGGTGAAAGATATGTATACTGAACTGCAAGACATTAATGAAAAAAATTGAAGATACAAATAAATGAAAAGATAGTTCATGCTCATAGATTGGAAGAGTATTGTTAAAATGTCCATACTACCCAAAGGAATCTACAGATTCAATGAAATCCCTATCAAAATTCCAATGGCACTTTTCACAGAAAGAGAACAAACAATCCTACATTTTATATGAAACCACACAATACACCCCAAATAGTCAAAGCAATCTTGAGCAAGAACAAAGCTAGAGGCAACATGCTCCCTGATTACAAACTATATTATGAAGCTATAGTAATCAAAACAGTATTTTGTGACATAAAAACAGACACACAGATCAGTGGAAAAGAGAGCCCAGGAAGAAAACCATGTAGATGTGGTCAGTTAATTTATAACAAAGGAGCCAAAAGTATACAGTGGAGAAAGGATAGTCTCTTTAATAAGTGGTGCTGAGAAAACTGGACAACCACATGGAGAAGAATAAGACTGGATCACTAACTTAGACCATACACAAAAATTAACTCAACATGGATAAATGATTGAACATAAGACCTAAAACTATAAAACTCCTAGAAGAAAACATGAGCAGTAGACTCCTTGATAATGGTCTTGGTGATGATATTTTAGATCTGACTCTAAAAGCAAGAGCAACAAAAACAAAAATAAACAAGTGGGACTACATCAAATTAAAAAGCTTCTAAGGAAACCATCAACAGAATGAAAAGGTAACCTACACATATCAATAGCAAAAAACAAAACAATCTAATTAATGAGAAGAGGACCTAAACAGACATTTTTCTGATGAAGACAAACAGGTGGCCAAGAGGTACATGAAAAGATGCTCAACATCACTAATCAGGGAAATGCAAATCAAAACCACAATGAGACATCACCTCACACCTGTCAGAATGGCTATCATCAAAAACAAAATAACAAGTGTTGGCAAGAATGTGGAGAAAAGGGAACCCTTGTGTACTGTTGGTGGGAATGTAAATGGGTGCAGCCACTGTGGAAAACAGAATGGAGTTCCTCAAAAAATTAAAAATAGAAGTACTGTATGATCCAGGAATTCCACTTTGGGTTATTTATCTGAAGAAACCAAACAATAACTGGAAAAAATATATGCACCCTCATGTTTATAGCAGCATTATTTACAATAGCTAAGACATGGAAACAACCTAAGAGTACATAGATTGTGTGAATGAATTTTAAAAATGTGATATATGTGTGTGTGTGTGTATATATATATATATATATACACACGCATGTATATATATATACACACACAAAATAGAACATTATTCAGCCATATAAAGATGAAATCTTGCCCTCTGCAACAACATGGATAGACTTTGAAGGCATTATGCTAAGTGAAATAAGTCAAACAGAGAAAGACAAATGCTGTATGATCTAATTTATATGTAAAATAAAAAGATTCAGCTCAGAGATTCAGAGAACAGATTGGTGGTTGCCAGAGGTGGGGTTGGCAGGGTAGGCAAAATGGGGGTCAAAGAGTACAAACTTCCAGTTATAAAAGATTTACTATCCTTATACACTGCTGATGGGAGTGTAAAATGATGCAGCCTCTTTGGAAAACATTCTGATACTTTCTCAAATAGTTAAACATACTTATTGTATGACCCAGCAGTTCCACTTCTAGGTACAGTACAGCAAGAAATGAAAACAAACGTCCACACAAATCTTACACAGAAATGTTTACAATAGCAATAGTTATAATGAACAAAAAGAAACAGCTTGAGTGTCCATCAACTGATGAATGGATAAATAAAATGTGGAATATGCATATAATGGAATACCTTTCAGCCATAAACTACTGATACAGGCTACAATGTAGATAAACCTTGAAAACACTATGTTAAGTGGAAGAAGTCAGACAAAAAAGGAATACATAGGATATGATTCCATTTATATGGCATGTCCAAAATAGGCAAATCTATAGAGTCAGGAGAAATAGGAAGTAGACACTAATGAGCATAGCTTTTCTTCCTGGGGTGATGAAAATTGATTGTGGTAAATGTTGCACAGCTCTGTGAACATACTAAGAACCACTGAATTGAACACTCTAAATGGGTGAATTGCATGGTATGTGAATTAGATGTCAATAAGGTGTACATATATATGTATTTATTAAGAATCACTGTTTTAAATGAATGAGAATGTATGTTGTCCAGAAAAGGCCTCTCCAGAAGGAATCTCCATGCCTTACTGGGGGAACCATTCCACCGATAAAGGATTCTGTCAATCAGAAAATAACGCCTCATGCCCAACACAAACATTTCAAACAGGTATTTGTGCATTGTTTTTGCTCTAGCCTCAGTGGAGATGACAGAGAAGCTGCTTATTAGGAGGACATTTGAATACATTCTGGTGAATATGAGGAACACAAACCACTCTCAGCTTGGCTGCCGGTACCACTCTCTCTACTTGGCTCCCTGACGGTCAAGTGAGTGCCGGGTCCCACAGATGTCTGGCACTTTTTCAGACCAATACCCACACAGGGTAGCTTAAGGCTGAAAGCATGCTTCTCATTAAGGTAGCAGGTCCCGGGAAGGCTCCCCTTGGCACCTGAAGAGTACTGAAATGTCACAGCACCCCACAAGAGACTCTGTTCCCCTTGCAACTGTACTGCATTAGTGGTTATAATCACAACTCAAATATTCAAATATTGAGCATTAACTACCACCTTCTCAGCCTTTTCATATTCCCACGCATCAATGGCTATGCCATGTTGGGAAATACCATTTGTTTCCATAAGACATTCTGGGGAACTGTTTCTCTTTCTCCACCCCAGGAAAATCTTAAACACCCTTTGGGGCACTATGACTGTGTTCAACTTCATTTTGAGAGAAAAAAATTACAACTGTCTTTTCGTTCCATAAAAATCATAGTGCGGTAAATCATTTTCATCTCTAATTGTTAAAAATCTATGATCTGTCCTTAGGTTTCTATTCCCAAACTCCTAAATGAGAAGACTTTCTAGCTGCAGTGTCAATGTCTTATCTTCCCTTTCCTGTGGAACTGAATGAACCGGAGCAGCAAGGAAAGGTCATTCTGTTGCCAGGTGGGTGACATTTGGACCAGATCTTGGGATTGCTGAGCAGCACGACAAGCTATGATATTAGCTTGTTCCCTGCTGGGCCCCAGCCTGGAGACAGACTTGAGAGGAATTGATAAGGATTTTGACCCACTTGCCTGAAGAAGGGCCGCAGAAAGCAGACAAAAGCTGGAGAATGGGAGTTCAGCCCAAGGTCTGTGTTGCTAAAATAAAAGGTCAAGTATTCTAGTCTTTGAGTCCTTGCCCTTAGCCAGGCCTGACTAGTTGGTAGCTTTCTCCTGCTTTGTTAGTATTCTGAAACTATGCAAGGATCATTCCTGCTCAATGTAGAGGCTTCCTCCTGGTCCTTCCCTCTGCAGATATTAGCTTAACACACTTCATATGTGGGAGAAGCTCAGATAAACAATACAGAGGAAAGGAAGCTTTCTGAGCTTGCTGGTGTAGCAGCTCCCCATGCTACATACAGTTCATCATTCTCAGTCAATCCACCCCCAGAATCCCACACTCAGTGAAGCTTGTCCACTCCCTGTCTGTTGTAGAGACTCAACACAAGCCCCTTGCAGCTGTGCCATGTGAGTTATCTCTTTGAATCATTGTCCTTCACCCTTTCCCCCTTCCCAATCCAACCTACTCTTCAAGACAGAGGCTCCTGTATGTTATATCTGGTCCCCAGACTTAACATTTATATTTTGAGCTTACCTTTAAAAATCTAGATTTCTGGAGTGGTATCACCAAGATGATGACACAGGTCATTCCTGACTTCATTCCTTCACAAGGGGAACGACTAACAACTGTTCATGTAATAAGACACCACTGAGAAAATCCTAGAACATGTGGAAGAGGCTGAAGCACCCCCCTGAACCCCAGAGAGCCAAGACAGACTGCATTAGCACGGTAAGAAGAGCAACTACATGCTGACTGTGTTGCTTCTCCCCCAGGCTGGTACAGCACCACACCAAGAGCTGATACTTCTTCCAGTGGGAAAGAGAGCCCAGGGTGGACGTTCAGCTTCCCCAGTATTGTGGGTTGCTTCTTAGGAGCCTCCATTCCACACACATCCCACAAGGGATGGCAAGGGAATGTGTAAGGCTCAGCCACTGGGAATCTGATGGTGATAATGTGCAGGGAGAGGCTCACAACAGCCAGCACTTGGATCTTGACAGATTGAGTTCCTATCTGCAGCACCCAAGTAGCAGTCCCAACCAGTGGCTTTGCTCATCTGTGGAGCCAAGATGGTGGTGCAGTCTGACCAGGGAACACAGCAGGGTATGGTTCTGCTTGACACAGGTCCTCAAAGAGTTTTCTTTCCCTGCAACTCGGCCTTTCCCCACTCAGGCACGAGAGCTGAGTCATAGCCTGGCTCACTCCTGAACGTAACTCCCAGCACTGCCTAATCAAAAAGGCTCGTCAGAACACCTGGAAGCTGCATAGCCCAACAACACTTGAGCAGAGAGTGTGGCAGGCAGAGTTGGTTTTCTGCAGAGCAAAGACTGTCGGTGGTCCTGTATGGCTTGGGAACTTGGGATGTGGGTTGGCTTGAGATAAGACCAGAAGTGGATCTCGTTCTACTTTTTTGTCGGGGGAGGGAAACTAGTTCATAGCTCCACCCATTGCTGAACATAGCCTTCAGCCCACGTGACCAGGGTACCGAACCAGACCATATATGGAGCTGTGCAGCCTATCTAATAGCCCTGCTTACATTGGCACTTAAACAGAGAGCACAGCCTATGGCTTTCCTCGTCTTCAGAGAGCAAAACCAGTGGCCCCACTTGGACAGGGAATTCAGTGTACAATCTTGACAGATTCAGGTTTCTAAACAAGCTGTACCACCTCTGGGGTATGTCCTGCTATGCTGCCATGGCAGAGAAGTTAATTCATAACACCATCTACTGCTGAGTATAGTACCCAGTTCCAACGATGTAAGAAGCATGGCCAGAGAACCCAGATAAATACAGAGCCCACCCTGTAGCCTGGCTTCGGCAAGGAACCAAGCCAGCAGCACACACCCACCCCCCAACCTCAGAGCTTGGGCAGTGGCTTCACACCAAGGATGCTGCCAAGAGACACATCCAGAAACCCAAACTGAGCTGACTGGTGAACTCTCTCTGCCAAAGTGAACCTATAAAGTTTGGATGAGGGAACTGTTTACTCAAATGTGCTGATACCAGTGTAAAGAATTAAGAATCATGAAAAATCAGGTAAACGTGACACCACCAAAGGAAACTAGTAAGGCTCTAATAATTGACACTAAAGAAATGGAAATCTATGAACTGTCAGACACATCAGAACAGTCCTCTTAAAGAAGTTTAGTGAACTACAGGAACACACAACTAAATGAAATTAGGAAAACAATGCATGAAAAAATATGAAGTTCAGCAAAAATATTAAACTTCAAAAAACATATCATAGAGCAGAAAAATACCATGAACTAGAGAATCCAATAAAGAGCTTCAAAAGCAGACTCAACCACACAAAAGGAAGAATCAACAATGTAGAATACAGCACATTTACAATTACCCAGTCAGAGGAGCAAAAGGGAAAATGAGAAAGAGTAAAGTAAGTCTGTGGAACTTATAGGATACAATCAAAAGGAACAATATCCACATTATGGAAAGAGAAAGGAGCAGAAAATATATTTAAAGCAGTAATGACTGAAAACTTCCCAAACCTAGTGAGAGAAACGGACATCCAGATCCATGAATCCTAAAGGACCTTAAGTAGATATACCTGAATATGGCTACATCAGACACATTTTAATTAAATTGTCAAATGTCAAATATAAAGAATTCTGAAAGCAGCTAGAGAAAAGAAAGAAGTGACAAGGGAACACCCATAAGATTAGTGGTAGCTTTCTCAACAGAAACTTTTTTCAGTCCCAGAGACAATTAGATGATATATTCAAAATACTGAAAGAAAAACTTATATCAGACAAAACAGACTTTGAACTAAAAATGGTACAAAGAGACAATGAGGGTCATTATATGATGATAAAGATGTCAATCTATAATGATATACAAAAATTGTAAGTATTTATGCACCCAACAGTGGAACATCTAAACATATAAAGCAAAAACTAACAGAGCTAAAATGAGAAATAAAGAGCGATACAATAATAGTTGGGAATTTTAATACCCCACTCTCAACAATGGATAGATCATCCAGATAGAATAAAAGAAGGAGGATTTGAACAACACTACAGACCAAACAGACCTACACAGAGCATTCTATCCGACAACAGAATGCAGTTGAAAATCCATGTATAATCTCTGTCTCCACAAAAACTTAACTAATACCCTACTGTTGACTGGAAGCTTTACCAATAACGTAAGTTGATTAACACATATTTTGTAACTTATATGTATTATATGCTATATTCTTACAATGAAGTTAGATGAAAGACTTAAAACTATGAGAAGGTATATTTACCGTACTACACTTCTCAATACCATATATTTGTCATCCATTTACAAAAAGATAAATTGTATGTCAGTACCAACACATTAATATTGTCTTATATGATACAAAACACTGTAGATGTTATACTTATTACTAACACTAGAAATCAAAATGAAAAGGTAATGTGAAAAAGTTAATGCATTGATAATGAAGAAGCAGTAACATGATTGCTTCATGGTAGCCTAGCCGACAAATAAAATTATAAAATATTTACGGCATACAAATATTACAGTCATATTCATAAGACAGTACTGGAAACATTTATTTAAAACCCACTTACCAAGTTTCTCCAATTATGAGAGAGGGGCATACTGTATGGTAATGTAATACCATATTATTAATCTTATATTCAATTCACTCACCCAACTGCTATGTAAGGATACATTAGTATTTAGATATATTATATGCATTCATGACATACCTGACTTTTAAAAATATTTTTCAATATTTCTAGGCTATGTGATTTGTCTGTGAGATTTCTCACATTGTTGAAAATCTCCAAATATTTTTTTCAACATATTTATTTTAAAAAAAGCAACATATAAGTGGACCCATGCACTTTATCGTTTTTTTGATTTAACATCCTTAATGGAGTATAACTGCTTTACAGTGCTGTGTTAGTTTCTGCTGTATAACAGAGTGAATCAGCTATACATTCACATGTATCTCCATATCCCCTTGCTCTTGCATCTCCCTCCTACCCTCCCTATCCCAACCCTCTAGGTGGTCACAAAGAACCAAGCTGATCTCCCTGTGCTATGCGGCTACTTCCCACTAGCTATCTATTTTACATTTGGTGGTGTACATATGTCCATGCCACTCTCTCACTTCGTCCCAGCTTACCTTTCCCCGTGTCCTCAAGTCCATTCTCTACATCTCCATCTTTATTCCTGTCCTGCCCCTAGGTTCTTCAGAACCTGTTTTTTTAAGATTCCATATATATATGTTCACATACGGTATTTGTTTCTCTCTTTCTTACTTCACTCCATATGACAGTCTCTAGGTCCATCCACCTCACTACAAATAACTCAATTTCATTTCTTTTTATGGTGAGTAAATATTACATTATATATATGTGCCACATCTTCTTTATTCATCTGTCGATGGACACTTAGGTTGCTTCCATGTCCTGGCTATTGTAAATAGAGCTGCAGTGAACATTGTGGTACATGACTCTTTGAATTATGGTTTTCTCAGGGAATATGCCCAGTAGTGGGATTACTGGGTCGTATGGTAGTTCTATTTTTAGTTTTTTAAGGAACCTCCATACTGTTTTCCATAGTGGCTGTATCAATTTACATTCCCACCAACAGTGCAAGAGGGTTCCCTTTTCTCCACACCCTTTCCAGCATTTATTGTTTGTAGATTTTTTGATGATGGGTGTTCTGACTGATGTGAGGTGATACCACATTACAGGTTTGATTTGCATTTCTCTAATGATTAGTGATGTTAAGCATCCTTTCATGTGTTTGCTGGCAATCTCTATATCTTCTTTGGAAAAATGTCTAGGTCTCCTGCCCATTTTTGGGTTGGATTGTTTGTTTTTTTGATATTGAGCTGCATGAGCTGCTTGTAAATTTTGCAGATTAATCCTTTGTCCGTTGCTTCCTTTGCAAATATTTCCTCCCATTCTGTTGGCTTTTTCATCTTATTTTGGTTTCCTTTGCTGTGCAGAAGCTTTTAAGTTTCATCAGGTCCCATTTGTTTTTATTTCCATTTCTCTAGGAGGTGGGGTCAAAAAGGGTCTTGCTCTGATTTGTGTCAGAGTGTTCTGCCTATGTTTTTCTCAAAGAGTTTTACAGTGTCCACTCTTACATTTAGGTCTTTAATCCATTTTGAGTTTACTTTTGTGTATGGTGTTAGGGAGTGTTCTAATTTCATTCCTTTACATGTTTTCCCAGCACCACTTATTGAAGAGGCTGTCTTTTCTCCATTGTATATTCTTGCCTCCTTTATCAAAAATAAGGTGACCATATGTGCATAGGTTTATCTCTGGGCTTTCTATCCTTTTCCACTGATCTATATTTCCATTTTTGTGCCACTAATATACTGTCCTGATTATTGTAGCTTTGTAGAATAGTCTGAAGTCCGGGAGTCTGATTCTTCCAGCTCTGTTTTTCTTTCTCAGGGTTGCTTTGGCTATTTGGGATCTTTTGTGTTTTCATAAAAATTGTGAAATTTTTTGCTCTAGTTCTGTGAAAAATGCCATTGGTAGTTTGACAGGGATTGCATTGAATCTGTAGATTGCTTGGGTAGTATAGTCATTTTCACAATGTTGATTCTTCCAATCCAAGAACATGGTATATCTCTCCATCTGTTTCTATCATCTCTAATTTCTTTCATAAGTGTCTTAAAGTTTTCTGCATACAGGTCTTTTGTCTCCTTAGGTAGGTTTATTCCTAGGTGTTTTATTCTTTTTGTTGCAGTGGTAAATGGGAGTGTTTCCTTAATTTCTCTTTCAGAGTTTTCATCATTAGTGTATAGGAATGCAAGAGACTTCTATGTATTAATTTTGTATCCTGCTACTTTACCCAATTAATTGATTAGCTCTAGTAGTTTTCTGGTAGCATCTTTAAGATTCTCTATGTATAGTATCATGTCATCTACAAGCAGTGACAGTTTTACTTCTTCTTTTCTGATTTGGATTCCTTTTCTTTCTTTTTCCTCTCTAATTGCTGTGGCTAAAACTTCCAAAACTATGTTGAATAAGAGTGGTGAGAGTGGGCAACCTTGTCTTGTTCCTGATCTTAGTGGAAATGGTTTCAGTTTCTCACCATTAAGAATGATCTTGGCTGTGGGTTTGTCATATATGGCCTTTATTATGTTGAGGTAAATTCCCTCTATGCCTACTTTCTGGAGGGTTTTTATCATAAATGGGTGTTGAATTTTGTCAAAAGCTTTTTCTGCATCTACTGAGATGATCATATGGTTTTTTTCCTTCAATTTGTTAATACAGTTTATCACATCGATTGATTTGCCTATATTGAAGAATCCTTTCATTCCTGGGATAAACCCCACTTGATCATGGTGTATGATCCTTTTAATGTGCTGTTGGATTCTGTTGGATAGTATTTTCTTCAGGATTTTTGCATCTATGTTCATCAGTGATACTGGCCTGTCATTTTCTTTTTTTGTGACATATTTCTTGTTCTGGTATCCGGGTGATGGTGGCCTCATAGAATGAGTTTGGGAGTGTTCCTCCTTCTGCTATATTTTGGAAGAGTTTGAGAAGGATAGGTGTTAGCTCTTCTCTAGATGTTTGATAAAATTCGCCTGTGAAGCCATCTGGTCCTGGGCTTTTGTTTGTTGGAAGATTTTTAATCAATTTCAATTTCAGTGCTCATGATTGGTCTGTTCATATTTTCTCTTTCTTCCTGGTTCAGTCTTGGAAGGTTGTGCTTTTCTAAGAATTTGTCCTTTTCTCCCAGGTTGTCTTATTGGCATATAGTAGCTTGTAGTAATCTCTCATGGTCCTTTGTATTTCTGCAGTGTCAGTTGTTACTTCTTTCTCATTTCTAATTCTGATGATTTGAGTCTTCTCCCTTTTTTTCTTGATGAGTCTGGCTAATGGTTTATCAATTTTGTTTATCTTCTCAAAGAACCAGATTTAATTTTATTGATTTTTGCTATTGTTTCCTTCATTTCTTTTTCATTTATTTCCTTCATTTCTTTTTCATTTATTTCTGATCTGATATTTATGATTTCTTTCCTTTTGCTATCTTTGGGTTTTTTTGTTTTCTTTCTCTAATTGCTTTAGGTGTAAGGTTAAGTTGTTTGAAATGTTTCTTGTTTCTCGAGCTAGGATAGTATTGCTATAACCTTCCTTCTTAGAACTGCTTTTGCTGCATCCCATAGGTTTTGTGCTGTCGTGTTTTCATTGTCATTTGTTTCTAGGTATTTTTTTAATTTCTTCTGATTTCTTCAGTGATCTTAGTTATTTAGTAGTGGATTGTTTAGCCTCCATGTGTTCGTATTTTTTACAGATATTTTCCTGTAATTGATATCTAGTCTCATAGCATTGTATTTGGAAAAGATGCTTGATCTGTGACCCAAGGTATGATCTATCCTGGAGAATGTTCCATGAACACTTGAGAACAAAGTGTATTCTGTTGTTTTTGGATGAAATGTCCTATAAATATCAATTAAGTCCATCTTGTTTAATGTGTCATTTAAAGCTTGTGTTTCCTTATTTATTTTCATTTTGGATGATCTGTCCATTGGTGAAAGTGGGGTGTTAAAGTCCCCTACTATGATTGTGTTACTGTTGATTTCCCCTTTTATGTCTGTTAGCATTTGCCTTATGTATTGAGGTGCTCTTATGTTGGGTGCATAAATATTTACCATTGTTATATCTTTGTCTTGGATTGATCCTTTGATCATTATGTAGTGTCCTTCTTTGTCTCTTGTAATAGTCTTTATTTTAAAGCCTATTTTGTCTGATATGAGAATTGCTACTCCAGCTTTCTTTTGATTTCCATTTGCATGGAATATGTTTTTCCATCCCCTCACTCTCAGTCTGTAAGTTTCCCAAGGTCTGAAGTTGGTCTCTTGTAGGCAGCATATATATGGGTCTTATTTTTGTATCCATTCAGCCAGTCTATGTCTTTTGGTTGGAGCATTTAATCCATTTACATTTAAGGTAATTATTGATATGTATGTTCCTATTATCATTTTCTTAATTGTTTTGAGCTTGTTATTGTAGGTCTTTTCCCTCTCTTGTGTTTCCTGCCTAGAGAAGTTCCTTTAGCATTTGTTGCAAAGCTGGTTTGGTCGAGCTGAATTCTCTTAACTTTTGCTTGTCTGTAAAGGTTTTTATTTCTCTGTCAAATCTGAATGAGATCCTTGCTGGTTAGAGTAATCTTGCTTGTAGGTTTTCCCTTTCATCAGTTTCAATATGTCCTGCCACTCCTTTCTGGCTTGCAGAGTTTCTGCTGAAAGATCAGCTGTTAACCTTATTAGGGTTTCCTTTGTATGTTTGTTGCTCTTCCCTTCCTGCTTTTAATATTTTTCTTTGTATTTAATTTTTGATAGCTTGATTAATATGTGTTTTGGCATGCTTCTCCTTGGATTTTTCTGTATGGGACTCTCTGTGCTTCCTGGACTTTGATTAACTATTTCCTTTCCATATTAGGGAAGTTTTCAACTATAATCTCATCAAATATTTTCTCAGTCTCTTTCTTTTTCTCTTCTTTTTCTGGACGCCTATAATTCGAATGTTGGTGCATGTAGTGTTGTCCCAGAGGTCTCTGAGACTGTCCTCAATTCTTTTCATTCTTTTTTCTTTATTCTGCTCTGCAGTAGTTATTTCCACTATTTTACCTTCCAGGTCACTTATCCATTCTTCTGCATCAGTTATCCTTCTATGGATTCCCTGTAGAGAATTTTTAATTTCATTTATTGCATTGTTCATCACTGTTTGTTTGCTCTTTAGTTCTTCTAGGTCCTTGTTAAACGTTTCTTGTATTCTCTCCTTTCTATTTCTTTACTATCATTTGTGTGAATTCTTTTTCAGGTAGACTGCCTATTTCCTCCTCATTTGTTTGGTCTGGTGGGTTTTTACCTTGCTTCTTCATCTGATGTGTGTTTTTCTGTCTTCTCATTTTGCTTAACTTACTGTGTTTGGGGTCTCCTTTTTGCAGGCTGCAGGTTCATAGTTCCCATTGTTTTTGGTGTCTGTCCTCAGTGGCTAAGGCTGGTTTAGTCAGTTGTGTAGGCTTCCTGGTGGAGGGGACTGGTGCCTGTTTTCTGGTGGATGAGGCTGGATCTTGTCTTTCTGGTCAGCAGAACTTCATCCGGTGGTGTGTTTTCGGGTGTCTGTGGACTTATTATGATTTTAGGCAGCCTCCCTGTTACGGAGTGGGGTTGTGTTCCTCTCCTGTTAGTTGTTTGGCATAGGATGTCCAGCACTGTAGCTTGCTGGTTGTCGAGTGGAGCTGGGTCTTAGTGTTGAGATGGAGATGTCTGTGAGAGACCCATGCACTTTAAATTGATGTCATTCAAGGGTCAACTATACACATTCTTTTCAAATGTACATGGAATATTTTATAGGACTGACCATATTATGGGCCACAAAAGAAGTCTTAGAAAATTCAGGAAGATTAAAATCATACCAAGTATCTCTTTTAAAATCATACCAAGTATCTCTTTGCACCACAATGATATGAAAGTAGAAATCAATGACAAGAATAAAGATAGAAAATTCATGAATTCATGGAAGTTAAATACTTCTTCAACAACCAATGAATCAAAGATTACAGGGGAAATAAACTATCTTGAGACAAATGTAAATGGAAACACTACTTACAAAACTTATGAGATGCAGCAAAAATAGTTCTAAGAGGGAAGTTCATAGAAATAAATACTTTAAGAAACAAGAAAGGTCTCAAACAACATAACTCTATGCCTTAAGGAACTAGAAAACAAAGAAGAAATCAATCCCAAAGTTAGAAAAAGGAAAGAAATAATATATTAGAGCAGAAATAAATGAACTAGAGAACAGGAAAACAATAGAAAAAGTTAACAAAACTAAGAGTTGATTTGAAAAGATAAATACAATCAACAAACCATTACCTAGACAACCAAAGAAAAAGGAGGACTCAAATCACCAAAATTATAAATGAAAAAGGAGACATTATAACTGGTATCTGAGAAATTCAAATGATCATAAATGGCTACTATGAAAAATTATACACCAAAAAACTGGACAAGCTAGGAGAAATGTAAAAAAATTCATAGAAACATACAACGTACAAACAATGAATCAGGACAAAATAGAAATTCTGAACCAACCACTTACTAATAAGGAGATAGAATCAGTAATAAAAAATCTCCCAACAATGACACAAATGAACTTATCTACGAAACAGAAACAGACTCACAGACATAGAGAACAGACTTGTGGTTGGCATGGCGGGGGGAGGGATGGATGGATTGGGAGTTTGGGATAAGCTGATGCAAACTATTATATACAGAATGGCTAAGTAACAAGGTCCTACTATATAGCACAGGGAACTATATTCAATATCCTGTAATCAACCATAATGGAAAAAAGTATGAAAAAGAAGGTATTTATATGTATAAATGAATCACTTTGCTCTTCAGTGGAAATTAACATAACATGTAAATCAACTATACTTCAATAAAATAAATATTTAAAAATCTCCCTACAAAGAAAAGCCCAGGACCAGATGGCTGCAGTGGTGAATTTTATCAAACTTTTAAAGAAGAATTAATGTCAATTTTTCTCACACTCTTCCAAAAAATTGAAGGAGGGAACATTTCCAAAATAGTTTTTTGAAGACAGCATTATCCTGCTACAAAAGCCAGAAAAAAGCACTGTAAGAAAAGAACTACAGGTCAATATTCCTAATGAATACAGATGTAAAAATTCTCAATAAAATATTAGCAAACCAGGTTCAGCAGCACAGTAAAAGGATTATACACCATGATCAAGAAGGATTTATTCCTGGGATGTAAGGATAGTTCAACATAGGCAAATCAATCAAAGTGATACATCACAGAAAAAAACACTGAAAATATTCAACACCTGTTCATAATAAAAATTCTTAACAAATTAGGTAGGAAGGAATGTGCTTCAATGTAAAAATAAAGGTCATATATGACAGGCCCACAGCTAACATTAATGGTAAAAGGTTGAAAGCTTTTCCACTATGATCAGAAATAAGACAGGGGTGCCTACTCTGACCACTCCTGTTCAACATAGTACTGGAAGTCCTAGCCAGAGCAATTAAGCAAGAAAAGTTTTAAAAAGGCATCAGATTTAGAAGGGAAGAAGTAAAAATTTTCTCTATTTCCATATGCTATAATTTTAGACATAGAAAATCTTAAAGACTTCAACAAAAAACTGTTGGATCTAATCAACAAATTCAGTAAAGCTGCAGTATATAAAATTAACATACACAAATCAGTAGTGTTTCTATACCATCACAACAAATTATCTGAAAAAGAAAACAATCACATTTATAATAGCATCAAAAACAATAAAATACTCAACCAAGAAGGTGAAAGATTTCTACTCTGAAAACAAGATACTGATGAAGAAAATCAGAGGCAAAAAAAATGAAAAAGCATCCCATGTTCATGAATGTAAAGAATTAATACTATTAAAGGGTCAATACTACCAAAGGCCATCTGTAGATTCCATGAAACCCCTATTCAGATTCCAATGGCATTTTTTACAGAAGTAAAAAAAAAATCCTAAAATTTACATGAAACCACAAAAGATCCTGAATAGGCAAAGCAATCCTAAGAAAGAAAAACTGGAAATCTCATACTTCCTGGTCTCAAACGGTACTATAACTCTATAATAATCAAAACAGTATGGTATTGGCATAAAAACAGACACATAGACCAATGGAACAGAATGAATATCCCAGAAATAAACCCAAACATCATTTGACAAGGGAGCCAGGATGCTCAATGGAGAAAAGAGAGTTGATTCAATAAATGGTTCCGGGAAAATTGTTATATCCACATGTAAAAAAATTAAATAGATCTCTATCTTACACCACTCACAAAAATTAACTTGAAATAGATTAAAGACTGAAATGTAAGCTCTGACACCACAAACTCCAAGAAAACAGGAAAAAAGCTCCTTGACATGGGTCTTGGCAATGACTTTTTTTCCATATGACACCTAAAGCACAAGCAACAAAATAGAAAATAAACAAGTGTGACGACACCAAACTAAAAAGCTTCTGAATAGCAAAAGAAAAAATTAACAAAGCAACCACCTATGAAATGGGGAAAAAATAACATTTGCAAACCATTTATCTGATGAGGGGTTAATATGCAAAATATACAGAAACGCATACATCTCAATAGCAGAAAAAAATAATCCAATTAAAAAATGAGCAGAGGATGTGAATAGACATTTGTCCAAAGAATACACAGACGGCCAACAGGCACATGAAAAGATGCTCAACATCACTAATCATTAAAGAAATGCAAATCAAAACCACAATGAGATGAGATATCACCTCATGCCTGCTAGAATGGCCATCATCACAAAGATAAGAGATAATAAATGTTGGCAAGGATGCGGCGAAAAGGGAACCCTTGTGTACTGTTGGTGAGATTGTAAATTGGTACAACCACTATGGAAAATAGTATGGAGGCTACTCCAAAAATTTAAAATAGAACTACCATATGATCCAGGAATTCCATTTCTGAGAATATCATAAAGGAAACAAAAGTACTGTTAAAGCAATATCTGCACCTCCATGTTCATAGCAGCATTATTTACAATAGATAAGGCACAGAAACAGTCTAAGTGTCCAGAGGCAAATGAATAAAGAAGTGGTGGAATACACATACATACATACACACACACACACACACACACACACACACACACAGGAATATTATTCAGGAATAAAAGTGAAGGAATTCCTGCCATTTGTGACAAGATGGATGGACCTTGAGGGCACTATGCTAATTGAAATAAGTCAGAGCAAGACAAATACCGTATGATCACACTTACATGTAGAATCTAAACAAAACAAAACACCCCCAAACTCATAGAAATAGATATTCAGATTTACGGTTACCAAAGGTGGCATGAGGTGGTGGGAGACTGGGTGAAGGCACAAACTTCCATTTGTAAGATTATAAGATATAAAAGTACTAGGGATGTAACATACAAGGTGAATACTATAGTTAATACTGTTTTATGATGTACATAAGAGTTGTTGAGTTGTAAATCCTATGAGTTTCTCTTCACAAGGAAAAAAAAATTTTTTAAATGGTTGTCAATTTATTGTGGTAATCATTTCATGGTATATCTAAGTCAAAGCATTATATTGTACACCTTAAACTTATACAGTGCCGTCGTCAATTATATCTCAGTAAAACTGGAAAAAATTCAGATTTCTGGTTTATCTTTAAATTTTGGAATACTCATGGGTCTTTGGTCGCACACCCTGATATCTGTGGCTGGTCTACTTCAGATGGGCAGTCTCTCTTCAGCTGACACAATCTCTGTCACAGTCATGTCTCTTTGGCATGAAATCCATGTTTCAATTGTTAGTTCCTTTTGCACTGGCACTTCTTGACCCCCACATCTCTATTAACAGTGGGAAAATGGAAGCTACATAGAGAAGAGCCTATTGTTTCCAGAGAAAGGAGAGTACATTACTTTTGTAAAACAAACTGTGTTTGAATCTTACACTTAGCAGCTTCACTCTTTCAATTATTTGCATCACCTGCCCATCCCCTGTAGGTATTTGATTTTGAAACTTTCAAGACCTAGCTGATAGCCAAGACATGGAAGCAACCTAAATGTCCATAGACAGAGGAATGGGTAAAGAAGATTTGGTACATATATACAATGGAATATTACTCATCCCTAAGAAAGAACGAAATAATGCCATTTGCAGCAACATGGATGGACCTAGAGATTATAATGAAGTCAGACAGAAAAAAATATCATTATTATATCACTTATATGTGGAATCTAAATAGATTATACAAATGAACTTATTTACAAAACAGAAAGAGACTCACAGACTTCAAAAACAAACTTATGTTACCAAAGGGGAAAGGTGTGGGGGGAGGATAAATTAGGAGCTTGAGATTAACACACACACACACACAATTATATATAAAATAGATAACTAATAAGACCCTGCTGTATAGCACAGGGAACTCTACTCAATACTCTGTAATAACCTATATGGGAAAAGAATCTGAAAAAGAATGGATATATGTTTATGTATAACTGAATCACTTTGCTGTACACCTGGAACTAACAACATTGTAAATCAACTGTACTCTAATATAAAATAAAAATTAAAAAAAAAGAGACCTAGCTGAGACCTTACTGAACTCTAAGGTCTTGCTGGATGACTCCAGTGTGCACTGAACATTCCCTGCTCCCTACTAATTCTCTTTCTACCTTGTATTTGGAACTTAGTAGTTGCTGTTTTGTACTAGGTTCAAAATTTGCAAAACGTAAATTCACCATTTTAGCCATTTTAAAGTGTACAATTCAGTAGCTTTTAGTACACTCACAATATTGTGCAACCACCACCACTACCTAATTCCAGAACATAATCATCACCCTGCCAAAATCTCTGTATCCATTAAGTAGTTAATCCCCATTCTCAGCCTCCCCTTACCCCACCTCCTCATGCTAGGTGTATTTTGATCCCCAGTTAGATTGTGCATCCCATAAGGACTTCTCTCTATCTCACACGACATTTAATATAGTGCCTGACACCAGCAGATGTCTGGTAGATTTTGGCTAATTAAAGGACTGATTGCTGGGAGAAGGGGAAGAAAGGGAATGGAAAAATAAAAGAGAATCAGTTATTCTTTTGTTTATAGTTATAAAGTGAGTACAACTGTGAGCAATTTTGTCAGCCAGATTATTTCTAGGTGGGGTTTACCTAGTACAGAATTCCATGTAATATTATTTTGTTTTTGCCTTGCGGAAAATTTGTGATATAAAACAAACCATCTCTATCCAACTGTGAGGAAAGATACATTTCTGAAACTATTGAAGAAACGCAGAGTTGTTACACTTCAACACTTCAATAGTTGTTAATTCAGGTGTTGAAGTGGAGGTTCTGTCAGACTGGTTTTGGTAAAGAAGGATCATTTATGATTGGCAGAGTAACTGTGTAGACGGAAATAGCTGCTGAGTGTTTAAAAGGAGTTTTTCTTAAATCGTTTAAATATTCCCCGTGTACCTTAACATTTTAATAGGCTTTCAGTGATAAAGGAGACAATTTCCAGACAGCCTATTTGAAGGGAAAATATCAATAACTTTTATTGTGCAGGATTTTAGTTTACAAATATATTTATATGCATTATCAGTGGCTTATTTTTGCTGTGAGGGATGCATGTGACTTAGAGCAAGTAGTGTAATAAATGTTCAATTATCAGGGCCCAAATTAATGAGATCTCACTGTGATATCCAAGGATGTGGAATCTTAAATATAACTAACTTTTACTGAGCACACACTATGTGCAAATACTGTGCCAGGCATCTTGCATCTATTTCCTAATCTTGGGACAAGCTCCATGAAGTACTTTCACACTGCCCATTTTACAGTTGAGAAAAGTGATTGGGTCACACGTTTGGCAGACCAGGACAGGAAGTGAAGTCTGACTCTAATTCCTGCATTCTTAATCTCCAAGCATCCCTTAATTTCTATTTTATATTCTGGCAGCACCACACTCAAACATTATAGAATGATAGCTGTCAGCTTCAGAAAAATGTTCTTGGGGATTCTTATCCACCCTGAGTAACATATTTTAACGTTTACCCACTCTTAAAATCAGGACGTTCTCCTCAAAGCCTAAATCTAGTTCCTTTCTATGGTAACACAGCCTAGTTGTCCTATTTAGAACAGACACAGAAAGCATGTGAAGCTTCATGCAAATGATTTTCCTACATATAGTGAGAGATTCTGAAAGTTGTAATTAAGCCATCCCTTCTCTTGACAAATCTTGAATCTGGAAAAGGAACCATCTCTCCAACAGCAGTTTCTTTGTTCATTAAGCCATCAAGGCAGAGGACGAGATGATGATTAATCCTGCAGTCTTTTTTTCTCCCCAGTTTTAATGAGAAATAATTGACATACATCACTGTATAAGCTCAAGGCATACAGAATGATGATGGTTCAACTTACATATATTGTGAAATGATTTCCACATTAGGTTCAGCTAACATCCATCTTCTCATAAATACAATAAAAAGAAAAGAAAGAAGATAGCAGGAAAAAAACTTTCTCCTTGTAATGAGAACTCTTAGAATTTACTCTCTTAACATTCTTATATACCATACAGCTGTGTGAGCTATAGTTATCATGTTGTACATTATATCCCTAGGACTTATTTATCTTATATATGGAAGTTTGTGCCTTTTGACCACCTCCATCCAACTCTCACTCCTCCCTCCCCCACCTCTGGTTAACCACAAATCTCATGTATCTTCTTCTATGAGTTTGGCTTTTTTTTTTTAAAGTTTACACATAAAAGTGAGATCATACAATATTTGTCTTGTTCTAACTTATTTCACTTAGCTTAATGTCTTCAAAGTATAGCCATGTTGTTGCAAATGGTAGAATTTCCTCGTTTTTTTAAAATGGCTGAATAATATTCCATTGTGTGTGTGTATACACTCCCCACAACTTCATGCGTTCATCCATCTATGAACACTTAGGTTGTTTCCATATCTTGGCTATAGTAAATAATGTTGCTATGAACATGAGAGTGTAGATATCTTTTCAAGTTAGTGCTTTTGTTAACTTGGATCATATGGTAGTTCTATTTTTAATTTGTTTGAGAATCCTCAAAAAGCCACTGTTTTCCATAGTGGCTGTACCAATTTATATTCCCACCAACAGGGCATAAGAGTTCTCTTTTCTCCACATCCTTGCCAGCATTTATTATCTCTTGTCTTTGTGATTATGGCCATTCTAAGAGGCATGAAGTGAAAACTCATTGTTGGTTTTAACTTGCATTTCCCTAGTGACTAGTAATGGTGAACATCTTTTCACGTACCTGTTGGCTTTTTGCTTATGTCTTCTTTGGAGAAATCTCTCTTCATGTCCTTTACCCATTTTTAAATTGGGTTATGCACTTTTTGCTATTGAGTTGTATGAGTTATGTGTTTTGAGTAAACTTCTTGCTTAGAATGGCAATTTCTCTGTCAGTTAAAGCCAATCCAGGAGAATGTCAGTTAATTAAAGTAAAGGCAAAAGAGAGAGACAAAATAAGGGTGTAGTATCTAGACTTAGTGGGGGTAAAACTTCTATTCTGATGACTTTCATCAGGAAAAGCTTTCAGCTATTTCTCTAAGAGCAGAAACAAGACAAGGATGCTCACTCTCACTACTTTTATTCAACATAGTATTGGAAGCCTTAGCCAGAGAAATCAGGCAAGAAAAGGAAAAAAAAAAAAAAAAAAGCATCCAAATCAAAAAAGAAGTAAAACTGTCACTTTTTGCAAATGACATAATATTACATATAAAATAACATGAAGAATCCACCAAAAAATTTTCCAACTAATAAACAAAGTTAGGGAAGTTGATGATACAAAATCAATATACAAAAATCTTCTGTTTCTATACACTAATAACAAACTACCAGGCAAAGAAATTAATAAAACTGTCTCATTTACAACTGCACCAAAAAGAATAAAATACCTAGGAATAAATTTATGCAAGGAGGTGAAAAACCCATACACTAAATCTATAAGACATTGATGAAAGAAATAAGATACAAATAAATGGAAAGATATTCCATGCTCATAGATTGGTGGGATTAATATCATTGAACTATCCACACTACCTAAAGCAATCTATAGATTCAATTCAATTCCTATCAAAATTCCAATGGCATTTTTCTTTCACAGAAATAGAACAAACAATCCTAAATTTTATATGGAACCACAAAAGACTCTGAATAGATAAAGCAATCTTGAGCAAGGACAAAGCTGGAGGCATCATGTTCCCTAATTTCAAAGTAGATTACAAAGCTATAGTAATCAAAACTGCGTGGTACTGGCATAAAAACAAACACATAGCTCAATGAAACAGAACAGATAGCCCAGCAATAAATATTTTGTCAATTAATTTACAACAAAGGAGCCAAGAATATACAATAGGGAAAGGACAGTCTTTTCAATAAATGGTACTGGGAAAACTGGAAGCCACATGCAAAAGAATAAAACTGGAACCCTATCTTACACCATACATAAAAACTAATTCACAATGGATTAAAGACCTGAATGTAAGACCTGAAACCATAAAACTGCCAGAAGAAAACAGGCAGTAAGCTCCTTGACATTGGTCTTGGTGATGACCTTTTGGATCTAACTCCAAAAGCTAAGGCAATAAAAGCAAAATTAAACAAGTGAGACTACATCAAACAAAAGATTCTGTACAAGAAAGGAAACCATCAACAAAATGAAAAGGCAACCTACTGAATGAGAGAATATATTTGCAAATCATATATCTGATAAGGGGTTAATATCCAAAATATATAAAGAATTCATACAACTCAACAGGAAAAAAAAATCTGATTAAAAAATGGTCAGAGGATCTGAATATACAGTTTTCCAAAGAAGACAAACAGATGGCCAACAGGCACATGAAAAAATTCTCAACAACACTAATCATCAGGGAAATACAAATCAAAACCACAACAAGACATTATCTCACACCTGTTAGAATCGCTATTATCAAAAAGACATGAAAAACAGGTGTTGGCAAGGATGTAGAGAAAAGGGAACCCTCGTGCACTATTGGTAAGAATGCAAATTTTGCAGCCACTACGGAAAACAGTATGGAGGTTCCTCAAAAAATTAAAAATAGAACTATCACATGATCCAGCAACTCTACTTCTGGGTATTTATGTGAAGAAAATAAAAACACTAATTTGAAAAGACATATGAACCTCTATGTTCATAGCATCATTATTTACAATAGTCAAGATATGGAAACAGCCTAAATACCCATCAATGGACGAATGTATTGAATATAAAGAAAATGTGGTACATACTTATACAATGGAATCCTATTCAACCATAACAAAGAATGAAATCTTGCCATCTGCAACAACATGGATAGATTTTGAAGGCATTATGCTAAGTGAATAAGTCAAACAGAGAAAGACAAATACCATATGATCTCACTTATATGTGGAATCTAAAAAAACAAACCAAAAAACGAGCTCATAGATACAGAGAACAGATTGGTGGTTTCCACAGGAGGGGGTTGGTGGTGAATGAAATGGGTGAAGGAGGTCAAAAAGTACTAAGTCATGGGGATGTAATGTACAGCATGGTGAGTATAGTTAATAATGTGTTGTATATTTGAAAGTTGCTAAGAATCTTAAAAGTCCTTATCACAGGGAAAAAAGTGACTATAAATGGGGAAGGGTGTCAACTAGACTTATTGTATTATCATTTCACAATATATACAAATATTGAATCATGTTGTACACTTGAAACTAATATGACAATTATACCTCAATGAAAATAACTAAATGCAGAAGAGAGAGAATAGGGTGTAGTATTTAGATTTAGTGGGGAAAATTTCTATTCTGATGACATTCATGAATGAAATACCATGGTTTAGATATCGTACACAGATATGGAAGAGGTGCCTACAGGTACCAAATAGAATGTATCCTTGGAATTTGGGATTGAAACAAGAAAAAGTCACCCACTGAGGAATAACGGTGCTAAATTAGTGCTACAAAGTACATGAGATTAGCCATATGCAGGCATAATTCACTGCAAGATAGGATTAACAGATGACTCTGGTGAGAACATGCATGACATTTCCCAAAATCCATTAAGGGACTAGGGTGTCTCCCAAATTTCTAACACAGGAGGCAAGATCTTTCTCTTAGCCATGGCCTAATGAGTTTTAAAATTTCCAAGGTGAGACCATCAGGAGAGAATGGAGTTGGTCTGCATGGAGTCAAGAAAAAGGAGAGTCAAGGATTGAGAGTATTTACTGTTCAGCATGGTCAAGGGGAAAGAGAGGGTGCCTGACCAAGTTGTGTGAGTATTCAGGTTTGCCTACCTGCCCACTTCCATTGGAAAAGGAAACACTGTCCTTGCTCACTGGTATTCCTATAATGTCACAGACCTGGCACATAGTAAACAGTCAATACAATAAGGAATAAATGAGTGAATATTGTTGGGTTCCCTTTTCTTTGCTCTAGGGCCACTGAGAAACCTTATGAAATTGAACGCCTTTTCTAAGGGTATTATCAATTGACAATAGGATGCACTTGATTAGCTGTTAGAAATATTATCAATGATGTAACATTTACACTTCTCAATAATAAAAGGCATTTTTAATTACAAATCAGTCCCTTGTGAATTTGGTTAGTGTGATTTGTTCCCCCACTCTCCCCTGCTCTGATAATTTTGCCTCAAGGGAAAAGAAATAATATTGGTAAGTGTACAAAGCTGGTAAACAGACCTGGACCTCTGCCAACTGTGCTGACCAAGAATATATTTCACAATTCAGTGTGATCAAATGGTCCTCATTGATTTAAACTCTTTCAACTCTCAACACTTAGCAGATTAAACTCTATACCAATGCTGCAGTTTGTATTTCTTATATCTGATGTTAATTTTATTGTTAAGTAACATTGATATTAGCATTTGCTGTTTTTTTAAAAACCAAATAAAAGACAAAGACACCAGTTTATACAGATTTCTGTAACATGGAATTGGGTTCATTTATAAACATTTCACAAAATGAGAAGAGGTCACAGCTTGGAAGATCATTCTAAGAGGAGAAGCAAAGGTAGGGTTCTGAGCCAAATCCAGGTAAGAAAAGTGAGGGATGGATAATTTTGTAAGATGGGACATGTGACATATCAATTTGAGGTTGTTTAGAAGATAAGCTTTGATTCACAAGTGGTAGCAGGACAATGGGAATTTGGAGGTTCTTTAGCAAGAACATATTGAGCATATCAGCAGCCCTTGGAGCAGAAGGACTCATGGGAATGAGGATATCACCAGAGATCAATGTTGGTAGAAATCTGGATCAGTAAGGAGAAATATGGGAAAGACCACCTAGGTTAGTGGGGTTGACTAAAGAAAGTGGTGAGTCAAAGAAGGATTCACCAGGGTCTTCATTTACTGGGAGATGTGAAAATATTAAATGAGTGGCAGTTCAGAAGAGTAGCAGCATGCAGAACCCCGAGGTAAATGAGGAAGTTGAGTTTACCACTCAAACATGCTGTGTGGGTGGGGATCCATGGGCTGGATGACCATAAAATTTATCATTTAAACCAAGTCATTTTTGAGATTGAAAGGGGGTGCTATTAATACTCATACTGAAAAATGAGCATAAATTGAGACTGTCCTGAGCACACTGGGGCACACAGTCACTTTATTCATAAAGAACAGATACTTGCTAGGGAGTGAATTTTAGCTTCCAGTAAAGAGAGTAGAGATTCATAAGATTATGAGATAATGGAGAGCAAGAGTTCATATGAATTGGGGAGCTCAAAGGAGACAAGGATCAGGAGGAAGTAGGGGTCCCTTCCCTTCCTACCACACAAGTAGGATCACACCTAAACTAATCCAAACACGTTAAAATGGACCCTGTTGATTTGCTTTATACCTCCTGGGACTACTTAGCCAAAGAGAAAGTGAGCCAGTGGAAATAATTGTTGGGTGGCCATGTTTCCAGGCAGAGAGTTGTGTGCAGACAGGTACTTAGAGCATTTAAACAGCACTGAATCCAGAAATTGGAAATTCTTGTTCTTTCATAAACACTATGATTAAGATTTAAATAAATCTTTAAAAATCTTCTGAAGAACAAAGTCAATGCATATATGATGCAAGTGGTTTCAGTTTTAAAAATAGGCTTCAGGGTACTGCTCTTCTCATTAGAGTTTGTGGCTCCTCAGCCTGGCTTTATTACAGAATTGGTTTTGTAGGGACAAGAGAAAGAGATTAAAAAACTGAAGGAAAAAAATACGTTATTAAAGTGTGGTTGCTGGAGGCAACATTGCAGGTCTGAGCTTGACAAGAAAGCTTTAAAATAGCCCAGGCAGGAGTGTGTTCACCACCAGAAATGCTCATGCTTCTCTGGCTTGTGTACCCCACCTAACTAAGTGGCCCTTGGCAAGCTAAACTGACACTATAATGATAGGCTGAAGCACACGAATTGAAATTAGCTATAAAAATGTGCACCCCACCAACCATTAAACTAGTTATGGTCTGTTGCTAAAGACAAGGTTAATAATGCAGACATGGCCATGATGGCCAGTTCTTATGATTTGCTTTACTTTTTCCTACCAATTAGGAAATGCATACAAAATTAGGAAATGTTATAAAAAATGCATTTAATGGAGGCAACTCTTAACAACAATTTAAATTCATAGAAAGAAAGGGATGGCTACTTGCATTTGAAAAATAATTTACTGTCATCTTTAAAACTATGGATTTCTGGTTTCCAGTGTCTAGGTTTAATGCTAGTTCTTTCCATTTGCTCACTAGATCTTGTCCCATTCACCCTATGGCTCTCCACCAAGTAGCTCCATTCTCCTGACTCTCCACCCTCTGCTTCTTCTTGGGTTTCTTCCCTTCTGCCTGTTAACATGCTGATTTTACTCCCAAATTTCCCTCCATAATGACTTCAATTAGTTACTCAAGCCAGAAACCTTGGGTCATCTTTTACCCCCCTCAGCCTTCAGGATCCAGATATTCACCAACTGTTGTTAGTTCTACTGCTTAAATATGTAAAAGTTTCTCTCCTCATTTGTACCCCACTGCCACTGCTCAGTTTAGGCCTATGGTCCTCAACTTCAGCACAATCAGGTAACACATGGGCAGAACATAAATTAGGGGTTCTCAACCCTGGATATACATTAGAATCATCAGAGGAGCCAAAACACCAGTGTCTGTACTCCAGCTTTAGAGATTTTGATTCATGTGACATACATGTGTGTGTGCACACATGAGCTTCCTGTTCTCCCCCTATAAACCATCATCTAATCAGTGATCTCCAAACACTTTTTTTTAAGTCTAAGGATTGTACAAACAAAAAAAGTTTCAAATGAAGTGACGTCAGCATCATGGCAGTGTGAGTCATCACTTTTCCTCTCCCCTTTTATTTACAATGAGTTGGACATTCACAACAAAACCAAACTGCCTCTGTCCATTGTACCAGGACACCCAAGAAATTTCTTCCTGCCTGTGTATTAGAAAGTAAGTAGATAGGATCTCTGAGGATCCAAGAGAGTTGATTAGCCTGCCCCACTCCCATTTGGCACTATGTTGGAACTGAACCATACTCTAAAAAAAATGGACTTAACAGACATATATAGAACATTCCATCCAACAGCAGAATATACACTTTTCTCAAGTGCACATGAAACATTTTCCAAAATAGACCATACAAGACACACACAAAAAAAATCTTAGCAAATTTAAGAAGATTGAAATCATACTATCTTTTCTGATAATGGCATGAACTAGAAATCAGCAAAGAAATGAAAATAAAACATTAAAACTTATGTGATGTGGGAAAAACTATTCTGAGAGGAAAGTTTATACTGAAAAAAACAATGTATTAAGAAATTAGAAAGATCTCAAATAACCTAACTTTACAACTCGAGGAACAAGAAAATGAATAAATTAAGCCCAAAGTTAGCAGAAGGAAGGAAATAATAAAGATCAGAGCAGAAATAAATGACATGGAGTTTAGAGAAGGAATAAAAAGGATCAATGAAACTATGAGCTGCTTCTTTGAAAAGAAACAAAATTGAAAAACATTTAGCCAGACTAAAAAAAAAAAAAGAGAAAACTCATATAAATAAAATTAGAAATAAAAAAGAGACATTACAACTGATACTACAGAAATTCAAAAGATCACAAGAGACTATTATAAACAATTATATGCCAACAAATTATATAACTTAGAAGAAATAGATAAATTTATAGAAACACATGACCTAACAAGACTGAATGAGAAAAAAATAGAAAATCTGAAAAGATCAACAATGAGTAGAGACTGAATCAGTAATCAAAACTCTCCAACACATAAAACCCCGGGGGGGGGGGGGGGCTGATGGCTTCACTGGTGAATTCTACCAAACATTCAAAGAAGAATTAATACCAATCCTTCTCAAACTCTCCATAAAATTGAAGAAAAGGAAACACTTCCAAACTCATTCTATGAGGTCAGCATCACCTTGATACCAAACCAGATAAGGACACCACAAGAAAAGTACAGACCAACACCCCTGATGAATATGGATGAAAATATTTTCAACAGAATATTAGTGAATCAAATTCAAGAGAACATAAAAAGGATTACACACCATTGTCAAGTGGGATTTATCTCTGGATGGTTCAACATACACAAATCAATAAATGTAATCATCATATGAATAAAAGATAAAAATGACATGATCATCCCAACAGATGTAGAAAAACATTTGACAAAATACAACACCCTTTCATGATAAAAACCCTTGGCAGATTGGGTATAGAAGGAATATACCACAACATATATGACAAACCCACAATTAACGTTACACTTAACGGAGGAGAATTGAAAGTTTTTCCACTAAGATCAGGAATGAGACAAGAATGCCTACTCTCACCACTCCTATTGAGTATAGTACTGGAAGTCCTAGCTAGAGGGATTAGGCAAGACAAAGAAATAAAATGCATCCAAATCAGGAATGATTTGCTATTTGTAGACAATATGATTCAGTATATAGAAAATTCCAAAGTCTCAACCAAAAAACTTTGGAACTAATCAACAATTTCAGTAAAGTTATAGGATACAAAATTAACATACAGAAACCAGTTTCATTTCTTTACACTAAGGTTGAAATATCTGAACAAGATACCATTCACAATAGCATTAAAAACAATAAAATACTTAGGAATAAATTTAGCCCAGGAAGTGAAAGATCTGTATAAGACTATAAGAAAACTACAAGGCTTTGCTGAAAGAAACTGAAGACACAAACAAGTGGAAAGACATCATACTGTCATGGATTGGAAGAATATTATTACTATCTCCATAACATCCAAATCTACCTACAGATTTAATGTAATTCCCAACAAAATACCATACGCATTCTTCACAGAAATAGAAAAAACAATCCTAAAATTTGTATGGAACCACAAGAGACTCCAAACAGCCAAAGCAATCCTGAGGAAAAAGAACAAAGCTGGAGCTATCATACTTCAAACTATACTACTAAGCTACAGTAATAAAAAACAGTATAGACGCATAGACCAATGGAATAAAGTTAGAGAGCACAGAATTAAACCCCTGCTCATAAAATCAACTAATATTTGACAAGGGAGCCCAGAGCACCAAATAAAGAAAGATAGTCTCTTCAACAAATGGTGTTGGGAAAAATGGATGAACACATGCAGAATAATGAAAATGGACCTTTATCTCACACCACTCATAAAAGTCAACTCAAAATAAATCAAAGACCTAAACACAATACCTGATACTATAAAACTCCTAGAAGAAAACATAGGGAAGAAACTCCTCAACACTGGTCTTGGCAATGACTCTTTGGATATGATACCCAAAGCACAAACAACAAAAGCAAAAATCAACGAATGAGACTACATCAAACTTAAAAGCTTTTGCACAGCAAAAAAGAAAAAAAAAAGTTATTAAGAAAATGAAAAGACAACATACAGAATGGGAGAAAAAACTTGCAAACTATTTATCCGGAGAAGGGGTTAATATCCAAAATATATAAAGAGCTTGTGCAACTCAAAGGCAATAAATAAACAAAAACTATGATTAAAAATTGGGCAGAGGATCTGAATAGACATTTTTTCCAAAGACGTACAGATGGCCAACAGGTATGTGAAAGAATGTTTAACATCACTAATCATCAGTGAAATGTAAGTCACAACCACAAAGAGATATCACCTCACACCTGTTAGAATGGCTATTACCAAAAATACAAAAATTAACAAGTGTTGGTAAGGGTATGAAGAAACAGGAACCCTTGTGCACTGTTGATGGGAATATAAATTGGTATAGCCATATATGGATATTCCTCAAATAATTAAAAATAGAAATATCATATTATCCAGAAATTCCACTTTTAGGCATTTATACAATAAAAACAAAAACATTAACTCAAAAAGATATAGGCACCCTTACGTTCACTACATTATTATTTACAATAGCCAAGATATGGAAACAACCTAAGTGTCCATCATCGGATGAATGGATAAACACACATATGCACACACACGTACACAATAGAATATTATTCAGCTATAAAAACGAAAGAAATCTTGCCATTTATGACAACATGGATGAACCTTGAGGGAAATATGTCAGAAGGAGAAAGACAAATACTGTATGATCTCACTTATATGCAGAATCTCAGAAAAAAAAGCAAACCACCTCCCCCCAAAAAAACCCTCCAAAATAAAACCCACCTCAGATACAGAGAACAGACTGGTGGTGAACAGAGGTGGGGGCCGGGGGTTGGGCAGGCAAAATGGATGAAAGGTTCAAAAGGTACTAATGTCCAGTTATAAAATAAATAAATCACAGGGATGTAATGTACAGCACAGTACCATAGTTGAAAATACTGTATTGCATATTTGAAAGTTGTTAAGAGAATAAATCTTACGTTCTCATCACAAGAAAAAAGTTTTTGTAATTATGTATAGTGATGGATATAGACTTACTGTGGTGATCATTTTGCATTTTGCATTACATACAAATATTGAATCATTATGTTACACACCTGAACTAATATATCAATTATACCTCAATAAAATAAAATAAAATACTGTTGACTGAGTCCCACCAGAGAGATCCCAATTTAACTGGCCTGATGTATAGCTTGTACACTGGTATTTTTGAGAACCCCTTCTCTAGATTCAATCTTCCTTCTATTTACTTTTCTCCTCTCCTTGCCCTGGTCTTGCCTGAATTGAATTTTCTGAGAAAGAAGTGAGATCCCCTCAATGTTCTGAGGCCTACCTGTGACTTGAGTTAATTTATCTGTTATTCCTAGTCTCAGAGCAGTCTTATGTTGCTCTCTCAGCGCAACAAAGAAGAAAGACAGCACACTTTACAATACCTTAATTTTTCATTATTTAGAAGGGAACTACCGTTAAGTAGTCCTCCTGACAGATTCCCTAAAATAATGCTCTAAAGGTACTAAGAAGTTGCTGTTAACCGGTTAGTGGTAACTGTCTCAGCGTAATTTTTTTTTTTTTCGGTATGCGGGCCTCTCACTGTTGTGGCCTCTCCCATTGCAGAGCACAGGCTCCGGACGCGCGGGCTCAGCGGCCATGGCTCACGGGCCCAGCCGCTCCGCCGCATGATGGATCTTCCCGGACCGGGGCACAAACCTGTGTCCCCTGCATCGGCAGGCAGACTCTCAACCACCGCTCCACCAGGGAAGCCCTCAGTGTAATTTTTAAGGCCCAGAGAGTGAGGCATCAAGAATTTTCAGAGGTTTCTTATAAGGCACAGAATGAGTAGTAAAGGAGTTTTCCAATTTACTGGTTGGAGGAAATTCCATAAAGCTGGGCACTGTTTGAAAATAAATATTATGTACTTGGGCAATATTGCATTTGAGAAAATTTATCCTGAACAGTGTTCTAGTCATTTTCTGTCATCTTTCACTGGATCACTGTGGATCACTGGAAGATTCTGGGGTCCATGAACAGAGTTTAAATAGGCTTATCTGTAATATAGACCCTAATTCTCTCCTGGATTGTAAAATAGAAAACTAAACACAGTTAAGACCTAATCTGTATCTCAAGGTCGTTCCAAGTATACAGTGACTCAAGCGGAGCTTAGCAGTCAGGAGGGTGTGACGCTGGTAATTATAATTCTCTTCAATGGAAAATGTATAAAGAGAATCTGGCTGTGTAGGATCAGGCTGCATGGATCCAAAGTTCAGTGAAGTTACTGCTTTGTTCATTCTCACCTGAGTTGGCAATGAAAGACAAGGGTGTTTACACTAAAAGACTCAAATTAGAAACCAATTGAAGAATCCTAGAATCAGAGTTCCTAAATTAGGCATCCCTGAAGTCATCCAATCTCAGCAGAAATCAGCAGCATGGGCACTAAAATCTCAAGAGGTAGACTTTCCTGGCTTGGTAACAATGATGTTCCTTTCACCCTAGTTAACATGTCCCCAAGAGTGATATCAGGGCATATGAAGCCGCATGGTCAATGTGCTCAAACTTATTCTTGGTGGGATAGAAATGTCCCATAGAGTCCAAACTCTATTAGCCATGGTGTATCTGCCTTACTTGATTTATCTAGACTTTTGGGGAAGCAACTATATTGAATATATCCTGTCTGCACCACCTCCCTCCTCCAGAAACAATCAGTTCTTTTAGTATATACTTTGTTATGTGAAGGAGTATCCTTTCTGATTTGTCTTTAATTTACCTTTTTCTACTTCAAGAGATTATTCCCTTGAAGGAACTGTTTAATTAAGCCAGCTTTTACTGAATCAATGTTTCAGAGTTTATAGACATAGAATGTGACTTTTTTTGTCACTCTTCATATTCTTAATACAGAAGGAACTATATATTTGCAGATCTGTATGTCCCACCTTCATCCTTCAAGTTATACTTGTTTTGAAGGGCTGGAAACAATTTATGCATTCACGATATTTTATTGTATTTTTGACATGCAGACCACACATTAAGCTCCACGAGGAGGAAGATACCTATTTTATGACTCCTTAATATCATTACAGGTGTTTAATAAACATTTGAAGATGAATAGACAAAACAAAACAAGTCATTAAATGTGAAAAGAAGGGGAAACAAATTTTACAGGTTGGAAAGATGGCAAAGTATAAGAATATTTTATAGTTGTCAGAAATCCTCATGGGTTCCCTGTGCTAGACAAGGAGGAAGGATGGAGACGACAGGGTTGGAATTTAGTAATACAGGCACATGATATCATGACAATTATTTGAATGGAGAGTAATAGGATATATGTATCTGTTACTTGCTTTAGGAAGAAATATGAATGCAAATTAAAAACAAAATTAGAGCCTTACAAATTAGTTATTAAAAACATCACTTCTCTCCAGAAGCAAATTTAGTTTATCTGCAATTTTTGTTTCTCTGACTGCATTTTTAGGAAACCTCAGAGTTTCTGCACTTTCTGCCCATTCAGTGCTTGTAAAAATGGTTCAAGTATTCTTTCTTCTATAATTTCAGGGCAATACAAATCCATTCTCCTCCATACATTTCTTTGTTCTTATTCCCAGTTATATTACTTTTATTTTAGGAAAATTTCTATCTTTAATTATTTCTATTTTTTCTAATTTAATATTTTTACATTTAAAACAAATTATGAGACTGTACATATATATAGATTATTGCCATATTATAAATTTGGCATTTGGATAAAAATAAAAATTGAAAACATATCTATATATTGTTATAGGTACACGTGCCTATAGTAAATACCAAAAACACACATGGGAAGAATGATACTAGCTAGAGGATAATGTTCAGCTCAGGGGCAGTTCCCTACCTTCTCCAAACACTTGCAGCTATTTAAGCCAGTGTTCTAAAATTTTAGGGTTGTAGGAAAGTCAGAATGTCGTTTGTTAAACATGTAGATTCCTGGCCTTCAGAAACTTTGAAGCAGCATGCCTGAGTTAGGGTTGACAGATATGCACTTGAAAAAGAACCCCAGAGGATTCAGCTGCACATGATTTAGAGGACCACCCAAAATCGGAAGTATTGAATACATGCAGCTGGCAGGTGGGTAGAGGGTCAGGTGAAAGGGTCAGGGCTAAGACATGACTTGGCTGTCATTGGTTTATAGGCAGAGTCCATGCCTCAGAAGTGGTTGGGAATATCTAAGGGAGAGTGCAGAGAGAGAAGAGTGGTGGGCCAAGGATGGAAAGGCAAAGTGCGAGAGGGAGAAAGAGGAGGAGTCTCCCAAGGAAACAGCCAAGGTATGGCTGGAGAGAGAGCACCATGGTATAGAAGCCAAGATGGCAGAATGCAAGAAGGAGGGCATGCCCAGGAGGCCAAATGAAACAAAACAACCAGGAAAGGGAAGACCAGAAAAATGCTGATTGTCTGCATAGTGCATCACAGGCGCCACAATGGTTGCTCCTGAAAGGCAGCATTATGACTGTATTCCCAAGCACCTGATGTATTGTAAATGTTTGGATTGGCAAGGGCAGCTGACATACAAGTATTTTAAAGACCTCAGCTACAGCTCAGTTCCATCAAGTACCTTCATTAGGATAAGCAAATGTTATGGATGTAACCATCCACAATGGAGAATTAATTGTAACTAGATCAATACAGCAGTGTTTTTGAACCATCTGCTAAGATGTGGTAATGACATTTATAAAACAGTGCCCAACCTTTGTGTGTGTGTGATGCTGTTCTGGACAATGGAATTTTACCAGTAATTAAAAGAAAATAAAGCTAAGACCTTTAAAATCTTTAAACTGATTGTGAGGTTTTTTTCCCCGTATAAATGATCTCTCATGATCATTTATAGAAGGGTGTGTAGTCATGAAAAGAACAAAGCACATTAAAGAAGGTAAACGACTCTCTAAGAATGCCCAAGTGTTGGTTGCTATGACAACTGCTGGGGTTTATTGAATACAGAGCAAAAAATCAATCAGAAATCATTGGAGGAATGTGTATGGGTACATAAACCATTTCTGCCTCACAATTTCAGGAACTTTCCTTCATCTGTGTACCGCATGAAAAGGGTTTGTGTCAGTCAGTGGAGTTCCAAGGAAGGCTGCCCTCTTGATGCATTCACACCATTCTACATGTCCCCTTCCACAACATGACCTTCTCAACACCCAGGTAATTTATTACAGTGGTAAAAAATGTAACCAGCTACCTGGCTCAATGTCACTAAAATATTGGCTCCCATCTATTGTTCTTTGAACCAAACAATTTTCAGGTTTATATATAGAAGTCACTTACGTCTGTGTAGCAGTTTCTTCCCTCCACATAGCATATGCCTGACTAGTCAAGAAAATACAGGGAGGGAAGAGATTGTCTCAGGCAGCCACCCTGCCAACCCTCTCCCAGATTTCTTTTCTCTCTTCTCTTGGGGAATCTACTGTTCTCCATTCCTAACTTCCTGAGGTGCTAAGAGGACAAAGAAAAGATAGCCAAGTTTTTCAGACTTTGGGGGGAAAAAGATTGTTAAATTGATGGAATGGGGAGAGGCCCTATGAACGAGATGATAAAAGCTCAAGGGCAGCCACAGAAAGAACAGACATCAGCTGTATGATTTTGTCATGGGCGAATGTAAGAAAGTTTGGTGGGAGGGTTCTTGCAGTCATTGGGTGATAACCTTTGGTCTAATGAGCTCACTAATCTCATAAGGAAATGGTCAAGCTCTCAGACTGGACTGTGCATAGTTCATTTATGAGATGACCAAGTGACAGGGTGCCCCACTGAGAGGATGTCTGCTTCTCTAATCTGTGCTGCACACTCCCTGCAGATTAATCACAAAGTACCCCCTTCAGAAGAGTGTTTTTCAAATTATAGCGGGTTGAAGCACATTAGTGGATCCTAAGATTTATTTAGTGAGTTGAAACAATTATTAAAAGAAAATGAAAAATAATAGAAAAGAGAATAGCATCAGAACAAATCTCATCTAATAAGAGTAAATGTGTTTTGTAAAACTTTGGTTTCATTCTCTTTCTACGTATGTATGCACTGGGTTGCTAGATTGAATGCATTTCTTACTGTAGGTCCTGGGCAAAAAGGTTAGAAAGCCAGACTCTCAGAAGGAAGGGAGGGAGGAAAAAGGGACAGGAGGGAGTGAGGTGGGAAGGAGGGAGGAAGGAGGGAAGGACAGGAGGGAGGGAGGGAGAAGGGAGGAAGGAAGGGAGGGAAGGAGGAAGGAAAAGAAAGAAATTCCAGCTCATTTGCTTAGGGCTGGAATTGTCCCCCAAATCCACTCTACTTCCATAACATCACGCTGGGTTCCAACTTTTCCACTCTCTGTCCTCCCAATGTTCCTCTCGATGTCCTTACTCCACTGTGCCCTTTATTCATGATGCTTCTTCTCCTCCTCATGGTTTTCATATTCTACTCTCCTTTCAGGAACATTCAAAACTTGTCTTGCCATTTAACCCATATGATGGTTAGCTCCTCTCGTCACTCACCTCTTCCTAGCTGTTCTGCTCATTTCCATACATTTTCCCTGTTTCCTCTGCATTGCTCCTTATCTGCCTCCCATCTCACTTCACTCTCACACCTCCTTCTAACACCTGTGTCTGCCTCCCTCCCTCTGTTGCTTTCCTCTTGGCGCCTGTCTCCGAGCTTATCATATCCTCATAATGCTGTTTTTGTTGTTGTCCTGTTATTTCTGCTTTCTTGTGTGTATCTCTGGTCTCCCCACTTGATTGGAAGCAACTTGAGCCGAGGGACTGTGGATCACACTTTTTTGGTATCCCCCGTGATGTCTGACACAGTGCAGGATACACAACTGGTACCCGGTAAAAAATGCCTTGAATTAATAAATCAATCATGGCCATTGCAGCCTCTCTCCCCATGCACCAGTCCCTGCCATGGGTGTCCCCCAGCCGCCGCCTCCTCTGTGCCCCCTTCCCACCAGGGCAGGCTCATGTGCTCTGGGGCAGCCTCAGGAGCAGATGCCTGTGGGTGGCCCACATGCATAGGTGGGGCTGAAACCACAGCTGAGCCCCAGGGACCGTGCAACTAAGGAGGAAGAGATGAAATCTCCCCTTACTGCTGTGCAAACTGAGGATTTACACCCCTGCAACCGGCTTTGTAAACTCAGCACCTGCAGAACATCTGAACAGACAACGAGTGCTCCTACAGTTGAGACGGGTCTAGCTTTAGTAGCTGTGGACTTTGTGGACACGTACACATGGGTGTTGGGCCAGGCCAGAGTCCGAGCTGACCCCATAGCACCCACAGTGGATGCAGATCCATGATTACTGCAATCCTGGAACCTGACTTCAGTGGACCTACACTAGTGGCCTGGTGAAAACAGCACCTGAGAGACACCAGGCCAACTGCCGGCACACCCACACAGTTAAGGTGGGGCTGAGAGCAGTGCCAACAACAGTGTAATATGAGAGCTTGCACAACAGGTGAAAGGTGACACAACAGAGCACACCCACAGGTGAACACTCTAGAGGAGGGATACTCAGTGGCTTCTCTCCCAGTGGAAGGGCTCCAGTCCCACCTAACTCACACCACAGATCAGAATCACAGCCAAGAAACAGATCTGGGGGCCTCTACTCCAAGAACTAGGGAGCAGACCCCACCCAACAGGGCAGTGACAACCACAGAACAAAGGGGAGGTTCAATATCCAATGCAGGCTCTTGTCACTACAACATCAGTCACACCTCCTATCAAGGGGATAATGGACAGCATATACTGAGGAAAGAGGTGGCAGACACCTATACTAAAAACAGCCCTAGCACCAAAAAAATTTAAACCCATGCAGGCCACACAGAAACGTTCCCACATAAAAATAGCCCTCCAAGACACAGTCTGAGGATCTGGCATTGGGAAGAAGAACCCCCAGAACATTTAGCCTTGAAAACCAGCAGAGCTTGAGTGAAGGAACTCCACAGGGCTGGGAGAAAGAGACTCTACTCTTGGAGGGTGCACACAAAGTCTCGTGTGCACTGGGACCAGCAAAAAGCAGTACATCCATAGGAACCTGTGTTAGACCTACCTAGGGGTCTTGGAGGCTCTCCTGGGGAGATAAGGGTCAGCTGTAGATTGCTGTGTGGGGCAAGGAGACTGGTAGTGGAGGTCCCATGGAATACTGATTGGCATGAACTCTCCAGGAGGTCCCAACTTTGGCACCATACCCAGCCCGACCCAACAACCTACAGGCTCCAGTGCTGGAAAGCCTCAGGCCAAACAACAAAGAAGATAGGAACACAGTGCTACCCATCAGAAGACAGGCTGCCTAAAGTTGCACTGAGCTCACAGCCACCTCAAATCACACCCCCTGACACAGCCCTGTCCACCAGAGGGACAAGACCCAGCTCTACCCACCAGAGGGCAGGCACCAGTCCCTCCCACTGGCACGCCTACAAAAGCTCCAGCACCAACCTCACCCACCAGGGGTCAGACACCAGAAGCAAGAGGAACTATGATCCTGCAGCCTGTGGAAAGGAGACCACAAACACAGAAAGTTAGACAAAATGAGACAACAGAGAAATATGTTTCAGACAAAGCAACAAGATAAAAACCCATGAGAACAACTAAAGGAAGAGGAGATAGGCAATCTACCTGAAAAATAATTCAGAGTAATAATAGTAAATATGATTCAAAATCTCAGAAAAAAATGGAGGAACAGACCAAGAAGATATAAGAAATGTTTAAAAACGAGAAGATTTGAAGAACAGAGATGAACAACACAATAACTGAAATAAAAAAACACACTAGAAGGAATCAATAGCAGAATAACAGGCAGAAGAACACAGTGAGCTGGAAGACAGAGTGTTTGAAATCACTGCCATAGAAGAGAATAAAGAATGAAAAAAAAAATGAGGACAGTCACAGAGACCTCTGTGACAACAGCAAATGCACGAATATTTGCAATATAGAGGTCCCAGAAGATGAAGAGAAAGGAAAAGGGCCTGAGAAAAAATTTGAAGAGATTATAACTAAAAAGTTCCCTAACATGGGAAAGGGAGACACTCATCCAAGTCCAGGAAGTGCAGAGAGTCACATACAGGATAAACCCAAGGAGGAACACATCGAGACACATGGTAATCAAATTGACAAAAATTAAAGACAAAGAGAAAAATATTAAAAGCAACAAGGGAAAAGCAACAAACAACATAGAAGGGAATCCCCAGAAGGTTAACAGCTAATTTTTCAGCAGAAACTCTTCAGGCCAGAAGGGAGTGGCATGATATATTTAAAGTGATGAAAGGGAAAGACCTAGAACCAAGAATACTCTACCCAGCAAGGCTCTCATTCAGATTCAATGGAGCAATCAAAAGTTTTACAGATAAACAAAAGCTAAGAGATCTCAGCACTACCAAACCACCTTTACCACAAATGCTAAAGGAATTCTCTAGGCAGAAAAGAAAAAGACACAACAAGAAACAAAATCACAAGTGGGAAAGCTCACTGGTAAAAGCAAACATAAAGTAGTGGTAAAAAATCATCCACACACAAATATGATATCAAACCCAGCAACCGTGACTATGCAATGGAGAAAAGACAGTCTCTTCAATGAGTGGTGCTGGGAAAACTGGACAGCTACATGTAAAAGAATAAAATTAGAACACTCTCTAACACCATACACAAAAATAAACTCAAATTGGATCACAGACCTAAATGTAAGGCTGGATACTATAAAACTCCTAGAGGAAAACACAGAACTCTCTTTGACATAAATTGCAGAAATATCTTTTTGAATTCACCTCCTAGAGTAATGACAATAAAAACAAAAATAAACAAATTGGACGTAATGAAACTTAAAAGCTTTTGCACAGCAAAGGACACCATAAACAAAATGAAAAGACAACAGAATGGGAGAAAATATTTGCAAATGAAGCAACAAGGAATTAATCTCCAAAATATGCAAACAGCTCATGCAGCTCAATATCAAAAAAGCAAACAACCCAACCAAAAAATGGAAGATCTAAATAGACATTTTTCCAAAGAAGACACACAGATAGCCAAAAAGCACATGAAAAGATGCTCAACATCACTAATTATTGGAGAAATGCAAATCAAAATTACAATGAGTAGTTGTACAAAACTACAATCACCTTAAAACAGTCAGAATGGCCATCATCAAAAAATCTACAAACAATAAGTGCTGGAGAGGGTGTAGAGAAAAGGGAACCCTTCTACACTCTTGGTGGGAATGTAAATCGGTACAACCACAATGGAGAACAGTGTGGAAGTTCCTTAAAAAACTAAATATAGAACTACTACATGATCCAACAATCCCATTCCTGGTCATATATCTGTAGAAAAACATAATTTGAAAAGGTATCCTAATGTTCATTTCAGCACTATTTACAGTAGCCAAGACATGGAAGCAACCTAAATGTCCATTGACAGAGGAGTGGATAAAGAAGATGTGGTACATATATACAATGGAATATTACTCAGCCATAAAAAAGAACAAAATAATGCCATTTGCAGCAACATGGATGGACGTAGAGATTGTCATACTGAGTGAAGTAAGTCAGAGAAAGACAAATATCATATGATATCGCTTATATGTGGAATCTTAAAAAATGGTACAAATGAACTTATTTACAAAACAGAAATAGAGCCTTATTTACAATACCGAAACAGATGTAGAAAACAAACTTATGGTTACTAGAGGGGAAAGGGGGGAGGGATAAATTGGGGGATTGGGATTGACATATACACACTACTATATATAAAATAGATAACTAATAAGGACCTACTGTATAGCACAGGGAACTCTACTCAATACTCTATAATGAGCTATATGGGAAAATAATCTAAAAAAGAGTGGATATATGTACATGTATAACTTATTCACTTTGCTGTACACCTGAAACTAACACAACATTGTAAGTCGACTATACTCCAATAAAAATTATTTAAAAAAATCAATCAATCATGATTCCCTCCTTTGCACCAAAACTCTACCTTACTCACTCAAGCATTTTTTCTCCTATATACAATGTTTTGCATTTGAAATGGCTTTGCCATTTCTAAAACTCTTTCATATCTATCTCTTATCTCAGTTGATCTTATCTACAAGGACTTGGTAAAGTAGGCATGGGTCATAATACTCATTTTTAAGAGATGAGGAAACTGAGTTTCAAAGAGGTTTGTAACTGTAACACACGTTGCCAGTGGTGTCTCTAGAACCAGAATCTATAACATGACCTATTCTGTGCCTATTACCCACCCTCCTCCAATGGAAACTTGAAAACAACAATCATATAGCATAATAAAGTGCTCACTCAGTATAAAATATTGTATATAGAGAAAAAACCCCAAAGAAATAGCAAGCAAGGCACATCCTGTCTTTCTTATGCAATGGAATTTGAACATCTTGTACTAAATCCAGATGCTGGCTGTCTATTTTGCTTCTGTAATTGTGCTTGGATTCTAAGGATACCACAGAAAGTGGGAGGAAGTCCACTTACTACTTACAGGTGATGTGTTGGTTTCTACTGTCGGGTTGACAATCTTTTCATTAAATCCATCCTAGCAAGTAGCTGGGACTCTGCACTGTGTTACAAGTAATTACCATGCTCTTTCTCATTGATTTGATCATTTGTTTCTTACCAAGCTGTTCTCCTAAATGTTGGCCCCTCTCAGTTGAGATGACTCGCTCATCTTCCATGTCACATTTGTTCCCAACCAGGATAACCTGGGCATTATCCCATGAGTATGTTTTGATTTGAGTTGACCTACCAGGAAAAAAAAAAAAAGGCAAAAAAATGATCAGAGGAAAATGCAACAGCATAAAATGAAGGAGAAGAAATACATCCCACAGATGACGATAACAGCAAAAAATGAAGCCCAAATACCTGACATTTAGAATTAATTAGTTCAGTGCAATTTTACCCTTCAGACACTCATCAGGGATTGCATGAGTCAAAAATCAGGGGAATGGTGGTGTTGTATTTAGAATTCTTCTGTGTTTGGTGAGATTAATATTACTACTGCTTCTTCCTTTCCCCCTTCTACTTCACCTTATACAGTACTTTTATACCTGGAGTGAGTGGCCAACCATCCCAGTTTGCCCAAGATGTTCCCAGTTTTAGCAGTAAAAGTCCTATGCCCCAAGAAACCCCTCACTTCCAAGAAACCTGAGATGGTTGGTCACTATTTATAGCCCATCACAGAAAAGAATTTTTACCTCGTTACAGTCACAACTTAAAGAGCTAAGACAATTGGGTTAGGAAATCTGGGGGTAATGATAATATTTTTAAAAAGCGTTATAAGAACTCATCTACTCATGCCTTACATTTTTAAGAGAAAAATGCCAGGTTGATTAATATCAAAATTATAATACAATGAGCTGGTGTTTTAGGTTACTATAAACAGGATATCTAGGATTCAGAATAAGCTTCTGGTACGGATCATAATGCACATAACCAAATTTTGATTTTGAAACTTAGTTGATAACTATAATAGTTAATATTTGCAGGTACTGTTTTAAACTCTTTATATATGTTACCTTAACTTAATCCTTAGAGTAACTCAAGGGAGATAATATTATGATCCTCATTTTATAGTTGAGGAAAATGAGGCACAGAAAGGTTAAAAAGTTCGCCTAAGACAACTCAGCTAGCAAAGTGGTAGATCTGGAAATCAAAACGCAGGCAGTAAAGCTTTCAAGCCTGTGCTTTTAAACACATATCTGTAGTACTCATTACAAGTTTGATAAGTGAAGTTCCAGTGTATTTTTTATCATTTCAGAGAGGAAGCTGAAAGGAAGCCATGTTCTTTAATCCTCCCTTTTTATTGGCCACGTTCTTATTTGATAACAATTCTAGATAGGTGGGAAAGACATATCACCCAGTGGGTGGTTGAGAGAAAGAGAGAGAGAAAGAGAGAGAGAGAGAGAGAGAGAGAGAGAGAGAGAGATGCTAAACAAATGATGAAAGTTTAATAAAGGGATTTGTATAATGTCAAAAAGAGAAGCTTGGCATGTTCTTACTAGCAATTGTCAAATACTTCAGGATTTTTACAAAGAAAATAGTGATGAGCTGTTCTCAGCTTGAAGACAGAATGAAAGCAAATAGGTTTAAACTGCAGCAGGAGAGCTTTTAATGAGATGTCATCACTATTTCTCCTTTCCGAGAAGAAAGAAGAGAGCTAAAGGGCAGATAGGGTCTTATTTCAGAGTACTTCCCTGAACCAAGTACAAGTTTTCAAATGAGATTAAAATACCTGGTGAAAGATACCTTTGGTTCCATGTGAGCATCTCAAGGTGCAGCATATTTTATCAGAAAAATCTGGGGATGTGACCTTTCTAATTATGACACCTAAGAGAATAATACATTCCTCTAGCAATAGTCACATTCAGCATGTGTCTATAAACTGGGAAACTAAAGGCAGACATTCAAAATCTACACTTTTCACTTACCTCATCTTATGAGTGGGGTATATGAAAAATGATGAATCCAGAGTGAATTAAGATGTAAAAAATATTCTATACCTGGACACATCTTAAATCTCAAGTGCTAAGATAGTTGTATAAATAAATTCCAAAGGTTCTTTCAAAGGAATTCAAATCTAATCAGATTTCCTTAGGTAATTTAAAAAATTATCCCTTTGCTCCTTTAGGTCTTGTTAGCCAAGGCTTGGCCTATGCCTGGAAAGGCCCTAGGTTGAGAGCCCCTATGTTAATGGAGAAAGTTCTTATCCTGGCACACAGCTAGAACACAAATTTGCAGAATGAAGCTGGGGAGACGGGAGTCACAGGAGTGTCATACTTGCATAAGGAGGAGGCTGGGGCTGGTATGTAATAGCATGGCTTACTGAATTTACCAAGGACAAATGCTTGCCTGAAAAAATTTAGCACTCTTCTGACCTAGTTAAACTCTTCCTGCTGCACCCGAATGTATAAACTTACACCGGGCCGGGGTGCACCTTTGTGAAGGTAAAGAAGAAACAACTCAGCTAGCTGATTTGTACTCTTTAATCAAGTTAATGGAATGCTTGCTTCTGCCATTAAACATGTCTGAGTCTCTCAGTTCTAGCATAATAACTCATGGGGTCTTTGGAGGCCACAGAGATAGATTGTACATCTATGCATACACAACATTCCATTTATACTGTGTGTCTGTATAATTTGGGGATGCCATGATTACATCAGAACCATCCCCTTTTCCAATTGTACCTATATCAGAAATATTTTACTGTAACCTCTGCAATGTCCTAAATTGCCAATAATTAAAAATGAACACTTTCTGTAATTAGGGAATTATAAAGATCCGTTACCTTAAAATCTTCAAGAGCCCTTGGAGACAATTTCTCTTTTTAATCAAATATCAACTGTGGTCTGAGACATTTGTGTTGAAGTGAACAAAACATTAATTTGCCAGAGTTGGTTAATCAAATAAGATTTGTTTTTGGACTCTGGACTTTCTGATGAAGTCCGCCATCAACAGAGTAGCTTTAGGCAAAGCCCAATCACCAGCTACAGGGGGAACAGAACCATGCTGACTGATTTATGAATTACTACATATCATAGAATCTAAGATGCTGTGTATTATAAGATTAAAAATTACTTTACGGATGGCCAAGAACAAAAAGCAGCAGCCTATGAAACTATGATACAATGGTTAACAATTGTCCTGCTAGACATACTTGTCAGTTACATCAGCTTCTTGTTACTTTGAAGTTTTTTTCATGTATTCTGAGGGATTTAGTAATTCTTTCTGTCTTCAGTTGCTTTGTTCATGAAAGATGATCATCCTATGACTACCTCAATAAGTCAACATACCCTTCTGCTTGTGGGTATCTTCCCTTAAGACCTGTAGAGCACCAGCATGTTGCTTTGCAGGGAAATATGAAATGATGGTCATTACTCCAAATGAGTATTCACATCCCTAACATCAAACTGATACCCACCTCCCGCATACACAATAACTTTCTACCTACGTTGTAACAGTTCCACCACTCAGTTGAGGTAAGGACAGTATACACAGCTATGACCATGCTGGTGCATGTACAGGCAGTGGAATCCATTTCTCATACAGCATCAGCAATTACAATGTCATTTATTGTAAGACACATCCCAATTTCAGAGATGTTAAAATATGAGTAATTGTGCATCTTAGCTTCTGTAAAACACTACTGTTTTCTTGGTATTTCTTTTATGTATGAAGACCTAGCTTGAAATGAGAGCTTGGATTATTCCTTTAGCTCAGGAATACTTGAAGATGAGAAAATATAAACCTCATGGGTTGAGAAAGACCCAGAGTTGTGTGTAATATGAATTAAGGGCAGAAGAATGTTGGGATGAAAATCCAATCCCCAACCCTTCCAACTCAGAATCCTAACAATTTTATTCAGCTCATTTAAAAGAGAGTGCTAATACTGAGTATGGGAAAGTCATTCTGCACTCTGCAGCCTCAGCATCTTCATCTGCAAAATGAGGCCACCACATTTTGTACTTAATCTCTGGGGATGTTGTAGGACAAATGTGGTTTTAAGTAGGGTCATGCTCTACTTTACGTCGCAAACACCTTTTCACAAATATAAAACATTATTAGTCCCAGCTTGGGCAGCCAGCTGTTTCTCTTCCTCAGTCCAGGTCAACTCATCCTTTCTATAACCTAAAAAATAATTTGAGTTTTTTTCATTGAAGAATCTCAAATTTTGTCTCCGGTTTATACCTTAAGGCTGAGGTCCTGTACAGATACATTACTAAGAAGGAGTAAATGGCCTTTTTTGGTATGTCTATTAGGAGTACGGTACATGTTTATTGAGTGAATCCTCCTTTCATGTGTCATTTCTATGTATCTACTTTTTCAGTCATTTGCTATATTTTGTAAAATTTCTTATTCAGGAATGGATTTTTATCACCTCATTAGGAATTGTCTTATTTCTTTGTCTGTTACGGAGACATATTTAAAGAAAGTGCTGTCACCAAATAACATACATGAGAGAAGATGATTTATTTCTGAATCACTGTAAAAGATCCTTTGGGATTTACTGTTAACCTCAACAAGATTAATGGACTCAGAAGCAACACGCTGGTCACCATGGTTACTCTACGAATGGCAATTAACTCAGACCTTACCAGTAACGAGGTCCTGGTTACTAAAAAAAAAAAAAAAAAAGGTTATTTGTCTTTTAGTTAAAAACAAAAATAAAACAATAACCCCCCTCTCTATATATATTTCTATATTTTTATATGTTTCCTCTATAAATACATATGTAGGGAGAGAGGATTTTGATTTTTGTTTTTTATTTTATACTATGAGGCAGAGGGAGATGAAGAGATTTTCATATTTTATACATAAATGACCGAACTCTGCTCAAAATAAAATAATTTAGGAGAGCTGTAAACAGACAAATCAAATTCCTATAATATCTCTATTTCTCCTCTCTTGTTCTGGGTATATAAATAATCTCCTACGAGTTCAACCTGTTTTCATTGAGAAGAGACTCTTATTAGTGATAATGTTCTGAAAAACAGTCCACAAAATGTACCTCAGGAACCCAAAGAGCAGTTATCTCTTAGGGTCTGATCTGGGCTATACATGGGAAGATGAGGTGTCAGGGAGAATATGACCAGCTCTTCCCCCTGCAGTGAATCTCAGACAGATCTTAACAGCAGTCCTGTTCTTCATTCTGGAAGCTCAAATTTCTCCTCAGCAACCATTTCCCTTACTCTCCTCAATATTCGGGAGCCTCAGCCTTCAGCATCTCAGCAGACTTCAAGTCATCATGGAATTTCCCAATCTCCTGCTGCTCATCGCATAGCATTGGCCCTTCTGTTACTTTTCTACTAACTTAATCATTTATTTATTCAATTTTTCTCAACCCTTGGAGAGCTTTGAAAAATAACTTCAACCTAGAACAATTAAATCAGAACCTTTAGGGACGTCATCATAAGCATTTAAAAAAATAATCTCTGCAGCTCATTTGTATGTATGACTGGGATGGCTCTCTCGCCCACACCTGTTTCAGTTTTTAAAATAATCGGTTTCTTTACTTCCCATCTAACGCTCAAAGTGTTTGCAGGTGGTTTACAGAGATACATACAAATTTAAGATATAAACAAAATAAATTTTAAAATGAATGAGTAGTAATAAGGAAACAAAAATAGGAACGTAATAAAACCTAATGATTTTTATACACTGTAAAAGCTAACAGGTAGTCTCAGAAGTTGAGGAGATAGGCTTTTCATAGGTACATTGACTCATTTAATAAAGGAGTTATAAAAGGAAATGTTAAAAATGTATCCTCAAATAAATGTTCTCCAGCCTCTTTTTTTTTTGCAGTATGCAGGCCTCTCACTCTTGTGGCCTCTCCCGTCGCGGAGCACAGGCTCCAGATGTGCAGGATCAGTGGCTATGGCTCACGGGCCCAGCTGCTCCGCGGCATGTGGGATCTTCCCGGACCGGGGCACGAACCCATGTCCCCTGCATCGGCAGGCGGACTCTCAACCACTGCGCCACCAGGGAAGCCCTGTTCTCCAACTTTTAATATCTTTAATTACTTAAGAAACAGGTTTATAGTTTTTGGTAAAATTGCTATATTCTCATTAAAAATTCTAATAAGAGAAAAAGCTAAAGCAAAAAATAAAAATTATCAGAAATCTCACTAACCCCAGATAACCACCACTAACATCTTGGTGAAAATCCTAGAGTAGATTGTATTACTGACCTCACTGAGTCATCACCTCCTTCCCTGTAGGTGGATTATATTTCCTTGCCCTCCTGGTTTTGGACTGGGCCAAGTGAATTGCTTTGGCCAATGGAATATTAGGAGATTTGGTGTGAGCCACTGGTGAGCAATAGGCATCAGAGGCACTGTGAGTTTCATCAGCCCTCTGGTATTCTTGCTCTTCATCATGGAAGAGCCCATCCCAGAAAGGGGGCTGCTCTGCCAGCCTGTCCCAGAGGAATGAGAAAGCAGGAGGAGCCCAGCTGAGTTCTACAGAGATCAGCAAATCACAGCCAAACCTAGAAGAGCCCAGCATTGCTTTCTCATTTCATCTCTTGTACCCAAAGGAGCTATCACTATGGGTGGGTCTAGGTTTTGCAAGGCCTAAAACTAATACAAATGTGAGGGCCCAATTTAAGGAAAAAATGCAAATTAGAAATACAGACAGTCAGAATGGCCATCATTAAAACGTCTACAAATAACAAATGCTGGAGAGGGTGTGGAGAAAAGGGAACCCTCCTACACTGTTGGTGGGAATGTAAATTGGTGCAGCCACTATGGAGAACAGTATGGAGGTTCCTCAAAAAACTAAAAATAGAGTTGCCATATGATCCAGCAATCCTGCTCTTGGGCATATATCTGGACAAAACTATAATTCAAAAAGATACAGGCACCCCTATGTTCACAGCAGCACTGTTTACAATAGCCAAGACATGGAAACACCTAACTGTCCATCGACAGATGAATGGATAAAGAAGATGTGGCACATACATACAATGGAATACTACTCAGCCATAAAAAAGAATGAAATAATGCCATTTGCAGCTACATGGATGGACCTAGAGATTATCATACTAAGCAAAGTAAGTCAGAGAAAGACAAATACCATATGATATCACTTATATGTGGAATCTAAAATATGACACAAAAGAACTTATTTATGAAACAGAAACAGACTCACAGACATAGAGAACAGACTTGTGGTTGCCAAGCGGGAGGGAAGGATTGGGAGTTTGGGGTTAGCAGATGCAAACTAGTATACATAGAATGGATAAACAACAAGGTCCTACTGTATATCACAGGGAACTATGTTCAATATCCTGTGATAAACCATAATGGAAGAGAAAAAAAAGAAATACAGAATGAGGTACAGGGCAGTTTGTAGCAGATGCTGTTGGTGCTCTGCACATATTCCCCAGGCCTTGCCACTTCCTCGTGTGCTGGCTGCCTTCCAACTGCCAGTATCTGCAGCTTTTGGCTTTAAAGTCTTCTCTGAAGCAATGGAAGGCCACTCCACCCATCAGGGAAAGTCAAATGTAACAGGGAAAGAGCACACCCCAGGAATAGACCTCAGCCAATGACTGACAGGAGTTAGCGTGTAACTACTGCCACTCCCTTGCTCCTCCGGCTGCTGCTGCAATGATTCCCAGAATTTCAAGAAGGATGAAACTCTAGTTACCCATAATGGTAGAAACACCATTTATTGGTGGTCTTCCCTTCCCCAGCTAACTTTCCCACCCTCTGTGGCTATTTCTTACACTTTCTGAAAAAAACCACTTGTATACAAATTCCCCTCTACGAGCCTGCTTCAGGAGAAACCCCAACTAATACACTTGGAATGGGCTTGTCCAGGAAAGGGACCCAAAGCTTTCTAGTAAGGTTCTGGAGACGGCAGTACTGGCTCAAAAGCACTGATTATTAAATATTAAGGACTTCTGTGGGTTGGTTGTGAAACTGTACCTTAACGTTGACCACGATGGGTGTTTTTATACCATGAAAATTAGCAAATGCTACAAATCAGATTTTTTTCTTTTGTTTTTGCCTTTTTTCAAAGAGTCTGTTTCCTGGTACACCACAGAATGTAAGCTTCATTAGTTTTGCAAGAAATTCACCTGTTGCTATCACATGTGCCATTGTCTAAAACACATGGCCTCTGTGTCAGGCTACCTCACCCTCTTCCATCTGGTCTCCGCTCAATCCCTCCTCTGGACTAGGTGCTCATCATATAGGCCCCCATACACCCTGTACCTCACTCACCTGGACCTTCTCACTTGTATCTCTCCTAGACTACAGGGGGGCAGGGACCCCAACTGTTTTGTTCACCACTGTGCACTCAGGAAAACATCTGGCACAAAGAAGGGTCTCAGCCAGTAACTGTGAATTAGTGACCAAATGAATGAGAGAACCGTAGACCGAATGTGGCAAAAATGCCTAAGGCATTCAGTAAGTTCAGAATATCAGCATAAAATTAAAACAGCACAGGAGGAGAATCACCACTGTATGTGATGCCAGTGCCCCACGACATCCCTTTCAGGACGCGTTGCTGGCAGAGTTCTTCCAAGGTCTTTGACATCCTGACCACATCCTTGGTAGAGAAAAGCAAGTGTTGGCCTCTCTACAACCTGCAGGGCCATCTGTGTGATGAGCTATTCATTCCAGCCAACAGGAATCACATTCCTTTCCGCTCCAGCACCAACAGTCAGGGTGAGGATCCTCAGGGAGTAACTTAGCACCTCGTTACCGTGGAATAGTTGCTTTGGAGGTTCCTAGTCTGACTCCTTCATTTTGTAGATGATAAAGCTGAAACTCAACATGTGGAGCGACATGTTAATGGAGAGGATGCAGTTACCTAGTGGCTGACGTGAGTCTGTATCCCAGGACTTTCCATGCTTCCTCGTCTACTTCCACAGGGAAGAGTAGTGACTACATTCTACTGAGCATGGAAGTTGGGAAGAAATTCACGTGCCAAACAGTTGACTGGTTTTTAAAAATAAAAAGTAATGTGTCTCCTGAGGAGACCAACATACTCTAAATCTCCATATATATGAGAGTCATGAGGCTGCATGTAGAAATGAGCAGAACTGGATGGGTCTGAAGGATCCGATCCTCTTCGCAGGAAGCCCGTTGCTGAGAGCAAATAGCATTTATTCAAGAACTCAAGAAGCAGTCATCTTCAGCAGTGTGGTCCTGGAACCACCTGGGACCACATCAGATTCTGCATTGTCAGTCTAAAACCAACTTTAGACCCATTTCTATCATGCCTCTGTTATAACTTCTAATCTCATTTTGTTTGTACAAAATGTCAAATTCTATTTTTTTAATCCATATGTGTGGTAGGAACAACTGGACATCTCTCTTCTATGCCAGAAAGAAAAACAACTGGATGGAGGAAACATCACCCACTGGAAAACAGAGACAGAGCCCCCCCTTCAGTGAGCAGAAGGGAGTCTGACCCAGGAAAGGGACAGATGTTCCTAGGTTCTAGAATGCCTGGGTTATTCTTCCACAACTGGCAAGGCCAAATCCAGGTTAACAAATATCCTTTTCTCAAATCAGACTGTATTATCCTGGGGGAATGAATGGTCTTTGATAAGGCTTTTTGCTACTTAGCTGAAGGGCAAGCTGAACTTAGAATCTAGCATCTGCTCTGCCCTCACTCAGATACCAGGAAATTGTCCTTCCCCTTCACAGCCCGGGGGGCTGAGCAGAGGAGAAGCTCCACACACATTCGAACAAAGCCTGAGCACTGAGGCATGCAAGACATTAAGAAAGGACCAAGGAGGAGGAGGAGGGAATGTCTCCTCCTGTGGGGTAGGCGGGGTTTCCAAGAGGGGAATGAAACCTCAAGTCTTTGGGACTGAGCAAGTGGAAGCCAAAGGGAAATGAGAAGTGGAGATTAAGAGGAGATAACGACAGGAAAAGGAGAAATGTCCGCTAAACCTGTTTGAAGTCTAGGACTGTGAAGCCTCCATTCCAGGCAGGAAAATAAATAATATAGTTATATCTTCCTTTCCTCTAACACTAGCCAACTCTTCCAAGATCCCACTGTCAGGATTAATTGTGGAAGGCTTTGAAGTGGGCAAAAGAGATGTCTAGGAGTTCTGACAAGCATATCTTTCCAGATCATCTCTTGCTTTTCATAGACTTTGAGCTATTTTACAACTCTGTAAATGGGAGAAAATGGATAATAATATAGATGAGTTCTTGCCAATAGGAAATAGACGTGTAAATGAATTGTGTCTGGGGGAATGTCATTGATCATCGCCCATGGATATTCACCTATTTTGCAAATATTGGTAAATTCATTCCAGCATTCGCCATTGCCTCTACGTGTTTTCACTGACTACTCCCTTGAACCTTGGCAACTTATATTGGTTCCATCATTAACTGCTGAGTTAAATAAAATCTTTAGGGGCTTCCCTGGTGGCGCAGTGGTTGACAGTCTGCCTGCTAATGCAGGGGACCTGGGTTCGAGCCCTGGTCTGGGAAGATCCCACACGCCGCGGAGCAACTGGGCCAGTGAGCCACAACTGCTGAGCCTGCGCGTCTGGAGCCTGTGCTTCGCAACAAGAGAGGCCCATGCACCGCGATGAAGAGTGGCCCCCGCTTGCCGCAACTAGAGAAAGCCCTCGCACAGAGATGAAGACCCAACACAGCCAAAAATTAATTAAATTAATTTAAAAAAAAGTTGAAAATAAAATCTTTAACATGTTTATTTTATATTTGAATGGAAGTGTGATTTTACCTTATTTTAAAAGGAAATTAAGCATTCCGGGGGGAAGGGCTCAAGATGGCAGAGAAGAAGGACACAGAGCTCACCTCCTACAAAAACATTAAAAATACATCTACAAGTGGTATGATTCACACAGAGAATCTACTGAACACTGGCAGAAGACCTCAGACTTCCGAAAGGGCAAGAAAACCTCCACAAAACTAGGTAGGACAAAAAGAAAAAGAAAGGAATCTGGGTGGGGCCTGCACCTCAGGGAGGGAGTTGTGAAAGAGGAAAGGTTCCTGTACGCTGGGAAGTCCCCTCACCAGTAGGGCGATCAGCCTGGATGGAGGGGGAGCTTCAGAGCCTAGGAGGAGAGCACAGCACCCAGTTTGTGGAGGGCAAAACAGAGAGCAACATGCACAGAAGGTCAGCACTGCCGCCGTGCACTCCCCAGGCTGGGATGCTCATCTGTCGGTGTGGGCGGGGGCTGAAGCTCAGGCTTTAGAGGTTTGACCCAGGGAGAGGACCAGGGTTGGCTGCATGGAGACAGCCTGAAGAGGCTGGACTGTGGCAACTGAGGGTGTACCCGGAGGAGGCCTGGGCCCACCAGAGAGGCAAGATGCCATTGTTGGGGGCACAGAAGGAGAGGGGTGGGACCACCAGAAGAGCTTTTTTCCCTCTGAGTGCTCCCAGGCAATAGGTCACCGCCTACAGGAGCTCTAGGGGCAGGCGCAAGTTGCTGCTGCCATTGTGGGCTCCAGAGGCGAGCAGGGGCCACTGCTGCAAGACCCATGAGCAGGCGCCAAGCACTGCCCCCATTGTCCCGGGAGCATGTGGGCCACAGCAACCCCCAGGAGACTCATGAGCAGGCACAAAGCACTGCCCTCACCGTCCAGGGAGCACACTGACCATAGCCGCAGCTACGAGAACTGTGAGCAGGTGCCAAGCACCGTCCCTGCCGTCCCAGGAGTGCACAAGGGCCACTGCACCTGCACACTCCATATCAAGGGGTTAACAGAAAGCACATGCTGAGGAAAGAGGCAGCAAGCATCCAAACTAAAAGCAGGTCCTTGATTCCAGACAAGATGGTGGAGGAGAAGGACTTGAGCTCACCTCCTCTCACGAAAACATCAAAATCAGAACTAACTGCTGAACGACCATTGACAAAAAAGACTGGAACCTACCAAAAAAAAAGATTTGACATTCAAAAACAAAGAAGAAGCCACAGGAACATGGTAGGAGGGGCACTTTCAAGACATAATCAAATCCCATGCGCGTGAGGTGAGCAACGCACAAAATGGAAAGTAATTATATCACAGAGGTTCTCCCACAAGAGAGTCCTGAGCCCGATATCAGGCTCCCCAGCCTGAGGGCCTGGCATTGTGAGGAGGAACCCCCAGAGCATTTGGCTTTGAAGGCCAGTGGGGCTTGACTGCAGGAGCTTCACAGGACCGGGGGAAAGAGAGACTCCAGTCTTGGACGGCACACACAAATTTTCATGTACACTGGGACCCAGCAGAAAGAAGTAAATCCATAGGAGCCTGGCTGTACCAACCTGCAAGTCTTGGAGGGGCTCCTGGGGAGGGGGGGGAGTGGCTCTGACTCACTGGGGGGGGGCAAGGACACTGGTGGCAGATGCCTCAGGGAATATTGATCAGCATAATCTCTCCTGGAGGTGGCCATTTTGGCATCAAGACCTGGCCGTACCCAACAGCCTACAGGCTCCAGTGCTAGAACTCCTCAGGCCAAACAACCAGCAGGATAGGAACACAGCCCCACCCATCAACAGACCAGCTGCCTAAAGCCATACTGAGCTCACAGCCACCTCAAAACATACCCCTTGACAGAAAGGAAACCACAAACAAAACAAAAAAAACCACCCACACAATGGGAGAAAAATTTGCAAACAATAGACATACAAGGGATTAGTCTCCAAAATTTACAAACCATGCCTGCAGCTCAATATCCAAAAAACAAACAATCAAATAAAAAAATGGGCAGAAGACCTAAATAGACATTTCTCCAAAGAAGACATACAGATGGCCAAGAGGCACATGAAAAGATGCTCAACATCACTAATTATTAGAGAAATGCAAATCAAAACTACAATGAAGTATCACCTCATACCAGTCCAAATGGCCATCAACAAAAAATCCACAAACAATAAATGCTGGAGAGGGTGTGGAAAAAAGGGAACCATCCTACACTGTTGGTGGGAATGTAAATTGGTACAGCCGCTATGGAGAACAGTATGGAGTTTCCTTAAAAATTTAAAAATAGAGCTACCATGAGATACAGCAATCCCAATCCTGGAAATTTATCCAGCAAAAGGCATGGTTTGAAAGGATACAGGCAGCAAAATGTTCATTGCATCACTGTTTACAATAGCCAAGACATGGAAGCAACCTAATTGTCCATTAACAGATGAATGGATAAAGGAGATGTGGTACGTATATACAATGGAATATTACTCAGCCATTAAAAGGAATGAAATAATGCCATTTCAGCAACATGGATGGACCTGGAGATTATCATACTAAGTGAAGTCAGACAGAGAAAGACAAATACCGTATGATATCACTTATATGTGGAATCTAAAAAAATGATAAAAATGAACTTATATACAAAACAGAAACAGACTCACAGACTTAGAGAATGAACTTATGGTATGAAGGGGGAAAGGTGGGGTGGAGGGTTAGATTGGGAGTTTGGGATTTACATGTACACATTGCTATATTTAAAACAGATAACCAACAAGGACCTACTGTAAAAAAAAAAAAATGGAATTTAAAAATAAAAACAAAAAACCACACTTTTGACATGACCGTGCCCACCAGAGGGACAAGACCAGGCTCCATCAACCAGTAGGCAGGCACCAGTGCCTCCCATGAGGAAGACTGCACAAGCCCCAGGACCAACCTAATGCACCAGGGGGCAGACACCAGAAGCAAGGCCTACAAACCTGTAGCCTGCAGAAAGGAGACCACAAACACAGAAAGTTAGACAAAATTAGATGGCACAGAAATATGTTCCAGACAAAGGAACAAGATAAAATCCCAGAAGAGCAACTAAGTGAAGTACAGATAGGCAATCTACCAGGAAAAGAATTTAGAGTAGTGATAGTAAAAATGATCCAAGATCTTGTTAAAAAAATTGAGGCACAGGCCAAGAAGATACAAGGAATGTTTATCAAAGAGCTAGAAGATTTGAAGAAGAAACAGAGATGAACAATACAATCACTGAAATGAAAAATACACTAGAAGGAATCAATAGCAGAATAACTGAGTCAGAAGAACAAATAAGTGAGCTGGAAGACAAAGTGGTGGAAATCACTGCCACAGAACAGAATAAAGAAAAAAATGAAAAGAAATGAGGCCAGTCTCAGAGACTTCTGGGACAAAATTAAACACACCAACATTCACATTAGAGGAGTTCTAGAAGAAGCAGAGAAAGGGAAAGGCCTGAGAAAATATTTGAAGAGATTATAGCTGAAAAGTTCTCTAAAATAAGAAAGGGAACACTCACTCAAGTCCAGGCAGCACAGAGAGTCCCAAACAAGATAAACCAAAGGAGGAACACGCCGAGACACATATTAATCAAATTTCCAAAAATTAAAGACAAGGAAAACATATTAAAAGCAACAAATAACATACAAGTGAATCCACATAAGGTTGTCAACAAATTGAAATTCTGTAGGCCAGAAGAGAGTGGCACGCTATGCTTAAAGTAATGAGAGGGAAAAACCTACACCAAGAATGCTCTACACAGCAAAGTTCTCATTCAGATTCAACAGAGAAACCAAAAGATTTACAGATAAGCAAAAGCTAAGAGAATTCACCAGCTTTACGACAAACCCTAAAGGAACTTCTCTAGGCAGAAAACAGAAGGCCACAACTAGAATCAAGAAAATTATGAATGGGCAAGGTCACAAGTAAAGGCAAACATACAGTAAAGGTAGGAAATCATCCACACAAAAATAGGATATCAAACCCAGCATTTGTGAGGAGAGTACACATGCAGAATATTGGAAATGCACTGGAAATTAAGACACCAGCAACATAATCTTGTTTATATATAGACTGCTATATCAAAACCTCATGGTAACTGCAAAGCAAAAATCTACAATAGATACACATAGCAAAAGAAAAAGGAATCAAAACACAACACTAAAGATAGCAAATCACAAGAGAACAAAAGAGGAATGGAAGAAAAAAGACCTATAAAAACAAATTCAAAACAATTAACAAAATGGAAATAAGAACATACATATCAGTAATTACCTTAAATGTAAATGGATTAAATGTTCCAACCAAAAGACATAGACAGGCTGAATGGATACAAAAACAAGACGTGTATATATGCTGTCTACAAGAGAACCACTTCAGGTCTAGGGACACATATAGACTGAAAGTGAGGGGATGGAAAAAGGCATTCCATGCAAATACAAACCAAAACAAATCTGGAGTAGCAATACTCATACCAGACAAAATGACTTTAAAATAAAGTTTGTTACAAGAGACAAAAAGGACAATACATAATGATCAAGAAATCAATCCAAGAAGACAACTTAAGAATTGTAAATACATATGCACCCAGCATAGGAGCAGCTCAATATATGAGGCAAATGCTAAAACCCATCAAAGGAGAAATCAACAGTAACACAGTAATAGTGGGGGATTTAACACCCCACTTTCATCAGTGGACAGACCATCCAGACAGAAAGTCAATAAGGACAGCCAGGCCTTAAATGACCCATTACACTAGATGGAGTTAATTGATATTTATAGAACATTCCATCCAAAAGCAGCAGAATACACTTTCCTCTCAAGGGCACATGGAACATTCTCCAGGATAGATCACATACTGGGCCATAAACCAAGCCTTGGTAAATTTAAGAAAATTGAAATCATATCAGGGGTCTTTTCCAGCCATGATGCTATAAGATTAGAAATCAATTACAAGAAAAAACTGTAAAAATCACAAACACGTGGAGGCTAAACAATGTTACTAAACAACCAATGGATCACTGAAGAAATCAAAGAGGAAATTAAAAAACACCTAGAGACAAATGAAAACAAAAGCATGACCATCGAAAACCTATGGGATGCAGCAAAAACAGTTCTAAGAGGAAAGTTTATAGCAAGAAAATCTTACCCCAGGAAACAAGAAAAATCTCAAATAAACAACCTAACATTACACCTAAAGCAACTAGAGAAAGAACAACAAACAAACCCAAAAGTTAGCAGAAGGAAACAAATCATAAAGTTCAGGGCAGAAATAAATGAAAGAGAGATGAAGAAAACAATAGAAAAGATCAATGAAACTAAAAGCTGGTTCTTTGAGAAGATAAACAAAATTGATAAACCTTTAGCTAGACTCATCAAGAAAAAAAGAGAGAGGACTCAAGTCAACAAAATTAGAAATAAAAAAGAAGTTACAACTAATACCACAGAAATACAAAAGATCATAAGAACTACTATAAACAACAATATGCCAATAAAATGGACAATCTAGAAGAGATGGACAAATTCTTAGGAAGGTATGACCTTCCAAGACTGAACCAGGAAGAAATAGAAAATCTGAACAGACCAATTGCCAGGAATGAAATTGAATCAGTTATGTAAAAACTTACAACAAACAAAAGTCCAGGACTAGATACCTTCATAGGCGAATTCTACCAAACATTTAGTGAAGAGTTAACACCTATCCTTCTGAAGCTATTCCAAAAAATTCCAGAGGAAAGAACACTTCCAAACTCATTCTATGAGGCCACCATCACCCTGATGCCAAAACCAGACAAAGATACCACAAAAAAAGAAAATTACAGGCCAATATCACTGATGAACATAGATGCAAAAATCCTCAATAAAATACTAGCAAACTGAATCCAATAATACGTTAAAAGGATCAAACACCATGATCAAGGGGCATTTATCCCACAAATGCAAGGAATCTTCAATATCCACCAATTGATCAGTGTGATACACCATGTTAACAAACTGAAGAATAAAAACCATATGATCATCTCAATTAGGTGCAGAAAAAGCTTTTGACAAAATTCAATACCCATTTATGATTAAAAAAAAAAACCCTCTCCAGAAAACTGGCATACAGGGAACTTACCTCAACATAATAAAGGCCATATATGACAAACCCACAGCTAACATCATTCTCACCAGTGAAAAGCTGAAAGCATTCCCTCTAAGATAAGGAACAAGACAAGGATGTCCACTTTCGCCACTACTGTTCAACATAGTTTTGGAAGTCCTAGCCATGGCAATCAGAGAAGAAAAAGAAATAAAGGAAATCCAAATTGGAAAAGAAGTGAAACTGTCACTGTTGGCAGATGACATGATAGTATACATAGAAAATCCTAAAGATGCTACCAGAAAACTACTAGAGCTCATCAAGGAATTCAGTATAGTTGCAGCATACAAAGTTAATACACAGAAGACTCTTGTATTCCTACACTCTAACAACAAAAGATCAGAAAGAGAAATTAAGGAACCAGTCCCATTTACCATTACATCAAAAAGAATAAAATACCTAGGAATAAACCTACCTAAGGAGGCAACAGACCCATACTCTGAAAACTATAAGACACTGATGAAAGAAATTGTAGATGACACAAACAGATGGCTAGATATACCATGTTCTTGGATTGGAAGAATCAATACTGTGAAAATGACTATACTACCCAAGGCAATCTGCAGTTTCAGTGCAATCCCTATCAAATTACCAATGGCATTTTTCACAGAATTAGAAGAAAAATTTTACAATTTGTATGGAAACACAAAAGACCCTAAATAACCAAAGCAATCCTGATAAAGAAAAACAGAGCTGGAGGAATGAGGCTCCCCGACTTCAGATTATACTACAAAGCTACTATCATCAAAACAGTATGGTACTGGCACAGAGACAGACCAATAGATCAATGGAACAGGATAGAAAGCCTGGAATTAAACCCACTCACCTATGGTCAACCAATCCACGACGAAGAAGGCAACAATATACGATGGAGAAAAGAGTCCTTTCAATAACTGGTGCTGGGAAAACTGGACAATTACATGTAAGAGAATGAAATTTGACCATTCTCTAACGCCACGCATAAAAATAAACTCACAATAGATCAAAGACCTAAATGTAAGGCTGAACAGTATAAAACTACTAGAGGAAAACATAGGCAGAAAACTCTTTGACATAAATCTCAGCAAGATCTTTTTGGATCCACCTCCTACAGTAATGAAAACAAACACAAAAATAAACAAATGGGAACTAATTACACTTAAAAGCTTCTGAACAGCAATGGCAACCATAAACAAAACAAAAGGCAACCTACAGAATGGGAGAAAATATTTGGAATGAAGCAACCGGCAAGGGATTGATTAATCTCAAAATATACAAACTACTCATGCAGCTCAATATCATAAAAACAAACAATGCTATTAAAAAATAGGCAGAAGATCTAAATATACATTTCTCCAAACAAGACATACAGATGGCCAAAAAGCACATGAAATGATCTTCAATGTCATTAATTATAGAGAAATGCAAAACAAAATTGCAATGAGGTATCACCTCACACACGTCAGAATGGTCATCATCAAAAAGTCTACAAACAATAAATGCTGGAGAACAGGGAACCCTCCTATGTAAATGTAAATTGGTACAACCATTATGGAGCACAGTATTGAGGTTCCTTAAAAAACTAAAAAGAGAGCTACCATATGAGCGAGCAAAGCCACTCCTGGGCATATATCTAGAGAAAACTACAATTCGAAAATATACATACACCTCAATGTTCATTGAAGCACTATTTACAATAGCCAAGACATGGAAGCAACCTAAATGTCCATCGACAGATGAATGGATAAAGAAGATGTGGTATATATATATACACATACATACAATGGAATATTAGCCATAAAAAAGAAGGAAATAATGCCATTTCACCAACAGGGATGGACCCAGAGATTACCATATCAAGTGAAGTAAGTCAGACAGAGAAAGACAAATACCATACGATATCACCCATGTGGGATCTCATTTAAAAAACGGATACAAATGAACTTATTTACGAAACAGAAACAGACTCAGATATCGAAAACAAACTATGGTTACCAACGGGGAAACAAATGTGGGGAGGAAGGGATAAATCAGTAGCTTGGGATTAACATATATTACACACACTACTATATATAAAATAGATAACCAATAAGGACCTAGTGTACAGCACAGGGAGCTCTACTCAATATTCTGTAATAATCTATACGGGAAAAAGAAAATATATGTATATGTATAACTGAATCATTTTGCTGTACATCTGAAACTAACACAACACTGTGAATCAATTATACTCCAATATAATTTAAAAAATAAGATTAACACATGACACACACAAAAAGTGCATTCCAACCTTTTTTCCTGGTACATATAAAAACATTAACACTTGTAGAAAAGCAGCAGGGGAACCTGGAGAAGTATAAGACTTGGCAGAACATAACTTACAGGTTGTTTATGCTTTATGAGATAAATTAAATCACAGAATAAAGAATATGTTAAATAAAAAAATATCAATAAAAGGAAATTAACCATTACAACTTATCACCTGATGGAAGGAAGGCATGTATTTGGAATGACTAGCCAACCTGTACTTGAGAACAGAAATCACCATTGTGCCGCAGTAGATGTACTCAAACATCCTGATGGGTTATTAGGTGTAATGACCACAGGAATCAGCAGGAGACCCAAGGGAGGGCAGCAGTGAGAAACAATCCCAGTCATGTGAGTTGGACTAAATGCCTTAAATGTCCCCTAAATTTAGCAAGGAACACCCTCTGAGATGGGGAAGACGCTAGCCCTTGTTACCCACATGTGAAGTACTGGTCACTCTGGTGGTATAATAAAAAATAATACATATTTATGTACATATAAATAATATAATATTTAAACATAAAACAATAAATTGATAATAATAAAACAGTAACATCATTAATTTAACCCTTTATGTCAGGCAATGTGCTAAGTGCTTTACATTTATTATTATCTCATTTAATTCTGATAACACTGTAGGTAGATACTATTGTTTTCCCCATTTTGCAGATGAAGAAATTGTAAAATGAACACCTATTGAGGGTAAGTTACCAGAAACCCTCAGCTAATATAATGCAATTGGACTGCAAACCTTTCCATTGGAGTAGGAGCTCAAAGTGGTGGGTTCTAATTTTTGTACCTTATTCAGAGAACCCAGAACTATTCTCTTAGCTTTCTTGAATCTCTGCTGAGAGGGGAGAACAAACCCTAATATTTTCACTAGATTTTCAAGAAGACCAATGAGGAGATGTCCATGAAGGAGTTTTGAAAACCAGAGAGTGCTATATGAATGGAAGGTATTATTATTACCGGCAAATGATATTAATTTTCCATATGGCATTGATATGTTATCTCAAATCATTCTCTAAACAATCCTCATTGTGATTTTCTTTGCTGTTTTGTGATCTTTAATTAGAAAAGGTTAAAGTGGGAGGAAAACAACCACAAAAATAAAATACTAATTCTCTTTCAACCTTACAAATGCATTGTCAGGTGTTACTTGAGGAGCTGGGGACCCAGCAGTAAAGAAAGATATGGGCTGTGCTCTCAGGGAGCTGCGGCCTGACCTCATACTGTGATCTCACAAATACACTCAAATCAGCAGGTGTTTATTCATCAACTACTGTGCATAAGACACTAGTGTCTACAACACAGGGTGCCGCTTTTCGAAAGGGCATCGGAATCACCTGGAAGGTTTGCTCCCACCTTCTGAGTTCCACCCCCAGATATTCTGCTTTAGGAGGGCTGAGGCAGGGCCTGAGATTCTGCATTTTTAACAAGCACTCAGGTGGTGCAAGCACATTTTGAGTATCACTGTAGTGGGGGAGAGAAAGAAGTAGGATTTGGCCCCCGTCTTCAGGCTGTTACATTCACTAGAGAAAAGAGTCTAGTTTGAAAAGTTAATGGTCAAATGGGCAGGGTAAGTGGGGGGCCCTTCCAGTGGGAAGGCTGTGGTGATTGTTCCAGCAGCTTGGGGGATGATGGACCAGGGGGGCAGTGACGAATGGAGGCTGGACCTCTGGGAAGTAGAGGAGGGGTGTGGCAGATGCAAGATAGGAGCTAGCACACATTACCCCTTCAGAAGGATAATCATGGGTCTTTTAGGTATTCATAAGTCTAAGATTTAATCTCCAAGTCAGAGAAATGCATAGACTGAAACAGAGGATCACGGTACTGGGATGGGGTTGGGGTCTCTGGGGTGAAGAGCTGGAGGAGGCCTTCAGAGGGGCCTGAGGAGATAAGGCTGCTTGGGGGTCCCATGTTGGCAGTGGTGGTGGGGATGTGTGGGGCAAGGGGGGGGAGGGTGATCTGGGGGTTCACCATTTCAGTGGTTCACTGACGTGAATTCAGCTCAGACTGCCCCCCTGTACAGTGAGAGACAGCGGGGGTGTGGGGAGGGGGCCATCCCAGATAGCTTCGTGTCTTGGGGAGAGGGAAGGGCAGTGGGGAGGAAAAGAAAATGATAAACGGGAAACAAAGAAAGATTATCCTCAGGGCCAAGGAACAGACTTTACTGGGGGCTCTGGCCCCTTCCGTAGGCCTTAGGTTCTGGTAAAACAGATTTGGAAGAGCCAGGAACTGTCCACTCTCTTCCAACCCATTTGCCTTTTAACCCCTCCCATTCAACATGTCTGAAGCATTGTTCTATTGTTTGCCATAAAAATCACTGTAAAATCGCCTCTCTTTCTCTCTTCTTTGAAATGACAGTGTTTTTCACATGAGCAAGAGCAAAGAGGTTTTGCCATTGGGGAGAACTCTGGCCTCAGGAATCCAGAAAATATGAAAAGGCTGAGCTCCACAGTCGCCATCTGCCCAGGCTGCAGACAGCAATTGGTATTCGGTTTTTTAGGTGCCACTTTTAGTTGCAGGCTGTGCATATGAACCGCAGTCCTTCTCTAGCAAAAGGCATTCTGCCATAAAGAAGAGTAAGGTTGTGCAGTAAAGATGTGGTTCATAGAACCTGTGCTCAGCTTGCTCAGATGAAGTCCTGGTCTCATCGTGCCTCTGTAGGACCAGAATAATCCATGTCCATAACGCAGCCCTTGGAGGCAAACAAGACCTTGGCCGCACCAGTTTGGTGGGGGAAAATTCTAGAAGTACACCATCATGCAGGCGAGGAGGACAAGCTACAACTGTTGTGCAAGAGCAATACATCAACTAAAAGAAGACGCAGCTCGTGCATATTAGCACGTGTTCTTGAAATACACACCTGCCCTTGTACTCCTGCTTTAGAAGAAATTGCCCAACATCACCATGCTTCTGGAGAAGATCATATTAGGTAGTAATCATCTCATCTCAAATTAGAACAAAACAACTAACTCTAATACACACACAGAGAAAGCACACACAAAGAAGACTTCTGTACCAACAGAAGCACTTTTGTTTCTTGTCCAGTGCTTTCTAGATGCATCAGTCATTTGCCTATTTGTTCTTCGGTCTGTTTCTTTCCCTTACCATGCTGCGCTCTGTATGGCAGGAGGATGACCCTTGCACGAGTGTTTCCCAGGCTGCCTTGCCAGCTGGTTTCCAATGGGAGACTTGGACAGGAGACTGGAGAGGGAAGAGGGCAGAGCTCAGGGCTCCCCCCGGCTTCTGCTTTGAGCGGCCTCTCTAAAAGAGGCGGCAGCTCTATGGACAGTTCCAGCTCTTGGTAGGTGGTGTCCCCAGTCTGTGGGCTCTAGAAACCCCACTTCAAAACCCAGTGGTTGATAATCTCTGGATTGTCTCATTGCCCCTAGTTATCTGGGATTAGATTCTCCCTATCGAACGACCTGGCCAATGTCTGTTTCCTAGGCTGGATCCTCACTGACACACTATGTTAACATTTGAATAGTTTTTTATTCAGGAAACAAAACAGGACACTATTTTGTAGCTCAAAAGTCTAGGCTACCTTATTTCTCCAACTATTGCGGAGGCTTCCTCTGGCACACAGACTTTGGAAAGGAAGAACAGTAAACAATAAAGTTAACATAACTAGAGGTTTTCTCATCATAATTTATCAACTCCAGAAAGACCAAATTAGGCTAAATGGATTATATGTTGTCAGCTGTGAGAAGACTGAAGGCTATACACCAGGTTTTAGTTACTATGCAGTGGGCACTATCCAATAAAATAAAAAAGAAGAGAAAAATAAAATTATCTATACAGAGAAATAATAGTAAATGTAGAAAAATACAGGCTATGTTAAGAAAAAGCCATTTAGTCAAAATTCTAAAGCCCTAGTGTTTACTGAGCTATTTGAAATAACTTTAGCTGGCTTCTGGCAAAAATAAGAAAAAAAAAAAGAAAAAAAAAGAATTGTAAAATAACAAAACATGACACAGCATTTCTTGAGAATTTGACACAGAGGAAAGCTGTTGAAAGAATAAATATTCTTGCCTGACTCCAAAGGAGAAAACCAAGAGCTGAAAGGTGAAGTTAATGACAAGAAAACTAGATCTGTCTCGGGAAATAAAGTTAACACTTTCAATGAGTTGACTGAAGTATTCCTCTCCCCCTCCTCATTATTTTTGATTGATCTGATAAGTAAACCCATAAGGCAAATTTTATTTGGCAAAGCAAGCGTCTCGAAAGTTCTTTTCAATTTTTAATTTGACCTGTAATGCAATTAAGTAATTCAGAATGAAATGAATAATAGCATTACTTTAAAGAATTTCTACTCATATTTAATTTGTATTTGATTCAGACTTAAAATAACCATCTTAAAAAGCATTTTGTTCACTGAATTATTTTCTGCCGCATGATGGACTCTACTTGTTCACTGTGGTCTGCTTTTATTTGGACTACTAAGATATTTCAAAATATCGTAGCCCTATGATAGCCATAACCACAGAGGGCGCTAGAGTTTCCTTTAGTATTAGCAACATCATTCAATCTCCTGCTTTCTGGACTCAGCATTTCAGCAATCAGGTTCATGAAAATCCTATTTGCAAGAGTAAACATTTGAAATTCCAGGTACCATATTTGGTGGTCATGGTTTTCCTCTACTCTCCATGCACTTGCTTTTCTACGAGAAGATAATGTTGCCAGCTTCTCTAGCAAAAGGCATCCTGGCATAAAGAAGAGTAAGGGCAAAAATCCAGCAAAATGAAAGTATGTGATGTGCCCAGGGAATGTTAATAACCCAGTGTCCCTGGAATGCTATGTATGAATGGAAGGGAATATTAAATTCCGTGGGGTGTAATGATTTCTTTTGAGTTTGAAATTATTTCATTTTAACCACAAGTTGTTTCTTCTCAGATAAGAATAGAGGGATATCCCTCGAGGACTGTGGCTCTCCCTGAAAAAGATGCTTTTGACTTCACAATATCACTGAAGAATTTGTACCTGAAGTGTTTTGGAGGCAGAACTTTGATAAAAGAGAAGGTCTTAGTTTTGGAAATCTTTTTTGTCAGGAAAAAAAGCATCATAGAAACACAAATTAAAAATTAGAAATATATGACCCTTGAATCTTAGCATTTTTCAAAGTTAGTGATAGAGATGAGCAATATAAGACACTATAGAACCCCCCCCCAATTCATATTCACCCCAAACTGAATTGAAACTTGAAAATGAGTGTCAGTCTGTGGCTGTGAGCTTTCTAGGAGGAGACAGGTCACCAATCAGTGAGAAAGGTCCTGCTTCCCAACTATAGTCACCATCCAGACAACCCTTGCAGCTTGGCATGCTGCCTTCAAAAGCCTATCATATCAGAGAAAGCAAGAAGCAGAACGTATCTAGTAGATTCACAGTTCTATTACACAGGAGCATTTGAGATAAAAACCAAAGTAATTATTTCTAAAAGAAAAATGGCTCCTCTAACAGCCAAGTAGTTTATTTTCCCATTCTGCAGAAGAAGCGAGGTGATGACATCACTACCAGGTCCTTCTGCTTGGTTGGCAGATGCTACTAGTATTCAGATCTTGCTAAGTCATCTGTGCATCTCTGATTTTTCCTCTCTCTTCGTACCTCTTCACCCCACCACCCAACTGCCACTGATACTGGCTCCTGAAGTGGTTGGTTTCTGCCCAGTGAGGCCACTGAGATGAAAGCCTGGGTTTATTTGAGTGAACATGGGCCAAAGGAACCAGTATCCATTGTGGCCACACTCTCCTGTTTGAAAAACACAGGCAATGGGTTTCCATCCAATGAGTCTAACAGAGGTTCTTGACTAGGGATGATTTTGTCCCCTTGGTGATATCTGGCACTGTCTGGGCACATTTTTTTATTGTCATGACTGGAGGAAGGAGGTACCACTGGCACCTAGCGAATAGAGGCCAGAGGCATTGCTAAATATCCTTCAATGCACAGGACGTCTGCCCCCCTTCCCTAATAGAATTATCTGGCACAAATTGTCAACGGTGTCATGGTAGAGAAACCCTGTTTTAACAGACCAAGGGATTTATTTCCTTAAATAATCACTTATCTAGGGAGCTTGTGCTTTACTTTAGTATGAAGCAGAGTAGTAGAGTCTGATTAGTTCAAATGAATTCAAGCTAGCTACTTAGGTTGCTTTGAAGAAGCACAAACAAGCAACAAGCAACACCTGAATGCTTATAACGCTTATTGCTTTATTGGAAAAATGAAAAATGCCATAGAGGATAGTCTTTCTAAGTAGAATGATTCTTTTTGAGGGGGTGGCCTTTTTCATATTCAACAGCAATGTGCTAACCTTCTGTTTTCCTGGGACAAGATCTGTGACTAGTTAGAATAGGTTTAAACTTTGAATCTCCTTCCTGTGGTTGACCAGAGTTTTCAATATCCTTACATCACTAAACATATCCAAGACAATCAGATTCTCATTCAGTCTCTTCATCCTCTTCCCCCTCTAAAACTGAGGCAATGGTTGCCTGTGTTTTCTTTCTATGATCACAATAGCTAGCATTTATTGAACACTTGCAATGTGCTAGGAGCTTTCCAAATGATTTTACATGTTCGATCTCATTTAATACCCAAAACTACCCCAGGAGTTGGGACTGACATTATCCCCATTTAACAGGTGAGTGAAATGAGGTAGAGGGTGTTGAAGCATCTGTCTAGAATTGCACAGCTAATAAATGGAGGTGTGGGGAAACAAACCTAAGGGATAGGCTCCAGAGTTAGCATCCTTCGCTTCTATGCTAACGTCTGGCCCAGAAGATTAAATATTCCGTCTCTCTCCCCCAGATACATTTTCCTTCCTTCTCTTACAATTTCTGTTAGATGTGAACCCATCTACAATCAGGTTGCTTAAAGCGACAGGGAAAAAATAAGGGAGCCAGATAACCTATTTAATAGAAATCCAAACACACGTTTTTGAAATTAAATGGAACAAGGTCAGCCCCTGGTCATATATGGACTTGATATCAGACACCACCTCCACCGCCCACCATACCCCCTTCCAGGCTCTCTCTCACGGTAGAGTCATTTTGGGGGGAGAGGGGCTTTGCAGCGCTCCATGTCTGCCCTTTGCACCTTTGCCCACCCAGGCGGAGGGCTCATGGTATCTTTGTAGGAATATTTCTTGCTACTTCTGTTCCCACGTGTTACTCACTCTTCCTCAAACAAGCCCAACTCATCATCTGAGCACATTTTTCTATGTTCCCTGCCTGGAATACCATCTCTTTCCTTTCTACGTACTCAAAGTCTGTCCATTTTCAACTCCAGGACGAGTTCTCCCTTCAAGCTATTTTTCCTGTATTCTTGGTCCTTATAGTACTTGCTATTTATACTGCTCACCTGGCTCTTAATTCTCTACCGTATTATTTTGTGTTGTTATAAAAGCATTATACATGAGTCTTTCTTCTGAGTTACAGAGTTGGATTCTTGAAAATAGAACCTTAGACCACCTTGTATTCTCCAAAGTATTGAACAGTGCCCAATATGTATTTAGTAAATGACTTCAGTTTGGTGAAATTGGACCACTCTAGTTCTGAAACTCACCCTGAATATCTGGATAAATTAAAACCTAAATAAATTAAAGCATACCTTTATCCCTTCCCAATTCTGACTTTCATTACTGCAATCTCCAGCATATAAAAATCATATAAAACATCAAGTGCAAGTCAATAGATGTTGCGAATAAAAATAGGGAAACAAAACCACTATCTTTAGGCCTTTATGAGCACCAAAATGTGAAAAATCTATCTTAATTGCAAATCTTTTAGTAGAGAAGTCATAGCTTACATACTGTTGGTGTTATTAGTACCTTCTGCAAGAAGGGGATGTTAGTTTGAGTGCTCGTGTGTGAACACTTCTCTGGAGAAACATGTATATACTTCTGGAATATGCAACACACCTACAGACACACACCCCACTGTGTACAGTGATTTTATTTTTTTTCCTCCTGTGGCATTCAGCCAAACTAGCTTTAGAGTAATATTCTTTCCTAAATTTGTCTTTATTGCAAATAAAGTGGTAAAGATGTGCTAGCAATGGTGCTAAATAAGACAGATACCTCTTTGGGAAGAAGAAAGCAACCGTGAAGCTACATGATTCATGTGCAGCCCTGAGCCCCTTGCTCATTCCCCTTCCCTGGTTGAGAGTTTGCCTGGGGAGGGAGAAACCTGGATGGAACAAAAGCAGGTCCTGAGGGCTCTGTGAGAGTAACAGGAGTGGAAAAGCACACAAGCAAGGAAAAATTCTGATTGAAAACCCCAATTAAAAACGATGGGGCTCTTGGTACTTGAATGCAGAGGAAGACAAGAAAAATGGTAGGTCAACTGCTTTTTACCAGCCTTCCAAAAAAGGAAAGGGAAAAAATGTTGGTTAAGATACGTCACCAGTAATTTCTGTTGAAGAAATTTCCTGTCAGATAACTGGATTTAGAGAAAGAACAACTAACGAAAGATCCCGGCAGTTTGTAACAATTTCCTATTTTCACAAAGCCCAGAGAACCAGCTGAATTCCTTTAAAGCTTATTGTTCTGAACGCCTTTATCTTCCTGGTCTCCTAACTATCTTCTACGGAGGATTTATGCCTTTCAATCTGCACGATAAATCACCCCAGCTGAGACTGTGCAGCGATAGTTCTGGATCATTTACAGAAGGCCAGTTGCTCAGGAGAAAATGGGCTGACATAGATGAGCAAAATCTGTCCTTCTTTTCACATACATAAAGCTGGTTTTGAAAGACAATTAATTTGCTTCTGATATTGAACAGCAGAGGTTTATCTGGTAAGTCTTGTGCACCTCCGTGGCAATACACTGGATACCAGAAGCCACCTTTGACTTGTGACAGTCTCTGAAATAAAGGCATGCATGGACTTCCCTGGTGGCGCTGTGGTTGAGAGTCCACCTGCCGATGCAGGGGACACGGGTTCGTGCCCCGGTCCGGGAAGATCCCACATGCTGCAGAGCGGCTGGGCCCGTGAGCCATGGCTGCTGAGCCTGCGCGTCCGGAGCCTGTGCTCCGCAACGGGAGAGGCCACAGCAGTGAGAGGCCCGTGTACTGCAAAAAACAAAAAACAAACAAACAAAAAAGGCATGCATGATCTCAGAGAAACCTAATGCAGTGAACTTGTCTTTTTTCATTTACAACTTTTGCCAGAAATGGAGCTTGCCTGCATAGTTCTTCTGGTATCAGAAGCCCAACTGGAAATAATACTAACAGGAGGGAGAAAACAAAGGTGCCACTTGGTGACTGGTCTGCTCTGAGCAGGCACTTAATACCAGAAAACTGCATATGAAAGAGTTAACACTTTAACGTGGTGATAAGACTTTACTGTCCCAGCACTTTATTAAATTGACAAAAATCTGAATTATTCCTCAGACAGCTCAATTATGTATTAACATGATCCTCTTAGAAACAGGGCTTGGTTATGGAGAATAAGAACCTTAACAGTGAGAAGCGCTAGCCAGGCAGTAAATTGCTATTTGTCACTTCCAAATCAGTTTCCTTCTTGGGACAGGGCCACCAGCTAGAGACATCCTTACAGCTAGCTCTTGCTATACATCTGTGATGGTTAATTTTATGTGGCAACTTGACTGGGCCAAAGGATGCCCAGATAGCTGTTAGACATTATTTCTGGGTGCTTCCAGGAGAGATTCGCATTTGAATTGGGGGACTGAGGGCCCTTCCTGATGTTGGTGGGCATCATCCAATGCATTGAGGGCCTGAACGAAAGGACAGAGGAAGGTTGGATTTGTTGGCCGCCTGACTGCTGAGCTAGGACATCGATCTTCTCTTGCTGTCAGCACTCCGGTTCTTGGCCTTCAGACCCAAGCTGAACTCTACACCATCCGGTCTATGGCTATCAGGCTTCTAACCTACACCACTGGCCTTCCTGAGTCTCCAGCTTGCAGGTAGCACATCATGGGACTTCGTCTCCATAATTGCATGAGCTGATTCCTTTTAATGTGCCTACCTCTATCTATCTGTCTAGATAATACATATAATATATACATATCTTATTGGTTCTGTTTCTCTGGAGAATCCTAATACAATGACTGAGTTCTGGTTACTACAATGAGATCAGAATGGATGGGTGCAGTTTTGCCTTGTTCCCTCAAAAGACAAATGCTTGCCCTGGACCGTCTCACGTGTCCCATTCGTAGGAATCTGGGTGAAGCTATGACCCAGCTTCCATCATGCAGATGACATTCATGCTGCAGGAAGGCTGTGGCAGCAAGTTGGAAGAAGCCCGTGTCCCTGAAGGACCTTGTGGAACATGGATGTCCTTCAAGCTTAGTCCAGCTGTGTTTCTTAAATGAAACAGAAAGCAGTGTCTTGTAACATTTAGCCTTGTATTTTAGGAACTTTTTGTGACAGCGGCTTAGCCTTTATCATACCCAATTCTAATACCCAATTCTTTGTCTAAACTTGTATAAATTCAGCCCATACCCTTATGTGCACCCACCTACTGCCATATCCCTTTCATCTGGAACAATCAGTTCCTTTGTATAGATTCTTAGTCCATCACAGAAAGCTGGAAAACTTTTCAGGACCTATTTTTGGCAGCAGATACAATCAAGTCATTGATTGCTTAGTTATAAGAAAAGTTGTAATTTCTAAAATTTACCAGTCTAGTTATAACCTTGCCAGTGTCAGCAGCCAGGGCCATTACATGTGAGCTGACATTTCTTCCTGTAAACGCTCTCTATGAGGTTTCTGCATCATTCCCCTGTCATTTGGGAGTGTGCACATACAACCATTGCACTATAAATGCATTTTCTCATAAGTACAAACACCAAAGATGCCTGGCAGAGTGCTTATTTTTTATCCCTTTACCTGAAATTAAAGTGTGCTAGTCCACTAGTAAGGAAAATGGGTTCCATTACAAACGAGAAAAAAGAGGCTAATTCTGAATATTTTTCCCAGCTTCATTGAAGTGACTATTAAAAATTGTATATATTCAAGGTGTACAACTTGGTGATTTTATATATGTATCAAAGCTAATTAATCAAGCTAATTAATATATCCATCACCTCACATAGTTACTATTTTCATTTTTTCTTGTTTTTTGGTGAGAGTACTTAAGATCAACCCTCTTAGCAAATTTCTAGTATACAATATCGTTTACTATAGTCACATTGCTCTACATCAGATCTCTAGAACTTACTCATGTTGTGTAACTGAAACTTTGTATCCCTTGACCAACATGTCCCCCTCTCCCCAGCAACGACCAGTCTATTCTGTTCTATCAGTTTGACTATTTAGATTCTACATGTAGGTGAGATCATACAGGATTTGTTTTTCTGTATCTGGCTTATTCCACTTAGCATAATGTCCTCCAACTTCATCTATGTTGTCACAAATGGCAGGATTTCCTTCTTTTATGAATAATATTCCATGGTATATGTGCATGAGCTACACATAGATATATCACATTTTCTTTATCCATTCATCCATCAATGGATGTTTCCATATCTTGACTATTCCATATCTTGACTATTCCATATCTTGACTATTGTGAATAATGGTATAATGAACATGGGAGTGTAGGTATCTCCTTGAGATAGTGGTTTCATTTCCTTTGCATATATTACCAGGAGAGAGACAGCTGGATCATAAAGTAGTTCTATTTTTAATTTTTTGTAGAACCTCCATAATGTTTTTCATAATGGCTGTACCAACTTTCATTCCCACCAACAGTCTATGAGGGCTCCCTTTTCTCCATATCCTTTGCCAACACTTGTTACCTTTCACCTTTCTGATAACTTTCTAACAAGTCTGAGGAGATCTCTCATTGTTTTTATTTGCATTTCTCTTACAAGAAGACATACACTCAAAAAGTCAGATTGATTTACTGTAACTAAATGCAATTTTTAAAAATGTTCAAAACAGGTTTTTCATACCTCAGGTTTAAAAATCTTCCAAATTTATATTTCTCTTAGTTATATACTTCTAATGATTCATAGAGAAAAACTTCTGTCTAATGCTTCACTCAAAAGGTAAAATTTCAAACATCCCATATTAATGCGTGGTTTTATGGAGAATAGAAAAGAATGCAGCTCCATAGTTTCTTCACTGTTGCGTGACTCCAGTCATAATCACTAAGGGTGTGATAGCTAGAAAGTTAAGAGCTCAAAGGCCATTGAATTTTTCACATTTACATAAGGAGCAGATTTTCTATATCCCTAGCTACGTTTTGCAGACTCCCCTGAAGTAGTTTGGGTATTATGACAAGTTGTCACATTGCACCATTTAAAGGGTCAGCTTTGTGCAAAGCAATGGAAGTCCCAGGATCTGCTGGTCTCATTACATCTCCAGAGGGTTGACCTCTGACCAGAAAAGATCCCCTTTCTGGGATTGAGATATTAATTTCAAATTTCTTAACTTTCATAATTATCTCTACCGTGAGTATGAGATGATGCCGTGCTGTAGCACAATGAGAAAGAATGTCAGGAGTTTTGAATTCCAAAATCCTTGGAGGAATTCAATCTTCAGTGATTGGCTGGATTTGAATTTTAACCTAGCCTCTGAACTTCCCCAGGCACTCACATGTTGCTGGTTCCCATTGGTTCTCATGTCAGACTGGAATCACATAGGCTACTCTCTCATGCATCGCCACCAGTTTCCTAGATTACACCATGATGGAATTCTGCATGTTGCTCTAATTCCTTACCCCACTGGTTCACTGTTGCATGCAATCTTGGCCTTGCCCAGGTCTGTAGGACTGATCCTTGGAACTCTAATTGAGACGTTTGGTCTTACCCTTGCTGCTTCTTATTTCAAACATGGGCTTGTATATTTCTTTGCTAGAAACCCTTTAGAGCCAGAGAGAGAGATAGTACTCCAGCGTGAGAGTAGCGAGTTCTGTGGCCAAGAGACATACAGGCATATTCCTCAAGGAGATGCCATAGTCTCAAGCCTCTGCAGGGGCTTTTGCAGCCCTGTTGATATTCCCCTGTCTACCTGGATGCTCAGGAATGTACCCAGGGCAAATATAGTTAGGCTGCTAAATACATTGACTGTAAGAAAAATGGCAATCATTCCATGTGGGAAGGAAGTGACTGAATTCATGTGGTAAAGCCATATTTTCACTAGGAATGACTAGACAGGGCCTGAAAAATTATTTAGTGGCATTTAGTTACACAAGAGGATGAAGGGCCACATCAAAGGTCTCTCAGAGCTAAGCCAGTATTTAAGGATCCAGTCTCCTACATTCTCTAATTTTTTTTTCTTTTCCTCAAACTTACTAAAGAATTCCATTCAAAAAATGTGGAAGGTTCCCCACAAAATGTGATTTCCTCTGCCCTTCCCCTCCACGTGTGGCAGGTGAAACACAGCACATGGCTGTACTCTGATATATTCTCCAAAGGAGGCACTGAAGCACAGCTCTTTCATTACACAAAGACACTTCAGGGATTTACTTAAACATTAAAAAATACCCATTTTTAGGGGTGGTGAAAATAAGCATCTCCTAGTGGGAGAGAAGTACCAGCCTATACAGAGTAGCTTCAAACCCCTGGATTATATTTTCCTGCTCTCACAGAACAAAATTGCTAATGGCACCACTAACCTACTGTGAGCTTTTCCCTGTCTGCACAAAACACTTTTCCAAAAAAAGATCTGGCTCCTGTCAGCAATTCACAGAATCCAAAAACTAGATGTAGGGTAAAACTGGAGGGCACCCATGTAAGGGAGAAGTGGGGCTACTGCCTACATACCACCAAAGAATGAGTTTCCTTTTTACCTGGTTATATTAATTGAGGACATTTAATGAAGATTTATTCACATGCCATAAGAAAATGTTGTTATGGAACAACATAAGGTATTAAAAGAAAATTTAAACTTCTAATGCCATTCACTACAAAGCCTGAGCTGATTGATCTAAATACATGAACGTGGAGCAGATATTACCTGAGATGGATGTTTTCAAATTCAATTGAATACATTATTGCATGATTAATCACCTCATATACACCAGATAGATCATAGATTTCATAAATGGCTGATAAATTCTTTGAAGAAAGGGGGCCAATGGATTTGAGCCCTTTCCTGAGCCCTTCCTTTGTTCAGATGTCATCAGTGTAAAATGAGTCCGCAAGAACTGTGCATTATGTTGACCTCTATTAGAGCTGTCTTCAAAGTTGCCTTCTGCTGTCTGCTAGGTTTTGTGTTCTGAGATGATGAAAAGTCAGAGTTAATTTAGATCCCAGCATTCCACAAGAGTTTGCATTTTGGGCCTTAATAACTGACATTGAGCGAATTCAAAACCACTGTTTGTAATATTCGTAGGAGAAGGAAATGCCTGCCTCTTTCACAAGGGGTTGGGGGAGGAGGCCAGCAGCACACTTGCACACCAAGCCCAGGTCCTCAGCTCTCAGGGGAGATCCTTAACTGTCCGGGTCATGAGGAACTGAGGGAAATAAGTGACATTCTTTTTCAAGACCGTCTCATACTGATTGTGGTCACACGGACTATACCAGGGCCAAAATGTACTGAAAAGTTTGTAAAGTCAGAAAGACGTAAGTTTGAATATTAGCTCTAGCATGTGTACTAGCAGGGGGATCTCAACCTTAGTTTCCATTTTTGAAAAAGTGGTATCAATAATACTGTGTGTTCTCCCAACGTTATTTTTTAAAAGTTCAAGCCTACAGTTGTCATACACCCAGCTTTCACAAAAGTTCATGAATTGTTAACATTTTGCCACATTTGCTTTCTCTCCACATAACACTTAAGTTGTTGCTGAACTATTTAAAAGTAAATTACAAACTTGATGACACAAACACTTCACAGATTTCTAAGACTAAAAGACAGTTTCCTCCCTAACCACGGCTCCATCAAGTCAACCAAGAAATCTGACCTAATACTATCATTACCATCTAATATGTAGACCACATTCAACTTTCCCCAATTATTCCAGTACATAACTTTGCACCTGACTTTTACCCATCCAGGATCCTAAAAGATCACACATTATATTTTCAGCTGTCATCTCTGTAGTCTTAGTTTAGATCACTTTCTTTTTTTTTTTTCATGACACTGACGGTTTTGAAGAATTCAGGCCATTTGTGGCCAGGTGAAGAATGTCCCTAAATCTGAATTTGTCTGTTTCCTCATGACTAGATTCAGGTTAAACACTTCAATGAGAACACTTCCCATTACAAACTAACACAAGGCACATAATATCAGTTTGTCCCATTACTGGTGATGTTAACTTTGCTCACATGCTTAATGTATCGCCAAGTTTTTCTATTGTAGAGGTATTTTTTTATCTCTTTGTAATTAATAACTAACCTGGGGCATGATGCTTTGCGACTGTGCACATTCTATCTGCCTAACATTTTAGCATCCGTTGATGACTTGCTTAAATCAGTTACTACATTCATGGTTGAAAAATTCTGATTTTCCAATTCTGTTTTTCTTTTTCCTTGTATTAACTGACATTCTTCTATAAAGAGATTCCACCCCTGCCACCCTTTTGAGTACCATTAGGGATTTTATTTATTTATTTTGGCCATGCCACGCGGCTTGTGGGATCTTAGTTCCCCAACAAGGGATCGAACTCGGGCCCCCAGCAGTGAAAGTACCGAGTCCTCCTCACTGGACTGCCAGAGAACTCCCCATAGGGACTATTTTAAATTTAATGTGTCACAATCTAATACTTAAGAGTTGTGATGATTAGAACAAAAGTATCAAACTCTTGGTACATATCTGGAGCATACTGGGCATTTGACAAGTGGTAGCTTTTATGATAATTTTATTCTAAGTGCAGAAGCTAAAATGTCAAGTTAATGTCATAGTAGAGTACAAACTGGTCACCAGATATTATCTTGTCCATGGGAGAAATTGTGATGGCGCTACCTGACCAAGAATTTCCAGAAGTCCTCTAGGCCTGTGGTTAAAAGGCTTTCCTCTTGTAGATCTGCATGGTACCTACAGACTGGCCAAATGATTGACAGCTGCTCGTGTCCCAGTCACATCTCTGCTTCCATCTTCAGCATTGCATGGATACCTCCTTCTCTGATCGCTGCTAGAGGCCAACAGGTCCAGCAACTCCAGCAAGCTAACTATCCCCTACCTCTATGGAGGGAGCGGGGAAGACTCATACTTTCAAGTGGAGACAGCTGTAGCTTGTCGAGAAGTTTGCCACTATTTAAAGAATCAGTCTTGGGGAAGAACTGCAAGGAAGTGTAAGCTGCAGCAGTATATGAGTTGCTTGCTTTTTTAATTCGGTCTTGTAGAGACTCTGATGCCCTTGGTGCCAAATACTCATTAGCAGTAAGTAAGTTCTTTAGGGAAGCACACTAGCTTTCTCAGGGAGGGAAAGGATATTTATGTATCTTAGAGACAGGATTTGGGTCCAAGAGTTAGTGTCTTTCCAAGTATATAACCAAGTGGTCCTGAGGTTTTGAGAAAAGGAAGAGCAATGTTTATCTTGGATTCATTGCTGGACTTGGCACATCATTAATAGGATTACTGGTGAAATAAGAACTGCTTCCCTCAACGCTATTCATGCAGTTTTGTTTGGAAATACGAAGCTGTGGGTGTCTATGTAGTACATTAAGGTTGAGACATGGAAATGAATTCATTGAAAAAACTCCTGGCCCCCTTTCTCCTTCCCCATCGATCCTATGCTTATTTCTCCCTTGCTCTGTGCTGAGGGAAGCTGACCCCATGAACTATGTCATCTGGGCATCCTTCCCATGTGGCTTCCAATTGGGTCTGGCAATGGGAGGCTCTAGTAGGAGCACAGATGGCAGGAGGAGAAAGAGGCCACCCCTTCCCTGATTCTCTGGCAGTAGCTTGTCGCTCCACACTGTAGGTTTTACAGACTTCTTCACAGCTCCTGCTCTCACTGCAGAATAGCTAACACTCCATCTTCTGTGCCTTCCGCTCTAAGGGTAGTAATGGATTCCTGCTGTAACAGTCTCCAGGCATCTACCATCTCATTTTCTTATCCCTGCTAACACCCTTGTAAATCACCTCTTCAAGGAAGTTATCTTTGAACCATCATGGATGGGTTCTTTTTCCTGGCAGGACCCTGCTACAACTGTTATCTGCCAGGGCCTGTCTAAACGATTATTCACTTATCCCTCTCAACCACCCGGTATAGTTGCACTATGACCAACATGTTTTAGCTCGGTAAGCTGACACCCGGTGAAATTACTTGATATGCCAAGCATCATACAACTACTAGGTGTTGGAGCCAAGCGTGAGTTACCATTTCTCCAATACTACAGCCAATGCTTCTAAAACCTGCCAAGCACCTTCTTCCAATATGGCCCAGAAAGTTTTTCATAACATAGGTGAGGAGCTGCCTTAAAGTATTTATGCCCCTTGGAGCAAACACTAAGAAATAATAGGGAAGGCTTTGGAGTTCCTGGACCCTGTTGGACTATTATTTTTCTCCTTGCAACCATGTTACCTCAGATTCACAGGAAAGGCCATCTGCTAGGCAAACCCATTACATAAGTGAACCTGACTGGTGGAGATACAGAGCCGAGGAGGGTAAGTTTAGTGGAGTTAGTCATTTGCAGGTGTCCCAGGAATTGTAAAAGGAAGGCAGTTGAACACTTGGAGTGGACTGATGCACTGTTAAGCTTAACCATGGTTTGCTCTGGTTGTAAGAGCCTCACATTTCCATAGTTTTCCACTTTTCCTCTTCCTGCTTTTTCCGTGCTCTTCTACATCTTACGCCAACATTTCTATCCTACCTTCTTTCTTTCTCTCACTGCTGTGGAGTTTTTCTTTTGGTCCTAAGGCTGCCTCAGTTCCTGCTGAGTGTGCTGTTCTTTGATGGCAACCCCCATTATCAGGGAATGGAGACCTAACGAGCTAGAAAAAGCTGCACCCATCTTCTCACCTCTGAGACTTTTAGCTTTCATTTTCTCAATCATTTTCACAAGGCTCTTGTGGCCTTTTACCTTAAAGAATGTTGAACACACATTTTCAGGATTCCCTTTTAAAAATATGATCGTTAAAATTTCTGGTTGACAAACACCCAGCAGACCGGGTATTGGGGTGTGGCTTCCTGTGGCTTGAGCTCTGAAGAGATAAAACCCAAGGGATGAACATAGCACAGGGTTGGGGAGTTCCTTCATCTCCCTAACTCAGACACGTCTTCCCGAGCAAGGCAGCCACAGTGCAAGCCTTTCCTGAGCGGGGTCAGGATCGCCTGATGGCTTGTTCAAATGCAGACTTCTGGGCTCTCTCAGGCCTACTGAAGGGGAATCTCGGGGGAGAAACCGGCATTTCAAACAAGTTCTCAGAGGAGATTATTATGTACACCAAAGTACAAAAACCACCAGCATTCTGGCTACAAATCTAGGTTTCTGAGCTTGCAGATCTGGATTTTAATTTCAGCTCTGTAATTTACTAGCTGAATAATTTGAGAAATTTAACTAAACTTCTCTGAGCCTCACTTCCCTCATCTGGGAAGGATATCTCTTTCATAGGGGTATTATAAAAATTAACACATTATTTAGTTCTGTCTGTCTGGAATACTTTAATACTCAGCCAATGCTTGTTTATAGCAACTAATTAAAACTGATGATTCACCTATGAAAAAACTGAATTGATCAGTTAATAGTCACAATGACTGGCATTCAATATCTAGCAAAGACATAGACAAAATAATCTTTAAAAGCATAACCAATGATGCAACCTGGACTACAAGTTGTTCATGCTTATCAGCTGAGAAACCATTAGAAGTTATTGCTTCTAATATTGCTTTTTCCTGTTTCATATAATCCTGCAGGTAGCAAAACCAAGTAATAAGTTACCATGCTTCTCAGAAGCTTCTGTGTTTTGTTGTATTTTTGCCTGCTTTTTTTCTCTTTTACAATTGTGAATTTTGTCTGAAGGACCAAAAAATGGTAATAAGTAAACAGTTTTATACATTTCTGAGGGAGACTCGAGTAATATACTACATATGGGGGTATGAAAAGCACGGTGCTTTTTCACTCACTGCATTTGATGGTATGGAAAGTTCTTTAGTGATCTGCTCTAAGAACAGAGGGTCATGCATTTTAATATATATCCTGCTGAGAAACTTGCAGCTGATTTATGACCCTTCAAACCTGCAACTTTGCATTCTGCATGCACAATTGTAAGAATTCATGGTTTCGTAAAGGGGAAAAAGCAAAGATTTCTTCCACCTTTTAAGAATTAAATTCCAACTCTATATTGAGGTGATCTCCAAGATGAAATAAGGATACAGACAATAAAATGGCAAAATAGAAATGTAAAATCAGGACCATAGTGAATTATAGAATTTTATGAGCATAGAATTAGAAAAATACAAATCCAGTCACTAGTAAATGATTCCCTCACTTGAGTGACCATCAAAAACACATGAGATGCTTTTAAAGTCTGTAGAGCGGGGCCCACCCGAGACACACTGATTCAGCCTCTTCAGAGGTGAGGCCCAGAAACTGGACTTTTAAAAGCTCCTCATATTGGGGAATAACTAATGTACGCTATAGTGTTATATGTGTGTGTATATGCGAGAGAGAAAGAAAGAGGGGAGAGAGTGTTGCAGAGAAGAAGAGAGGCCGGGGGAGGCCAGAGAGACCAGGGGTGGTAGTAGGGGGTTGGGGCATGTGGGTATAGTTATTCTGAATTCTGTCTGCCCAGGCAAAAAATTACAAAGATGAAGTCTGTAATTCTCATAATAGAAATATTTATAGTGGGAAACACAAGAGAAAACTTTCCCATAACCGAATTCTGAAAGCAGTCTCTTTTGGTGTGGTACCAGCAGGCCTCCTGAGGGCTCAAGATAATGGGATCGATCGCGGATCTGATAATGGCGTAATGGGTCTGCTCTGGTGTCAACTATACTAGGTATGTTTTTGCTTCCCTCCACATCCCTTCGTGCCAAAACCAAAAATGTACACCACCGTCATCTCACAGTTGTATAGTGCTTGCTATTTACAAAGCTATTTACTTATTCCATCCGATATTTAAAACAGTCTGATAATCAGTCATTGTTACTATCAGCCGATATCGTCACCATTTTAGACATAAGTCATTTGAACGGCTTGCCTAAAGTTACATGGAAGGCCAGCGGCAGAAAGAAGCAGTATGATGTGAGGGGAAACTTTTTCTAAGTATCACTGCCAATCTTTTCATTAGATTATAGCAAGATAGGTCTAGCTCTTTGGTAAGCAGAATGTAGTGAATATTTCTTTTCATTCTGATTTTGTAGTTAAAGATACAAAGGAACTCATACGACAGGGATGGTCTCTGTGCTGGAGAAGTTTATTATCTAGTAAAAGTAGCTCACGCATTTTCTATAAAAGAGTTTAAGCCTAGTGAGTTCTCACTGTTTATAGTTTCATGAAAGTATCTGTCTCATGTAAAGAAAAAAACCTCAAACTTAGGAGGCTCTCACTTTAAAAGACTGCATCGTAACTTCTGAGTACATGAATGATATGTTCTCTTTCCTTGTACATAGAATCTTCAAGGAACCTAAACATTTGATTTGAGCAGATGATTAAGTGGCTTTTTAGATTCACAATAGTGGAGGGGAATATTGGGGAACATGAATTGTTTCAGCAACAGTATAATCATTGGCAATACTTAAAATTTCTTTTATATCTTCTCCTACTCTGCCCATCTTCCCAGACTCATCCCAGTTGGACCGTCCCTTTCAACTTCCTGTCTCTCCAGATGGATGAGATGTCTTTCCCTTTGCACCTGCAGAGTTGCATCGGGGATTTCTATGTCCAGCCCAACTTCTGACTCTTCTTTTAACAGGACCCACGTTTTTCCCTGGGGATTCACCCCTCTTCCACTGTGAGTACCACGTGGTTTGAGTGGACCAAGTCTCCCTTGATTCCAGGTGAGTCCATGGTAAAAACCTAGCCAACCAAATCCCCTTGGCCACCTGAAATTTGAAAGGTGATTTTCTTATGGACAATAAGACCCATATGTTCATTTCAGTTAACTTTGATGTAAAACATCTGAGCTTTATTCTTCCTTGGCATCCAGGAGGGAACTATCACAACATTCCCAGTAGTCAGTGCCTGAATTCGCTAGACTTTTAAATTCCACAGAAGCTCTATAAATTTATACAGCAGCCAGCTGGTGGTCTGGCATGTCTATTTTAATCCCAGGATTATGTTTACCTAAAGATAGGAGTCCCTTAGAATAGGAGGCCTATTCTACTCAATACTATAACTAGTGTTAAAAAAAAAAAGATGCAGGAAGAGGATAGTCAGGTTTAAGTGGAAGGACAATTCTGGTTTGGACATGGTGAGTTTGAGATGCCTGTGGGATACTAAAGCCAAGATAGCTAAGAATTAGTGGCATGAATGTTCTAGACTTCAAGAGAAGTCTAAGAGGGAAAGAGCTATTTGGCTTTGTATTAGAATCACTGGAGAGCTTTTAAAACCCATGATACCTTGGCTGCATCTCAGACCAATTAAATCAGAATCTCTAGGAGTGGAAACCAGGCATCAGGATTTATAAAGCTCTCCAGGTTAGTACAATGTATAACCAGCATTGGGAAACAATGCCCCAGTGTGTCTGGCTAATTTCAACACATTTGAACCACTGGAAAATTCAGGCGACAAATAAAAACACTTGTAGATTTAATTATTGACTTAAAGTGTAGTTCCAACCTTCCCAGGAAAATGGTTTTATTTGTATGTCCCTTTTTCTGCTTGCTATTTTTCCTGTAACAATTGGAAATTAAATCGAGAGGCTGCATAAAAGAAGAACGTGAACTTTCCCAGGTTGGAAGATCCGACTGCAAATTCGACCTTCTCCACTTGTTAGCCTGCTGACCCTGGCTGAGACACTTCACTTCCTTGAGACTTAGTTTTTCTTATTTGTAAGTACTAACTTTCAGAAGACGGTAGGTAACAAGAGAATTCAAGAGAGACCATCAACAAAGGGCCAGCTACTTTATAGCTGTTCGATAGATTGGTAACAGCTGAAAGAAGGTACATAGTTCATTTGCATAATGACAGGAGCAGATTTCTGTTGCTCTGCAGGTCATAGTTGTAAGCGCATCTGGTTTGAGGTCTGCAGCCATCCTGTCTACACACCGTATCTCAAGATCTTGTCATTCACTGTCAGGGTTTTGTAACAGGTTCACCTTGGTTAATGCTGTGAGAACAGACCTTAAATGAGGCAGCTGGTGCTCAAAGCAGACATTGGTGATAAGGCCTGACCAAGTAAGCCAGTGGCTCCTTATTTCCCCCGCCCATCCATACCAAGGCCCGGCTTATCGCTACATTTCATTTTCCTTCCACCCCAGTTTTATAATTATAATGCATATTTTCTCTCATGCCTTTCGCTTACTATTTGTTTCCCCAGGTCGCACGCTTACATACGCCACGCCACCCCTCCGTACCTGCACCCTCTTCCTTAGCAAAGGTCACTAAAGCTAGCCTCTATTTCTTTCTTTTTTTTTTTTAATCTCCTAACTCCCCCTCACACCGGTGGCATCATCTGGTTTTGCAGATATTTCACAAATTTGACAGTCATTAAACCATGGAAACCACTTAGGGAAATGGGACTAGGACACATTTACATGTCATTATCCCAAATGTGAGATTTCTGTAGCAAATATTGCTTATTTGGGATAATACCAAAATGCAACCATCTATTTAATCTCGTGGCACCTTTCAATACAATTCTAATTATACACATATTTTCATAGTATTTAGAAGAGAACATTCTACAGGAGAAAACGTCCCTCCTTTGCCTACCACACACTGTTCATCCCTAGGAACCTTACTCATGCGTTTGGAATGCACATTTTACTGAAAGGATGCTTGAAGCTTTTATCAAACCTGTCTTAAGACACTAAAGCCAAGTCCAGAAACATTTTCACAACCAGGCAATTATATACAAATGCATGCATTTGTTCCTGATATAATCTGATCGACAAGCAAAATTAAAACTGATTTTCTTTCCATTCATTCACCTCAAAAAGACCGAAATGCTAGAATTCAGCATGTTCTCATTTGCAGGAGAAACAGAAGTGGACCACACAGGACCTACCTGGCAGGCAAGGTGGTGGCGGTGCCACGAGATTTTCGGCCTACAGCATATGCATCGAGCTCAAAGCCATCTGTGGCTGCTTTTCAAGACAGAGGCAGGGGGGCCGCAGAAGGCTCCTGTGAATGCCTTATATGGCAGGGAGCCAGCCTGGAGCAGCACAGAGCCGCTGAATTAAATGCGCAGATTAAATGAACAGCTTGCTTTATGTACATCAGTTAAGTTCAAAGCTTTCCGGCCAACTGCTAATAGCAGGCTGGGTGAAGAAACAAACAGTGACCTGGGTGGCACGGGGCCTGGCGGAAGGCAAGGTGACAGCAGCTCCGCTCTCTCCTCCCCAACCTGCATTTCACTTGCCTTCTTCTCTTTACCTGGGGATTTATCTATAGCACCTTCTCTTGTGCAGAAAAGAAAAGGTTTGATCTCTATTTGGCCTGGAGTCCCTGACTGACCACAGCAGAGGGGAGTGTTCAGCATCCCTGGCAAAGGGTTGGAAAATGAGAACTTTCCAGCACAGGCTCTGATTATCATCACCTGAGGAACAAGGGAAGAAGCCCCACCTGCCCAGCCACAGAACTCAACAATCTTCAGGTGCAAGCTGGCTCATGCACGTCAACTGTCGGTATCATTAGACTTATTGTAACTGTGATTAGTATTCACAATATCTGAGGGCAATTCTAATCCCCGCCCAGTGAGGGTGGCAGGTGTCCCCCTGGGAGTTCCAGATTTAAGGAAATAGTTTTTCCCCAACCGTCACCCCTGCAGTCCACCGCACTCTCCTTAGGAGGGTAGGTCTGCCCTGGGGATTCAAGATTTACAGAAATGTAGCTGTCCAGTTTTCCCAGCACCACTTATTGAAGAGGCTGTCCTTTCTCCACTGTACATTCCTGCCTCCTTTGTCAAAGATAAGGTGACCATAGGTGTGTGGGTTTATTCTGAGCTTTCTATCCTGTTCCATTGATCTATATTTCTGTTTTTGTGCCAGTCTAGGTGGGATAGGGAGGGTGGAAGGGAGGGAGATGCAAGTGGGAAGAGATATGGGAACATATGTGTATGTATAACTGATTCACTTTGTTATAAAGCAGAAACTAACACACCATTGTAAAGCAATTATACTCCAATAAAGATGTATATAAAAAAAGATTTACAGAAATGTGCCAGCTCACTCAGAGTCGTAGTGGTGGTAGGTCCCACCCCACCCTGCCCAGGTCACACCCATCCTTGTGACACAGGCTTTATTCACACCTTTCCATAGGGGCACACAGCAAAGCGGGGAGCTGCCTCTTGGGAGGGAGGGGGAGATGCAGCAGCCACATAAGCAGCAGGGCCTGAGGCTCTTTAAGGATGTGGCCAGGGGGAAAGGCCCCTAGAAAACCCCCTCTAGGCTTTTCATCACCTACCATCACAGTCCTTTCCAGAGTGTGGTTACCCATAAGGCCCCTTTCTCTCTCTGGCATCCTCTTCCCCACTCCTCTGGGGGCTGTGGGCAGTGGGGGAGGAGCTCGAGGCAGGAGCAACACCCATATTCCTGTCTACCTCACCTGCTGTGAACTGTGCTTTCCCATCGCAGAGGTCCCCTCGCCCAAGGGCCGCCACTCTCCAGAGCTACCCCTAACCTTTTCCTTGCTTAGTCAAATTCAAATCCCAAGCTCAAAGGAAGAGGGAGCTCTTTTTTTTCTTTTGTCCCCATATTGGTACAAAGGGACACGTGCCAATTGATTAACACACATTCGACTTTGCATTCAGGTCTGTTTGCAATTTATATCAACAGGAAGCTGGTGACTTCCAGAAAGGGGCAAGCTCAAGGTCAGGACCACAACAGAGGGTCTGAAGACACCACTGACTTGTTCGTTAGGCGGTGCATAGACAACGGGATGCAGGAGGGCCATACTCTCCCAAGCAGTAATGCGGGAGCCCACAGCCCCAGCGCGCCTGCCCACACAGAGGTCCCGGCCTTGCAGCAGGAGGGCTGAGCAGGTCACCGCGCACAGCTGAGGATGAGCCCTCCAGCTGCTCCTCAGCACTGTCCCCTCCACAATGCTTCTGCTTACCTTTAATAAGTTGTACAAACCCAACGTTCTCCGAGAAAATACAGATGAACATAAAACCCAAACCACTCTCAATTACACTCCCAGATTAACCAACATGACCATTTTTTCCATCTACCCTTCTCCAGGGACTTTTTAGGCAGTCCCAAGTCTCAGTCTCCTGATAAAACCGGATTTTACTATAATCTACTAGGTTGTCACCTACAAAGGCACTGTAATAACTTAAATCTGTACAGAAAATGCTGACAACTTACATAGAGGCTACTTTTTTTTTGCTGCGGAAACCGTAAAGAACTCTAAGTTGTAAAGTTCAGAAAAGACTCCGGCGCCAGCCTGGCTGCAGTGCAAGGGGGAAGGTTTTTAACCCTGAGCCCCCAGGGCTTTCCCGTGGGGCAGATGTGAGGCAACCACGGGCATGCAGAGCTCAGGTCCGCTAGGCATGCGTGCTGGGGATGAGGGGACTGCCTGCAGTGGCCACTCACGTCACCCCTGAGGGCTTAGAAAGAGGCTAGTTTCCGGAACTTCAGATCCTGAAATTATGCTCAGGACTTTCTGGCGCTTGCTACTTTACCTCTAAGCTGACCTCCCGCCCCTTGGGTTTCTTCACTTCCTCTCAGCTTGCCTCTAACATCCTCAAAAAGCCCCCATACTTTTCTATCTCTGTACGTGCCGGGCAGATATAACATGCTTATAGCAGCGAGGATCTTTCTTCTTTGTTGGGGAGTGGGGAGGGGAACCATAAAATAAACCTCATTCTGTTTTCTTCTCACACACGAGTAGATGGTTAATATTTTGACAAATGAACTCATGTTCTTTTCTTCCTGGATGGGCTCTGTTCCCTTTTCGCTTGCCTTGTCCTGTCCCCTGTGCTGCAAAGCCAGCTGGGCTCAGAGCCCCAGGGGAGCCTTGTGGTCTCACAGAAAATAAAGATAACCTGCTCGGTCTTTTTTCTGAACTGTTTTCCAAAGCCCAAACCTCTGGGTGAATTTAGGGACTTCATAGAGGTATATACAGAGTGACTTGAAGAAGCGTGGAGAGAGAAAAGCTGAGATCCTCCTGGGCTGGAAGGGCAGAGGGGGGATGGAAAGAAGGGAGCACCACCCTCCTCCGCATGTCTGGGAGATGCCAGGACCCACAGAGAGCGTGGGGTCAACTGCTGCTTGTAGACGGGCCGCCACAGGCTGTCCTGCCAAGACCCCACCTACCCATGGGCGTTGGGGAAAAGAAGGACTGGCCAGCTTCCTTCTCCCAACACATCTCTAAACTCTGGACTCCAGAACTGCGGCCAAACCCGAGGGTATGGACGGGGGCTCAAAACCCCATGAAGGGCTGAGGTTCAGGGTTGGGAGAAAGGGGCCTCAGAGTAAGAAACTGACTTATCAAGAATATAACTGTGCTTCTTACCCAAGTTGTGGACTAATACCATACTTGTAGTGCTTTCCTACTGCCGCCAAAACAAATTACAATAAATACTTAAAAGAACACAAACTCATCACCTTACAGTTCTGTAGGTCAGAAGCTGGCCTCAAGTCACACTGGGCTAAAATCAGCATGTCATCCACAGGGGTGAGTTCTCTTCTGGAGGCTCTCAGGGAACATCTGTTTCTCTGCCCTTTTTCCAGCATCTAGAGGCTGGCCACATTCCTTGGCTCAGGGCCTCCTTCCAACACTCAAAGCCAGCAATGGCCAGGAGTGGCCAGCGCAGCCTCTCTCCCACCACAGCTCCTCCGCACTGACTCTTCTTCTACAGGCTTCTCCCACTTTTAAGGATCCTTTGTGATTATACTGGATCCACCTGGATAATCACGGGTACGCGCCCTATTTTGAAGTCAGCTGATTAGCAATCTTAATTCCATCAGTAACCTTTGCCATATAACATACTCACAGGTTCCAGGGATTAGTATGTGGACATCTTAGAGGTGGAGGCATTATTCTACCTACCACATACCCAAATGTATATACCTGAGTTTCTACCCACTGTAGCCACCTTTTCCATGTATCCATCCCTTCCTACTTCCCTTAATAACAAATGCCTTGATAACGTCCGCTAATCTTCAAAGGAAAGAAGGTTATTTTGAGTAATTCTTCTCCCCCTTTGATGTTCCATATTCTCCTATGCAAAGCGTGATCCGTGGATAGCAGTGTCACAATCACCTGGGAGCTGGTTAGAAATGCAAACTCTCGAGCCTCTTGCCAGACCTCCTGAATCAGAATCTGCACTTTATCACGATCCCCAGGTGATTCCTATGCACTGATTCAGCACATCCCAAACTGTGGAAGCTTGAATATTACTGTAAAAGTAAGAATGCGAAAAAGCAGGGCAAGTTTTTACTAAAAGAAAAACTGAAGCTCAGAAAGGTCAAATCACTTGGCAAAATCATTTAGTGCAGGGGTTTCCAAACTGGGTCCTAATGCATTAGAATCACCTGAGCTTTAGGAAATCCCAAAGGCCACGCTGCACCCCAGATCAAAGAAATCAGATTCTCTAGGGGCAGGACACCAACACCAGTGGCTTTTACAACTCCCCAGATGTTTCCAGTGTGCAGCCAGCTTTAAACGTCTGGGATTTAGAAGACTTTCAATGGTGAAGAGAGTCTAAATTGTGTTTTTTGAGGATGACCAATGTCCCAGTTTGCCCAGGACTATTTTGGTTTTAAAACTGAAAGTCTCTTGGGACACGAGACTTTCAGTTTTAAAACCAAAATAGTCCTGGGCAAACTGGGACATTGGTCATCCTTGTTTACAGATACAAAATCCAGACCACCTCAAGCTGCGGCAGAAAAAGAGTTGGGTCTAGTTTTCCACCCTTACTCCCCCTCCCCCAACCCCGTTTCCATTGGGAGGCACTTCTAGAATGTGTGGGTCAGACAGATAAACGCTCCCCTTTAGAACTGAGATACATTCTTTTTTTTTTTTTTTTTGAATTTTATTTATTTTTTTTATACAGTAGTTTTTTTTTTTTTTCTGCGGTATGCGGGCCTCTCACTGTTGCGGCCTCTCCCGCTGCGGAGCACAGGCTCCGGACACGCAGGCTCAGCGGCCATGGCTCACGGGCCCAGCCGCTCCGCGGCATGTGGGATCTTCCCGGACCGGGGCACGAATCCATGTCCCCTGCATCGGCAGGCGGACTCTCAACCACTGCGCCACCAGGAAACCCCTATACAGTAGGTTCTTATTAGTTATCTATTTTATACATATTAGTGTATATATGTCAGATACATTCTTAAATATGTTCATCTGCATCTCACACAGCCTATGAAAGTTTGCTAATGGTCCTTAAAGGCCCGTAGACTCTTTCCCAGCAAGCTAATGAGGTAAGGGGAAGAAGGGCAAAAGTAGATTGTCTCTCCTTCTTTACACTCCCCCTTTAGTCTTCTTGACTCCCTTCCAGCATTCTCTACTTAAGGAACATATTTAGAATATCTGGTAATAAGAGTAAGGTCATTTATTGGTTTGTAACACAATTGTTTTTCTCTAATGAAAGCAGCCATACATGTAAAGCCAGTCCCTCTAAAGTAAAAATATAATTATTTGTATTTTTATTATGTATTTTGTTATATATTATGTATTTTATTATGTATTCGTCACATTTGAGTTGGGAGAGGTGTTCCCAGCCATTAATTTTGAAGATAGTTTTTCAAACAAGAGAAGGAAAAGCAGACCTTCACCCTATCAAGGATGGCCTGCCGGTCTCAGCCACAATTTAAGTGCTAAACAATAGCATCTCCGGGTTCCTGGTTTGCTTTGGAAAACTGAAGGAAATTGTTGTTAGAGGATACAGAGGGAGGACAGAAGAAAGGCAAATTTTGAAAAGTTGAGTCCCCCAGTTCACTTCCAGGGCATGTCTGGCCACCTGCCCAAAGAGACCCACAGGATAAACCCTTCAAGGGAACACAGCAGCCTTACGAAAGCGTTCACTTTAAAAGTATTTCATCTAAAGCAAGTGCTGTGTGGAAAACACTTTGCCTCTACTTTCTCATACTTTGTGGGAGACCTACTTAAAAAAACAAATAATGGTTTCCTACGAGTTTCAGTAAAAACAAACAATCATTTATCTGAAACATCCTAATACAAAGATTATGCTTCTTTGGAAGGAAACAAATTCATTTTGGTGTAATGGGCACTGGGGAAAATCATTTTGTTCTGAATAATTCACACATGTTGTCTTTATTCCTGCATTTCAGATATTCACTATTCTGAAAGACTTAAAAGTGTCCATTTGAATTTTTTCACCGTACAAACTAATATACTGCCAAGCTGGAGGTGAAGGTACTTTACAACCTTTAATCTGAAAAAAGTTCTCTTGATGGGCATATCATACGGCAATTTCTTAAAAATCTTATCTCTGTTACAGGTGCAATTTGGGGGATATTTTCGCTTTATAAACATATATGCATTTGTGTTGGGCTCTTACTAGTTTCTAAAAAAGAGAGGATGGAATCAGTGTAAAAACATATATTCTGACAATACCAGCACTACACTGATGACAAAAACAACTTCCTGAAGCCCAAAGGAATAGCTATGAATATGCAGTGTTACGGAAATCAAGAGGAATTGTATGGTAGTTTCCTACCAGGAAAGAAGTGAAACAACTGAAATAAATCACAGTATAGGGCATAATACAACTGAAGGCTTCACATTTTAAATCTGAAAGGCAAATGTGGTCCTTAGAACTGGGCTCCTGAGAAATAATTCTTATCCTTCTATGTTCTGTTCAGGTGCTGAAGGCTATGAATGTTTTCTAGGGATAACACTCATACTCCGAGTAAAATTCTGACTGAACCATACCTTGGCATGACTGATGTTCCAACAGTACATTAGAATTCTCAAATATAATGTACTTCAGAAAGGCAAAGTTTTAAAAATTGTTATTATTGTCGAGATGATTTCTGAGCAGGAAAAAAGCGCTTAGTTTTCATGTCTGGGCTGCTTTCAGATAAAGTCGTATGTAGCGGTCACTGCAAAGGAACATACTATGTAGAAGTACTGGAGGAAACATTTGCTTTGACGGTCACAAAGACTAGCAATTATACATGGAATAACAGTGGACACAATGACTATTCACAGTTGGAGTTGTTACTTAAATACTGCATCCAAGGTGTTAAAGCGTGCACTAAGAAATTCTGGGTACAGCCTAGATAGAAGATTTGGGCTGGGGCTATTAGAGGAAGCAGAGGCCATGTAGATTTTTGAAGGGAGTTAAGGTATCATGGCATTGCACGGCACACACGAGCATGTAGAGCGATGAGGCTCACTCACTCTCGGGATGCTTTCCTCTTCCAAGCCTAGCCTTCTTAACCAGTTGAAATTAACCCAGTGGTGCGCCAATAGACAGGTGGCAAAGTACTCCCATTCCCATTCATTCATTCATTCATGCTTTTACCAAAGCTTTACTGACATTATACCTCTTAGTCATGAGGATAAGGGGTGAAAGAGGATGCACTGTTCCTCCCTTGGGAGCTTTCAGGCCAAAGAGGTTGATAGGAGAAGCCCTCCAATAAAAAGTGGACGGTAGTAAGTTCCACAAAATAAAAAAGTAAAATCTGGTAGAGATTAGACAGAAGTGAGATCAGGAAAGGTTTCCTGTAGAAGGTGACATCTGAGCTTGGCCTTGAAAAATGAATGGAGACATACAGAGCGGGGAGTCAGAAACTGGGGTGGTGGAAATGGAGGGGAAAGTTGGAAGAGTACTTTCTGATGTGGCCCAGGATGGGTTGGAGAACTGGAGAGATGCCAGTGCACCTGGCTGTAGGTTGGGTCCAGATCATAGGAGGCCCTACATGCTAAAGGACTTTATCGCTCTCGGGAGCCACTGAAAGATTCTAAGAAGGGTGATGACGTGAACAGAAGAGTGATTTTTAAGATTAACTTGCTGAGAGTTTCCACTCCCCACTTTGGCAACTGAGAATTGCGTCCTGATGCCTTAAAAGTGGGGATAGTATGTAGCAAAGTAACTTCTCTCCTATGTATCTAGAATGATACTAGTTAAGGACCATACTTGGGAGAACTGAGAAAACAGTTTCTCAAATCATATTTAGATTAAGAAAGAAAGGAAGTGATTGGAAATACAGAGACAAAATTAGGCGACTCTTATGAGTTCAAATGAAAGAAATAAACTAAGATGATAGCAAAGGGAGAGATATGTAAGTACTGATTTTAATCAAATCATATCTACCCAGAGGACTATTCTCCTGGCCAAAAGGATACGTGTTAACAGTCAACACTAGAAGGTCACACTTGTGTGGAGTTGAGTGTGAATCTGATGAGCAGCTGTGAGTACTTTTGGCTGGAGGTTTTTAAATTTTTTATTTGATTGATTTTTAGGGAGATTTCTCCTTGCTGGAGAAGAGAGAGTTTTAAAGATAGGGCTGGAGTGTAATTTAGGAAAAAAACACATTTGGAATTCTAGAGATAAATGAAGATCTGAGTTAAATTACAGTCAGTATATAGTTGAAAACTATGAGATAGATGATTAATAATAAAATATTAGCTATATCATGTTAGTCACATATCCTTGGGTAGAGTACCTATTTTCAGCCCATTCATTAAACAATAAACAGCTCTACCTTTCAACGGAGTGTTTTAAAAGGTCCACCTAAGACCCCAGGGGATCCCAGAATGCTGATTATACCAGCTCTAACCTGTCCACCAAAGAGACCTGAAACAGACACAGGCTTATTCTGACTAAGGAGACAGATAGCTGCAGCATCACACAGCCACTATATGCATTTTGCTGACTATATTGGAAGGAAGCAAAGATTTCACTGAAAATCAACTGAAAAGCACTCAGTTCATAAAGGTAACACTCTGAGCAAATACATAAGCAAAGAGCAAAAGCTAGTTACTAAGGACCCTGGGGTAAGAAACAAGATATCCAGACTTAGATGATTTGGAGACAGAGAGCATATGTAAGTTACGAAGAAGGATCCAGACCAGATCAACATTATTTCCTTAGAGAAAAGGACTTAGAGAGATATTGGTACCCAAGGAGCATTCTTAATAGATTGCTATACTTCAGTACATAAACTGTTCAGCCCCAGGTGTCTCAGATCAGTGAGGATAAATGTATTACCTTTTAGAGCTCTTCCAAATATCAGTGCTTTGATTCTCAGGAAACCAAATTCAGAAGCTCCCTCTAAATTATTCAGTCTTCCTTGAGGAGAGATGGGCTGTCTCACTTAATCAGAGCTGCTACCTGCACGTCTGCCGTCCCGTGTTTTTGGAATCCACAGGCCTTACCGTCAGTTTGCTATCTGACGGTAAGGTGTTGCTCCACTGCCCCCTATTTCCTGCCAATAATAACATCCATGACACTGCTGACCTCCTCTGTTTCTCTGCCCCTCAGTGTTCTTCAGCCTTAGGCCAGTAGGAAATACCTTTCTGCGGTTCCTGACCACTTATTTGAGAGGACGTTCGCACACCAGGGGGTTCGGGCCCGTAGAGTTGTCATCTTTTTCCCCACAGTGTCTCCCTTCCTCTATGCAAAGTACCACCAGGCACATATCTCTCTCTATCTGATCCTGACTGTGGGCTAAGTTCAAGTTATTTTCCTCATGGCCTGTTGGTACCATGCACTTTAAAAAATGTGAATAAGCACCTATTTGGTGTTTCCTAAATATTCCACACCCTTAAACTCTCCCAAACTCATTGTAATAATTAGGAAGCTGGATGGCCCCGCACACACAGACAATCTTCCAGTGATTCAGTTCCAGCTCCTCTAAAACACCCTCTTTAAGTCATATATCTATCTTTCTGACTATCTGTCACGGGTTCATTCTTGACAAATCAACAAGTTCATTTTTTGTAGTTGTTGACGTCACAAAATTCTGAGTTAAAGAGCACCTTCCAGGTTTTGTTATATAAATATACTTGGACCTGGTGGTCAAGACAGTCAGAAATTAAGAGCCAGAGTGAGAACTTGGATGTGGTCAGTTTGTCTTTGTGACTCTGCTCTGTTAGCACTGGCTTGTCCTCTTGATTCTGAGACTGACATTATGAGGGTTCAGCTCTGGGCTGCCTGTATTCGAAAATAGAAAAAATAGAGTGAGATCTTATCATAATGGTTGAGCAGAGACAGAATGAATGTGGCTTAAGAAATGATTGTTGATGGGATGCATAGACCCTCAAAGATGACCTTGTGCTCTCAGTCCTGTCTGACTGGGAGAATGACGATATTATTAATTGAGCAAGAAACGGTAGGAGCTGCAGTAGGCTGGGGAGTGAGGGTGATTAATTCAGCTTTTGACATGCTGAATTAGAGATTCTCCTGATTCATCTGAGTGGAAATGCCCAGAGTCAGCCAGATATAGGGAACTTGGAAGAGATGTCTACACTCAAGACATATGTTTGGGTGTCATTCACATAGACATGATAGATGAGGCCAGGGGTATGAATAATTTTAGTGCACTACCTTGACATTCAGCTTGGGTATGAGAGGCAGAGACGTGGGCAAGCAAGTTAGTGTTCTTGGCATGTCTCATTTAATGATGAGGCTCACTTCTTATCACTCACTCCTACAATAAAAGCAAGGCAATCTGCAATTACTAGGCAGTATCAAAGCCCATTCTAGCCTTTATCCAGGCTTTAAAGTCAGGCAGAACTGGATAATTGAGATTCACACCTTTGCCCTGTCTGCATTCCCTTCTTTATTGGAAATGACTCTAAGTCAGTGGAAGTGGAAGAAATAACCAGCTCCCAGAAAACCAACAAATGCCTGCTCTCCTTTACCTATTCTTTAATGAGTCTAGGGTTTGCAATTTGTAAAAATGGTAAAATCCTGGAAGGCCCTACCTCTTGTTGAGATGTAGCCAAGAACTTACTATAGTATTCTACACAATCTTCAGAGAAAAGTTTGCTAAATTGGCTGGTGAAGGATGCTGCTTTCACTAAATTTTCACCCAAAATCCTATGCGATTTAGATGGCTACTAGCTCCTAGAGCACAAATAATAAAATTCTGAAGTGAAGAAAAATACTGGGCTGGATTAGTCTAAAAATAAAAATGTAGAGCTCTAATTTGCATTATGATATAATTACAAAAAGATTCATTCATTCATCAGGCATCAGCTGAGCATCCCCAGTGTGCCAGCTCTGAACAAGATTTAGGGACGACGAATCTGGCTGAAGGAATTATACAGAAAACACAGTCCTCCTCCTTAAGAAATCCCCAGTCTTATGGGAGACAGAGACACATAAAAACAGTTATAAGTAAATGCGCTAAAATGCTATAGTGTAATATGAATTGTTTTGTTGGACACATAAATAAATTATGTCTGACTGTGGGACTTGGGAAGGCTTCTAAGAAAAAGTGATGTTTGAGATGGGTCTTGAGGCTCAAAGAAGATTTTTGAAGTCGTGAAGGAAGGGCTGGACATTCTAGAACAAAGAAACACCCCTGGCACACACACATACATACAGCCTTTGCAGCTTATTGAAGAAAGAAGTAAGGAAGTTTGGTGCAGGGCATAGCGGGAGTTGCAGAAAGGATTAAAGGAGGAAACTGAAAAGGTAGGTTAGAGCCAGCTTGAGGAAGACCTGTTTTTATCCTGAAGTGAACAGCAGTAAGCCAGCGAAGACTGGGGGCTGAGTCAAAAGTTCCAGCAAGAAGTGATGCGGTTGAGGATTGCAAAGAGCAGAGGAGGTGAGACTTTGCTGAGCTGGAACTACTAAGATTCAACAAATGAAACGGAAGTTGTTTCTCCCGTTTCTATCTTGGAAGCCCGGGTAGCATGGCTGAGGATTCTAGCGATGCCCCAAATGAAATAAATTTATTTGTTTATTTTTGGCTGAGTTGAGTCTTTGTTGCTGCATGCAGCCTTTCTCTAGTTGCGGCGAGCGGGGGCTACTCTTCGTTTCAGGAGCTACTCTTCTTCCCGGCCACACAGCCAAGTCCACCACCCAGAATTCTTGCAGTTAGTTGGGGTGATGCATCTGCATTTTGCACAGTGGAGTGCGGGCAGACGTGATGTACACACCACTTCCAGACCTGTGCATTCTCTCTCTTCTCCATCGGCGGTAACCTTCTAGGCAAGGTGTTGAAGATGCCACATGACAGGATGAAAGGAGGTCGGCTCTGAAAAGTGCTTGGAGCAGAACTTCCCCGCCACCCCACCCCTGCAGGGCTGCACTGGACCATTATATACATTAGGCTGGGAGCAAGCAATCCAATTTTACTGTAGCAAGGCATGAAGATTTTGTGATTTCTCTCTTTCAGCAGCTAGTGTTACTACCTTAGTAATACTGAGGAGAGAAAGGAGGAGTGGTGTGAATAAAGTAGAAGATTGAGAAGAAGACAATGGCCTTAGTTTCACCTATGTTGACTTTGAGAAGTGCGAGGGCACCCAAGTGCTCAAGAGATCAGGAGAAAAATGGGCTTAAAGCTTAAGAAAGAGGCTCAGGTTAGCCTTGTTATATTTGGAAGTTACTGGCATATAGATATTCTTTGAAGTCAAAGAAGTGCAAAGAACCAGTCTTGATGCATATAGGTTGAGATGAGGAAGCAGAACTCTGGGGCAACACCAGTATTTAAGGTGTGGAAAGGAGAGGTTCATCAAAAGAGTTTGGGAAAAGAATGGTGGGGTTAAGAGAGAAAGGGAGAGACATTTTGTTTGCTTGTTTTACTTACTTCCTGAAAAACAGCATATTAGGTTTTTTAAAAATATAATTGACCAGGTACATTCCTCAAAGACCCAGTGAGATGGGCACTTCTCAATTTGTGAATTAGAAGATGGAGGCATACAGAGGTTACATGACGTCCTTAAGTTTCTATAGCTCATAAGCTAGAGAGCAGGGCTTTGAATCTAGACCAGTCAGCTCCGGAAAAGTGGAATAGACCTAAATGGTGGCTGAGGGTGTGAGTTGCTGCAGAGAGAACCAGGAAAGATTCTGATGTGTCTGGTGGCAGATGGGGCGAGCAGAACAGAGCAGGGTGTGGTCACAGCCAGGGAGCAAGCAGCAGAAACAAGGTTGGTGTGTGATGCAACATGCAAGGTTGTCCAGCAGGCGAGGGGCTGCCAGGAACTCAAGAGAAAACAAGATCTGAATACGGGAAATGGCAAAACCTAGAGCTGCATGTAGGAGTTTAAGGCTGCAAACTGGGGAAACAATGAATGACCTTTCAGTCGGCACTGACTCAGCAGTTAGAGTGCCAGGCCAGCGTACTCCCTCATGACACCCAGCTCAGCAATTCCTCTAAGAAGCTTTGCAAACTGGTGCCCTGCTGGCTGCATATGACTTACAGATACATTTTTTTGGTCCATAAAATGTTTTTCAAAATTTAAGTTCATTACCAAGATTTAAAAATGTTGACAACTGACACAAAACTTCAGTTTTCAGGATTCTTTGGGAAACTTAGAATGTCTGGCAGCTCTGAACCACTTGCCTATGTGACACTTATTGTGGGGAGGTGAGAAGTTTGCCATCTTGGAGGGGTCATTCCATTCCCATCACCCATCAGCCTTCATAGGATTTCAGTCTGCAAACACTGTTCTAAGGAGATAGGAAAGGGAAAGTCAGGCCTCAATGGCTGTCGTGATTCCACTACACCAGCCAGGAGGGGTCTTCTGACTCTGCAGTACTTGTAATAGGTAAGGGCACAGTTGGGCTTGCTTTGGCCCTGAGCTTTCATAAAGGAGCACACAGACACTTAGCAGAAACTCCAGGGCCTGGCACTTGGTACTTAGGTCATTTGTGACCTTAGCCAAGGGTATTTTCAGAAGACCAGTGGGAGCCTAAAACAGATGGGAGTGAGTGAAGATGGAGGGTATGGCGGTCCTGGGTGAACTTGCCCAGGCTTCCTGTTTCTACCTCTGCCCCCTGAATTCACAACACAGCAGCCAGAGGGATCCTTTAAATACGTCAACTCACGTCATCCCTTTACTCGAAACCTTCCTATGAGCTTCCCAGTTCATCCAGAGTAAAAGCCAGAGTCCTGACCCGCAATGCCCCCCAAGGCCCTCAGGACCTGGACCCCTGGCCTCATATCCCGCTCCAGTCCCCTCCCCATGCTGGTCCAATCACAGTTTCCCGTGTCGATCCCAATTTACACTAAGGACGCTCCCACCCTGCTGCAGGACCTTCACCTGGCTTGCCCTCTGCTTTGAATGGAATGCAGAGCTTCCACATGGCTTACTCCTTCCCCGCCTTTAGATCTTGGCTGGGTGTCACCCATTCCTGACAGCTCCATTTAAAGGAGCATCCCCACTCCCTCCCTAGTACTCAATGCCCCATTCCTGCATATATTTCCCCAAGGCATGTATACACATCTATTTTTAACTTGTTTGTTTCCTTCATTAATATATGATCTGCCTTGTATCCATTAAAGGGCAGGAGATTTTTTTTCTGTTTTCTTCCCCACTAATATCTCTCTAGTGCTAAGGGCAGTGCCTCGCAGGCAGTAGGTATGCAGCACATAGTAGGTGGATGAGACTGAACCAGAGACTTAAGTACACGTGTGGGCTGAAATGTAGAGGATGAAAAGAGATACAGAAGGTGGAGGATGTCAATGATGGAGCCTAATCCTGGGAAAGATGTGGGCAGATAGAACTGGGAGCCTCGGTGGAGGGCCTGGCCTTGAAAAAGCAGAAGGAGAATTCTCTCTCTCAGGTAGGCATGAAGAAAGCAAGGATAGGTCCCGATACCAGGCGAGGAAGGAAGCGAAACTGACATCTACCAATTACCATTCGCTCATGAATTCACTCATTCATTTATTGCACTCTACTGTGTTTGGGATACTACATTAGGGACCAGGGGTGCAGAGGCGATGCCCTCTGTTTCCTCATTGAGGTAGGAGCAGAGACAGTAGTTGAGAATGAGGAGAGGGAAGAGATACAGGCTGTTTGAGGAGAATGAAAGGCTTTGGAACAGCTGCTTCGGGCACTGTAAATAGAAAGTGGTTAGGACACGTGAAAGGACTGCCGAGTAGTATGGAGGGCCCAGCTGAGGCTGTCCTGGTGCCAACTGGCCCAGGTACCTGATTTCTCCAGCATCATTTGCAGCCTGGGAGCAGAAGCCGAGAAAAGCAGATGATTGGAATAAATTGGTCCTGGGATTGCTAGGAGCGGGTGTCGTGGGAGGAGACGGGAGAGTTGGGGGGAATCAACCGATCAGGCTGTAACCCTAACTGCTCACTGCTTCTTCCGTCACCCTGGGGTTGCTCACCTAATTTGGAAGAATGACACTGATTGACAGCCCTGCCCTCTTCCCCCCAGGAATCAGCACTGGCCTCAATCAAGTGTCCCCAGTATAAATTACTCCACAAACTTTGAATAACGAAAATGTTGATACATATTTCTGGGGGCTCTTCTCTCCTCACTCCCCATGAATTATCCAAAAGGGGTACCTATCTGACTTCCACACAATGATGCTTTGAAAACCGATTCTCAGTACCCAACAGACATGCTGGGCCCGCTCTGTGGTGAGTCCTCACTTATTTAGCTTCTGAAGCAGGCAGCTGCAGTCCTTTGAGGGAGGATGACTCTAATCTGATTCCAGGTCAACTTAGGAGAGTCCCTTATGTGAGTTCCCAAGGACATGCTTCTACGAATGGAGGTGACTTTCTCCAACATCCTCCTCAATACAAGCCTCCATTTGCCGTAATTTTGGACACTAATTAGGACCAGTATGTACTCTATTGTAGGCCAAACTTATAGCTGGTTAGTCCCTTGGTCCCAGGCTCACCAATTCTGTTCAACCTGAGGAGGTTGGCTCACCCCACTGTTGACCTGTCCCTCTTAGGAGTTTATCTGAAATCTTTATAATGACTCACTTCCTCCAGACACATAGAATGAATCTGCTGGTCTCCTGGGAGAACTTCTTTATGTAACTTCCAGAGGTCAAATGATACGCATTCAATGCCTGTTTCTGCTGACTGCCCCACCTTCCTACCTGTAACTTGACACTCAGCCTTGGCTTCATGGTCCTGTGAATGCATCATGATTTTACTCTGTCACTTAAAAATATTTTACTTCTCTACTCTTTGTAGGGTTTTCTATACGAGAGAAGTATGATTTCCTTACCTTATTTGTAAAGTTTGAGCAATTTAGGAGTTTTGAGCTATGAATTCTGGCAATCAGAGAAATGTGAATTTAGATCATTATGTTGGAAGTGAGCCATCCAGGATAGTTAGAAATGCCTGGAGGTCTTGGGAATGAGTTGGAGTGTGCCTTTATGGGATGCCAGGAAAGGAGATAAAACCAAAAGACAAACACCATGGGCTTGTCCTCTTCTCTTTTTTGTTCTCATGACAATGAAAGGACGTATCTATCCTGGAAAACATTCTGCAGGGACTTGGCTAGAGCTGTACACCCCTAGTGGTCCCAGAGAGCTACTGCATCACCATGGTGCTTCAGTCCCTTCTTGCTGTCCTTTCTTTTTTTTTTAAATATTTTCACTTTTTTTAAATTTATTTTTTTATTGAAGTATAGTTGATTTACAATGCAGTGCCAATCTCTGCTGTACAGCAAAGTGATTTTTAAAATATTTTTAATATTAAAATATTAATATTTTTAATATTCTTTTCTATTATGGATTATCACAGGATATTGAATATAGTTCCCTGTGCTATACAATGGGTCTGTTTCTGTTCATAGATAGGTTCATTTGTGCAGTATTTTAGATTCCACATACAAGTGATATCATACGGTATTTGTCTTTCTCTTTCTGACTCACTTCACTTAGTATGGTCATCCCTAGGTCCATCCATGTTGCTACAAATGGCATTATTTCATTTTTTTATGGCTGAGTAATGTTCCATTGTATATATGTACCACATCTTCTTTATCCATTCATCTGTTGATGGACATTTAGGTTGTTTCCATGTCTTGGCTATTGCAAATAGTGGTGCTATGAACATAGGGGTGCATATATCTTTTTGAATTATAGTTTGGTCCAGGTATATGCCCAGGAGTGGGATTGCTGGATCATATGCTAATTCTATTTTTAGTTTTCTGAGGAACCTCCACACTGTTTTCCATACTGCACCAACTTACATTTAAACAATACCTTTTAAGATGCAGACATAGAGAATGGACTTGAGGACATGGATAGGGGGAAGGGTAAGCTGGGATGAAGCGAGAGAGTGGCATTGACATATATACACTACCAAACATAAAATAGATAGCTAGTGGGAAGCAGCCGCATAGCACAGGGACATCAGCTCTATGCTTTGTGAAGACCTAGAGGGGTGGGATAGGGAGGGTGGGAGGGAGGCTCAAGAGGGAGGGGATATGGGGATATATGTATATGTATAGTTGATTCACTGTTATAAAGCAGAAACTAACACAACAATGTAAAGCAATTATACTCCAATAAAGATGTTAAAAAAAAAACCACTGTCACTATGGTTCTGCAAGTTCCCTTAATTAGTTTATAGTATATACATTGATCCAACTAAAAATGAAGATTAAAAAACTGGAAAAATGATTTTTTTCCTCACTACTCAGAAATTTTTTTCTCATTTTCACTCTAAAATCATTAACCTATAATCCTTTCAACTTCAATACTTTTCTGTTCTACTTAAAATTAAAAGCGAAAGAACTACCAAAATAAATAAATAAATAAATAATACCTTTTAAAACAGTACCAAAAATAAATAAATAAATAAAATACCTAGGAATAAACCTGACCAAGGAGGTGAAAGACTTGGCATATGCTCAGAACTATAGAAACATTAATAAAGGAAATTAAACAGGATTCAAAGAAATGGAAAGATAGCCCATGCTCTTGGATTGGAAGAATTAATATTGTTAAAATGACCACACTACCCAAGCAATCTACAGATTCAATGTGATCCCTATCAAAATACCCATGACATTTTTCACAGAACTAGAACAAATAATCCAAAAATTTATATGGAACCATAAAAGACCCAGAGTTGCCAAAGCAATCCTGAGGAATAAACACAAAGCAGGAGACATAATTGTCTTTTCTTAATAAACAGAGAATATATCAGTGTTGATTGTTTGCTCTTCTATTCTAATGCAGAAGCCAACTTAGATAATGATAATCTTTCAAATGTTCTCCTTACCCTGATCACCAACCAAGCTTCTCCACCGTGACTCTAGTTTACACACCACAATCAAGTTCATATTCTTGAAGCACTACTTTGAACCTGTCAGTCCTTTGTTTAAAAACCTTCACTAATTCCCTTTTGTTAACCAAATACAGTGAATTCCCTTGATCCTGCCATTCAAGGCTGCATTTATCAAGCCTAGGCTTGCATCATGCTTGCTAATGTCCCATTACCCAACATAATCAACATGGCCAAGCCTAGAATCAGTGTGAGGGGACCATATAAGGGTGTAAATACCGGAGGTGCTGTTTATCAGGCGTTACCAATGCAATAGTCTATCACATGTCTCTGCTCTACAAGTAATATTCCATGATTACTCTTTTCTAGTTCCATATTGCAGTATAAGTTTGAGTTTCTTAAAGCTTCCCTTTTCTCTTAATGCTAACAAATAAGATTACAGTGTTTAGCCTTGAGATACCAATTCCTCCATTAACATCTTCCAGTAAAAAGAATCTCAGAAAAAGATAGATGTTTCCACTTCCCTTTCAGACACAGATATTCAGACACTATTTTGCTTCATAAAAAAGAATTTGTTCAAAAACAAGCTTATGGCTAATAAAGGGAAAAGGTGGAGGGGAGGGATAAATTAGGAGTTTGGGATTAACACATACATACTACTATATGTAAAACAGATAATCAACAAGGACCTACTGTACAGCACAGGGAATTCTACTCATTATTCTGTAATAACCTATATGGGAAAAGAATCTGCAAAAGAATGGATATAAGTATATGTATAACTGAATCACTTTGCTGTATACCTGAAACTAACACAATATTGTAAATCAACTATACTCCAATATAAGATAAAAATTAAATGAAAAAAAAGAATTCTGAACGTGAGAACATTCACAAGAGTATCAATCTTAAACTCTGGCTCATTCACAAGAGTAGCAATTAAACTCTCCACATAAGTAGAGACTTATGTAACTACAGCTATTCTTTTCTGATTTCTGCTACTTGAAAACCTGTCCTTGAAAGTGTTATTTATAAAAAGAGTTACTGAGGACACCTGTACTCCAGAGATGGTTGTTATATTTGAGATTCTAACCTTTACCTTCTGAAACTTTGAATGTCTGTTTCCCTTGTCTATAAATTTGTTGCTGGATAATATTTTTCACACGGTATAAATACTTGTAAATTTTTTAGCAACCAAGAAAAGGAGCTTTTTGAGTTTTTCACTTCTCTTTACATTCATTAAAGAATAATAAGCCTATGATTCTGACAGATTATGTTATCAAAACAAGAGTTTTGAGAGATTTCGTCTCATTTAAATCACTAGTATTTAGTTAAATATTTATTTCTCCCTTGACAAATTGGAATCTCTTTTAAAGCAGGACCAATTACATATGTATACCTATATTTATATAAATTATTAAATATATATTCATACTTCATCATAATTACTTAACCGGTATCTAGCATTATGCTTTTTCCAACAAGCAATTGCTGAGTGGTTTTTTAGTAGCTTACTCATGATTTTGGTCCTTATGAAGACATGGGCACATTGCCTAATTGATCTTGTCAGAGCAGGAGCTGTTGATACCGAAGTTGGGAGTTTGGCCCCTATATGGTCAGATCCCATAATAAGGAAACATTTTCATTGCTCTATGGGCCAGATTACATATGTAGCAAAAAATTTTTAGTCTTTTATAAAACACTTGGAGTATTCGTTAAATATTTTGGATCATTCTTTAATTAAAAAATGTGGATGTATTAATTATCTTGTGATATGTATGCTTTTGTGTGTGTGAAGCATATGTGAGAGTGTGTCTTTCAGAATCTAATCTATTCCCAAACTATTTGGTTTTGTCTTTAACCACTTCATATGAATTTCATTTAAAATGACATATTTAAGGTCAAAAAGAATTATTATGATGAATCATAATGAATATTAATTATAAACCCACATTTGGGCTAGGCTGTGGAGTAGGATACAATTTGTGGTAGCTTTTCCAACTTTACGTCTTCCTGCTGAAGGTCTGAAAAGACCCATGGTCTTTAAAGAAGGAAAACTATAATAAAATGCCTTTTACTAAAGACCTCTTCTTATAATACATTTGGGAACTTTATCTTTTAGAAACATTAAAAAATATGAAACATCTTAGGCAAAGAAGTAGGCCACTTCCAAGAAAACCTGAACTGGGTTCAGCCTCACATCAAGCCCTAAAGAAGATTTCCTCTTTGTATTTTGTCAGTCGTCCAGAACAAACACTATTCCAAGCTGTTCTGCTGATTATTCAGCTTCTTTGCCAATATCATTTCTGGGTTACAGACAGTGACTTCTTTTCCACTCTGGTTGAGAAAATGGTTTGAATAACCCATTAGCAGGAGAAAACACCTAACAGCCCGCTATATTGCACATATCTTACCAATGAGTCATCCACAGGTAGGAGAAAGGGTGCTTCATTAATTAAACATCCTACTCTCACCCCAGGGCAGAACATATTAATAATTACCATCTTTATTCTTTAATAATATTATTGTGTTGAAGTGAAAAATTAAATTACATAGAAACCTAGCAAAGATCATTATAATTATCATTATGGAATGAATAGCAGCATCGTTGTCCATATATTATATTTTTCTAAGCTAGATGTGCCTAGATGTATTTTCACAGGACGTGATTTTAAGGTATAAGAACATCTTACACGTGATTTAGCTACTGTTTTTCATTAACACCCTTCAGAGCTTCATATTTTATCAGAAATTATCTAATCTAAATACTTTACATTACTCGTATTCCTTGGTGGAGAATATTAAATGTAAATTCATATCTTGAAGAATCTTACAGATGATTAAATTTCTCTCAAAGAAACATGCATAAAGTATTTCACCTCTTGGCAGAAGTTACATATGAAGATGCCGCTGAAATGCAAGTTCATAAAAGCAGAAAGAAATAAAAGGTCCAAATCTAATAAAATTAGGCACTGCAAGATTAAGTCAGAATTTCAGAAGCTTCCTCAAATCAAATCGAACTCTGACAATGCTCCTTTTCTTTTATTGTTAACGATGTGGCCGTCTTGATTCTCTATTTTTTTAAGCAGAGGTAGTTTCCTAATACCATTTACTCTCCCAGAGAAGAAAGAGCATGAGGAAACGAGCAGCACGTGTTCAGCATCCCCTACCCGTCTGTGCTAGGAAGGAAGGACCAGTGTGCACGTACTTTAATGTTTTAATGCTGGGACCGCTTGCATACATCTCTAACCCTGAACTCTTTCCTGAACCCCACACTCAAATATCTAACTGCCAACTCAATATCTCTGCTTGGGCGTCTGGTAGAAATTACAAATATGAGTGATCCAAGATGTAGCCCATACACTGCTACCTCAACCCTCCCCTGATCCCCACTGCTGCCTAAAGCCAACCTCTCGAGGTCTTCCCCTCCACTTACTGCCACCATCATCTACTCAGGAGCTCAGGACCCAAACTCAGGAGCCACCCGTGGTTCCTCTTGCTCTCTCCTGTCATTGTTACGTCCTGCCTGGCTTCCTTTCAATATCTATTCTGAATTTGCTCACTCTTGCTTCCCCCAGTGCCACTGCCTTGGCCCACGTGGACATCACAGCTTGCACGGACTGTGGTCACAGCCTCTACATGGGTCTCTGGGTTTTCCTTTCTTGGATTCCTTCACTCTAAGCTCTACACAGCAGTGGGAGTGATCTTTTCAAAAGGCAAGCATTAGGACACTACCTTGGCTTCCCATTACGCACAGAATAGCCGCTGCCTAAGGAGCCCTCCGAGTAGGGTCTTGTACCTCTGACACTCTCACCCTTGCTCTCTGGGCCCCAGCCACACAGGCCTCCTAATCCCTTCTGGACTCAGCAAGCTCCTGGCTGCCCTTCTCCCACTTGCTGTTCCCTCCTCTGGCTGGACTGCTCCCTGCAGCACCCCACAGTCTTCACATGGTTGGCCTCTTCTTGTCATTCACATCTCTGCTCAACTGTCACTCCTCAGAGCACCTGATCTAAAAGTCCCGGGGCGACATCCCATTACTCAGCTTAATTTTCTCCATAGCATGTATCACCATCCAATACCGTATTATTGTTTGTTACTTGTATCCTTATTTATTTGTCATCTATCTCCCCAGCTAGACCTGTCTGTGGCTGGCACCTAGTAGGCACTCAACAATTTTGTGTTAAATGAATGACTAACCGATCCACCCTACTGTATGGAAATACGGGACATGCATTTATAAAATCAGGTTCTGACAAAGTGGAATTTAAACTCTTCTCAGTGGTGCCAACATGATTGTTATAGGGTAAGAAGTACTCAGATCAAGAGTCTTTCTACTTTTGTTTTGAGCACCAAGGTGACTGGAGGTGCTGCCTGCTTAGTCCATAGCTCTGCCCTGGATGTCCTACAGGTTTCAAAGTCATGTGCATGACAGGCCCCTGCCTTCACAATAACCTCTCCCCCTGCCACCCTGCCCCTTGCCCCCTCTATTCCAGTCACAGCGTTTTCTTGCTGTTCCTGCAGGCTCACGACATATGTTCCAGACTTGGAGGTCTTGTACTAATGGGCGCTGGAATCCTCTGTCCCAGGGCTGGCTCCATCTTGCCATTCAGAGTTCAGCTTCAAGGTCAATTCCTCAAAGAGCCATCTATGACTGCTGAGTCTATAGCAGCCTCTCACATCATTATAATTTAATTCTTTGCATAGCCCTTATCACTGGTATTTTTCTTCTTTATTTTCTTCCCCTTCCACCAGGCTATAAATTCCAATGTCTCTCTTGTTCCTACTGTATCCCCAGGGCCTGGAACAATGCCTGGCATATAGTAGGTGATTAGTAAACATTTGCTGAATATGAATCTAGCTTGGCTCCTTAAATCCACTGAATACATAAGAAGCGTTAGTTGAAATATTAGCAGAATGCTTATTTCCCCCACCCCCAAGTCTCCTATTGATTTGTAAAGTGATGTTAGTCTTTTTTTTTTTGCATAAAACAAGTTTCTCTTTTAACCCAAACTTCTCTACCGACTCTCGCAGATGTGGCACAGTATAATTTCTCTTATTCTTTGAAATGAGCAAGGGCTGTGTTTTATTTGTTTGCAGCACAGAGCAGAGTATCTGACGCACAGCAGGTGCTCAATGAATATGTATTGAAAGAATGAATGAATAAAAGAAATGTTTAGAATAAAGCTAAGGATCTGCTGGCGGGCACGCCAGAAGTGTAGAATGGGATAAAGCTAGAGCGCTTGGCAACGTCTCAGCCCACCTTTCAGAGCTGAGGATTGTCAGGTGAAGTATTCTGGCCTGATTTCTGAGATTTGGCGGCCCGCATCCCTTCAATTCACTGGAAAACTGCTCACCCTCCTTACAACGTGTTGGTCTGTTATGAAATCTGTGAAGACATCACAGATAACTTGGCTTTCTCTTAAACTGGCAGCACCGGCAGAATTTCGCTTCCCCTGAAAGCCAGAGCACACATATTGGCCCTCTCTTGTCTGATTTCCAGGGCAAAGTTATGATAATCCTTGTCCCGGGTCTCCTCCTGGGTTCTGTGGTCCTGTGTTCACGCATCAGATTCAGAGATGCTGTCCTCAGTCCCCTGAGGTCTACTCCCTGCCTCTTCCTCAGACCCCGTGGTACCTAGGTCCCTCACCTGGATGTTTGGAATTAGCTCCTGCCTGTGTCTCCTGGCTGTACATCCTGGCCTATACTAGTGTGTATACCCTAACAGGTATGTCTTACTGCCTTTGTACCTTTGTACCAAGCCTTTATCTCGTCTGAAAGCTCTGACTATTCCTTTAGCTGAGCTCCGTTTACTTCCTAGACTCTGAACCCCACCAATAATCTCTGGTTCATACTGGAGCTTCGGTATCATGTTCATGACAATTATACAATAATTTTAGAAGCATCTAAAAATGCCAGAACCTCTGGATATTCCATCTCCTCAGTTGATCATTTGCTGCCTTGGATTTGGCATTCATCTTCTCATATTTCCACCTGGCGCCATAGGGCAGCTTTGTCTCTGGACTCTTGCCATGGACCTACAGTCTTACTTCTGGACTTCATTTCAGTTTTATCTCTTGCTATCATGTTCGTCAATAAGTGGCTGATTAGATAAATGCTAGATGATGTTTCCACGGAGTGAAATATTTTATGGCCACGAAAAGGATGACGCATGACTAGATTGACATGGAAAGATCTCCACGGTATATTTTTGTATAACAATATAGGCTTGCAAAATAATACGTTCAGTATCATTCCATTCACATCAAATTATATACCTCTCTGTAAAGGTAGCATGGGATTCTTTTCAAGAAATAGCAGTGGAGGTAAGATTATGAGCCTCTGTGCTTTCTTCTTTATCCATGATGATGTATCGTTTACGTTTTCTAAAATGAGTAAGTGCTATCTCTGTAAATAGACAACCCCGTTAAAAAGAGGAAAGAAAGATAAAACTTATGGTACGGACCCATTACACGGCCATTTCTTCTCTGATCTGCAGTAAAGCAAGTGAAAGGAAAATGTTAGCTGAGGGAGGTGGAAATGGAAAACCTGTGTCAGTGATAGTTTAACAGTCCAGGCCTCCAAAGGCAGGCTGGACCTCTGGGCCTGACCCCACTGTAGGAGCAGAAGGTACTGGCCGTGAATGCAGCTTACTGTACCTAGAAAGTTAGGGGTCTGTTTCCTATTGACTTTACTTGTCCCAAGCAGTGCATAATCCTTAGTTTTTTAATCAGATTCTCTTTTTTTCATTTTTTTAAAAGAATTTTCCCTCTTTTTAGTTGGTTTTCTTGACAGTTTTGAAGAAAGTCAATTGAATTGCAAAATACAATATTTCAAAAATATATTTTATCAAAAAAGTTAGTGCTTGAAAACATTAACTATGATATGCATGGAAGAAAAGAAACTCTTAAGGCCAATATTCTCCTTAACGCTTCCTTCTGTTAGGGTAATGGTCATAACAGATAATAGGAAGGGTTGAAAAGAGAAATAGCTGATAAAACCATTCCATGGAAATAGTCATCTGGAAAGCCTCCCAATGGATAGCCCCAAATACAAGTACAGGGCAGCTGCTTTCTAAATGTCATGGCCCAGCTGCACACACCATCCTGCATTTTGAACTACAGGCCTTGACCATGGCCACACAGGATGCAGGTTAGATTCAGAACCATCCTCAGGAACCTAGTCCTTTGTAAATTTACCTGGAGGGGAGATTCCTAGTCCTCAGGTTGAAGGAGTAACGGAAGGGGATTGTCCTCCTCTCTGAAGTTTGACCCTGTATTCCTACATCAGTACAGTACAAATTTGCGAGTTGGGTTCTACAAAGGGATCTCCAAGTTTGATGTATGCCAAAAAAATATGCTGGTTTATTTTAATGCCGTTCATTGTTGTTTGTCTTACTTTTAAGGAAAATAATTAAAAGTTAAACCTTATCCAATCAGAAAGACATGACCACACTTGGGATAAGCTGAACAAGACTCCCCAAGGATGAATAAAAATTGGCAGAGCTGGGTGCAGCCCCTGTGCCTCCTGACTTCCCACCCCCTGCTCTTCCATTCTATCACCCAGTCCCACAAGGAATTTCCAAACACTCCCATGTGTCCCTGTTAGGATGCCATCAGCCATTTCTCTCTGCATTGACACATTTGTTTTACTTTATTGCTATTTCTGCTTGCTTGGCAAAAGAAAATGGCTTTTTCTCTAAATCACTGTGCTTTATTTTCTAAGTCATGGGAAGGCAAATTTTTATTAAATGCCTACCTTGTGAACCAGAAAGGTGGAAACTTCTTCTTCAGTGGAAGTGGAAACAGAGTGATAAGTCCCCAGAATGTGCGAAAAGCTTGTTCATCTGTTCCTTTGTGACAGCCTGCAAACTCTTATAATATGGGTTGGATGCCTTCATCAGGAGGGCAGGGAGACTGCTTGGAAAAAGCCCAAACTACTTATCTAGTGCTAGAAGACTGGTTTCACGATGGGACCTGCTTCTGTTTCCCATTGTTTTAGTACCTCTGGGGGGAGGTGCTCCGGTGAAAATGCACTTTTGGAGATCTTCCTTTCAAAGAATCATATTGCTGGAAGCAAGGTTAACAAACATCTAATATCACTCCTTGATTCATCAATGAGAAAAATGAAGCATAATCTTCCAAACGTGCCTAAGCTTACAATTTGGGGGCAGAGCTGGGACTTGGTGGTTTTAAATGGATTATCAGATTCAAAGGCATAAATATAGGTACTTATTAGTTATAATATTTTATAATGTGGGTTCTCTGGGTCTACCATTTTTTCTCTTTTTTCCTTGCTATTTCCCCCTCTCAACTCTTAGTTTATTAATGCAAGTTGTTCCAAAGGTGGAGGAAGCCAACCTCAGCTTAGTTAAAATATCAACCTCTTATCAGGTGTGAGGAAAGGTTTTACAGAAGTAGATGGTAAACCTAAAGTCAAGAGGAGGTAATTAGCAAATTTAATTTAAAAAAATTACCCCATTTCCACTTCCATTACTACGGAAAATTAGATGTAGATATACAAATTTTAATGTGCTTAGAAGTTCAAATAAGAATAATTTAATAAATCTAATTTAATGTGAATAGACATAAAATCTAGTAAATGCTGATAGGCTCTAGTCACAGGAGATATATTCTGTATATTCATGATATGTTATAGCCATATTTCAACAAAATATAGTCAACAAAAGTAACATATCAAGATTTATTATTTTGGGGCTTCCCTGGTGGCGCAGTGGTTGAGAGTCCGCCTGCCGATGCAGGGGACACGGGTTCCTGCCCCGGTCCGGGAAGATTCCACATGCCGCGGAGCGGCTGGGCCCGTGAGCCATGGCCGCTGAGCCTGCGCGTCCAGAGCCTGTGCTCCGCAACGGGAGAGGCTACAACAGTGAGAGGCCCGCGTACCGCAAAAAAAAAAAAAAAAAAAAAAAAAAAAAAAAGATTTATTATTCTGATATGTAAAAAACATTTTGTGTTTCAATGGATAACTGCATTATGTACAGTATACCGTTTTGGGTTATCAGATTTATCAGATTCCAGTCCTACTCATGTCGTTGAGCTAATTTGCCACTCTTTGTAAGTGGTAGGTAAGTGATAGATATGTGAGCTCTGTCCTACCTGGTAGTGATTTAATTGACTTCCCTCTTGTGGGAAAAACATTCCCATTGGCAACTCATCTCACCATTGCTTACCTCCATATAAATTTATACTCTTTTGACTTTTCCTTTGAAACAGTTATAACACCTGCCTGGTTCCCTCATATCACATGAGTAAACTAACTTTTTCAATATGTGTTCATTTTATATCTGTCTGAAAGTCATGCCTTTACCTTTTGCTGAAAATTATCTTTTAACAGATACTAACTAAGAAATGTTCATATTGTAGCTTCCTCAGAAGGCTAGTTACTGGAAAGAAAAATCCATCAAAAGGATAAATAAATAGTGATGAAAAGTGAAAATAAAATATTTTCCATTAAGGAAGACAATTTGACATGTTTATGAGCCAAATTTCAGGAAGGAAAAAAAATCCCGCAAAACATCTTATATCTTTAAATATCTCAGTAATAAAATAACAGCAGTTTTAAGGAAGTGAACAAACCATCTCGATCTCTGCTGTTTGATATGGCAGCCTTCAGCCACAAAAGCCTGCTGAGGGTTTGCGGCCTGGCTTCTCCAAATTGAGATGTGCTGTACGTGTAAAATGAACACTGTATTTTGAAGATTTAGTACCAAAAAAAAAAAAAGAATGTAAAATATCTCATGAGTAATCTTTATATTGATTATGTGTTGAAATGGTAATATCTTAGATAACTTGGGTTAAATAAAATATTTTTAAAAACTAATTTTACCCATTTCTTTTTGCTAGTTCAATGTGACTAATAGGGAATTAAAAATTACATATGTGGCTATTGGATAATTCTGGTACAGAGAATTAAACCACAAATTTAATGTTATTTTGCTATACATTATTGGCATATTCTTGGGTTTCAATATCTATGTAGGAGAAAAACAAAACAAGAAGAAAGGTCATAAATTGAAGAGCAGTTGCCTGGGAATTCATAAAAAATTAATATGCTTCCTCTATGAATAATCGCCTAAAGTTTGTCAGTCATCATTTACGATACATAAAGACAGAAGAGATCATGAAACAGCTGCCTGCAGTAAACAGTTTAAAGATCAATAAGTATATATTTAGTTTTGTTGTACCTTTTGTCCTTGATGGAAAGCAAGTAAAATCCTAAGAGTGTGTGTGTGTGTGTGTGTGTGTGTGTGTGTGTGCGAGTGTGTGTGTGTGTGTGTGAAAGTTTAAGGTTTTCATGAGGAAATGAAAAGAGCTGAGCATTCAAAATGAAGAAGGAGGTACAAGCTTGGCTAACCTTTCTAGAGATATGATTGGTTGCCTTGGAAACAGTATAAAGTCTTATATCAAACAAGATCCTGAAATTGATCTATTTTTTTTAGAGCAAGCAGAATATGGATTTAAGGTGTTTGTCATTCCAAAGTGAAATTTAATAAGTGTTTGTGGGTATTGCAAATGCATACATTAATTAATTGCATAATTTTCATTTGTAATGAAAGAACAAGTTATACGGCTATCAGGTTAAAAGTCGTGAGAGATAAATTGAACTTTTTCAGGGACTTACCTTTGATATATTTTTACTAAAATAAAATATTACACTGGTTTTTCTGATTAAAAAATATAAAATGCTTATTGTAAAAAAATATTCAATCAATATATAAGGAATTAAAAAAAAGTAGAATGTAACCTCTGCTCACAGACCCAATCCATTTGTTAGAGATGTTCACAGTTAGCAGTTTGACATATGTCCTGCTAAATGTGTTCTTGCTGTGTGTGTGTATGTGTGTGTGTGTGTGTGTGTGTGAGAGAGAGAAGGGGGGAGAGAATGGGATCATATAACTCATGTTATAAAAACTGTTTTGTAAAAGCATACATAATGTCTTTCTTTGGAAAATTAAGATATATAAGTAATACTCCTATCTCTCTAGGACTCTTCACTGACAGCCTCCACCTGTCAGTACAAGTCCAGTACTAAGTACTGGACTTGTACTGACGTTGTTAGACATGTATCCACGCCATGCCTCCAGTAACTAAATTGGAAGCTCCCTGAGGGCAGAATCGAGTTGTACCTAAATGCACCATGGATTCCAGCATAGAGCTAGGTCCACGATGGGCTCTCAAAAATACGTTTTCAATAATAGGTATTTCTTGTGAATATTAACTGATTATACAAGATCCTGAACACCAGACAAGAAGGAAGAACAGGCAAATTGCTTGGTTAATAATAATTGCTCACATCCCAGCAGGAGTGATATTCTAGGCTTCTGGCCATCCCATTCTTGAGACTCATAATTCTGAAAGGAGCCTTAGAGAGCATTAGTGGATCACCACACTAAAGTGCTTTACATATAGTAACCCATAGTGTAGGTACCTTTAACATTCCCACTTTACAATGAGGAATCTGATGCAAAGTGTTAAGTAGTGGCGCTGGGGACTGCATCCAAGCTTCTAACTTCAGGACCCATACTCTCAACCTCTAACTTTCTTTTTTTTTTTTTTGCGGTACGCAGGCCTCTCAGTGTTGTGGCCTCTCCCGTTGCGGAGCACAGGCTCCGGACGCGCAGCCTCAGCGGCCATGGCTCACGGGCCCAGCCGCTCCACGGCATGTGGGATCTTCCCGTACCGGGACACGAACCCGTGTCCCCTGCATCGGCAGGCGGACTCTCAACCACTGTGCCACCAGGGAAGCCCTCAACCTCTAACTTTCATGACTTTTCCATATAGTTATGGTGGACAACAAGCAACTGGCTAAATTTTTCATACAAATAAACACCAAAATCTTATTGACACATAAATCCATTGCACATTTATTTTGATAATGATGCCATTTATCTTACTCATAATGATGCATACTCATCACAACCAAGTGAATGGCAAGGAGGCTGAGTGGGAAGGTCCCAAGTAAAGGATGAAGGGGTTAGGAGTGAGCATCAGATAAGGTCTCTTATCTAGGTCAGAGACACAAAAGAGGGAGAAAGAAACCCTAATCTTTGCCGCTTCTATCAGTTCCATTCTGGCAGTGATATTTTTAATAACAAAGAGCATCTCTTGAATGCATTGCTACTCTGTGGCCCAATTTTCATCCTCTAAATTTGCCAACGTGTACTTTATGATATTTTAAGCTAAATGACTCATCACTAATTAATCAGTATTGTGATGCTAAATTTCGACCACAAAGAGCAAACCAAAGCCAAGTCAACCTGGCTTTCAGTTAATTGGAAAAATTAAATGCATGAGCGAAGTCAGTTCTTCTAGGTATAAATGTGCTTTACACCCCATCTGTTTAAAGGCATCAGCAGAAATAGCTTAATAGCAGCAGACTCTAAAACTGTTCTATCTTCCTCTTCATTATGTAGTTAAAGCTACAGTATGGATGTAAAGTTGGTACTATAGAAAGTAGAATCAAATATGCTAAATATTATAAAGAATTTTATGTTGAATTTTATCAAGGTTATCTTTACTTCTGAGGACAAAATATCTCTTATGCATGTACCCCCTCACTCTTTGCAAAATAGTTATTGAGTATCTACTATGTGCCAGACACTGAGGGTATAGTGGGGAGCTAGGGAATCAGGGTGTATGTGCCCACTTTCTTTGTGACATTGCAAATGCTGTTCCTGCCACCTGGATGCAGGGAACAGCTATTGGTCTCTGGCTAACTTGTACCAGTCTTTAAGTATAGGCTTCACTTCCTCTAAAAAGCACTTTCTTCCTACTTGCCCGGTCTGGACTAGAATTCTCTTGTTTAACCTCCCCCAGGGACCTATAGTTAGCATTGTGGTTACAGCACCTTGCCTACTTGCTTGTTTGTATCCTTCGTTGAAATCTCCATTCCACTGAGAAGAGGTACTGTCTATCTTGTCCACCATTGTTTTCCATGGTCCGGCACATAGTGCATTCTTATTAAATATCTGTTAAATATTTGAGGTAGGTGGTATTTTGTATAAACTGTCTTGGTTTGGCTATTTGGTCATTTTTGTATCATGGTATAAAAGTTACTGACATGCAGTCACCAGTTGGGGAATTTCTAATCTAAAGGCTGGACGCAGGAAGGGGGCTACAGCAGGAGTATGCCCTGGTCCTCCTTCAGAGGCTGCTGCAAAGAAGCTAGAAGAAGATCATGGAAAAACACCAAAAGAGAAAAAAAATGCACTGAACATCTGCCCAGAGAAGCACCACTCAAACATTCATGAGAGATCATGATGAAGCTGTCCTCCCACATTTCTGTTTAATCATGGCTGCCCTCTATGTTACCTTGGTAATCATCCATTATCCTAGTTCCTGTTTTCTTTTTTCTCTCACAGCCCTTTTCAAAACCAATAACTCTTTTGACACCTTATTTATTATGTACTTGTTTGTTGATATCTTCCCCCATTAGACTCCTTGAGGGTAGGGACTCAATCAGTACCCTCAGCTCCTAGGACAGTTCTCAACACATAGGTGTTTGATAAAAATTTCTTCTAGGCTACAGCTGTCCTCAAACCTCTGGATGTACTTATAGAAACAATATGTCTGTAAGAATGGGAAAGGACGGGTTGCATCTGTCTGTTTCGCTCATAGTTGTATCCCCACAATGTATCAGAGTGCCTGGCATATTGTAGGCACTCAATGAATAATCACTGAATAAATGAGTAAATAAGCCATTCAATTAAAATTCTATTTCAAATTTATAAACCATTAGGAAAAAATTGGAATTCATAGGTCCACGCTGATGATAAAAAGATAAGTAAATAAATAAATGGGAGAATTTTGCTTGAAGTAGAATGCTGAGAGCTGGTGGCAAGTGTGGAGGGAGTGCAGAAATTGGAAAATCTTAATTTTGTACACCTTTTATTAAAGACTGGATCATGCAAGAGTCATCAATGGATGCTAAATCTAGAAGGAAATCTTGATGAGGAACTAGCTATTAGCATGGGTTTAAAGTGTCCCCAACAGGCTGCTTATTAGTTACGGGGGAGAAAATGAAACAGTAATTACCTAGTGGAGAAATCAAAAAAACACTCAACTGGGTGATGAGAGTTAACATCACCACAGAGTGACAGATGGACAGAGTATCCCTCCATATATGATACCCTGAGAGGGACACACCATCACCTGGGCAGCATTCCAAATGAGAACATATAACCTGATCGTAATCACGGGGGTGCTATCAGGCAAACGAGGAATGTTCTATTTTAAAAGGGGGAGGGGTGGCGATTCTCTATGCCTCCAAAACGTCAATATTAGAGAAGACAAAGAAGACTGTAGAACTATTCCATATTGAAAGAGGTTAAAGAGACATGGCAAGCAAATGTGATACCTGCCCCTAGATTTGATCTTATACTAGATGGGAAAATGCTATAAAGCACATTATTGGGTCAACTGATAAAACTAAACTATAAAAGATAGATTAAAGAATTCTATCAATGTTGAATGCCCTGAAGTTGCTTACTCTACTGGGTAAGAGAATATCCACACTCTTAGGAAATAGGCACTGAGGTTTGGATAAAGGGCCATGAAGTATGTGACTTATCCCCAATTCCTTCAGAAAAATATTATGTGTATAATAATATGTATATAATACCTATAGAAAGGAAGAGCCAGAGAGAGAAAGAGTGCACACAAAATCAACTGTGTGAAATGTTAACAATAAGTGATTGTGGGTAAAGGGTATATGAGTGTATTGGTGTTCTTTGCACTATTTTTTTTTTTTTGAGAGTTATGTTTTATTCGGTAGACATACTGAGGATTTCAAGCCCAGGATGCACTATTTTTATATTTACAGCTTATCCATAAGATTGAAATTATTTCCAAATAAAGAGCAAAAAAAAAAAAAAAAGTAAAGGAAGGTAGAAATATGTCATGAAGTATCAATAATCAAATAAATAAAAATTATTTCATTAAATACTTGTGTGGGTTTATGAATACCACATTGATTTGAATTATAAGTTCTCAAACCTTCTTATTTTACATGCTAAAAAATGGTTTAACTTCAAAAGGGAAAGTATAATAAAATCAGTGATAATGTGAAAGTTTGCATACTAATTTGTAGCACTCAGCAGTCCCCAGACTTAGCAGTTCTTTGGGTTCTGAAATGCTGCCTACTGGGAATTTTCAAAATTGGAGCCTCCTAGCTGCCCCTGCCTGACGAGACCATCACCAAGGAGAAGCACAAGCCCTGGCAGTAGGCATTCCCCTACTGAACGCTGCAATCATCCGGATGCTCCCAGCTCCAGATACCCATCCTGCCTGCTCCCAAATCCTGATGTCTAGTTCTGTCCAGCTTGGCAGCAGCTCACAGTGATACAGCCACTTCAGCGCTCAGACACGCAATTACTAGGGGTGACTTACACTTTACAATTGTACCCAAAACACGAACATCATTTCAGAATGCACAACACAACAAGTGCATCCTGCCCTGAGGAACAGCAATTGATCAGATGAAAACAAATAGCCAGACTAAAAGGGAAGTGTTAATTGGAAGTAGCCAATTAAGCTTTTATGACGTCAGATTAGTTCAGGCTTACAACCACATTAAATCAGGACATCAAAAGGGAGAGCCCTAGAATAATAAGGTAGAAACCAGCACTGTCACTCAGGTTCTCTGGAAATTATTCGCCTGTGCCCTTCTGTTATCCTCAGGAATATGGCCCTCTTTGTCACAGCTCTGTGTGGCTGCCATGCTTTTGGGGTTGTTGTGTAAGTGATTAGAGAATGATTTCTAGTCAATAACGTGTCAGCTGTCAGCTCAAATTGTATGTTTTATATTCTGCATGTTAGAGCCAATCAGATTTTTCTTCTCACTTTTTTTATTCCTTTTTTGGTTTCCTTGCCTATGTTGCTTGGAATTTAACTTGGGCTGACAAAAGAGGTTTTACTGATTTGTGCAGGGGAAGGGGAGAGAGAGAGAGAGAGAGAGAGAGAGGGAGGGAGGGAGAGAGGGAGGGAGAGAGAGAGAGAGAAAGAGAGAGAGAGGGAGGGAGGGAGGGAGGGAAGGAGAGAGAGAGAGGGAGGGAGAGAGAGAGAGGGAGGGAGAGAGAGAGACGTCAAGAAAATACGCAAGGAGATTTACACTTAGCATTCTGGATTTTGCTGGGTGACCCAAGATGGAGGTGGTCACAGCCAGTGCTCAGTGTAACAAATACTAGACAGGATGTTATATCTGTGCAATTTATTATTCTGGATTTTGTGCCTCAGTTTCTTGTCTTTCAAGAAGGAACACAGTGTCAATACATTGAACATCATCTTATAAACAATTATTTCTGGTTGCCCTTTGCTGCTGTCCCTCTTCGAGGCTGGCACAGTTGTATGAATGTCCTGTTTATCCTTGGCCGGGGGTAGTTACCACTGTCAGTGTGTTGGGCGGGGTGTATGTTGCCCCCCACAAAAGACAAAGATTACCTCTGCTTTGTGTCTTCCTTATTAAATTGGGTTTGGGCTGTACACCTATTCATGCTGAGTGTGACATTGACCCTGACCTCTTTTCACTTCGGCAAGCATTTTTCTAATAACTGCCACGTGGAAGGTACCTGAGTTGGGAAAGGTTGAACTCGAAATCATAAGACGTAAGGCTCAGCCCTACAATAAAAAGCTCGCCTCCCTGACAATGTTATGTAGATCACAATTGTTAAATTGCTTTGGTTACATAAATTTAGTGTGTTTCTACAGGACCTTTGTTAATAACATGGACAGTATAATAATTGTGTTGTAAAGTGCAAGTCCCAACCAGGGAGAAATAGAGTATATTGTACAGTTCACTCCGCACAACACAGAGATGAAGGTTAACCCTATAAGTGCCAGATTTTAATCTTTCATGATGGAACGCTTCCCCAAATATCTTGCGCACTCTCTCCTCTCTCAAACTGAAGAATCTACCTGTCCCAGCTCTACATACCCCTCCCCCAACCTCTAGCCCTCCCCCATCCCTCCCCAGCAAGCTGGAATCCAGCATCTGACAAATTTTGGCCCACTACTGTTGGCAAGAATTATTCTTCCCCTCTCTTCAACAGAGAAAATAAAACCTTTCAATGCGGAAATATTTAAATGGCTACAGACTGGGGAGGAGGGAAGCCAGGGGTCCCACCAATGAGCAGGGGGGTCTGTGCTCCCTCTCCAGGTGTCCGTCCACCAGCCCCACAATGGTCATTGCAGCCCTGACACTACCAGCACCACTGCTCTTCTTCGTTCTGTTTCTTAATTCTTGTCTCATCACTCCCCTCCCGCTTCTGGCCTTGATGCCTTCTCTGGACAGGGTCAGTCAGTGAGGGCGCCCCCTTCCCTCCTGGCCTTCTGCTTCTCTTCCCGGGTACACCAGATACTGAACTAACCCCATGGCATTTCATGAGAACAGTGGTCAGCCTCAGTTCTGATTGCTGCCCTTTCCAGATGCTCAGGAGTTCCTTCCTGCCTTAAAAGCCTATTGGAGGTAAAGGGGATAGTTGAGGGTGAAGGATTCTATCCGGATCTGAAAAATTTCAGGAAAACTAGAGGTTCTGGAAAACTGGATAATGGGTAGTTGAGGGTTTACTCTATAAATGGATGAGAACTTTATTTTAAAAAATGACCGCTTAAAATCCATGATTCAGGAATGAGGAAAAGCATGTGAGATCTCTTTCCTTAAAAAAAAAACTCTTGTTTCTTTTGGGAAAGAGAAAGTTAATCCTATAGTTCAGTTGAAAGATGCCTCTACGTAGATCAAACTGATAATCCCCACTAGTTTCCTTCACACATTTAAAAATAAATGCAGCCTCCAGACAGGACACCCACCTTAGCAGATAATTATTTTCGTTCAGCAGCAAAACATCAAGCTTCAAATAACTAATTGAGTCCATGAATATTTATGAATACTGGAGGAAGTTTAAGCATGCTCAAAACACCCTATTAACCACTTTTCTAATAGGAATGTCATTTTTTTTAATGATCCCTTTTCACTCTTTAAGGTCCAAGTTAAAACTGACTCTGCCTGGGATCCTAAAATGACGGCTCCCTCATCTCAACTGACATAAAGAGTTTAGCCTAATTCCTTACATGGAGTTAAGTCATCAACAACTATTTTCAGATTGAGAGTGAATTTCCATAATTTAATCTTTGGGGAAGCTGGTATATGATTACATTATTCAAATAACATACTATATTTTAAAATGATGAATAAATCTGCATTTTAGGTAGTTGAGAAGTAATAAAATTGAGCAAAGTAGAGTAAAGGAATTTCAGTGCTCTATCCTTTCCCCCGAAGCTGTAATACCTCTTTCTTGTTTGATACTTCACTTAATAGCTGGAGAAAGTCCATCAGCAATCATTTCCCATTTGGAATCAAGCAAAGAGACAACTATTGAGAATTCTCACTGACTGGAATCACTGCTGGTACCTCAGAAAACCTTAAAGATTAAGAGTTTAAGATGAACATAGGTAAATGTTCAACACAGAATATATGCATTTTCCTTTGCAAAAATCTTTTTCTGCAGTTGGTTCAATGAGTTTTTTGTACTGTGATTCTGGACCTCTTCTATCCAAAGCAATCCCAGATCTTCTTTTCAAGGATATTCCTTTGGGACACAGTCCTGTTGGGAGTTTTCACTTGGCTGAGTTCTTAAATCCCTGATAGATCATTAGGTGCTAATATCTTGGTCTTTTCCTAGAACTGAATTGCAGTTCTACCATTAAGTTACAGCAGTAGTATTTTGTGAACTGGGTTGTTATTTCTTCCGCTAGGGATACTGCTTAGATGACAGATTTGTTGCTAAATATTTCCAGAATTAGGGAAATACAAAGTTATTAAGTAGGCTCAAGAAGTGATTTCAGTATGTAGTTATGTTGAATTTCATTTACAAGCCCTAGTTTGAGTTAAAGAAACATGGGGTTTTTTTGAATCTCTGAAATAATTTTATTACCAGTTTAAGAAAAGTCTAGAGTTCTAAATACATTTAACATTTCCCTAAGTCAGAAATCAAAGTAATCATACTGAGTCTGAAAGCTGATTTCCATATTTTCTTTTACACTTTATTATGCTTAAATCTGCTATTTTGTTTTGAGGTATAACTGAAAAGGCAATGTTTGAGAGGCTTCAAATTAAGGAAAATCAATAATTACACCTCTGACCTACATTTAAATCATTAATTCACAGTTCTATTTAAAAATACAGAAATAGCAGTTTCAATTCAGCATTCTGAAAAACAATTAAATGTTCTACAAACACAAGGTCAGGTCAGTCAAATAAGCTCTTCATTAACATACTACCTAATGCCAGACGGTCTCTCTCCCTCTTCCCCACGTATCTCCATTTGTGGCTTCTGTCCAAACCTCTTGCGTTAATCTATCTTGTGTTCTGCTTCCTGACCTCCTCTCAGCCTCCCTGACTTAGATCTAAAATTACTCCTTCAGTGAGCTATCTTGCTGGCTGCGACACACGTTTGACACCGAGTCATTCAAAAAATGTTTGTTGAATGCCTACTATGTGTCTTCAAGCACTGTTCTGGTAACTGGAGATATGGTGGCAAACAAAATAGACACTCCTCAATTATACCTTTGGTTTCCTGTCTCAACTATGATCTGGACCTTTTAGCAGACCCGCAAACAGGATAATGGTCAAGATCTATATATGATGGGACCAGTTTTTATTTTTATAAGCAAAGCACCCTTTCTAAATCTAACCTAGTTTTAAGTCTTGGTTTTAAAATGAAGCCATGAGTCATAATGAGCTTCATAAGGTAAAGAGTGAACGTTTTGCAATCTGATTACAAAGACTCTACTGACTGAGGAAATAATTTCCATATATATTAAAGGAACCCAGAGTGAAATCTGATACCCCGTTAATTGCTTTCAAGAGTCAGAGACCTAATTTCTTCTCTTTTTCTTTTTCAAAGCCTTTATAACCTAAAAGTTTCAGTGTTTTCTAATAAATTTCTTGAATTTTTGTATCTATTACAGAGAATTGCTGAATTCAACTCTTCCCCAACTTATCTGTGAATTGAGTTACTGACTTGCAAAAGAAACTAGTCAGGGCCAAGCAGTGATTCAACACATATATCATGCATCTATTTTCCAAGGTCTTAAACAGAGTCACAAAGAGTAAGGAGATCTCTTTCCTTGAAGCATTCATAGTAGCAAGAAGTAAGCGGCACCAACTACATAGCTTACTATTTCCTTTTTTTTTCTAAACCTTTCCATTGCTTCTTGTTCATTTTATCAGTTTCTAAACTTCTGGCCGTTGGAAATCAGTCCCTTGCCAGAGTGAAAATTGTATAAATTTGAGTAGGAGGGAAAGCTAACATTGAGGATCTTGCTCTATCGTACATAAAAATGTTTATAAAACACCAGGTGTTAAAACTGTGTAATGCAAGTTAAAAATAGAAGACTAGAGGGCTTCCCTGGTGGCGCAGTGGTTGAGAGCCCACCTGCCAATGCAGGGGACGTGGGTTCGTGCCCCGGTCCGGGAAGATCCCACATGCCACGGAGCAGCTGGGCCCGTGAGCCATGGCCGCTGAGCCTGCGCGTCCGGAGCCTGCACGTCTGGAGCCTGTGCTCCGCAACGGGAGAGGCCACAACAGTGAGGCCCGTGTACCACACACACACACACAAAATAGAAGACTAGAATGATGGAACAAAATAGAGATGCTTAGAATGGAGCTAAGCCTATAAGTTTAATAAATTACAATACCATGGAAAACAAAATAATGGACAAATAAGTAGTGATTAATAAAAATGGATTAATAATGAAGAAATAATTTATTTGTTATCATATATAACCATAAATCCCAGAAGGACTAAAGAATTTGAGTTAAAAAGCTCTCATGCTAAAAAAAATTGTGAATGAGATTGTGGTGATTGAAGCAAAAAGATAAATTATTAATGGTAAAGTTAATAACTGAAAATTTTATTCAGCAAAAGACTAAAAGTAGGACAAAGGGATAGTTATTCCTGATGAATGTGACCAATTTTGATATGACAAACCAATATAGTTTTATAAAAAGCAGTATCCTCTTTTCATTGTACAAATGGTTACAAGATGTAAACAATGACTCATATCCTTTGACAGATCTCACATTCTTTCTCCAAGACCTAACTCAACGTCACATTCTCTGTGAAGCCTTCTCCTCCAAGTAGCTCTACTGGCTCCCAGAGACTTATTCATAATGCTGCAACTTTTTTAAAAATTGCATTCCCTTGTAATTTATCCTTTATATGTCTTTTTCTTTAGCTAGTTAATCAGTTAACTATCTTTTTATTCCCCAGGCTTAGCAGAATGCATGATCTATAGAATGACTGCTAGATTAATGTTTATTAAGTGAAAAGAAAATTCACACAGAACCAATCACTTTGGAATTCTTTAAGAATCCTATTTCCTCAATACTGGGACTTTTCTAAGCACTAGAAAGAAAAGATGGGGAAGGGCAAACTATAAGACTATATAGTCTAAACAACTGCTTCTGGAGAGAACAGAAAAAGCAACTGAATAGGTGTTAAGTAAAATCCTACTAGTAAATTATGTTAGTAGTGAGGCTATTTTCTGGAGCAAACATGCCTACAGCTCAGACATGATAGAAGTTTATTCCTTGTATACATAATATATACAATAAGTGTTCCTGATTCAGGGGGTAGAGGGGAGCTCTCTTTCCAGGAGTGATTTCTAGAAACCCATTCTCCTTCCATCTTTGGGCTCTACTATCTTCACCCCGTGGTCTCCAAGATTCTGCATGGAGCCCATTAAAAGAGGATAACAGGGATGGAGAAAGCAAATTCACATCACCAAGGTCTGGTAGTGGCAGACATTACTTTGGCTGACATTCTGTTGATGAGAACTAATCACATGGCTCACCTAGCTGCAAGAGAAGCTGGGAAACATAGCTCCTGACTGCAACTTCTTCCCAGTAAGTAGTACTATAGAAGAGTGTGCATAAATTTGGTGGAGCCATCTCTGCCCATAAAGATTTCCTACATCTTCTTTTAAATACTTTGTAAATGAATATCTACAGATACACATACACATATGTATACATATGTTTCTTTATCTATGTAGATTTAATTTCTGAAAGATACACACACACACACACACACACACACACACACACACACACTACTTGAAAGTTTTAAGAAATGAAAGGCTGGTGCTACAAGCAAGCCAACACAGTTAGAGGTATGATTCTTCCTCAAATCAGAATGTTGAGGAGTTTTACCTAACTCTCTCACTGCAATTACATCCTACTTCAGAGCAATGGTTCTCAGACTTTTTGAAATAATTACTGCCACACACTATGAACCAGGCACTATTCTAGACAATTTCAACCTAAAAATGAGGCAAGGCTCTTATCACCTCACAGGAACAATCAGCCTAGGGGAAAGAAAGACATAAGAGCAGGTAATTTTAACATCAAGGCTAAACAATGACAAAATCTGTGCAGATTTTAATGCTTAAAAGGGTCAATTATCTTTCTTATTCTTAGTGTTTTCCCAGCATTCTGTCTGGATGGCTACATCATTTCACCCATGAAATTCTTTCTAAATATTGTGGAATAGCCTATGTGCCTATTAAAGAATTTCCTAATCTCCACTATATTAACAAGAGTGAGGGCAGGGATAGCAAAAGTGGGGGGAAAGTTCTCTACTTTCTTAACACATGTTTTGTTGTTGTTGTTCTATCTGTCATTCATTCATAAGGCCGTTACCTTAAGGCCATGTAGTAACACTAAAAGCTCTTTTCTGTAGTTGTTCAAAGATTACTCTAAGTATACTATTTAAATGCCTGAAAGAATGAAAGGGTTTATTTAATAAGTAGGAGGATTGGGCATAGGCAATATCAAATCTCATTTGGAGCCATTTAAGACCTAGAACTTTTTTTTTTAAGGTCTTCATTGTAATGCTTGCTGCGATCTAAAATAAATATTTCCTGAGTATTTACAAGGTAAATGATTTGGTGCTAAATATCATTAGACTGACAGACTTTTACATTATGTTGTCCCAAGCTAAAGAATAATTCTGTTGATGAACAAAAAGAATATTTAAACAATGAGATGATATATATATATATATGTATATATACAAAATAACATGGAAATAGGGTTGGCTGGGGGCTGTGGAATAAGTATCAATCAACACACATTATGCTGTTTTCTTTGTGAGCATTTCTCACCTCAACCTTTGGAAGCTCAGACATAATAAATATTTTGACTAAATAATAACATGCTTTTGGCTACCAGCTGTGACCTCCAGAAAAATGGGAGAGGCAGATGGCAGAAAGCAATGAAAGGGAAGTTCAATAGAGAAATGTTAGAATGTGAGTGTTTTTAAAACTTTCTACTATACCCAGGTTGTCTGTAAGTCTCTAAAGAATAGCATTACCAGATAAACTAGTGGATGTCCAGTTAGGTGTCAATTTCAGATAAATGATAAAATATTTCTTAGTATAAGCATGGGAATACTTATACTAAAAATTTATGCATTATTTATCTGAAATTCAAATTTAAGTAGACAGTTTACACTTTCATTGCTACATCCAGCAACCCTATTAAAAGTTCTAGTAAGGAACCTTCGAATGTTATCATAATACATGTCTACTGTTGCCTAAAAATCTCATTAAAAACAAATTTGGTCAGAAATAATGTTAGAAGAAATGTAGAGGATTTCATTGTAGGTGGTGGATCAACAAAAGCTGTATCTACTCATAGTATGTTTTGATTTCTGAGGGAAGTGAGAGGGCTTGAAGCTACTGTCAGAATAACTAAGAATGTGAAAGTGAAATATGTGAAATAAGTCCACGGCTTCAGGTTTAGCTTCCATTGGCCTTTTGCTAGCTTTTGTATGTGTCTCCAGATAGACAAATTAAGTATCAAGCTCAAAGAACCAATCAAGCAGTTTTCTGATCTAGAAACAGGAATCAGTGACATAAATATCATAAATAGTAATTATTAAAATAATAAATTTGCAGAGTGTTACAGTTTTAGGATGTTTTCAGAATCTGTAAACACATTTGATTTGCAAACCAACTTTGTGAAATACTTTTTTTACTTCAGGAAGATCTACACCAGATTCTTGATTTCAGGGAAATTGTTTGCATCCCCTCCACAGCTGCGGAAGAAGCATGAAAAAAATATGGCTTTTCATTCTAGCTGCCAAACGTGTACTTTATGGATGAGCTCATTATTATGCAAGATGGTATGGAATCACATTGGTGTGTAGGGGCTGCTAATGAGAAGTCATAAGTCCAAGTCCTTAATGTTAAGCTCAGGCTACAACGGGCCATTCTCTTGAAATATCACAAGGATGGCAACGTGTGTGTGCATACATGTGCAATGACTCTGACTCTCAGGAAGTTAGCTGCTTCCGGATGCCCAGTTTAAATATTCAGCATATAACCCATCCTCTCTTCCCTTTGAGATGTCTTTGTTTCTCTTAAGTCCCATATATGTGGGAGCTCTTTACAAGGCTGCCTGAGAATGCCAGAGAATGATGCTGGCTCCTTGTGTTGAATCCCTGACAAACTAGTTACAGGCAGGATGGTGACTGTCTAGAATGAGAGGATGTTTTTTGTTGGTTTGCTTTTGTTTTTTCCTAGCCTCAGCAATGAACAAAAAGACCCTCCTATTTATATTCATCACAAATCCCTTAGAAGTTGGAGATCAGTTTAGGGATATAAAACTCTTTCTAAAGTGAAAATGTTCCCATCTACCCTAGCAAAGCAAATAATAATTTATACACATTCTGTAAATTGTTTTAACCTGAGTTGGCCCTGGAAAGCATCAAACCAATCAGCTAATAGGAGTTGTTTGGACAGGGAGAAAACCCTGTGGAAGGGGAGTTATGTAGGCGAAGGTTGGGCCTGGGCATTTGTGTTCTCATTCATTCACTCATCAATTGCATATTAATTGAGCCCTTACTAAGTATAAGATTCTTTGAGAGATGCTTGGGTAACGTAGGGATAAATAAGTCTAATACATATTTGAACATCAAGAACTTCATAGCATAGTGGAGGAAATAAACAGGTAAGCGATGAACATACAAGGCAGGATGAGCTAAGTGCTTATGAGATCTATAAGGGACAGTACAGGGGGAGCCCCTGAGTGAGGAACAACTGATCCTGATCAGGAGGAAGGGAAGGGAACTAACACTTAATGAATTCCTGCCCCGTGGCTGGTGTCAGTTAGGCCTCAGTTAGGACACTACCCGCATTATTAAAAAGGGGGATATTCAAGGTGAGCTTTAGAAGACAAGGAAGACTCCAGAGGTCTGCAGTCAGGACAGGAACCCCTCGTTCTGTTCTATAGAAAAACAGAGGGATCAAGATGCACTGCACATGTGAGTATGGCCCGTGGTCTGGTGTGGTCAGAGTGAAGAAAGGTGCATGTGGTTATGACACCTCATCTACTTCTGAAACAGTAGGCCTGGAAGAATGGGGGCTTTGGAAATCAGAGGGTGGCTGCATAAAAGCCCTGACCCCATGGAAGGGACAGAGGAGAGGCAAGGGCAGAGAGACTGACCAAAAAGGCAATCTTAGAGACAAAGATGGATTCTGCAATAGTGGCCTGGTGACTTTCACAGTGATTGCCATGCAGAGACCTTTCAATTGCAAAAACCAACCAACCAACCAACCAAGTGACCCCTCCCCCTCAAAAAACATGTGTTGGTCGAATTGAATCTTGTAAGCTATATTCAGCATACTGTGGGCTTCATATCCAGGTTTTAAAAAATATATATGTGTGTGTGTGTATATACATATATAAACACACACACACACATATATAAGGGACTTGAGCATCGATGGATTTTGTTCTGGAATCAATTTCCCTTGGATACTAAGGGACAACCGTGTCTTGAAAAGACGTCCAAGTGATTCTAATGAGGAATCTGGATTGAGCCCTACTGTCTTATATAGACCTAAGGGCAAGATAAAGTCCTTTAGTTTCTACAGCATGCCAGGTACATTACATTGTCTCCTCTGTTCCTACAATCACCTTGTAAGTTAGGAATTCTTTCTCTCTTTTAAAGATAGTCACGAAGGCTGAGAAAGGTTAGATACTGTCAAGTTTCTAAGGTTATACAGTCTTTGGTTTGTTGGATTTGTCTAACTTTGAGGCAGGAGACTTCAATTAATGGTCTGCAAAGCCTTTACAGCTCCCCTCACCAGCCTCAGAATTCTCAGCTTGGTGCCTCTTGCCCTTTTCAAAATAGATCTTTAACCAAGAATTCTGTTCCCTTCTTTCTACCTTTCTCATTCCCTCTCAGATCCCTATCTCTGTTGGTTTTAAATGGAGGGAATTTTTTTAAAAAGGCAACTTTTCCTCTCAGCTTAAGAAAACTTCTCCTAAAATAAGCTGTTCTATTCAGCTATATAAATTAAGTCATTCTTGGTACTTTTATAGGTCATAGGATATAAAATTCTGTGCTCTAGCAATTCAGAAAAGACTCAGCTCCAGCATATAAACTATGAAAGCAAAGATTTACATAAATTACCATATTAATATTCATATTTAAAGTTCACAGCTTATCCAAAACAGAAAGATAAGGAAATAATTTCAATTATAGCAGAGCATCCATTTTTTTTCATGTTGTTTAAATATGTGATATGCATTTAGGAAGTGCTGGGTCAGTGGGACCACAGCTAGATTTTACTATACTTAACTCCTTGAATGCCATAACAAAGCTTTCAAAAATGTCTTGTTCAGGATTAAGCCCACTGGGATTTAGAGAAGGCATGAGGTTGAGGGAAGGGGTTTGATCAAAAGTGGGGTTAGGGATGGAACTGGAGGTAAAAATATTTGTTGTTCTACTATTGCTCATAAAAAGAAGAATGTTTTGACACTTTGACATGGGCATTTTGATGAGGGCTCTATCAACATGACCCTGTCATACTGGCCTTATCACCACGTTTCACCTCAGTGTCAATGAAACTGATGTGAATAACAAAATTTAGGGAGTCAACAAGGGCAAGAGTGGGAAGAAATGACAAGGGGAAAGTGAGATGCAAATAAGAATAGTGGGAGGCCCAGGGGAGACCAGCTGGTGTTGCTGAAACCGGCATGCACCACTTCTGTCAGCCTTACAGGGCTCCTTGGTGGGCTTGTTTAGGGCAGCTTTCTACAACGTGGTCTTTCACAAGGGTGTTGGAAGACAATATTAGAAGCTCTATTTATATTTAACTCATCCTTTTTTAGCATCTACTTTTCTGTGTTTGTTTTGTAATGTGCATTATAGATTGGCACAATGGTATATGCTTATTATTTATGAATAAGTAAATGGATGTTGTGTAATAAAAGAATTTGGCTGGTTTTTGTCCCCAACTCCTGAGAGGTAACCTTGGTATTTCTCAAGTGACTGGAGTGTCTTTGTTATTCATGGTGGGTCCTTTAGAGCAAATCAGATAGTTAATGCTAGTGAGATAAATCAGGATGAGAGGGGGGCCATGCCAAAAAGACCAACTGTGTGATTAGACGGTTGGCATTTTGAGTCTGGTGATATCGGGCCATCCTCTGAGGAGGGGAGGTGGGTTGGAAATTGAGTTCAACTATATGGGCAATGATTCAACCAGTCATGTTGATGTAATAAACCCCCAACCAAAAACTCTGGACAGAAAAGCTTAGGTGAACTTCCCTGGTTGGCAATCTCCTGCACATTGTCACATATCAATGTGCCTGGACAGTGATGTGTCCTTGAGGACAACAGAAGCTTTTCATGTGGAACCCTCCCAGATCTTGCTCTATGCATTTCTCTCTTTGGCTGGTTCTGATTTGAATCCTTTTGTTATAATAAAACTATCATTGTAAGTATAGCACTTTCCTGAATTTTGTAAGTCATGCTAGTGAATTATCAAACCCAAAAGTAGTCATGGGAAACCCTGTATTTGCAGCCTGCTGGTCAGAAGTGAGAGTGGTCCTATGGATGCCAAACTGATATGTAGTATCTGAAGTGAGTCCAATCTTGAGGAGGATGGTGCCCTTAACCTTGGCTAACTCTGGGTAGACATATATTGGAATGACTACTCAAAAACTTTTAATGGCTCTAAGTATTTTGTTCAAAAAAAGTTTGAAAACCACCTAGGACACCACTCAGGCCTCGACACATCTCTTCCCTCACCTGCCATCCAGTAGCTGTTGCTTTCAGTATGCTATGTGAAGGAAAACTATAAAAAAAATTCGTTTGATATATACAAATTACATTTGGATTACAGGATACAATAGACTTTAAATGAGAACTTTTGCAGCAACATGGACGGACCTAGAGATTGTCATACTGAATGAAGTAAGTCAGACAGAGAAGGACAAATATCGTATGATATCGCTTATATGTGGAATTTTAAAAAATGGTGCAAATGAACTTATTTACAAAACAGAAATAGAGTCACAGATGTAGAAAACAAACATATAGTTGCCAAGGGAGAGAGAAGTGGGGAGGTATAAATTGGTAGATTGGGATTGACATATACACACTACTATATATAAAATAGATAACAAATAAGGACCTACTGTATAGCACAGGAAACTCTACTCAATGCTCTGTATATGGAAAAAGGATCTAAAAAAGTAGTGGATATATGTATATGTATAGCTGATTTGCTTTGCTGTACACCTGAAACTAACACAACATTGTAAATCAACTATACTCCAATAAAATTTAAAAAAAAAAATAAAGAAGGAACTACAATGAGAAAAAAAATAAATGAGAACTTTTCTAAAGGGTATTCTGTGACTAAAGAACACGAGATTGAGGGCATGGAGAATGTGGCATGGTTGGGCTGCTTGTAACTCCTTTTATTTACACCATAATTCTTGCTCTTGTTTTGGAAATTGATAGTATGGGAAGGAAAAGGTACCTGACAATACTTAATATGGGGCTCTGTCTAAATTTAATGGAATCAGTCATCATACACCATGACCTAGCTTCTCTGGTGACAAAACATAATCCTCCCATAACTAATATTGTGCTATTTTTCTAATTTTCTCTTTAGAATAGTTTCCTTCAATGTCTATCAGTTTTTAAGGAGTGGGTGTGTAGGGGGGTTGGTTTACAACTGATAATGAGGATAATTATCTCAATCAACTGGACTGCAGAGATAAATAACCAAGGCCATCCCAACATTAAATGAACAAATAGGGCGCCAGAACCCTCCAGCTAGACTGGGAACCCCACATTAGGCAAATAGTGCCATAGATTTAGAAATAGGTAAAATTAAACTGGGATTGTATCAATTTAGACTGAGAAGATTTGGCCTTTACTCATTTCACAGTGCAGTGGCTGAGTGCATATTATTTGCTGACTGGACAATTAGAAAATGAGGACCGGGACTTCCTTGGTGGTCCAGTGGTTAAGAGTCCACGCTTCCAATGCAGGGGGCCGGGGTTCGATCCCTGGTCAGGGAAATAGATCCTGCACGCTGGAACTAAGAGCCTGAATGCCACAACTAAAGATCCTGCATGCCACAACGAAGATCCCGCGTGCTGCAACTAAAATAAAAAAAAGATCCCGCATGCCACAACTAAGACCCAGTGCAGCCAAATAAATAAATACATACATATATATTTTTTAAAAAGAAAAGAAAATGAGGACCAACAGTATGTGTCATAAAGTACTAAACATTCTAAATATTCACTGAGGTTGGAAAGCAGACTTGATGGAGATTACATTCATGATGGAAAATACTAGTAAGGTTCAAGTAAGGCATGAGCGTAACCATTCATTTTTAAGCCTAAAACTCTGTTTTCTAAATAGGATCATCAACAATCCCACACATTTTCTTTTTCATTAAAAATATTACCCAGAAACCAAGCTGAACATCTAGAACTAGGAAATGAGCTCTTACCACAATCTCCTCTCTGAGGAGTTATGTGACAGGTATAATTAGTGTCCTTCAAGACAAATCCACTCCCCAAAGACAGGCAACTAATTTCAAAGAAAAGAAGGCACAATAAAATAGATAGGAACCAAGAAAATCCTGTGAGAAAATAACAGTATTTGCAATAAACATTTTGACACACAGCTGCACATAAGGAGCTGCTAAGAAGTCTATTTTCAGAGTATAAGTGAAGCAGAACAAATAGCAATCATATTTATATAATATCTTTCATCCAAGAGACCAAATCTTTTATTTAATCTTCATATTCCCTATATAGCCTGTCTTAGGTAAGGCTGCAGGAACAAGAATTTAGCTTCTAGCCTTGACTTTAGTGTCAGTGTTTATGGAATTATAATTACCACCTCCAAGGACAGATGAGGTTAGGCGACAAAGCACAAAGTCAGACGGGACAGGCATCTCTATTCCCCTAGCTCCTTCTCTGTACATAATCAGCACATTAACTGCTAATGTGTGTTTCATGCTTCAGTCTTCAAGGCTTTTGCTATTTCCTGGATCACCAAAAAAAAAAAGGAAAGATTCTCTGTGACCAGAATATAAGCCCAGGTTTGCCCTCTTTGGTCTGGGCAGATACTGAGTAAACTTAAGTACTTAATTAAAACGTCTTTAGTTCCAGGCTTTACATTTTTTAACGTGTCTGCATTCTTCCTGGAGCTAATTCTGGGCCAGAACTAAGTCCAGCAAATGAAAGAATAAGTGGAAAAAACAAAGAAATAAAAAAAAATCCAGAGACAGAAAGTTGGTTGATGGAACTTTGAGGCCATAAGAGATGAGTAAATATTTCTCATTGAGTTAGATGACATTTCTGGCCATTTTTAGGGGCCCCCAAATATGTGTTGTATATTTATTGTTCTAAGGCATTCTTCACATATACTCTCCCCTCCAAAAATAAAGATAAAAGAAGACCATTTTAGGGCTGGAATCAGGGTTAGTTCCTACAGGAATTAACCAGGTAACTTCAAGTCACTTTGCCCAGTATGGAAGATGAGACAATTTTGATTTCTCTTCATCAATTCTACCTACATATCAGCTCCATCTTACTGAGAAGTTGGAAGGTCTTACTATATAGACAAAAGTTGGGTGAGATAGGCAATACCTCCCTACACACTTGAACTGAGAGCACTGATTTGTTTTCTTCAAAATATTCTGATACTCTTGTGGCCCTTGGTCATCAACTTTTTGTAGGACATGTAATTGATATGTGCCTGGGACTGTGAAGGCTATGAAGAAACAAAATGAGTAAGATCAAGTCCTATATACCTCTCTTTCTGTCATTCATACATTCATTCATTCAACAAATATTTATTGAACATCTAGTATGTGCCAGGGACTATTCTAGACACACAGATATAAAACTACATAAAAGGGACAGAGATTTGCTATTCTATGAAGCATGCTTGCTGGGGAGACAGATGTGGTAAATAAGTCAATTAGAAAATATATTAGAGAGTGGTAAATGCTATGGAAACAAGATAAAGCCAAGAAAGGGGATACGGAGTGCTAAAAAGGGTTGCAATATAAAATAGGGTGGGAGGGGCACACCTTGATGATAAGGTGATGTTACAGTGAAGAATGGAAGGCGATGAGGGGAGAGCCATAAGATATCTGAGGAAGAGACTTCCAGGCAGTGGGAATAGCAGGAGTAAGTGCCCTGAGGTAGAAGAAGCATGTCTGGTATGTTCTAGGAATGGCAAAGAGGCTGGTGTAGCCCAACCAAGAGGGAGAGCAGGAGAAGGTGAGGTCAGAGAGGCAGTGGGTAAACTGTGCAGGGCTTGTCGGCTCTCGTAAGGGCTTTGGCTTTAATGCAGGGGAGGTGGGATGCTGTGAATATTTGTAGCAGAGGAGTGACACGATCTGATTTACAGTCTGAAAAGCTCATTCCATCTGCTGTGCTGGGAAGATGCTGGAGGCTAGGGCAGTGCTAGAAGCAGGGAGACCGCTTAGGCTATTGTAATAATCCAGATAAGAGATGAGGTAGCATAACGAGGGTGGTAGCAGCATGTTATGGCTTGAATTGTATCCCCTCCCCAAAATGTTAAAGTTGGAATCCTTAGTACCTATGAATGTGATGGTACTTGAAAATAAGGTTTTGTAGATGATCAGATTAAGATGAGGTTGTTGGGTGGGCCCTGATCCCATAGGATGGTGAAGGAGAAATCTGGGCACAGGAAGAGACACATATAAAGGGGAGATGATATGAAAACACAGGGAGAATGTTGTCTACAGGCTAAGGAATGCCCGAGGCTGCCAGAGGGAGAGAAGCATGGAAGAGGTTCTCTCTCACAACCCTCAGAAGCAACTAACCCCACCGACACTTTGATCTGGGATTTCTAGCCCCAGAACTGAGACATTTCTGGTTTTGAAGCACTCAGTCTGCGGTACTTTGCTACAGCAGCCCTAGCAAGCTAATACACAGTGGAAACAGGGAGGGGCGGGGGTGGCGGTGGGAATTTGAATATGTGATTGGTTCTTACTATTCACGGATTCCATATTTTTGATTTGCTAAAGTTTATCTGCAACCTCAAAATAAGTACTCATGGCCCTTTCACAGACATTTACAGACATGAGCAGTGATTAGAAATCCGAGTGGCCCAAACACATACTCCTAGTTGAGCTGAACAAGGGCATGTTCTGCCTTCTTGTTTCAGCTCTCACCCTGTAAATAAGTGCCCTTTCACAATACATTTAGAGTCATACTCTTCACATTTTGGTTTTTTTATTGATGATTTTGCTGTTCAATATGACCTCCAAGCATAATGCTGAAGTGCTGTCTCATGTTTCCGAGTGCAAGAAGGCTGTGGTGTGCCTTACAGAGGAAAAAGGTGTGTTGGATAAGCTTCATGTCAGCATGAGTTGCATTGCTGTAGGCCATGAGTTCGATGTCAGGAATCAACAATATATATTAAACACAGTGTCTTGAAGCAGAAACACACCTATCATAAGGAATGTATTGATCGGCTGGCAAAAATGTTGTGAACAGAAGCTCGCAGGAACCTAACCCCATACTTCCCCAATGGGGCAGATTCTGTACTCACTAATTCAACACTCTTGATAACTTTATAGAGCATAACTACCTCGAAGGACAAAAGAGATGTATTTTGAAATTAGAGCCAAGATAATAACAGTATATTTTTTTAAAGACTGGATGTGGGCTCTGAGAAAATGAGAAGTTAAGATTAACCTCAATGTTTTTGGCCTGATAAACTGGAAAGATGGAGACAGAAAAGACAATGGAGGGAACAGGGTATATTTTGTTTTTGTTTTTTGGGAAGGAGCTGTGGATTAGGAGCTGTCTATCTTATAAATATAAACTTGAGCTTAAGTTGGATGACGTGAAAATTTCAGAGGAAGAAAACTGTTTTATGGCTGGGTCCAAGCAGCAGTTAAGAAATGTAGTCATTAAGATCCAGGGAGAGGAGAGACACCTTGATGCCCAGTGTGGGGTGGTGGTAAAGCTCGGGGGTCAGACGTCTGTGCTCTATTCCCACCACTGCCCCCTCCAAGCTGTCACAGAACTGACCTTGTAGTTGAGAAGACCTTGAACAAGATTAGGAAGCTCTGAACAAAGGCTTAGCAATTGCTCATCATATCTCGGCTGTTATTACCAGGCTAAAATTCTTTCATATTGAATATGAGGTCACCTTAATTTAAGACCATTATATATTTTTGGAGAAAAAGAAAGAGACAGAAAACTGCAGAGGAAAAGAATATTTGAAGGTGAAATTTCATTCCAGTTCTAGTACATCTGCAATGGTACCCTGAATGTCATGGAAATGAATTATTTAAAACTGGCGGGATGATGGTGTCGGACTTTTATCCTCAGTCTGGTGGTTTTAAAAAAAATATCAACCTATCAACCTGCTCACCAGATTTCCTGCCTTAAAAAAAAAAAAAACACCTTGTATTTATAGTTTCTCATTGTGTCATCAAAAGCAGAATGTAAATAAATAAGGTGGGGGAAGTAAACCAGAGACAATCTCCTACAGGAAATACAGCAGCTTGTGGCCATGCCAGACTTAGAACAGAAATGCATTTAAAGTCAGGAATGGGGAAGAATTTAAACCAAGTTAAAATTCTCTGCAGTGTGTATAAACATTTGAGTTTTAGTGCTAGACATTCAGGAAGAACCTGGACAGCAGATCCAAATTCCATATACCTGGGGTCACGCTCCCACGGAGACCCAGGAAACTCTCTAGGCCACAACTCCTCTGAGCAACATTTCAAAGGCAGTGAATTTTCAGTGGTGATCTTCTGTTTCTAGAACTATCTAAATCTATTTGGGCCTTGTCTCTCTAATAAATCATTCATTTATTTCTTAAATCAAAGCCCATTGGAGGATTCAAACCACAGAATACTCTGTTTTCAAAAAAGAGGTAACTTCTATTTTCTCAAAATTATGGAGTCACTAAATTGCTGCTCTTGACTTTGAACTCCACACAGCTGTCTCCTTAACAAACTGCAGGTTGGAGCAAATGGGGATCTGGCCAATTAGTCTAGTTACTGACCACAGTGACACAGTTTCGCCACCTGGACAAAGCTGAAGAACACTGTAAACCTTGTTGCAGCATCCAAAGCGATTGTTTACAGCCACTTCACTTCCCTGTGTCTTTTTAAAAAATATGCCAACCAATTCAGATAACCTCACTAGATGTGCACTTTCCATGCGGGTTTCACTCACTTTCAATAAATAATTCTTGAGCAGTCACTCAGTGCCAGGCCCTGGGGTAGGCAAGGAGATATAAAGGCGAAAAAGAGAAGGCATAGCCCTTGTCTTCAAGGAACTTGGAATCCAGCAGGAAACCATAAAGTGAAATAGGCATTTACTTTATAAGATAAACCAGTGGTGGTGTTTCAAGAGCCTACAATAGGAGCAAGTAAACACATCTGGAGTTGAAAAAACCTATCGGAGGAAATGATGGTCAAGCTGAGATCGAAAGGATGAGAGGAAATTAGCTTGATCTGTGTGAGGGCTGGAGGGATGTGGTTTCTTGTAGAAGGCAGGGCATGTGCAAAGGCCTCTTCTGAAGAGGAAGAGAAACAGAAGTATACGGAACCCAGAAGTATTCAAGGAACTAAAAGAAGTTCAAAAACTGGAAAGACTTTGGGGAGGGGGAAGGGTAAGCTGGGACGAAGTGAGAGAGTGGCATGGACATATATACACTACCAAACGTAAAATAGATAGCTAGTGGGAAGCAGCCACATAGCACAGGGAGATCAGCTCGGTGCTATGTGACCACCTAGAGGGGTGGGATAGGGAGGGTGGGAGGGAGGGAGACGCAAGATGGAGGGGATATGGGGATATATGTATATGTATAGCTGATTCACTTTGTTAAATAGCAGAAACTAACACACCATTGTAAAGCAATTGTACTCCAATAGAGATGTCAAAAAAAAAATTGGAAAGACTTTAACAAGCATAATAATACAAGGTCAGCATCTGGTTTCCAAAGTATTGGATGCAATATAAGCAAGCACCTGAGGCCCTCTTCAGAGAACATAAGCTCAAACTGCCTTCTGTCTAAGGTATAACGTAGAAAAATGGAATTTAGGGAGGATAGTCTAGGTAGCATGGAATCCATGCATTCCCTTGAGTGGTTACCATTTGATTCTTGGATCGTCTGAGACCACAAGAAGTCTATGTGCTTGGAGTATATTTTCCAAGCCTCCCACAGGGGCCTTCACTGAACATACTCTAATGTTTGTCTTCTATGTTTTAAAGGCACTATAAAAAAGGAGTCTCATGAGGTCTTTTTAGTACTAGTTGTGAAAGCCATTGTTGACATAAACCCAATGTGTCCCCAAATGAAACATATTTCCAGCAGAATTTAATAAAAAAAAAACAACTTTCTTTGCCCTCAGGGATTGGTATAGCAATTTTTACCCCTTCCTATATTGAGAGCTGTATATTACATCAGGTTTAATTATTTTTTTCAGCCATGATTTTCACCTTGGTTTCAAAGAGTCTCAGAACCAAATTTTGTTTTAAACACAAGAGCCCTTTTGCCCTTTACACTTCCATAAGCTTTAAAATTCTCTATCAGACACCCTCAAACTGGACTCACCTGTCTGAAAGGCCAGCCACTCATTCCATTCCATTCCTGCAAGGGCTCTGCTCAACTGCCACCTCTGTTATCAGCATGACATGGGCATGATCCAAAGTAGCTCACCTCAGGCTAATGCCACACAGCTCTGCCTTCCACAATGAAGCTTCCCTGTTGCCACTGAAATGAGTCATCCACGGATGTGTAACACGGAAATGTGGAGGAGTTAAAGCCTGAACCTCTTACCAGTAGAAGACAAAGGCTCATGGGGAAATTCTTCTCCCTTCCTCTACCTGACAGTCTCTCTGAAGAAGTTCCTGCGAGACCTGTGGTCAGTTGCGCTTGATACCAAGTGGTGACTGGTTTGCCAGATGTCCCCTAGTGTTGGTTCCCCCTTCTCCGTGCCACACACCCCTTTCTTCTCTCTTGCTTCCCTGAGACTGTACTTCCCAACAAAGTATTAGCATTTAAGCTTTTCCCACCCTGTTTCTAGGGAACTAGGGCTAAAACAATATTCCCTCCTGATTTTGGGGGTCACTCTCTACTCCTATTTTATTAAGCATATTCTATGTATCTTTTGTGTTTACTTCACACTCTTTTTGAAAATGTATAGACTCAAGATAAACTTATAAATAAGATCACAGTGGGCTTCATTTTGTATTAACTTTACAGAACTTGGGAACTTGGCTAAAGAGAGTATTTTTATTTAATTTAATTCCTCAAATAAAATTCTACTGGCAAATTCAAAGTACAGTCTAACGTGTTTTCAAAAAAGGAACAGCCTCTATTTCCTCAAAATGATTTGTTACTTTGCTGCCATTCTCTCTAAATCTCTATACCTGCTTTCTTAACTGACTAGGATTTGTGTGTAATTAAATTCTAAGAAACTATTCACTTCATCTAAATCTTCCTACAGTTAGATAGTTTAAGGATTTTACTGAGATCACAGCCAACAAGCATTTTCTTTTCTTTCTATATAATGAAAGTACATTTTGTTGAGAAGAGTATTTGAAACTTTAGCCGCAAATAAATTTCAATTAATTTTTCTTTTTGCTATGTATGATTTTCTGTATTTTTTCTAGCCTTAAGGTCAGTACTTGGATACCAGTAATTTAAAGAATCTATTCCTTTGTACTTGTTTTGCTTAGGAATACCTTATTTCTTGTTGTAGAAAGGCATCGTGGAATATCAGCAAGTCCCTCCTTCTTCACTGCTGCTGGACAATACTGTATATGTAAGTAAGTTAGTACTGCTGAACTGGATTTTTTCCCCCAAACAGGTTTTTTTTTCTTACTATACAATTCTGTTTCTATTCCTTAAACATTTCCCAAGGTTTTTGATGGGTTGAGTTCATCAATTAACAGTAATTTTTAAAATGCCCATTTTGTGCTAGTTACTACATTAAGTAGGAAATACAAAATTTTTCTCTACAAATAGTTTATATTCTATTAGGAACTTAGGACAACTATATACCTAACAACAATAAAAAGTTGAATATAATATCGCCATAGCAGCAATACACATATGATATTAAATCTTTGCTGGGAGGAAGAATAGAACCATTAATTCCTATGTCGGTCTGAAGTAATTTCTATATTTTTTTGTTGGGTTATCAAGCAAGTATGTGAACCTCTATAGTTCCTTGGATCATCCATTCAAAATACATATTGGATTAATGTGGTATATATATATATACACAATGGAATATTATTCAGCCTTAAAAAGGAAGGAAATTCTGACATATACTACTTCATGGAATGAAACTTAAGAACATTATGCTAAATGTAATCAAAACCACAATGAGGTATCACCTCACACTGGTCAGAATGTCCATCATCAAAAGATCTACAAACAATAAATGCTGGAAAGGGTGTGGAGAAAAGGGAACCCTCTTGTACTGTTGGTGGGAATGGAAATTGATACAGCCACTATGGAGAACAGTATGAAGGTTCATTAAAAAACTACAAATAGAACTACCATATGACCCAGCAACCCCACTACTGGGCATATTCCCTGAGAAAACCATAATTCAAAAAGAGTCATGTACCAAAATGTTCATTGCAGCTCTATTTACAATAGCCCGGAGATGGAAACAACCTAAGTGACCATTGACAGATGAATGGATAAAGAAGATGTGGCACATATATACAATGGAATATTACTCAGCCATGAAAAGGAACAAAATTGAGTTATTTGTAGTGAGGTGGATGGACCTAGAGTCTGTCATACATAGTGAAGTAAGTCAGAAAGAGAAAAACAAATACTGTATACTAATGCACACATATGGAATCTTAAAAAACGGTACTGATGAATCTGGCTGCAGGGCAGGAATAAAGATGGAGATGTAGAGAATGGACTTGAGGACACGGGGAAGGGGAAGGGTAAGCTGGGATGAAGTGAGAGAGTGGCATCGACATATATACACTAGCAAATGTAAAATGGATGGCTAGTGGGAAGATGCTGCATAGCACAGGGAGATCAGTTCAGTGCTTTGTGAAGACCTAGAGGGGTGGGATAGAGAGGATGGGAGGGAGGCTCAAGAGGGAGGGGATATGGGGATATATGTATACTTATAGCTGTTTCACTTTGTTGTGCAACAAAAACTAACACGACATTGTAAAGCAATTATACTCCAACAAAGATATATATATAAAAAGAACATTATGCTAAATGAAATAAGCCAGTCACACACAAAAAAGGAAATACTGTATGATTCCACTTATATGAGGTACTTAGAGTAGTATGAATAGAGCAGTCATATTCATGGACATAGAAAGTAGAATAATGGTCCAGGGGTTGGGGATAAAGGAGAATGGGAAGTTATTTAATGGGCACAGAGTTTCAGTTTTGCAAGATGAAGAGTTGTGGAGATGGACTGTAGTGATGGTTGCACAACAATAAGAATGTATTTAATACCACTGAACTGTGCACTTAAAAATGATTAAGATTGTAAATTTTAAGTTTTGTATATTTTACCACAATAAAAATTTAGAAAAAAGTTTTAATAAAATTGTACTGTATTCAGTACTAGGGAAAAGAGATGAATGAACTCACACTGCAATACAGAAGACAAAATGTAATCAGATAAAAACAGAGTCTGCTAGGTTTTTTATGTGGTCTGCAGAAGTGCTAGTGTGGCATGGAAGCAGAGATATGGGAGTGAATAGCATTGTCCACTGGGAATGGAAATTGTGGTGGGTGGGAAACGAGATAGTGGTATCTTCAAAAGCTTCATAGAAGAGCTGTTATTTGAGATGGGCTTGAAAGGGGAATAAGAATTTAGAAAGATAGCAGAGAAGGTATTCCAAGCAGAGGAACAGAGTTATTGAAAGAATGGAACATTAGTAAATTGAGAAAAGTTCTGTCTGGTTGAAACCTAGGACCAGTGGAGGAGAGTGGTAGGAGATGATGTTAATGGAATAGCTATGAGGAGGCAACACTGCCCACCATGTTAGAGGGTGTGGACTTCATTCTAAATCAATGGTCTTAACCAGAAATGGGCATCAGGATCACTTTTAGAGCTGACACACATACATATACCAATATTTATCACTGCAGACTTGGTTTTGTTTGTATAGAGTGGAGCCTGGGCTTCTTCATACTGTCAAGGTTCCACAGTGATTCAGAGAGGCTCCCAGAATCTCCACTATAAGTAATAAGATATTATTAAAGGTTTTATTATTAAGATGAGAGACGTTACTTAGCTCTGACGGCAATATGACAGATGACCTGGAGAGGGTGGGACTTGCCAGTAAGTATACAAGGTAGAAAATTCCTAAAGTGCTGAGAGCTAAGGTTCTTAAAGAGCTCATGACAGTCTGAATTTAGACAGTGGCAGTAGGAACAAAAGCCTTCAGAAAGTTAAAACTACTGGACTTGGTGGACAGTGAGAAGTAATGGGTAAAGAGAGAGAAATCAAAATTAGAGTTCAGATTTCCACATCAGACAACTGGGTGCAGGTGGATCCACTAACTGAGATAGTAAATATTGGCATAGGTACTAACTACAATATCTGGCAGATTGTCAAAGAGTAGGTGCTCAATAACTGTTGAATGAATGAAAAATCCCTAGTAAAACAATGATTATACAGTTGTGGATGAAAACATGACTAAGAGTTGGTTTATGGATAAGCTTTGTGGGGTTTTGACAAATCTAGATATCCGGGGGAGGTAGAGTGGAAGGTTGTGAAAAAGAAATGCAAAACAGAGGGTACCATCAAAACACAAAACCCACAAAGGTTGGAAAGTTTAGGCTCGGTGCCAAAAACAGTGAATGGTTCAGTTTGGCTTTAGAATAGTGAGAGATGAGACTGTAAAAATATAGGGACTCCATGATGTCATGTGTCTGAAAGTCAGTCTGAGGAAGTTTTAATTAATTAAGGAGGTGATGGTAAGTCATGGCTTTTGGGCAGGAGTCTTCCATGATCTTTAGGATCATGTTCTTTTGGGAGACTCTTATAGCAGCAGTGGGATAGGATGGATTCGGATGGGAAGAAATCTAAGGGGGAAAAGATCAGTTAGAAGGCTATTATAAAGGAAGAAGCAAAAGATAAGAAGAAGAAGCTGAGCCATGATGGTCATGTGATTTCTCAGGCAGGAGCAGATTCAAAGGATAGTCAGGAAAAAATTAATATGCAAGATCAGGCCCCAGAATAGGATGGATGGAAGTTAGAGTTGGATACAAGGTGGAACCTGGGTGGCAAAGCATTGTGGTCTCAATGAACAGCAAAAATTGAAGTCAGGAAGGTGAGCAGTTTCAGGTGAAGACAAGTGATTCTGAAATGGCAGCAGGATGTCCAGGTGTATAAATATTTCGGATACCAGGAAATGCAACATTGCACTTCACAAGACAGACGGGGGCCCGACAGTTAAACTTGGGAGCCATCTGGTACAAGTGATAAATGATGTGTACAAGTGGATAAGATGGCCAAGGAAACAGAATAAGCCCAAGAAAAAAGCCATGAGAGGATGCTTCCCCTTTGCTGGGTGAGGGAGGGAGTGAAAGCTAGGAAGTAGAAAGAGGAGCGGTCTGAGAGACACAAGAATAATCTGGGAAATGTGCCTCTAAGACAACAGGAAACAGAATTTCAAAGGAGAGAGTGGGTAAATAGAGTCATATAGAGAATTGGAGGAGGTAGGGGAGAAGTGAGATAGGGCAGATGGTCTCTTGACAGGTGAGAGAGCCTGGGTGGGGTTGCAGAGGGAAGGCGTGGAGGAGGGCATGAGGAAGCTGCACTCTTCCACAGTGTTTCTGATGCGCGAGTCAGAGGTACGGCTCGGATGGCTCTTGGCACTGTTACCATTTGGTTTCAAAGAACTCAACAGATCCATCTCTTCTCAGTCGTCATATAACTTTCATTGGAACAACGGGCCAGAGCTATGGGTGCAAACAGATTTAGGAACCCTGATGTCTGAAATCTAATTCATGAACACTCCTGGGTCTTATCATTTCCAGAGAGGAAATAGTCAAAGTTAAAATGACCATTTTGTATGACAATATGTGTGCCAGAGCTATGTGTGGCAATTAACTGGATAGCACCATGGTATTCATTGAACCAACCTTTTTGTTACTAGTTTAAAATGCTACTTTTATCATAAACCAAATCCCATATGGCTTTGTGTCTATATCTGGACTCTCTATTTCATTCCATTCTATACCAAACCTCCTGGTATTTGATTGGGATTGCCTTGAGTTTATGAATTTATTTGTGAAGAACTGGCATTTCTTACAATATTCAGTCTACTGAAAAGAGGGGTACTTAAGCCTTCTGCTATGCCCCTCAGTTGAAGATAATTATTTTTTCATGGAGGTCCTAAGCTTGTCTTTTTCAGTTTATAGCTATATATTTCCCTTTTCAGTTGCTATTGTTAGTGGTATTATTACAATTTTTTTGTATTGTAAGTGTGTGTGTGTGTGTGTGTGTGTGTGTAAATAAGAAAGATGTAGGTGCATTTTCAGATAAGCAAAAAAATTTTAAAGAAACAATCTAAGCAAACTGAAATTTTTAATAGCATCTGACCTTCACTGAGCTGATACACATATAAAAAAATCATTTTGGATAATATTATCATGTAAAACAGAAAAAAAAATGTTTATTTTACCTGTGTATTGCTAATTTTTCCTTCGATAAGACAAGCCATGACTGTATTTGGAGTTAAAATGTGGTGTCTGTTTAGTCCTGGTCCTACCAGTGAGCTCACTTTCCTCCTAATACCACACAAAGCGCAACTAGACTCTGGCTCTTTCCCCAGAAAAGTAGCCCTGTTCTGCCCTGCTGCTTTAATTCATGACCATGACCATGACCATCAGCTTTTCAGTGGCTCCTCCTGAGGTGCTGGTGGAATAGGCTGAAGGAGCTGCAGCCACAGCAGTCAACCCCCCATAGCAAATCCCACAGACAGAAGTGTTTTCACATGGTTTGATGTAGCTGGGAGTCAAGAAAGGTTTCCGTTTTTTCTTTTTCTTCATCCCAGTCCTTTGGAACTTTTCAATTTGAAGAAAAACTGAAAACTATCTAACAAATCCAGATAAGGGGTCAGCAAACTTTTACTGTAAACAGCCAGACAGAAGGTGTTTTAGGCTTGTGGGCTCTATGGTCTCTGTTGCAGCTACTTAACTCTGCTGTTGTACCATGAAAGTAGTCAGAGAGAATAAGTAAATGAACCTGGCTGTGTTCTAATAAAATTTTATTTATAAAACAAGTGGTGAGCCAGTTGTGGCTCATAGTTCAAATTTGGCCTATGGTTCATGGTTTCCAGATTCCTATTTTAGACCAGTATGCTTCCAGACCATTCATTATTTGTACTTCAAAAAATCAAAAGCAATGTACGTGTCCCCACGGAACTAAAGATCACAGGATGCAAAGCACTGGAGTGAACAAAATAGAGCAAAATCATCAAAATGATTTCTTATCAATCCTTAAATGGGTCTGAGCATAGCTAGCCCTTACTTGCTTTATGAAACACAAGTGGGATCACAGTATATAAAAATACACATATTACATTGTGGTGTGATCACTGCTTTGAGGAGGGAGAGAGAGGTGAGTGAAAAAAAGTCATTATTAGTAATGCGAACATTTGCTCTTACTTACCAATCCTGTACTGCATTGAAGGATTCTTCATTTGTGATGTCATACATTAAAATAAAGCCCATGGCTCCACGATAATAGGCTGTGGTGATAGTCCTGTATCTTTCCTGGCCTGCTGTGTCCTACAAAATAAAAATAATAATCTGTCAAAAAATGAGGCAATACACCTTCTGGGAAGTGATTAGTTATTCCCAAAATAGTCATAACAGAGAGTCTAAATTGTATTTACAATGTATAGCTATATATGTTTTTCAGTCTTGTTTTTCCTAATGATTTTCATATGGCCGCTCTGCAGTATTATGAGCAAATCTTTTTTTTGGGGGGGTGTAAAGAACTAGCTCAGAGTACCTTCTACATATGTTCATTCCCATTAAGGAGCATTTAACTATAGAAAAGAAAATAAGAAGAAAGATCATACATATCAAAATCTGTGGCTTTTGTAGAGTTTAAAACCAGAAGAGTACATAAGCTCCAGCATTATGTATTTACTGTCTATCTGCTAAGTACAAGCCTCTGTGGGGGAAAAAAGAGAAAAGGACCTTTTATGAAAAGGTCCCTGCATTTAAAAGCATGCAGTGTAGTTTCCAGTTATTCAATGGTAAAATGACAATTAAAATACCTACTTTGTGTGGGTGTTTGAGTCGGACAGATCTGGAGTTCCCACTCTCCCATTAGAGAGCTTGGGGGGACATGCACAAGCTGCTGAGCCTCTATTAACTTAAACCCCCTAAAGTCTAGCGTGCCTGTTAGGGTGACATGAAATAATGCATGGAAAGTACTTCACTGAGCCTGACACACAAAAAGTGGTCAATAAATGGTAAGAACTGGCTGTTATTCCTGAAATTTGGGAAGGCAAGGCTAACACAGGATGGTAGATGGCAGCTTACAAATGCAGGGGCTCAGGGCCTGCAAAATAGTCTCATGCAGCAGTGAAATATGAGAATCAGAGGCAGCTACATCACTGAAATGACCTATATAGGTCACAGATACTGCACGATGTAGTTGAAGAAATTATTCCTCAATTCAACTAACTCTTGCTCCTTTGTCTTCTCAGGATCTGGGGGTATAACTTATAACCCAATGCTCCTTGGCTTCCCCCTTCACCACTTTCCCAGGCGATTGGGCTCTGATTTCTCTGTCCTAGTATTCTAGGTGCTTAGCATTTTGGACAGAAATGTCACCTTCTTTCTGACTTCGGTCTGGGTCCTCTTTCTTCCCTTCTCCCAGAGATGCCTCCTTTGTATACAAAGTGCATCCCAGTTCCCCCTAAGGCAATATTAATAGGTCTTGAAGGGAAAGCTAATGTGTTGGAAGATTCAAGAAGTTCCTTTAGCATCAAAATGAAGTGAACAAAGCACCGAGCTTATCTCCCTGTGCTTTGCGGCTGCTTCCCACTAGCTATCTATTTTACGTTTGGTCGTGTATATATGTCCATGCCACTCTCTCGTTTTGTCACAGCTTACCCTTCCCCCTCCCCATATCCTCAAGTCCATTCTCTAGTAGGTCAGACGCAAGAGGGGAGAGATATGGGAACATGTGTATATGTATAACTGATTCACTTTGTTATAAAGCAGAAACTAACACACCATTGTACAGCAATTATACTCTAATAAAGGTGTAAAAAAATAAAATAAAATAAAATAAAATAAAACCGTAAAAAAAATGAAGTGAACATCTCCTGGGTCTCACTCTTAGAACAGGCTCATGTTGGACACACTGTTCCTCACCTGTAGGTACCCTCCTGCTCAGATGCTTGCACTCCACATCGGACTAACAGTAGGAAACTCAAGAATGCTCACAATTTTCTCCTAATTTGTGTGGTTTATTCTATTTGGCCCCTGAAAATTCAGAGAATGGTAACCAAAGAAGGTTGAGGAAATCAGCAAATGATTCTAGGAGAATGTGGGCGTGTGAAATAAAACTTGAAAATTAGCAAAGGGTGTGACTGTTCATGAGCAACAATTCTACCCTACACTTGGAGCAGGGATAAGGCTGGCCTGATTAGAGGTGTTTATTAGGTAATATTATTGAAATAATTTCCAAAGGTAAGATAAAAACAGGTTATGGTATCCAAAATAACAAAAAATGAAGCAAAACAAACGAGGAAGGTCTTTCAGAACATACCACCAATTGGCAGAAAATAAAAAGGAAAGTCTAGGTTTCACCACGTGAAAATGTGACCATTCCTTGAATATAAAAAAAAATGCTATGAAGAAAATTGAAATGATATATAATCAAATGATATTTGAATATTTTACTGTACTTTGCTTAGTATTTTATAAATATGAAGGTATAGATATTAGAGATAAACTTGGAAATCAAAAACTGCATGTAATTGGGACAATCATAAAAATTTATTAGACAGAAAGAAGACAATCTTGAGCTTATTTGGATATTTTTGGATATTCGTTGGATATAATTCCATTAACAGTATATCCAACTGTGAAATGAAGGAGAAAGAGAACCAAATGCTCAAAGACTGTGTTTAAAAAGCAAGGTATAATTAGAGATTGTGTAATATATTTTAGCTCCTGGGGAACAGAACCCCTTATAACTAGTCATTCTATTTTAAAACTTAGGCACTTTTGTCTTGGGTTCATATTTTTCAGAATACATTATCTATAAAATTACCACTTTTTTTTCCTACTGTGAAGTAATTTTAAATAGCTTTCTTTATCTCTTGGTAAAATATCTTTTTTGACATTGACCAAGTAGCCTTCTTACAGGTTAGGGACCCACTTCCTCCTGCTTTCTCTATACAAAAGACAGCTTTTCCCCAATTTCTCAATAGGAGAAAACAGCCAATATGCCCGAGGCACTGCTAAAATGTGACCCAGACCCTTCCTGTCAAGCATGTCTTCAATACAGACACTAAATAATGTTGTGTTGAAAAACTATGACATTTTCTCTCTCTTCTTGACCTCTTCCAGTGATGGCTTCCTCTTTCATAAGATGTTAATTTTATTTTGACAGCAAAGAAACTAGATCTAGTGTTATAAAACATATCAATTTCACACTGGAAGTGTATTTAATCTTCAAGGGAGCAGAAATCAAGGTCCCGTTACATTATGATTGAGATGTTACAGGAAACCACGGGGTTGGATAGCCATTATGTATCCAAATTTTAAAACAGAGAGAGGGGGACAAAAACAGCTTTTAAGAAAAAGAAAAAAAAGAGAAGCTTTCAGACAGCACTTAAGTCACAGCAAGGGGCAGGACCTTCCACAGGATTCTGACTTGAACTCAGAAACACAATCTAATTGGAGGTAGTTGTCACCTCGGAGCTCTCAGGGAGAATAAGAAATTGCACCAAGTAGGGGAAGTGTAGTAAGAAATACAGAGAGGAAATTTCCTTCCCAAATGCAAATAAAATAAAAAGAGTAAAACTAAGCTAATAGACACTAGTTGGCTCTGCATTGGTTTTGAGTACTGAAAACAATTTTAAGATTACAAACTCATTAGCATTTTCTCTCCCATTATATTAGGAAGAAAAAGGAGTCAGAAAAAATACCTCATTACATTTGACATTTACCAATAATGATAGAAGGTTATATTGGAAAGAAAAGAACATTTATAATGTCAAGTGCCACTAACGTAATTAAATGTGAGAATCTCAAAAGGTAACTGACTAAGATGGTACTTCTCAATCTGCTCCGGAAAATGGCTCTAAACTCTGGCTTTGCCTTGCTGCTCTGCCCAGTTGATTCTGATAACTGGAGATACCTGCTGGTTTTCTATAAATGTAGGCTTCTGGTGATTGAAAAACACAACAGGAAATCTTTCACAAAAAAAGGGATAAAAATATGATTTAAAAATGAAAGCTTTCTTCCAAGAGAGTTAGCTTTCATTTTTCTCTCTTTTAAGAAAAAATAAAATCATCTTAGCTGGCTTAAATATTTTGACTTCTCAATCATGTTTTTAGGAGGAATTTTTGGCTTAAATGATAGGTTTGATTAGCAAATACTTGAATATCTGTCAAAAAAGAGCTCTAAAATGGAAAACATTAGCAGTTTGATAAGTAGTAGCTAGGAACATTTTCAGTTTGAATTTTGGCATTTTTGCCTGTTTTTGCCTTATGTTTTCTTTCTCTGGTGAAACATTTTATTTTTTTAACTGCATGTAGTGCATTCTCAAACACTTCTGAGGTCACACAGAGATAATGTGCAGTTTTAGGATCGAGGAAATAGCTTTCACTTGTAAAATCTGGGTTATATTGTAATTTGTTTTTGTTTTGGTGGTTACTTCTCTCTGTATTGGATTAAAGGGAAAATGGAAGATACCATTAGTAAAGAAACATAACTCAAATAATATCACTACCCTCAAAATACATTTATTGAATGTCTAGACAGAGAAAAATAGATTGAAGGACAGACAATCCTGATACATGAAAAAGTAGGTAATTTTATAGATGGAGAAACCAAACGAGAACACATTGGTGTTAACTGATCAACAAAGGTAATTTAATTAAGCTAAAGGAAATAATATGTAATAATCCAAAGAGGAAATCAACAGCAATGTAGGATGAGAACACTGAAACATAAGACATAAAACACATTTTATCTAGTGAACTTCTAAATAGAACACAAATATGTGAAATGGAATAAACAGTCATTTAGCATTCAAGCAAGTAGCAATCTTTTAACTTGTACCTTGCTACCTTCTACCTGTAGGAATTATTTTGAATCATCAAAGGAAGATTAAATTATACTCAATATAATTTAATATTAATGCTGATTGGTTGATTGATTCATTCATTCAATAAACAATAAGTGAACACCTATTACCAGTTACAGACTGTGATAGATATTTATTAAATTTATTTTATGTATTCTAGATGTATTTTTTATATTTAAAAACTCTATACTTTAATAGCATTTCATTAATCAGGATATCATATTCCTCACATGTCTACAAAATATTAGACACGAAATATCATTTCTAAAGAACCAGATAGCATAGCAATTTAAAACTGTAACTGAGACCATCTGCTCAGTGGTGAGGTTCTCCAATTCATAGTCACAGTTATGGGCTGTACTGTGTTCCCCCCACCAAAATATGTGAAGTCCTAACCCTAGAACCTGTGAATGTAACCTTATTTGGAAATAGGGTCTTGGCAGATGTAATCGAGTTGGGATGAGTTCATACTGGATTACGGTGGGTTCTAATCCTATGACCAGTGTCCTTTCAAGAAGGGAAAACAGAGACACAGAGAAGGCCACATGAAGGCAGTAGCAGAGATTGGAGTGATGTATCAACAAACCAAGAAACGTCAAGGATTGCTGGCAACCCCTAGAAGCTAGGAGAGAGGCATGAAATGAATTCTCCCCCTAGAGCCTGAGAGAGAGCATGGCCCTGTGATACCTTAATTTAGGACTTCTAGCCTCCAGAACTGTGAGACAATAAATTTCTGTTGTTTTAAGCCACCCAGTTTGTGGTACTTCATTATAGCAGCGGTAGGAAACTAATGCAGTCATCGACCCCAGTCTGCAATCTTCATGATCAGGGCAAAAACAATATAAATTTCACAGCTATCCACATACCCCTTTACTACTTTACAGGAGAGAAAATATAGAAGATTAACAGTAGTCTTATTGAGAAGCCTAACATTGTCTCACAAAGATGTTATGCTAAAATGCATAACTATATTCCATTTATGAAAAATTAATTCTATTCAAAAATGGTGAGTTGATATATCTTATTGCTTTAAAAAAGTAGATCTTAAATATACATGAATACATACATATATTGTTCTTAGAAGGACAGAGCACCATTGCTTGAAGCGATACACATTATATACTGTTTCCCGTTGGAATTTCATCCCCAAATTTTTGAAATGCTGTTACAGAAAAACCTAAAGTCATAACATATACTGAGACACTACTCTCCAAAACAACAGAAACAACAAAATGCTGATTATTATACATTAATTCTTTTAGGTGATGTTACTTTCCTTCCAGTTGTATTTATTTTTTAATTTGCATAAATAGGCAGGCATAAAACAGCATTGAACATAGTCTGATAAAAATAGTAAGCAAAACAGGAAGCTCAAATATTTTATGCTTTCTTGTTGCATGCTTATTTTTGGAATAAGAACTTTTTTTCCTTACAGCATTTAATCTTCCATTAAAATGAAATTTACAAACCACTTTTCCCTACTGATCTTGTACAGTTTGAATTCATTTACAGACACTTAGTTATACAAGCATCTGTAAATGAAGCTCACATTTTAGAAGAGTTCTAATAAACTGGCCTCTAAATAGTTCTTTGATCAATGTAGATGTTCTTCTTACCTATTGTCTTTTATCCATCCTCTTCACACCAGCCGATTTTATTGATCAGATTTTCTTGGCATGATGTTTAGCTTTGAAATACCCAAACCTTCATTTTACAATGGCATCCACTTCCAAGCAAAACCCTAATAAAATAACCCTGAGGCACAAGGATAAAACTTGACCTATTATTTCTTGGCAGTGTTACCATGGCAATTCATCCTTCCTGGAAGAGAGGAACGGTTGTATTGTACACTTACAATTCTTTTATAGGGGGCCTTAGACTCTATTGTCAGTGACAACCCAACACATCTACCAATTGTGTGTTTCTGCTCATGAAAGTTGAGACACTTTTCAGTAAACGCCATTTCAATGCTCAGATGGACTCTCTTCAAGACCTTAATAAAATTTACAATCAAAAGCACGTAAAGGCATCTTCACTCATTTAAGAGCTTGTTATCTAAGAACAATTAACACAAAGGCAGAGAAAGGTGCCATTTTTTCTTTCTTTTTTTTATTTATTCATTTTTCGCTGCGTTGGGTCTTTGTCACTGCACGCAGGCTTTAACTAGTTGCAGTGAGAGGGGCTACTCTTCGTTGCGGTGCAAGGGCTTCTCATTGTGGTGGCTTCTCTTGTTGAGGAGCAGGTCTCTAGGTGCACAAGCTTTAGTAGTTGTGGCACACAGGCTCAGTAGTTGTGGCACACAGGCTTTGTTGCTCCGCAGCATGTGGGATCTTCTTGGACCAGGGCTCGAACCGGTATCCCCTGCATTGGCAGGAGGATTCTTAACCACTGCGCCACCAGGGAAGCCCTGCTTTCTTTCTAATTAATCTTTTCGACATTCTTCTCAGTGGGATTTTGATTATGCTCAACTTTGTCAAAACCTAGGGCATAAATATTTAAATGAAGGCAGCTTGGAGCTTTTAGTCAAAATCAGTGATTGCTTTTCTTCCCAGAATGCAATTCAAAATGCTTGCCAGCAGATCAAGTGCTCTGTGTTTTAAACGATAATAGGCTTTTGAGTGGGATTCTTATTGTTGCCTTAAAATTGGCACTAAGACTCCAACCAAACTTCTTACAAAGGGATGGAGCTTTCACTTGCACAGCCATGTGCCAGTTGGTTGGTTGGATGGATGTCTGCTTAGGCAATGGAATTGCTGATCTGCGCTTATGTAGGGGTATTTGAGACCTGGAGAGAGATGGCAGGGTTGAGGAGGGGGAGGTGGTAGAGGAGCCCGACTTCCCACAGGTTAGCAATAAACACCACAGCAGGCAGCTGCTCTTGAGACATCTTGCCATTAACCCACCTCTGAGAGGGCTGTCTCCTGGAGGAAGCTGGGGAGGAGATGGGGAATACTAACAGGGGCAAGAGGGGTCAGAAGGAATGTTAACAGGTTCTGGCTGAATATCTGGCACATTTTAGCTGTGTGAACTTGGTTATCTCACTTGCCCCTCTGGGCTTTGATGTCTTCATTTGTAAATGAGAAAATAAATTTTCTAAGTCTGTTTCAGCTCTCAATTCATAGAATGTCTTTAAATACCTTTTCCCCTCTTCTAGGATTTTTGGGCTAGTGCATCACAATCTTTCTACTGGTGAAATCTGTCCATTAATATTTACCCTAATTACCACTCTCTTTGCATAGATGTTTCCCATCTTATTTTATATTTGGCTTGATTTTCCTGTAATTCTTTCTATTCATTTCCTGCTTTCTCTTTGGCTGAATGTTTTTCACTTTTTTCTAATTTTATTCTTCCCTTTATTAGTTTGGAAGTTATACCTGCTCTATATAAAGTGATTATTAAAATTTCAAAATTTATGTTCAAAAAATTTAATTATATCTTTATCTTTATTTACCCAAATTCAAATATTTAGAATAATCTGTCAGTCATCCCTTCCCATTCTACATAATAATGCTGTACAATGTTCCATATTCTAATACTATCTTGACTTTTTACTCCCTGTATTAGACATTATTATGTTTTACACAGACATTATTCATTTATATTTATCCTATGTTTTCCAGTTTCCCTGCTCACAATTTCTTCTTATCAATACATATTAAACTACCATTCCATACTTCTGAAGTGCGTTCTTCAGAAATCTCACCGGTGAAGTTCTTTTGATAGTAAATATTCTCCTCCTGCATGTCTGAAGATATATTTATTTAGCCATTATTCATGAATAATGGCTAAATAAATATATATTATTGGGTGTAAATTCTAGTTATACTCTGTTCTTTATAGCATTATGCTATTGTTTATAGACTTCAGTTGATACATTCAAAAATATGCTATCACTTTAATTATTGTTCTATTTTAGGTAAACTGTTTTCTCTGAAGCTACTGTTAAGAGTTTCCCTTCATTGGTGGTCTTCAGTTTTGCAATGATGTGGCTACACTTACAATTCTTTTATTTATGTTGCTTGGGGTTCACTGTGATTCCCTATTTTGAGGATTCTTGTCTTTCAAAATTTTAGAAAAAAATCCAATCATTATCTCTTCAAACTACTTTTCTCCCATTCTTTATTTTCCCCCCTTTATTTTGGACTTACAATTAGATATCAGGAAAGTAAGGTGACCACACAGCCTGGGCTTCTCAGGAAAGTCCCAGGTTATGCCTTGTGGTAGATCAATGAACACTCAAATAATGAACTTATTGACTCAAAAGTCTTCTGGAACTTTTTCAATTTAATTCATATCTGAAAACATGCCTGGATCGATATAACAAGTTCATAGTTTCTGACACGGTTTCTGTCAGTTCTGAAGAGTTTGGAAAAAAAGGTTTGAAAAAGTTTTAAAGGTCAGCTGAGTCACACATTGTAAAACTTGTTAGCTTTAAAATGAAAGTAGAACTGGGTATAAAATATATGCTGTGGCATGAGTCTGCCTCTAGAAAAGGAGTGTTTCTGTTTCTCGTGAGGTCTCTGACCTGTGAAATCATCACATTGGCTGTTCAGCTTATTTTTTTCTCTGATCAGTTTTCTTTAGTTACCCATGTTTAAAAGTGGTTGTGTCACTCATTGCAGGTCAAGATCACAGGCTGGTATCTGATTCACTGGTGTTACATGTGATTAACACAGTCGTTAAAAAATTGTAAGCCAACATTGAAGAATGTGGAGATTTTTACACAAAAGCCCAGATTTCCAATTTCTTTTGAAAAATGTTAAAAGATGGTAGCAAACTGCTGTATGGCCATTGAGGGCTGAGGCTGGGTAGCAGCTAGCTGCCTCTTTTATACAGTCATCTGCCTTTCTCTCCTTTCTGCTGTTGCCTGTTCCCTAAGGCACTGCTATTTGAGATCACCCAGCACTTACCACCATAAGTATTTCTGTTTATCCTCTGTTCAAAACCATCCTATGTCTTCCTTTCAGCCTGAGGATAAAGTCCAAATTCCTTAGGCTTTTTTCCATTTGGCCCCATCATCCCTTTCCAATTTTATCTTTACACTTATATTTATTATATGTGTTTATTTTTCTTTTCGATCCCATTGTGTCAGAATCTGACCATGTTTCTCAAACCACGCCCCCTGTGTTTTCTGACTTCCGTGTCTTCTTCCTGTGTGTATACGCCTCCACATGCTTGTCCTCTTGATCTTGTGTTTTCAGACTCAGTAGAATCCCAGTATATCTTTAAAAAAATGTCTTATCAAATAGCTATTCTTCTTATTCTTCTGGACTGTCTTAACCAAAGAATAAAACTAGTTCTTAACCTAGCCTAGGCAATTGAATGCCTAGGTGAAAGTTACATTTGGGATCAAAATTTATACAAGGAAAAAGTCAGGTTGTCTTAACAAATCAATATTCTGTCTGGGTTGACTTCTTGTTAAAAACTAATCAAACACTGGAAATCTATATTCCTAACATTATACTGGGTACCGAGAAAAATACAAAATAAGCATCCATATGATACGATCTCTAAAACAAAGAGTTTGTATTTTCCACAAACTGCCAAAATAAAGCACGTAACGTGATCTGAGACCCTAGCTGTATTTGCAGTGTTTATTGTATGATGTGTGCAGTCTGTGCTAGAGGGGTTGACTGAAATGAGCTGGAAAAGGCTCCAGGAAAACGTAAGGCCAGTCCTCAAGGATCAGTAGGTTTTGAAGGGCAGAGGTGAGGTAGTTAGCAGACACAACCACAACTGGGATCATGGAAAGACCATGGAAGTGACAGGGAGTGGAGAGACTGAAATTGATGTTTATCCTTCATATTTACTTACCTCAATCCCTCTGCAGGGATTAAAACAATGTTTATTGTGAAGTATTGCAGAAGGCTTTTGTTTGGTACCTGATAATTCACCAGGCACTGCAAATGGACAGTATGATTCCCTACTCCCTTTTAAATTGTAGTATCTTGTGGGGGAAACTGAGAACAGATTCTGTTTCTTCTACAGCAGGATCCATAATCCGAAATGGAAGAAAGAAAATGTAATCTATGACCCAGTACCAGGTGGATTAAGTAATTAAACCGCTCTGAATTTTCACTTTCTAGCTAAAATAGGGATAATATTATCTACCTTCTCAAGGTTGTTGTAAGGATTAAATAAATGAACATATTGAAAGGCTTCTAGCACACACTAGGTGCTCAATAAATGGGTTCTTTTTTTTTTTCTAGAAGCAGCAATGTGTGGAGGAAAGAACAAGGATTTGGTGTTAGAACACCTGGGTTCCTACTCTGGCTCTGAGACTCACATGCTGAGCGATTTTAGAAATATCACCTAACCTCTCCGAGAATCAGTATCCTGATCTCCAAAATGAAATTAGTAACTGATACGGAGTTGAATTGCAAGTTGCAAATGACAAAAGTTCTCTGTAAGCTATAAGTTCTCTGTAAGCTATAGGTAATATCATTACTAGTGAATGTGTTAAAGATAGTACAGAATTGAAACATGTCAAATCCCAATAGAAAGTATTTGTTAAATGCAACTGGATTCCTCGGTAGAACATTGTTCCTTATATCTCCCATCTCCCAGAGAGGAGAGAAAATAAAGGTAGTTGTCCTTCAGAGTCACCCAGAATCTACATACCCTCATTTTCTCTCTCCACGCCCCCTTACCTAAAAAAGGAACAGAATTCAAAGATGAAATACACAATTAAATCCTTATCATGACAATTACTTGATTATGCTTACTAATTTCTTTAAGATCCTCTGCACAGTCTCACTTTTATGATTGTTTTGACCTGCATTGAAACAAAAGGCCTAATGAATAACAACGGTGTTTCAAGGTTAGAGGAATGATTTCCACATCTCAGAGTACTGCTCATTGTAGTTGATAAGTATCATTGAACGACAAGTACTATGTCCAATGAATGAAGTCTCAAAGATACATAGAGAGACAAAGGGAAATGAAAACGTAGAAACCAGATGTTAGAGAAACCGAAGTCACTGTAGCATCTCATTATGTGCTCCGAATCCAGAGAGAGAAAGCTCGGAGCAGGTAGCTAGCTGTGCAGCAGGCCTGGGCAGCAAGAGGATAAAGTAACCGTCTGGCTCTGGAAGGAGCACGGGAAGGCCAGGGAGAAGTTTACTTTGGAAAGCCTTCTTGACTTGACCAGAAATAGTACTACTGTCAATAATGGCCTATATTTCTCTTTTTGAAGTGGGTCTAATATATTTATTTGTTTCTTTATATATAACCTTCATCATAAATAATTCAAAAAATATAATGAGATGACATTACATCCATATGAAATATCTAAACATCAAAGGCAACTTTGAGTTGTTGAGTACTATTTTACAAGTTGTTAAGTTGGTAGAAAATATTAAGCCCATTGCCTGGCATTCAAGAAACAGGGACACTCAGACTCAGGCCTCACCCAGCATAGGGAACTTTCATGTGTGGCCTTTGTGACCTCACATTTCTGTATGAGATTATATAGGATCAAATTTTATAAGGCACAAAGCCATACAGGGTCTCCTAAGATCGACGGTAATCGCAAATAAGCTTTGGAGATCACATAGCTAAGTAGAAGACAAACCCTGGCTTCTGCCTACTTTTTTGGTTATGTTGAAGCCATTGAAAGATAGTTTCAATGGCTATTTAAGCAGTTCTCTCTTTCCTTTCTGTTCAGTTCTGAACAGACACCCATGCAGAGTTGAGGCTGGGGCTCAGCTTCATAATCAGAGGGACTGAAATCGAAGGCGGAGGTCAGAGGTGGGTTACAAAGACCATTATAGGGTTAAAGAGAGATGTGCTCGAGGGGAACAACTCAAGCTTTATTAAGTCTCGGAAGTCTGAAAGTGACTTCCTTAGAACTTCAGTATTTTGAAATCTTTCTGATAGAGCATGAGAAGTGGCTCTTTTCTTTTTATAAATCTTCATTCAAGACAGGACTAGACTTATTGGGGGAAATGGGGCCTGGACATTGGCTGCAAGGTTTGTGGAAGCTGGAAAGGCAGACAGGATATCTAAGGGCTGGGCTGTGAGTTATGGAGGCCCCTCTGGGGAGGCAGAGGGGCCAGAGCCGGGAGAGGAGAGCCCCGTGGGCACTCAGGGCCCCTTTAACATTGTTACTATGGACGCTGCTTTTGAAAGGGCTGAAACCTGACCACAGAACCAAAAGCAAACAAAATCTAAAGGAGAAGCCAAATTCGTATTAAAACGTGATACAATCTCAATCTAGAATAACACCTATAGAATTGATTCAACCTGAATTCCATGTAGGGGTTAAATCTTCTATTAAGTCAGAAAAAGTAAATTTCCAGGAGTCATTACAAATAAATCAACCACATTATCTCCAGATCAAATAAAAAAGAGCCTGTATTGAATTGTATGAAAGAGGATGCAGACAGGCAGATTTATGTTGTATAGTATATATGACACTCACACATTAGCATTTTACATTTAAGAAGCAAAATTAACTAGGATGAAGAAAATCATTATTGATGTGAAATAAAACCCATGCATAAAGAAGCATTTAGCTTTTATTTTTCATAGTAAAAAGTTACCCAAATCACTGTATTACAAATAGACCAAATAGACCTAAATCATTTGCCAAACAATCTGACAGCCCATAAAATCATTCTTCCCACATTTAAATTTCACTAACAACATGGCTGCTGGCATGAGAAGCCTGAAAGGGCATTCATATTCCAAATATAATTCAAATTTCTACTTTCAATGCAAAAAGTTCTTTTATGGCTTGTGTGCCTGACAAACATATTTTTCTTACCATGTCAACAGAACTCTACTGCTTGAATAGCTTGATAAGCAGAGTCAGAGAGCAGATCATTCTCCTACAGGAAAGACAGAAACTTCTCCAGCTGGGTAACACTCAGCTGGAGGATGCCAGGCCTGAGGATCACGCTGTGCTAATAAGGTCAGGGTCTGATCCCTGTGTGTTCTTCATTCTGCCCGATTACACGCTCAACCTGGTGAGTTATTTCACAAATGTGAGAGGCAGGCAGATGGGCAAGGGTGTAAGGCTGGACTTGCACAGATCCATCATCCTTCATAAAAGGACAAATGAATGATTCATTATATCCAAAGAAAATTCTAAGCTACTTCTGAAGAACTTGACCAAGTGGGTCAGAGTTTCTCCCATTTTGCAACCAAGAGCAATAAATTCTGTTGCTCAGAGTTGGCTTGGAGGGACAGATAAGATGGAGAGTTACCTCTTATCTTCAGGGAAATTTTAGGAGACCTATGCCTTCTCAATGGCTTATATAAAAATTACATTTGGTCATTTAAAATAGTGCCACACTCTCAGAAGTTCTCCTTTGGTCAATTTGGTGGTGGAGTCTGGGGATGTGCACTCTCTCCAGGTACCTTCGGTCATTCTGATGCTGGTGGTTTGACTAATGCTGAATACCTTTGAGGTGCAGGGACTCTGGGGTTAGGTGATTTGGGCTCATACTGTGGCTCCATCACTTACTAGTTGTGTGACCTTAGAAAAATCAACTCATCTCTCTAAACCTCAGTTTCCTCAACTGTAAAATGGGATCATGATAGATTACCTCTCAAGGTTGTTATGAAGATGAAATGAGCTGACACAGGCAATTTGTTTACTATAAGAGCTCAGACTAGCAAGTGAGCAGTACATGGTAGTTACTGTAACTCCCAAATGCTCTTTCATTTTTTAAATTTTCTTTCTTATATGCAATGTTTTATCTATTGATATGTTTCATGCTTATATTTTGGGTTTTTTAAGTCACTGCAGGATATACAAATAATGCATATGCCATAAAGTGTGTGTGTATAATATTATATACATATATATATATTATTGGTGTGATAGATCTAATTTTGGATGTCATTTTTTTCAAAGATGTGACTACAAACCACTGTTAACCATTCTTACTTAAATACAATGTGAGTGACCAAGGAGTAAAGATGTCTTATACTTTGTCATTCTTTGCTAAAATGTGATCTTCTTTTTCTCAAATGGAAATGAGATCACTGCTGCGGTCTTCCGATTTGTTTCAAGTGGACAGGCAAACATCTCCAAGCTTTAAAACTTCTTTCTGACAGAAGACCTACTTCAATGTGTCCGAGGCAATTTAAAAAACAAATAGAGACAAGCAAATAAAAATTTGAAATTGCCACAGAAAGAAAAGCAAACAAATAATGACTAAAAGTTTGCTTGGGCCTTTATCCAAGCTGGTTTTAGAGAAAGTATGAAGACTCTTTGCCTCAATGGTAAAAATGATTGGAGATATATAGATTTTGATGAAAACAGAGAAACTTACTAAGAAAAAAAGGGGTTGCCTCATGAACTGGCGAGTACTTCGTCACTGGACATGTTGGAACACAGGCTGGGTGAGCAATGTTAAGGATGTCGTAGAAGAGAGTTATGCATTCTGTAAAGCGTTAGACTACACAACCACAAGATTACAAAAGGAAGATGATAGATGGTGTTAAAGTTGTGAAGCTGGGTATTGGAAGGTTCGTCATGTTTTTGGTAACTACAAAGAAGTAAAGAAGTTACTAAACATCTGTGAAAAGACAAGGAGCTCAGATTTTGGACATATTTTATTTTAGCCCTAGGTGGAAACTCCAAAGCAGAGATGTTCTAAAACCAAACAATCTATAAATAGGTATGTCCTCATTATATTACCAACCTACATTTTTTTCTTAATAACTCTTTTTGATTACTGGTTTTTCTGCTTTTCCTATCATGCAAGTTTCGGTGATTCAATAAGGGAAGTAGCCATTTACCTGTAAATAAAGATATAAACTTGGGATGGGGGCCCAAAGCAAAAGGTGAAAAATATGTTTATCCAGAAGGTGCTCAAACTCTCTCCTTCCAAGACCATTGTCCCACAAGTTGTAGCTGAAACTGACTGACCCCTCCTCTTAATTAGTGAGATAGTAAAGCTTACTATTCAACGTGGCCACAATAAGCTACTCCTTAAGCAAAAAAAAAAAAAAAGAAAAAGTTTCTATTCTTGGTATTTCCTTTACACTTATTACTAGATTACTCAATGGTTATTGACACTAGATTAATGTGCATTTAAAAAAATTGTCCCAACTATCCCCAAAACCATCAGAGAAACATTACAAGTCATAAAATCATAATTTTATATTGGAGGCACCAACAATATAATATCCAGTATCTCCTATGATCAAATGAACTACAAGGCTACTATGAGAAATCTAAAAATAAGAGGAGGTGGATTGGTCAACATAAAATCAAATGCAGCCTAATCTCTTGATCATAGGAAGATGGATACTTCAGGCATAAGCACATTAATATGTAAAATTTAATTTGCTCCATTTCCAGAAACAAGTTAAATTAGGTTAGAGACCAGAGGGCCTCTTTCCAAAGAGACAGGAAGAGAGGGAGGATGGAGAGAGGGAATCAGAGCAAGTGGAGAGAGGTGGACAGAAGTGCTTGGGAACAAGTCATTTTATTCAAGGAGTCCTTTCAACAGTAAGTTTGTGTGTCATCTAGTTCTACTCCATAAACCCAGTTCCAAGAGACTTACACTCCCTCCAAAAGAATTCTCTTTATCCTTATAATATTCACTGAAACACACATTTGTTTTATCTTGGATTCTGAATTCAAGTCCTTCTTACCTGCTTTTGTAATAAATAAGAAATCCAAATGCCACAATGTCAAGCTCATCATCAAAAATTTTTAAGAGTTTATAAAAGAAAGCCAATTGTTTGTAGATGACCAGTAATTCCATTTAACAGTGATACTGCAAAACTGCTGGCCATGAGACAGAAGAATCTAGTTCACATTTGGACTAGTCACTTATCTCTAACTGCTGAAATAAAATTCACTTGTGAGAAGCTATCTTCTTCCTGAAGGTCAAGGTTGCTTTACCTACTTAAAAAATAAGAACGCAAAAAATACTCTATGTGATATACAGTTATTTCATTAGTCAGTTGTTTATCTAAAAGTATTTTGAGAGCAGAGATTTCCTGAAGAAATATCTTTCTAACATATAACATGATGTCATAAATAACCAGATGGTTAAAAAATCATTACTGAAGATTGAGGAAAAAATCAAAAGATCATAGTGATGGTCAAAAATAATAAATTACATTCTCCTTTGCTTCGATGAAATTGGTTCTGAATATAACACTGCACTGTCACTCGCTTTGAACCTACCATCCATGAAACAAAGCAAAAGGAAATGCATACAGTTAGCTACGAGCTTGAAATTCTCTCTGATTTGGTAACACATGTTTCTCATGGTGTTAATTAATGGTGAGCACAGCACTGTCCAACAAATCAGTCTTTCCAGTATTGAGCAAGGGGCCACGGCTCCTAATTCAAACTGGAGCTAAATGTCCAGCTAGAGAGTGGCTGAAGGTTACAGCAATAAAAAAAAAAGAGGAAGAGCTAGCTCCCCTTCAGACTTCTGAAAATATGGCAACCAAAATAATTCAGGCAAAATAAAAGTCATTTTAACTGTCCATCATGTATCTCTCTCTCTTTTTTTTTTGACTGCAGTTCTGGAATGGAATAGAATTTTAGCACCAGAAACATTCTGCACAGATCATTTGTACAGCATTTTTGTTTTGTTTTTTATCTAGTCTCTTAGCAAGTTTAATGTTTATAACAAACACTGTTGTCTATAATCACTATACTGTACATTAGATCTCCAGGACTTATTTACCCACTAGTTGCAAGTTTACATCCTTAAACAACATCTCTCCTATTCCCCCACCCCCCAGTCCCTGTTAACTACCGTTTTATTCCCTGTTTTTATGAATTCGGCTTTTTTAGATTCCACGTATAAGTGATATATACAGTACCTATACAGCATTGTTCTTATAAGATTCTCAGTGCTTTCAAGAATTGTGTTTGAGATTATTTTCCGCTATTTAGATTACTTTTCACCTCACTAAACAAGGAGAATTTTTTCCTGCTCTGGAAATAGAGATATCTATGCAGTTTATTCTATCACAATCCTTTAATTTAGAGCTCTCACTGCTTCCTCTTATCTGAGTATACCAGCAGGCAAACTTAAGAATTATGGACCACAGATTATATGCTGTATGCAGTTAACAAAGGAGACTTCATGGCTCTGCAGTTTTCACAATTACATTAAAGCCAGGTGTGTTTCGCTTTAAACACCAAAATGTGTTTTTATAAAGAAATTGGTGTTAGGATTTGTCATTAGAAAGTAAATAAGCAAGGATTAAAATGGCATTTACTGTGAGGAAACAGAGGCTCGATATAAGTCACCCAGCAGCTACAGTAAAGCACACTCCAGTCTGCAGAAGGAAAGGGCTTTGGACTTGGAGTCAGAGGTTCTTTTTGGGTAACAGGCTCAGTTCTTTCACAAACTGGCTCTGAGACTTCGGAAAGGTCACTTCATCTTTTGAGTTTCCTTATTTGTATAGGGATGTGATTGAATTACACAATTTTTAAGGTCTCTTTCAATTCTAAAGACTACTAAGGTTAAGTCTTTTTAAAGGAATTTATTTCTTGGGAGAATGTACATTAACACACACTGTAGGGCCCCTAAAAAGCTGCTTAGTACATTGATTTTTAAGAGTTTTAAGCATTTCAGTGCAGTGATTCTCAAACTTTGTTATACATCAAATTTGTTAATTGTAAATTCCTGGGCCCCGTCATTAAAGACTGATTCAGGAGGACAGGAGTGGGCTCAGAAATCTGCACTATGAATGGCTCTCCAGGAAATTCTGATGGAGGTGCTCTGAGGACCTTACTTTGAGATTAAACTAGTAGCTTGAAAGAAATAAAGCAATTTCTTCAAATCCTGGCTTAATGCCTGGAAAAACTGCTTCAACAGGATACTAAGACACAATCATTCCAAATAAAACCTTTTGCCCTCAGAAATAGGATTATAAAAGAATAAATTTGATGTTATTCATAAGGAGAGTTCGGATTTGGCTGCCACATGCAATTTCTGAATCATCCCTTTCTTCTTTTATTAAAAGTTCTTTACATTTCTCCTCCTCGTGGAAGTCACCTTTAATTACCACATACCCTGAGTATTAGCTAACCCAACATATAGGTTGCCCTAGATTTTTCTGTTAAAAAGTTCAGGTTCTAGCCACACTTACTATCCAGGTCAAAGCCAAGTCTATTCTTAGCAGGTTACAAAATTCTATAGTGGAATCCTAGTTTTGCTTAATAAAGTATATCGATCTAGATATCAAAAAAGATTAATTGAAAATATATAAATATTAGCAGTTACCTATTTTCTGTTTATTCTTCTGTATTTAAATTTTTTTCTACAAAGCCTATTATATTTTTATAATCTTGCCTTTAGAAAGAAAAAAGAAAGAAGAAAAGGAGGAAGGAGGGAAGGAAGAAGGAAGACAGAAGAAGGAGAAGAAAGAGGAGGAAGAGGAGAAGAGATGGTATGTGTGCATTACTATTCATTCACAAATATGAGGTTAGCCTAGTCTTTATCCCTGCATATTATTTTCTTATGAGGAAATATATATTTGTATTTCTGGTAAACGGTACATCAATTCTTTTTTATTTTTTTTGACAAATGCATTATCTAAAACATTTAAATACACATTGATGATTCTACTAGCTAAACTTTGAGTTTATAAAACACTGCAATAAAAAGGCAAGTGTCGGGCTTCCGTGGTGGCGCAGTGGTTGACAGTCTGCCTGCCGATGCGGGGGACGTGGGTTCGTGCCCCGGTCCGGGAAGATTCCACATGCCGCGAAGTGGCTGGGCCCGTGAGCCATGGCCGCTGAGCCTGTGCGTCCGGAGTCTGTGCTCCGCAACGGAAGAGGCCACAACAGTGAGGGGCCGGCGTACCGCAAAAAAAAAAAAAAAAAAAGAAAAAGAAAAAAAAGGCAAGTGTCTATATTTTGGGATGTATTTAAATTACATATACATACAATCTTATTCTCTCATTTGTATATTACACATACTTTGAGTTTCTAAGTATGCAACCATTTGGAACTATTTTCATGCCAGATGTAATACATGAATCTAAATAAATTGTAATTGTGCAGCAGGCCTACTCATCTTTGAGTGTTCTGACCTTGAAGAAAAAGCATCACTTTATTGCTTTAGCTGAAGTCTAGACTGTGATTCCTCCAGTCCAAAATGTGCCTGGATCCATCAATCTTCAGAACACAATCACATTTTGTGAAAAGAAGAGTAGAATGATTCATTTATGATTGAAGAACAAGAAGACCAGTTCCACATTTTAATTAAATCATGGTATAAATGGGATTTATCTGCTGTACTTTTTTCAGTGACATTAGGTGAACAGAAAACAGGTAAAATCTTGTCCAAAACAATATAATGCAAAATATATATTCATATATATATATATATATTTTAAGGATCAAACACCCACTTGGTGTTCACTGAGCATCTGTGTTCTAGGCGCAATGTGCAATGAAAGAAGCCCAAGTCATGATCCCCACGTATCAGAAGCTTTCTGCTCCCTGGAAAGACATTTTGTACCAAGTCAGTTCCTCCTGAATGCCAAAGTCTCTCACACAGTTCTTTATGTCTGGTAATCATCCATATTTTCCCCTTCCAGCTAGACCAGTGCATTTAAAGACTGTGAAAGTGTTTTGGCTAGTTTCCCTCTGACATCTACATCAATGTGGAGCTTCTGGAGACAAACACAGACAAATATCTCTTCTTCTCTTCTTTGTTTCTTCCCTTGGCTTTCCATTTCCTCCAGACTTTATCAATACTCACCAAGTAGATGCCCCATCTCTGTGTCCCTAATACTCTGGTTATTTAAAGCTCTTCTCTGTTTGGAGGAAGAAACCTTAGTCCATTTATGAAAACATGTAGAACTTATCCCACTACACGTTCACCCACAGCAGAAAATCTAAAATGTAAAGTCCTCCAGTGCTTTCCCATTGAACTTGAAATACAATCCAAACTCTTTATCTGATCAATAAGAACCTATGTAATCTGTTTCTTAGCTACCCCTTCCAACTTCTCTCCTTCCCATCTCTCCTTCATTCCTGCCACGTTGACCAGAATCCTTCACAAGAAGGACTGAACAAAATGAAGAGGATATGAATATTCTATGAGGAGCTACTTCATTGCATAGATGGGTCAGTCTAGGAACCACAAGAGGTGTCTTACTGCCAGATTCATTGAATATATTTCTGCTTCTCTGTCCATTCAGGCCATAAAATCCAAGTGTTGTCCACTTTATTTCTTTCCACTGCCACTATAGAAGGGATCAATGCAAGTCTGATGACCTATAATTCTAGTATAAAGAGAGTTCAGGAAAAGAATCAAAACGAATATAAAAAAATATTAGAAAAGAAAATATAAATTCAACTCATCTTTACTCCTTCAGCTCTGGTGCCATTTTCATAATTTTTAAATTGTATTGTAAAATATATATATATATATATGATAATAAAGAAAATGGCCATCTATTGAAAGATTTATGAATCAAAAATATAATAAATCTACTATAGAAAATAGAAAAATTGACTATAATTTGGCTTATGTAGCAGGCATATACATGCCATTTATGAAAAGACTTCATTTAGTCTCATGCTTACATTAAACACCACCATGAGTTGCTCAGAGCAAGGACTGGGTCTTTCAAATCTAAAAATCCAGTGTTTAGTATATAACAGATTCTCAATATACATGTCATTTGTATGGAAGAAATTAATTGATGGTAAAAGGTCAGGAGTTACTAGATCTGTATCTCAAGAGAACTTAGAAAATCTTAAAACTTGATAATCTCTTCAAAACAGAATGGCCAAGCATCTCAGATATGCTTTAGATATCTAAGGTATTTTCCTGCCTGGGACACAACTGATTTTCTGAGTGCTGGATCAGTCACACCATGCTGGCCTTCCATCATGACCCCCTTATATATATATATATATTTTTAATAAATTTATTTATTTTATTTTTGGCTGCATTGGGTCTTCGTTGCTGCATGCAGGCTTTCTCTAGTTGCAGCAAGCAGGGGTTACTCTTCATTGCGGTGCACAGGCTTCTCACTGCGATGTCTTCTCTTGCTGTGGAGCACGGGCTTTAGCCGCGCAGGCTTCAGTAGTTGTGGCACGTGGGCTCAGTAGTTGTGGCTTGCAGGCTCTACAGTGCAGTCTCAGTAGTTGTGGTGCATGGGCTTAGTTGCTCCACAGCATGGGGATCTTCCCGGACCAGGGCTTGAACCCATGTCCCCTGCATTGGCAGGTGGGTTCTTAACCACTGCACCACCAGGGAAGTCCCATGACCCCCTTATATTAACTTCACTGATGGTGATCAAGGTAGTAAAGGAGGGAAATGCAGGTGCCTGAGACCTTATCCTTTGCAAGTTCTTCCTACTCCTGATAATAGGTAGGTTCTTTTTGGAATATGGAGGAGGAAGAACAAAATAGTCTAGTAGGTTGAGACATCCTGGATGTGACTTTGGAACCAATAACAGCATCCCTCTAGAATTTTAACTTACTGAGCTTCAAAGTTCAGTATGAATGCTTGCTTCTTGGTGAGTCTCTGACACTGTCCACCCTTACGGTCCCAGCAGTGGGGAATTCACCACTTTGCTCTTTTATCTTTCTATGTTTCCACAGCAATTTGTTCATCTATCAACAAAGTGAGCTATGTAGGTTTATCATCACTCACTGAGTAGACTCGCAATATTTCTTCCAAAGTGTCCCTAGAAATAGCAAAATAAGACATCTACAAATGTCGACATCTACAGATGTCGAAGAATTGTGGCTACTGTTATGAAGTAAATTATACTACAGCCAGACAACTAATTTTCAAAAGCGGGAAGTGCACATAAAAACACTTTCCCTTCAATGATTCCTCTGCTTTCATTCTATCTCAATATGGACCAAACACTGGACTTTTCCAAGCTCATACTTCCATGGTGCCATGAAAAGTTTTTCATTAGTTTCATAACTACTCCATACACTGTGACTTCCCCCTTTTCTCTAATATTCTTTAAAATAATAATACTTATAATAAACTTTATTGCCTGTCAGAGTGATTGCCAGTCTTTACCTTAATCTTACAAGATATAAAGTTACCATGCCTTATAATCAGAGGCTCTGGTCTTAAAATACCACACAACATGACATTCAACAAAACTTACAAGTTAAGCATACCACAGCACGGAGCATTTTCTCTCTTTATTTCCTCCCTAACCAGCTTATAGAACTTCCAAAAGAACATCCAGGCAGCTTTTGAAAGGTTTTCAGGTTACTTTTTTTACTGGAAATGTTATGAACATCATAATTTGTGAATTCTTTATGAATTAAATATAAGCTATTATTAATAAGCTAGATACAAAAATGGCTTAAGAGCAACTTGTTTAACATGGAAATCTACCTCTGCAAATTACCATTAATAATAGCCTCTTATCTCATGATCAATTGCAACAATTCTTAAATGTGTTAACTGGGTTTATTAGTTATTACAAATCTTATTCATCCCATTACTGTTTTATAAACTAGGAACTGCAGTAGTCGGTAACATTGGTTACCATGAGAGGTACTATATAATAATGGTTGGGAATTCAGGTTCCGGAGTCAGACCTTCTAACTTGAATTCTGTTCTAACCTCATAGTAGTCACATTACCTTGGAAACATTACTTCAATTTTTCTGGGCTTCAGTTTTCTCATTTGTAAAAATGAGAATAAAAGTAGCATCAACGTCATAAAGGTTCTGTGGGGATTAAATGAGAATAAACTACATAGAATACTTAGCATAGTGCCTGGCACACAGAATAAGGTCAATAAATGTCAGCTGTCTCTATTCCCTACTATAGAGGATATATATCCAACTCAACAGGAATTCTAACAAATTATTAACGTAAAAATTACAAAGGAGGTAAAACCAAATCAAATACATGTTTGACTTCACTGAAATCATTATTGAATCCATCAGGAGACCATTTCTACTGATTTTCTGAATAGTATTAAGTTATCATCATTAATAACCAAAGATGCACATTACGTTTAGAGAGCCTAATTTATAATCAATTCCTGTTCACAGAATTAAAGGTCAAAGAAATACCAATAAAACATCCAAAGAAATTAAAATGGATTGCGAAATCGTAAAGAACCTAAAGGTGCCCTGATTTCTCTATTGAATCTTTGGCCTGAGAAGACAGTAGCACTGACGTGTTCTTATGATAGCTGAAGAGCTAAACCTTTTGTATAGAGCAGTACATTAGTTAAGGACTTTGTAATTTAGCAGCGTAAAAAGATTGACTTTCAAAATGGAATAGACTACATTTAAATACAAACGAATAAGACCATTCCTATAGACCTGAGAGAGGTAAACACATTGCCAAATACTGAAGTCTGCAATTTAGAGCTGTCCTTGACTTATTCTTGGTTTTGGAAATCCTTCTATTTACTTTAAAGAGAAAGGTGGAAGAGGTAGGGTTGTTCCATACACACAGCTGCCATAAAGAATATGCTGTTGGGTAAAAAACCTTCAGCCAGCCAGGCTCAGAGCTGTGAGGGGCATCTTATGTTTAAAAGAGGAAAAAGTAAACAAGGAAAAGTCAACAAAATTGATAACATTTTTAATGGGATTCCTTCCTTATGGGAACCCTGCAGAAACCAGGAAAACGCTTGGCTCCAGAGTCACAGTTAGAAAATTCCAGTTTCTACCAGAGAGCAAACTTGGTACCAAGAAAAAAGGATTTGAGGCATCTTTATAGAAGCAAACATTCTGGCCTTTGCAAAACATTTGCGAGAATTAATTAAAACAGCTGATATGTTGGGAATAGCGTATTCAATCAAAGTGTCAAAGATGGTTAATAGGTGAGGAAGGTTAAATAAACAGACATTATCAGCCAAATAAAATTCTGTTCAGGAACTTAGATCAGAAATGTTTTCAATAGTAAAAGTCTAAGACTTCATAAACTGAAGAATGCAAAACAATACAGCAGTGACTAGAAAAGATACCAGTACATCTAAATGCCCAGCCAATGTTCCTTCTTAAGTATATTTTGAATTTATCTTATATGCAGGATCAGCTGCACTAATACTTGGATTAGGCTCGTTATACTGAATGTAATATGTGCCCTATTGTCTCTAGGTAGATTGGATCTCCTTATTTTTTGCCCTATATCTCAATTTATGGCACATTTATATAGACAAGGATTTATTAGGTAGAGCTTCCTAACATTCATATAATATTTCCTAAATGCAGGAAAAAAGGTTAACTGCTGCACCAAGCATATTATTACTGAAATGTTTACTGAGGTTTATTTACTCGCAATTACTATTGTTGTTGTTTTAGTACAGAATTAAGTTCATTTTAACACAATTCTATCTAATTCATAACTGAAAAGAAAGAGTGTCAAGGAAGAAATCAACTTAAATGAAACTACCCTCCAGCTGTCTACCATGCGCCAGCACTAGAAATAGAAAAGAGAACTTGATTTTAAAATGAATTCTGGCATGGTTCCCTCTCTTCTAAAACTTGGCAGAAAATATGATTTGGGGAGTGGCTGCACATTTTGCCAAGAGAGTAGGTTATTTTGGTATCTAGTGGGTGGACAAAATGAACCGCAATCATTTCTAGAGGGGTTTCGACTCACGAAGGCTGACAGAATGATCCTGTTCCCAATAAACCACGAAAGAAAACAAAGATGACTATATTGTCATTATTATTCACAAGGGAGCTGGGTGGTTGGGGTTGTTAGCAAGGGAAAAAAGTTGTGGAGCTCTAGGTCACTGGTTGAAATCACCTGGAGATTTAAAACTAAAGGGTTTTTTTTTTTTCAACTCTATTTTTAGAGTTATTGGGCTTAAGTTAAAACTGGTAGTGTTGTTGGGGAGATCTTGTTAAATAGGTTAAAGCTTCTACTCTCCTCCAGGTGACTGTTTTAGGAGTCACTGGACTGGATAACTGGATGGGTCAAGAGTTGACCCTGTTATGTATAAATTTATTTCAAAATTAAAACCATTGATAAGAGGTTTTCCTCTCCTCCCTATTTAAATAGGAGAGCTGGTCCTAAGAATTCAATTTGTATTTGTGTGTGTGTGTGTGTGTGTGAGAGAGAGAGAGAGCGAGAGAGAGAGAGAGAGAGAGAGAGAATGAGAATCAGAGAGATGCAGAACAAAGAAAAGATGGACACATATTTAAGATGGACACAGATTATGATAGAACTCCTAGGTCATAATAGGAGTAATTGTTGATATTTTTGTTAATTGGACCTAAAAAGGAAGACATTTAGGGGCAACTGTAGGTGATTACTATATTGTTGTTTGTTTGTCTTTGACATTGTGTACACAATTATATACATAATTTACATAGAATAGATAAATAACTTAGAGGATTTGGGCACAATTTTTTTCAGTTCAATTATACAAATAATTGTCTCAGTTTCCCCATCCCTATCACATCCAGATAAAAATCCTAGTGAATAAGTGGTTAGGAATAATTCCTTAAGCAGAAATAACCTAGTGTAATACCCAACTTTAGAGTGGGAAAAGAAAATTTGAAAGAAGAAATGACCTTTAATTCTGTTCAGTTCAAGCAACATTCATTGATAACCTACAACTTGCCAAGCACCTCAACAAGCCCAGAGGATAGAGAGACACAGAAAATATATTCCCTGCCTTTGTGGAATGCATAGACGAGGGGCCACAGGGAGAGGTGAACCAATGACCTGAATGAGATGGGAAATAAAATTATCTGATGGTAAGCTGGTAGATGCTGATTACTTCTTCTTCCCTTTCCTTGTCCTCTTAAGAATTTTTTAAACCTTTTTTTCAAAAAACAAAATTTCGCTTTGCTCAGTCTTTCATCTCATTAACGAGTGTTCAGCCCCCTCTTCCCCACCTGCCTGAAGCTTATTTAACTTTAGTGTCAAAAGAAATGAGCACATCCATTGGATATAATCAAGTGCTATTAGGATCTTGTGCATGGTTTTACGAGCAAATTTTTATTTGATTGATTATATCAATAAAAATGAACAAAGATGCTGATCAAGCCATTTCCTGCCACCCTCTCTTTTCACTCACTCCCCTTCTTGCTCCATTGTTTATATAACTCCTTAGGGCTCTTTTCTTCTTTTCTGACCTTTCTTTCCACAACTTGCCACTTCCCACCAACTCAACTCTCCCTCCTTCCCCTATGGTAGTGATGATTCTCGAAGCCTAGAGAGCCACTGTAATGCATCAGAGTGAAAACTGAAAATTGGAAAATCTGATTTGTAGTCTCAGCACTACCAGGAAGTTTTGTAAGATCCCAGGATAGCCTCCAGCTCCCCCTTCGCCTGCACTCTCTGGTCTCTCCCTGCGATGGCCTGTGGTTTTGCGGGGGGGGGGGGGGTGGTCCTAGAGAGTGTTCTGCTCCCAAAGTTGTGGACTCAATTCCTCCCCGGTATTAGGTTGACTCATTATGTAACTGCTCAGCTACATAGTTAGCCTAATGGATAAGATGGTAAATAACCAAAACAAATTTCTTCAACTTGCTGTTACTGAAAGGAAGCTTGTGATGGGTAGTGTTAATAATTGCTTCAAGAGATCTTAATGGTGAGTCTATGCTTTCATATACATCAGCAAATAAAATGTAACCTCCTTTAGATATCTGTACTTCCTCTGCTCTGTGCTTCTCTCTCCTGATCCTCTCAAACCTTTGTTTGTTTTTAACCTTAATAAATGCTAATTTTAATCATAGTTACATGTACACCTAGTTTAAAAAGCATATTATGAAAAACAGCAGTCCAAGGCCCCAACACTCTGATGCCTATATTTCTCAGTAATATATTTTTCTTGCTATTTCTAATTGGTCAGTTTTAGACGTTATCTATTGGCTTCCTTTTATAATAGAGGAGGTTTGAGCTCAGTGATACCCTTACCCCAATTTCCTTTCCCTCCAAACTCTCAATGAAATTACAGCAAAAGAGCACAAGGTTTCAATCCATCAAATGGTCTGTTTTATAACTATGTGACTATTTTTCACTGTTGAGAGAAGTAGTGTCTCTTGTGCATCTTTTAGATTTTCTTGAAGTTAATAATGACCTCATGCTTCATTTGTTTCATAGTCTGTGGGCTCATGATTAATTCTTTCCAGTAGTTCCATCAACCTCTTAATACTATTATCATTTGGTCAAACACATCAGGGAATCTATCAGATCATCTCCATCATTTCCACCTTTTATGGTGCCTGATGTTTTCAAGTTCTGAGATTTACAAGGTTCAGCAGCATGGATCTACCCTTTCCTTGGACCTGAAATGCAGCTCCTACCACCTGGGAGGTCAGTTCCTCTTTCCGGTGGCTTTCCCTGTTCAAAAATTGTGAGCAACATTCATGCCCTCCTCTCTCCTGCTCTCTTATTGGGGGCTTAGAGGGCAGAGAGAAATAACAATGTTCAGCCTTCTCTGTTTCACCAGAAGTCTCCTTTCCTATACTTTTCTGTTTTCTCTACTGTTTAACAAATCACCTTACAACCTCAACTTCTTCACTGTATGTGTAGTGGAGCTCCTGTGTGAGAAAACTAGGTGAACTGAGTGGTTTTAGTCAGAGAGGGAGGTCAGACTTTAAGAATTCAAAAGAGATGTCCAGGATGTAACCCTAAGAGTAGTCAAATGACCTAGAATGAAAGGTGAAGGTGATACAGTCGTCAAGGAAATGAGAGGCTAGCAAGTTAGATAACCCATCTCTCCAGGCAAGGAGAAGCACAAGTCTGTGGAAATTTGTAACAGCAGCAATAGGAAACTAATGCAGGGAGTAACTGATTTTTTTTCCTAAATAGCTGCTTGGAATTGTGTGAAGTTGTATATACATTATAAAAGCAACCAGGTCATTATCTTTTCACAGTTCACTTCAATAATGTTACATTCAAAAAGTGTGATCTTTCTGAATCATTTTTGATCTGCTTCTGGGCATTATAAGTTTTTCTCTTTGGTTAGACAGCCTGGAAAAATTACCTATTTTTTTTAGGTTCTAGGACTTTGAGGGAAGGTTCAAAGGCCCACTTAACATGGAGCTAAATTGCTGGTATTGTCTTGAGGTGTTCCATTTTCTCTAAATGGGTGATTTCTGAACCCCTGATTCATAAACTATATAACTCCTTCGCTTTGATTATTTTATTTGCTATAAATTACTGCCACATTTCCCTATCACTTGTAAACAAAGCTGATTTCCCCACTTGTTTCAGTTTATAAAATTATGGCCATCAGTTATTTAAAATATTCACATGGAGGAATTTTAGATTTCAAAAGAAATAAGCAAAAATTTGAATGGCACAAAAATCTGCTGACAAACTGAACCTCTAAAAGCCTGAGCTCAGCAAACATTTCTTACTTCACATCAAACATTCTGTTTCCTAAAAGGATATGTTTGCCATCCATGGACTCAGAAGAAAACATTGCCTCTGCTTATTTCACTGTGCAAAGAAAAGGCTGCATGAATTTGCTGACTAATTCACATTTGGATTTGCTGGTTCTGATTCTGGTTTTTGAGCCAAGGAGCAGCAGAGAATAGCTTAATTTGAGGTTAAAATCATTCGAATACAGTAAAGACCACCTGAAGGCATTCTTTTCAGGAAGACAGCTACTGAAAACGTTAACTTGAAAAGTTGCCTTTGGTAAGAGAAAAGAAAGCTATGAGACTATCAGGAATAGAAAGTGTCATTCCATGTGGAAAAACTATCAGATGAAAGGCCTTGACAGGATAACGAGTGTCTTCTAGATGAGAACGCAGGCTCAACGTGTAACAGAGTTGTCTGCCTCCAAAATCTTGACATGTCAATCCTGCAAATTTGTGTCCTCAATCAGGACAAAGATTCCCCTTTCAAGGGAGATCCTGTTAAGAGTAATAGAAACCTAGCATCTGAGAGATGAAGGGGGCTATAGAGAGTATCTAGTTCCAGCTGTTGAGATGAGACTCAAAGCAATCAGTTAACCCAATGAAAGTCACAGAGAAAGTGAGCCACAACTCAAGCCCTGGACCACAGCATTTGCAGCACTCTCACTGTCTTCCCTTAGTTGTACCACCCACCCCACACTGTGTCTTCTCCTTCACTCCACACCATTCCCTCCTCACAGCAGCCGACATGTCTCCTTGTTCTGGCTTGGATGACTGGGGTGGAAGAGTCGGTCAGGGGCACATATAACCAGTATGGAGTCCATCAGGTCAGGAAGCACCTATTAACCAGAATCTAAAATGATAACCTTCCCTAAGCAGACAAAAAAGTCTTCTTTGAATATATAATGGCCTCCTAATAGCCTCTCCTTGGTTATACAGGGCTTTTCTATTTATACCCACATCCAGCAAAGACAGCAAAAGGAGATTTTTTTTTTTATCAGAATAATCCTTTTGAGTCAATGATAAAGGAGCTTAGCATTATTCATATTATTCTAAGCTTTTTAGAAAAATCATGATTCTATTGGACTTGGAATGACTTGCAGTTTGATTATTGTTAAAATAGAGAATAGCTGTATTGAGATTTTTACTCAGTTTAAAATAAATCTCTTAGGCAGAGTTAGGGAAAAATTTTGCTAGTAATATAAGAAGTATTTTTTTCTAAAAGTTAACACATTAATGCTCTTTTCTGAGACACGCAGGGAAGACTGTTAAAATACAAAACAGTAAAAAAAAAAAAAAAAAAAAAAACCCACAACACATTGTTTTACTGAGAGATGACCACTTGACAATAATTTTTTTCCTAATCATTCCCCCAAAGTCAGTGACTTATCTTGTCACCTTATATGACAAAGCATCTTTACTTAATGAAGCTAATCAACAGTCTGGTTGACTCCATGTACTTCCTTCAAATTACAGATGAGTAACTGTAATTACTTTGAACATGAATATATATGACACTGTATGAATTTCATCTATTTGCAGTAAAATGTTCCAAGTATGTCTTTTTGTTACCAAACATCAAATATGACCCACATAAGTTTCATTACTAGCTATCAAAACTTAGTTTTCAATAGTTTCTATAACTTTCATGTCTTATATGAAAAATACTTATGAATTTAGCACCATAAATTAGGATTATCTAAGCTTTAAAATTTAGAATGGATCAACAATCATTTTTATCATTGCTCTAAAATGTTGTTCATAAGTATTTTCAAGAGCTTACATGGCTGCTTCTTGGCCTCTTTACTTACTGGCCACCCCCCACATATGTACACTGAATACATGTACACACACACACACACACACACACACACACACACACACCCCAAATAATGTAGCTGATACCTCCCAGTAAACCAGTGAAAGAAAAGGACATCTGTTTTACAAATCAGTCTTCAATTCTAGCTCATCACCCTGTCCTATAGCCTACTGAAAAAGATATGTCACAGAAACATTGTTTATTTCCTTAAATAAGTAGAAAATGCTAGTATTTCCTTTAACCCAATATCCTTTGGTTCACAGCTATGGGCCTTGTCATTTCTCTAGGATTTCTTCACAACCTGAAATCAAACAGTTAGATAAGCTATCATCTAGTTAGGAAGTTAACAATTCAGTTCTCTGGTCGGTGATTTGACTTAATTTAAAGGACATTTATTTAGTACCTGGTTATGATTCAAATACTTTGCCAGGTTCTGAAGAGGATAATATAATGGATAAGACACTTTAATTTGTGCTAACTCTTTAGGAAAATATCAAGGCATATCCTTACCCCTATCTTACACTTTATACCAAAATAAATTTAAGGTGGACCACAGATGGGGAAAAGAAAAACAAAACAAACAAAAACTATCAGTCTGGCTTGCTGGCCATCTGAAAGCTCTATAGGAAAGTCAGGATAGTTTTAATAAATATTGGAGCATATTATGGGTTGAATTGAGCCCCCCTCCAAATTCATATGCTGAAGTCCTAACCCCCAGTACCTCAGAATGTGTATAATTAGTTAAGCTAGGATGAGGCCACACTACAGTAGGATTGGCCCCTAATCCAGTATGACTGTTATCCTTACAAGAAGGGGAATTTTGGAAATAGAAAGCACACAGGGAGAACACCATGTGAAGATTGGAGGTATGTTGCCATAATCCCAGGAACTACCAGAAGCTAGGAGAGAGGCCTGGAAGAGATTCTTCCCTAGCACCTTCAGAGGGAGCATGGCCCTGCTGACACCTTGATTTCAGACTTCTGGGCTCCAGAACTGTGAGACAATACATTTCTGTTGTTCAAGCCACTCAGTTTGCAGACATTTGTTATGGCACCCCTAGTAAACTACCGGAACCAAGCAGAACCCTGCGGCCCCCCACCCCAAGTACAAAGGCCCCTCCATGTCTCCTGCCTCTTGTTTATAGAAAAGCTGCAGTCTTCCAGGCCTCCCTGAGTCACAAAAGAGGAGGCTCGAGCAGTTAATGATTAGGACAATAGAATCACAGACTCAGTGTCTGATGCACATTCCTGAGTCATTTTACAGATACTATAACTGCCACCAGAGAAGAAAGCTAACTGCACGATGACCAGAATCCATCTTGAGCAGTACTGAATTTATGGCTAACACAATTCCAAGAACTGGCCTTAAGAGAATGGGATTAACACTATTGCTTATAATCATCTATACCTTTGGGGACATCAAAATAACTGTAGCTTGCTCTGCCCGTATATGTAAACGGACAACTATAACTGTCAACAAAGAGATGCTACAGACCCTTGTTGACATCTTCCACTCTAAGAATACGGCAGCCTATGGGCACCCTATGCCAGCAGGAAGAAGTTACAGAAGACGGACCTTCACCCATAATCCCATAATAATGGAATGTTTAGACAAGTGGGGATTTGTAAGCGGCTTTTGGCAGGAAAGAGCGTTCTGCAGGAGGCCCCTTTTGTCTTGTCACTAACCTTAAACTAGGCACCCCATGCTCTACTCATCTCTGCCCCTAGCACGCCTTTCAAATCTTTTGATCACGCAATATCTTGCCTAATCTGCTGGTTCTTTCCGTAAATCAAAGAAGTAAAAATGAAGAATAAGTAATTAATAGATGACCAGATCTCTCCCCTAGCTTTCCCTTCAGTAATCTTTCCAACAAACTGTGTGAACAAGATAGTGTCTAAAAGAAAAAATCACAAGTTGACAAGCCTGCAACACAAGCCTACACACAGTGGGGGATGGTGAAAACTCTGACCCCCGATCTCAATGATTAACTGAGATTATTTCCTTTTTTCCCTTTAAAAACTTCCATGGCTGAGCAAAATCTTTGGGGGTGGTTTTTGAGGAACACTGAGTCCACCATCTCCCCAGATTGCCAGCATTTTGATTAAAGGCAATGTTCCTTTCTATCAACATTGCCTCTCCCGAATATTGATTTTTAAATGGCAAGTAGTCGGACCTGATTCGGTAACCCAAATACAGAGTGAGAAAAGTCACTCTAAGCAAATATAAAAACTAGAAACTATAAAAATCATTGATAACTTTAAGTAGATAATTTTTTAAAAATCTGTATGACAAAGAAAAACAAAACAAACCAGAATATAAAACAAAAAACTTCCTGTTTTGGAATTTCAACTGAGGGCCCAAAGCTGAGGAAAATATCTATCAAGTATCCTCACATACTAATCAGGTTCTATGGTTATCAATGCAGGGCCTGAAAAGAGGGTGATCAAACGGCTGCCAAGATTAGCCCATCCTCCACCAAGAGTCTGTAAAAGCAAGGGCTGAGAGAGAATTCAGGGTGACAATGGGTTCTTCAGTGGTTAGAGAGAAGGCTGTCAGAGTGCTATAGAATTTCCTTAGTCCTTAATGGAGGTGGAATGAGGGAGGCTTCAGAAAATACCTGAGGAAGAGCAACCTGGGTCTCCTGAGGCTTGGGGAACACAGGGACTTTTTCTTTGAAGTGACCCTAAAGGCAAGTGGCTGATGGGACCAAGCTGCGTGGCAGAGCCAAGAGCCAAGCTGTGCCAGGAAAGGGTGTCCTTTCACAGTGCCACAGGGTGAAGACATAGGGCCGATCCCTTGGGCCAGATGGGGACCTGCTAAAAGAGTAAGGTTTAAGCTAAATGGAAAGGAACCAAACCCAAGAAAAACAACCTGGAGGAGAAAGTGGATGTCAGAAGAGGGGTCACCGAAGTAGGAAACCAGAAAGCTGAGTAAGGATGACTGAGAGCTTAGAAGATACATTCATCTCAGATCATCATGAGGAATATTTTTGAACAGGAATCCTGAACATTATATGATCAAATCCGGTGATTTGTGTAGCACTGGTGGCAGGTGCTACTGATTTGGGTTTTGATATTTTCTTTTGGTAGTCATTTGCTTAAAAGGCTAAAAAAAAAAAAAAAAAAAGGGGAGATAAGACAAATGGCCTCTGGTGGGAGATGCTGATGGGGTGTTGGGAAGCATATTTCCTTCCCATTTCAGTGTAACTGTGACTCCAATTTGCTGTGCTTGAATGTCTGCCATGTGTGGAAATGAAGCAATGGCAAGGCTTTCTGCTGAGAAGAAAATTTAAATAGCAGATGGGAGAAAGAAACAGAAACCTTAAATTATGATATATGGAAAATTTAAAATGTATCTTGACAAAGGAATCTTAAAAGCGTTTAATGAAAAATTGTGATTACAGAGATGGGAGTTAAGTAATGGTATAGCCCAGGAAGTATTGATAGAGGTGAAGAAAATTAGATTTGGAGAAAAAAAAATGTTTCTCTTTTAAAGAGATATTTAATGTCATCTGAAATCTAGTCTCAAAGAGCCTAAATGAATGGGGTATGGGATGGACACAAAGCCATTTTCACGAAGTCTGTTGAAAGGTATGTACTGAGCCTGAGACAGGTCTGTGGTTGAAGCAAACCTTGGTTGGGGTGAACATGAGAAAGCTACTCGAAACGATAGACATGCATGAGAAATGGTTGGTAGGGTTTGGTAACTCAACTCAAAAACCTCAATATGATCCCAAAGGTGTTGGAGTCACCATTAGGTCTGAGGAATGCACTCAGAGGAATCCTCTGAACCCCAGGAAAATAAATGGAGGTTCATAAAGTTATGGTGCTTTGGTTGTTTATCGTATCATTCAGGAGTGAGTTAGACTTCAGATTGGGAAAGGTTTATATTTTTATGCAGATGTTTCATCTCCATAAAAGTGTTACTTTCACTAACTTCAAAGAGAATTCAAATTTCTAAAGACCAACAAAACAGGTCTTATACTTTATATCTTTACCTTCTTTGGTGTCTTAAGTTTTGAACATATTTTCACATCTTCTAACACATTATAACCTATAGAAAAGATCTCTATGCATTTAAAATATGATACATTATTCAATGTAAAGCATCATAACATGCATGTTGAACTTCATGCTATTGGAAACTAAATTTCAGTGTTAAGTGTTACATTGCTGTATTGCATTGCCCACACAAGCTCCTGTACCATCTCCATTTGTAGTTTGGCAGATCTTTTTGACTGTCATCCATATATTCTTCACATGGATTGAGCAGAAAGCATGATTTCTTGGCATTAGGCATGATTTCCCATTGTTTTCTCTTGTATAGGAGAAAAACTTTCAAGTAGCATCCATCAGACACATTCTTTATAGAGCATTCAATTAAAAAACTAGGACACATCAAATTTACCGAAAAACACATCAATGTACATTTTAAAGAGATAAAGCAACGACTCAAGCTCTAAAGTTGTTTCCTGGCGCATTAGAGACATTATGTCCTGAGGTCTAAATCTAATATACACAGGGATGATTTACATAGAATATACATACTCATTGTTCTTACTAATAATATATATCACATCACATGGAATACACTCAGTTCTGATCCTGAGATAGTTTCTAAATTCCCCGTCTAGATTCTCTCAAATATTTATTAAGAGTGAGATTTTATTCTGAAAAATGCCAACACCCTGCATCTTCTCAGAATTACCAATCCTATGCTGCAATTTGCCTGTACTGTCACTGACCTGTTCCCTAATCCACTAAATACACTTCAATAATTCATTGATTTATGCCATTGATTTATGTCATTTATGTCTATAAAATAATTTCTATATACAGTACACATTTCTTTGATTATGTATTGCTTGTGTATATTTGCCAGTGCTGGAGAAAGTATCTAGGTCTTATGGTAGGAGTCATGACCCCTCTTTGCATTAACTCTGAATGCCTCCGAGTTATTATAGACATGATCAGCTTGTGGCACCCTTGAATCTTACCAAACAGATGCAGATAAACAAAAAGTATTGGAACATAACTGAAAATCTTGATCCTCTTGGTTTGGAAACATAATATAAGAGAATCAAATCCAAATCCAAAGCCCCACCCCCCAAAACATCCAACCATGTGGGCAACTGAAATTTTGAGAGGCAACATAGGGGCAGTGGAAAGAATTTGCTTTAAAATCAGACACCCCTGGGTCAAATCCTATGAAACACAGGTTTTTCAAGTTTTAGTCTATATAAAATGGAAATAGGCCTACTTTATGGGATTGTCAAGAGGATTGAAGATAATATGTATGTAACTGGTTTGTTGAGGAGAAGAAAGGAAACAAACTCTCACTTCTTCAGTACCAATTTCCAAATTGGATCAGGCTTGATGGGGGAGAAACTCTGAATTGGATCTCAGATGAACGTTTCATTTTGGATCAGGTTGGACTTTCTAATATCTGAGAGTGATAGCACTCTAATACCTAAAACTAATCGGAGAATTTGTGGACACTGACAAAATATCCCACCGGGCAGGGAAAAGCTCAGGAACAGAACATGTTTTAAGGGGATTGTGGGTTCTATCAAGGGCAGTCTATTCACTAAATAGAGTTCTCAATGCAAAGCACCTTGCCTAATGCCTAGAATACAAGAAAACACTCTTAAAAGTTTTCTATTTTAATACATAGTAATCTTGCCCATCCCCAACTTCTCCTCACCCCAAAGAACCCAACTCCAAGAACCTAATATGTTTATTAAAATTAAATACTAACATATAATACATTCCTGGAAAATCCTTAGAGATTACTTAGAATAGCAAAGACTAGAACAACTGGATGACCGAATGGGGGTGGAGTCCAAAAATAACAATCATTTTATATATATATATATATATATATATATATATATATATATATATATATATATATATATATATATATGGTTTCATCTTTTACCAGCATATAAATGTAGCCAGTGAGGGTTAAGAGAACCGTAGGGCTTTACCAGAAACTAAGTGGGTTGAGTTTTCTCAGAGCATACATCAACTTACAAGAAAACTACAGGATAAAAGAGTTGTCCAAGAAGAAGCAAGAATGATATAAGGCAGGATAAAATTTCCCAGAGTTTGATTCCTTACACATTTTCAGTCTCAACACCATGGAATGATGGAGATGGACATGACCTTCAAGAACCATCCTGTCCAATCTCGTTTTACAGGTGAGGAAACTGAGACTCAAGGAGTAACTTGGAAAATTAAAGGTGCAGCTTAGAGAACATAGGACTCCTAACTCATACAAATGCGGTTTTCACTCTGTCCCATTATCCTGAAAACAATGGAGCATTGGACTTTTAATACATTTTGTTTTAGAGGCAGACGAGGGGAAGATGGCGGAAGAGTAAGACACGGAGATCACCTTCCTCCCCACAGATACACCAGAAATACATCTACACGTGGAACAACTCCTACAGAACACCTACTAAACGCTGGCAGAAGACCTCAGACCTCCCAAAAGGCAAGAAAGTCCCCACGTACCTGGGTAGGGCAAAAGAAAAAAGAATAAACAGAGACAAAAGAATAGGGACGGGACCTGAACCAGTAGGAGGGAGCTGTGAAGGAGAAAAGGTTTCCACACACTAGGAAGCCCCTTCGTGGGCGGAGACTGCTGGTGGTGGAGCGGGGAAGCTTCAGAGCTGCGAAGGAAAGCGCAGCAACAGGGGTGCGGAGGGCAAAGCGGAGAGATTCCCGCACAGAGGATCGGTGCCGACCGGCACTCACCAGCCCAAGAGGCTTGTCTGCTCACCCGCAGGGGCGGGCGGGACTGGGAGCTGAGGTTCGGGCTTCGGTCGGAGCGCAGGGAGAGGACTGGGGTTGGCAGCGTGAACACAGCCTGCAGGGGGTTTGTGCACCATGGCTAGCCGGGAGGGAATCCGAGGAAAAGCCTGGACCTGCCGAAGAGGCAAGAGACTTTTTCTTCCCTCTTTGTTTCCTGGTGCGCGAGGAGAGGGGATTAAGAGCGGTGCTTAAAGGAGCTCCAGAGACAGGCGCCAGCCGCGGCTAAAAGTGCGGACCCCAGAGACAGGCATGAGACGCTAAGGCTGCTGCTGCCGCCACCAAGAAGCCTGTGTGCGAGCACAGGTCACTATCCACACCCCGCTTCTGGGGAGCCTGTGCAGCCCGCCACTGCCAGGGTCCCAGGATCCAGGGACAACTCCCCCGGGAGAACGCATGGCGTGCCTCAGGCTGGTGCAACGTCACGCTGGCCTCTGCCGCCGCAGGCTCGCCCTGCACTCTGTACCCCTCACTCCCCCCGGCCTGAGTGAGCCACAGACCCTGAAGCAGCTGCTTTAACCCAGTCCTGTCTGAGCGGGAACAGACGCCCTCCGGCGACCTACATGCAGAGGCAGGGCCAAATCCAAAGCTGAGCCCCGGGAGCTGTGAGAACAAAGAAGAGAAAGGGAAATCTCTCCTAGCAGCCTCAGAATCAGTGTATTAAAGCTCACAATCAACTTGATGTACCCTGCATCTGTGGAATACATAAATAGACAATGAATCATCCCAAATAGAGGAGGTGGACTTTGAGAGCAAGATTTATGATTTTTTCCCCTTTTCCGCTTTTTGTGAGTGTGTATGTGTATGCTTCTGTGAGAGATTTTGTCTGTATAGCTTTGCTTCCACCATTTGTCCTAGGGTTCTATCCGTCCATTGTTTTTTTTCTTAAAAAATTTTTTTTTCTTAATAATTATTTTTAATTTTAGTCACTTTATTTAATCTTTATTTTATTTTATCTTCTTTCTTTCTTTCTTTCCTTCCTCCCTCCCTCCCTCCCTCCCTCCTTTCTTTCTTTCTTTCTTTCTTTCTTTCTTTCTTTCTTTCTTTCTTTCTTTCTTTCTTTCTTTCTTTCTTTCTTTCTTCTGTCCTTCCTTCCTTCCTTCCTTCCTTCCTTTCTTCTTTTTCTCCCTTTTATTCTGAGCCGTGTGGATGAAAGGCTCTTGGTGCTGCAGCCAGGAGTCAGTGCTGTCCCTCTGAGGTGGGAGAGTCAACTTCAGGACACTGGTCCACAAGAGACCTGCCAGCTCCACATAATATCAAATGGCAAAAATCTCCCAGAGATCTCCATCTCAACACCAGCACCCAGCTTCACTCAACGACCAGCAAGTTACAGTGCTGGACATCCTATGCCAAACAACCAGCAAGACAGGAACACAAACCCACCCATTAGCAGAGAGGCTACCTAAAATCATAATAAGTCCACAGACACCCCAAAACACACCACCAGACGTGGATCTGCCCACCAGAAAGACAAGATCCAGCCTCATCCACCAGAACACAGGCACTAGTCCCCTCCACCAGGAAGCCTACACAACCCACTGAACCAACCTTAGCCACTGGGGACAGACACCAAAAACAATGGGAACTACGAGTCTGCAGCCTGCAAAACAGAGACCCCAAACACATTAAGATAAGCAAAATGAGAAGACAGAAAAACACACAGCAGATGAAGAGGCAAGATAAAAACCCACCAGACCTAACAAATGAAGAGGAAATAGGCAGTCTACCTGAAAAAGAATTCAGAAAAATGATAGTAAAGATGATCCAAAATCTTGGAAATAGAATAGAGAAAATGCAAGAAACACTTAACAAGGACCTAGAAGAACTAAAGATGAAACAAGCTATGATGAACAACACAATAAATGAAATTAAAAATACTCTAGATGGGATCAATAGCAGAATAACTGAGGCAGAAGAACGGATAAGTGACCTGGAAGATAAAATAGTGGAAATAACTACTGCAGAGCAGAATAAAGAAAAAAGAATGAAAAGAACTGAGGACAGTCTCAGAGACCTCTGGGACAACATTGAACACACCAACATTCGAATTATAGTGGTTCCAGAAGAAGAAGAGAAAAAGAAAGGGACTGAGAAAATATTTGAAGAGATTATAGTTGAAAACATCCCTAATATGGGAAAGGAAATAATTAATCAAGTCCAGGAAGCACAGAGAGTCCCATACAGGAAAAATCCAAGGAGAAATACACCAAGACACATATTAATCAAACTGTCAAAAATTAAATACAAAGAAAACATATTAAAAGCAGCAAGGGAAAAACAACAAATAAAACACAAGGGAATCCCCATAAGGTTAACAGTTGATCTTTCAGCAGAAACTCTGCAAGCCAGAAGGGACTGGCAGGACATATTTAAAGTGATGAAGGAGAAAAACCTGCAACCAAGATTACTCTACCCAGCAAGGATTTCATTCAGATTTGATGGAGAAATTAAAACCTTTACAGACAAGCAAAAGCTGAGAGAGTTCAGCACCACCAAACCAGCTTTGCAACAAATGCTAAAGGAACTTCTCTAGGCAAGAAACACAAGAGAAGGAAAAGACGTACAATAACGAACCCAAAACAATTAAGAAAATGGGAATAGGAACATACATATCGATAATTACCTTAAACATAAATGGACTAAATGCTCCCACCAAAAAACACAGATTGGCTGAATGGATACAAAAACAAGACCCATATATTTGCTGTCTACAGGAGACGCACTTCAGACCTAGAGACACATACAGACTGAAAGTAAGGGGATGGGAAAAGATATTCCATGCAAATGGAAACCAAAAGAAAGCTGGAGTAGCAATTCTCATATCAGACAAAATAGACTTTAAAATAAAGACTATTTCAAGAGACAAAGAAGGACACTACATAATGATCAAGGGATCGATCCAAGAAGAAGATATAACAATTGTAAATATTTATGCACCCAACATAGGAGCACCTCAATACATAAGGCAAATACTAACATCCATAAAAGGGGAAATCGACAGAAACACATTGATACTAGGGGACTTTAACACCCCACTTCCACCAATGGACAGATCATCCAAAATGAAAATAAATAAGGAAACACAAGCTTTAAATGATACATTAAACAAGATGGACTTAATTGATATTAATAGGACATTCCATCCAAAAACAACAGAATACGCTTTGTTCTCAAGTGCTCATGGAACATTCTCCAGGATAGATCATACCTTGGGTCACAGATCAAGCATCTTTTCCAAATACAATGCTATGAGACTAGATATCAATTACAGGAAAATATCTGTAAAAAATACAAACACATGGAGGCTAAACAATCCACTACTAAATAACTAGGATCACTGAAGAAATCAGAAGAAATTAAAAAAATACCTAGAAACAAATGACAATGGAGACACAACAACCCAAAACCTATGGGATGCAGCAAAAGCAGTTCTTAGAGGGAAGTTTATAGCAATACAATCCTACCTTAAGAAACAGGAAACATCTCAAATAAACAACCTAACCTTGCACCTAAAGCAATTAGAGAAAGAATAACAAAAAAACCCCAAAGTTAGCAGAAGGAAAGAAATAATAAAAATCAGATCAGAAATAAATGAAAAAGAAATGAAGGAAATGATAGCAAAGATCAATAAAACTAAAAGCTGGTTCTTTGAGAAGATAAACAAAATTGATTAACCAATAGCCAGACTCATCAAGAAAAAAAGGGAGAAGACTCAAATCAATAGAATTAGAAACGAAAAAGGAGAAGTAACAACTGACACTGCAGAAATACAAAAGATCATGAGAGATTACTACAAGCAACTCTATGCCAATAAAATGGACAACCTGGGAGAAATGGACAAATTCTTAGAAATGCACAACCTGCCAAGACTGAATCAGGAAGAAATAGAAAATATGAACAGACCAATCACAAGCACTGAAATTGAAACTGTGATTAAAAATCTTCCAACAAACAAAAGCCCAGAACCAGATGGCTTCACAGGCGAATTCTATCAAACATTTAGAGAACAGCTAATACCTACCCTTCTCAAACTCTTCCAAAATATAGCAGAGGGAGGAACACTCCCAAACTCATGCTACGAGGCCACCATCACCCTCATACCAAAACCAGAAAAGGATGTCAGAAAGAAAGAAAACTACAGGCCAATATCACTGATGAACATAGATGCAAATATCCTCAACAAAATACTAGCAAACAGAATCCAACAGCACATTAAAAGGATCATACACCATGATCAAGTGGGGTTTATTCCAGGAATGCAAGGATTCTTCAATATATGAAAATCAATCAGCGTGATACACCATATTAACAAATTGAAGGAGAAAAACCATATGATCATCTCAATAGATGCAGAGAAAGCTGTCAAAAAATTCAACACCCATTTATGATAAAAACCCTGCAGAAAGTAAGCATAGAGGGAACTTTCCTCAACATAATAAAGGCCATATATGACAAACCCACAGCCAACATCGTCCTCAATGGTGAAAAACTGAAAGTATTTCCACTAAGATCAGGAATAAGACAAGGTTGCCCACTCTCACCACTCTTATTCAACATAGTTTTGGAAGTTTTAGCCACAGCAATCAGAGAAGAAAAGGAAATAAAAGGAATCCAAATCAGAAAAGAAGTAAAGCTGTTACTGTTTGCAGATGACATGATACTATACATAGAGAATCCTAAAGATGCTACCAGAAGACTACTAGAGCTAATCAATGAATTTGGTAAAGTAGCAGGATACAAAATTAATGCACAGAAATCTCTGGTATTCCTATAGACTAATGATGAAAAATCTGAAAGTGAAATCAAGAAAACATTCCCATTTATCACTGCAAGAAACAGAATAAAATATCTAGGAATAAACCTACCTAAGAAGACAAAAGACCTGTATGCAGAAAATTATAAGACACTGATGAAAGAAATTGAGGATGATACAAATAGATGGAGAGATATACCATGTTCTTGGACTGGAAGAATCAACGTTGTGAAAATGACCCTACTACCCAAAGCAATCTACAGATTCAATGCAATCCCTATCAAACTATCACTGGCATTTTTCACAGAACTAGAACAAAAAATTTCACAATTTGTATGGAAATACAAAAGATCCCGAATAGCCAAAGCAATCTTGAGAACAAAAAACGGAGCTGGAGGAATCAGGCTCCCTGACTTCAGACTATACTACAAAGCTACAGTAATCAAGACAGTATGGTACTGGCACAAAAACAGAAATATAGATCAATGGAACAGGATAGAAAGCCCAGAGATAAACCCACGCACATATGGTCACCTTATCTTTGATAAAGGAGGCAGGAATGTACAGTGGAGAAAGGACAGCCTCTTCAATAAGTGGTGCTGGGAAAACTGGACAGGTATAAGTAAAAGTATGAGATTAGATCACTCCCTAACACCATACAGAAAAATAAGCTCAAAATGGATTGAAGACCTAAACGTAAGGCCAGAAACTATCAAACTCTTAGAGGAAAACATAGGCAGAACACTCTATGGCATAAATCACAGCCAGATCCTTTTTGACCCACCTCCTAGAGAAATGAAATAAAAACAAAAATAAACAAATGGGACCTAATGAAACTGCAAAGCTTTTGCACAGAAAAGGAAACCATAAATGAGACCAAAAGACAGCCCTCAGAATGGGAGAAAATATTTGCAAATGAAGCAACTGACAAAGGATTAATTTCCAAAATTTATAAGCAGCTCATGCAGCTCAATAACAAAAAAACAAACAACCCAATCCAAAAATGGGCAGAAGACATAAATAGACAATTCCCCAAAGAAGATATACAGATTGCCAACAAACACATGAAAGAATGCTCAACACCATAATCATTAGAGAAATGCAAATCAAAACTACAGTGAGATATCATCTCACACCAGTCAGAATGGCCATCATCAAAAAATCTAGAAACAATAAATGCTGGAGAGGGTGTGGAGAAAAGGGAACACTCTTGCACTGCTGGTGGGAATGTCAATTGGTACAGCCACTATGGAGAACAGTATGGAGATTCCTTAAAAAACTACAAATAGAACTACCATATGACCCAGCAATCCCACTACTGGGCATATACCCTGAGAAAACCATAATTCAAAAAGAGTCATGTATCAAAATGTTCATTGCATGTCTATTTACAATAGCCCGGAGATGGAAACAACCTAAGTGTCCATCATCAGATGAATGGATAAAGAAGAAGTGGCACATATATACAATGGAATATTACTGAGCCATAAAAAGAAACGAAATTGAGCTCTTTGTAATGAGGTGGATGGACCTAGAGTCTGTCATACAGAGTGAAGTAAGTCAGAAAGAGAAAGACAAATACCATATGCTAACACATATATATGGAATTTAGGGGAAAAAATGTCATGAAGAACCTAGGAGTAAGATAGGAATAAAGACACAGACCTACTAGAGAATGGACTTGAGGAGATGAGGAGGGGGAAGGGTAAGCTGGGACAAAGCGAGAGAGTGGCATGGACATATATACACTACCAAGCGTAAAATAGATAGCTAGTGGGAAGCAGCCGCATAGCACAGGGAGATCAGCTCGGTGCTTTGTGACCACCTAGAGGGGTGGGATAGAGAGGGTGGGAGGGAGGGAGACACAAGAGGGAAGAGATATGGGAAGTATATGTATAACTGATTCACTTTGTTATAAAACAGAAACTAACACACCATTGTAAAGCAATTATATTCCAATAAAGATGTAAAAAAAAAAGGTATATTTCATCTACATTTAAACTTTTTAATTACTAGGCAAAGTAATCTTTTAACTTGTTTTTCTTAGATCAGTCCTGATGATCAACATTTTTGTTACTTTTTATTAATAAAGTTGATTTTTTCTCCCCCAAAATATATACATTTTGTTTTAATTTTTAGCCCCACCTGAAAGCTCTATAGTAACACATATTAAAAGTATCTTTACTGTAAAGTTCTGGCATTATGGCACCTAGTTTATAATCTACCAAGCTGAAAAGATGAGTTATGAGTCACTGGTGAGTATGTACATAATTCCTAGTTAGCACAAAAGTTATTTCTAGAACATGTCTTATTTGTATCATGTCATTTCTAAATGTATTTTAATTTCACTTAATTTCTCAGTCTTTCTCCTGGTGGAAATGGTATATTCTCAGTATTTCTGAATAACAGTTGTATTTCACTAATATCCTATTTCTTATGGAAATGAACTCACAAAGATTTTGGATATCAGCACACATAAAAACAGATGAAAAGTGAAACCTCAATTAACTTTGAGTCACATACACTACAAAAAAAACTCTTCAGTGTAAATCACATTTTATTTTGAAATTCTATCCAGTTGGTAATCTGTTATGTTCGTAGCCAGAGTGCTGATATGAAGAAATGCGAAGGCCTTAATTAAAAGCAAATATGAAAAAAAAAAAAAAAGCAAATATGCTTGATAGGAGAAAAAATTATGTCAACTGTTTTAGGGGTGCAATTCTGTAAATGATTCCAATTCCAAAGTATGTAAATTTTGGTTAAATGTCTAAAGTCCAGAAAAATATGCTGGAAAATAAGCAACTGAATCTAGGAAGTCTAACGAGAAATACTCTATTGCTTTACCGCAACAGCAGAGTCTTCATGCATGCCTGCTCTGCAACCAGAGAGCCTCTGCTCTGCCTCTTGCTAACTGTGTGAACGTGACCAAGCTATTTAACTTCCCTGATAAGCAGTTTATTCATTTTTCAATGGGGGATAATAACAGTACCTAAAACATAAGGTTGTTGTGAGAATTAAATTTTTTTTATTAAGCATTAAGAACAGTGCCTGCATATATACAATGGAATATTACTCAGACATAAAAAGAAACGAAATTGAATTATTTGTAGTGAGGTGGATGGACCTAGAGTCTGTCATACGGAGTGAAGTAAGTCAGAAAGAGAAAAACAAATACCGTATGCTAACACATATATATGGAATGTAAAAAAAAAAAAAGGTTATGAAGAACCTAGGGGCAGGACAGGAATAAAGATGCAGACCTACTAGAGAATGGACTTGAGGACACGGGGAGGGGGAAGGGTAAGCTGGGATGAAGTGAGAGAGTGGCATGGACATATATACACTACCAAATGTAAAATAGATAGCTAGTGGGAAGCAGCCTCATAGCACAGGGAGATCAGCTCGATGCTTTGTGACCGCCTGGAGGGGTGGGATAGGGAGGGTGGGAGGGAGACAAAAGAGGGAGGGGAAATGGGGATATGTGTATACGTATAGCTGATTCACTTTGTTATACAGCAGAAACTAATACACCATTGTAAAGCAATTATACTCCAATAAAGGTGTTAAAAATAAATAATAATAAAAAAGAACAGTGCCTGGCATGAGTCAGTGTCAGGCTTTCGGTAACTGTTAGTATTATTATCTTCAGGAAAGGAAAGAGCACACAATCAGCAGCAGCCCGCGGTTGATGGATCGTGAGGAAGGCGAGAAGGAGCATTGAACATGACCTGAGAGGTAAGGTTAACCTGTCACTTGGTAGAAGAAATGGGGGCCCAGAGAGGTTGTGACTTACTGGAACAGAAACAAGAGCTGGGATCGCCTCTGCTCAGAAGTCCTGCAAAATGTATGACGGCCAAAGCATTAGCATGAGTTTGATTTCATAGACGTCATTCCATACTGACTATGTAGATATGGCACCTGAAGTGCACTCTGTGAATCATCAGGGCAAAGCTGGACTGAGTCTGTAGTGGAAATGAGACCAGAATCTGACTTTGACCATGAAGTCGGCCAGCTTCTACATGTAATCAATAAAATGAAAATGACCCAGCTGTCACACAAAGCAGGCATAAGGCTTCTGCTTAACTTCCTTTCATGTAATTATGCATCAGGCATAGAGTTTAAACAAATAACTGCAATTCTGATTTTAAGGTGATAAATACATAATTTGTCTTTGATAACATTTCCCCATTTTTAGGCACATTTTTATGGGCACCTTGACTTTTTTATGTTGGAAAGGCATAATGACATAACTTTGCGTTGAAATTTGGCAGATCCTCAACAGATATTTGGCTAACTTAGAACGTTATCACATTCAGCACAGCCTAGGAAGTCCAAAATCACCAAAAAGGGAAAGATAGTGGAAGAGAAATGTGTCTTCTCCATAGATGCTGAGAAAAAATCACTTCTGTTGTTGAGCAATTTTTTCCCTCAAATTATATCTGAGCCAACGTTTAAAAAAAAATGTTTTTAATCCATCCTTTGGAAACATTTTTATTTTAAAGAGTGTATGTAGACTTAGAATCTTTATCACAGGCCTTCCCAAAGGGTCAGGAAGAGGCACCAGGGGGTGTCCTGGCCTCTGAAATTGCTTGCACGTGCATGTGATAGTAATGCTGGTGAGAGAGGAGATGACGATAGCTTGCATTAGATTCTCAAAAGGTTTTATGATTCCCCCCTCACCCCCATCAAAAAAACCAGTCCTGAGAATAACGAGAGGGGTAGAAAAATGATTAGTGGATGTGTGCATTCCTGGGGAATATTCACGCAGATGGTATAAATGGCTGCCTGTCGCCTCTTCTCCAAATTCTCAAAACAAAAGAGGGTGAGGGCAAAAAAACAGTATACTCTTTAGAAATCTCCAAATCATCCCATGGAAAAAGTGTTGGTTAATGAAAAACAAATTGGAAGAGTTGGTCTTTATGAGAACAGAAGGACGACTCACACCTTGGTTTTGCCTGTATGCGCAGTATGTAGGATCATGACAGACCCTAGGGCTAGGATCAAGCAGGGATTACATTCACATAATTCATTCATTTGATCTTTTCAACACTGTGGAGTTAATATTGTTAGGTCCATTTTGTAGATGAGAAAATCAAAGCACAGCGAGGACAAGCGACTTGCTCAAGGTTAATTTAAGGACCAGTTATCAATGGAGCTGGCATGTGACCCCAGTTATTTTGACTCTTCAGCCACTGCACCTAACACGGAGGTCCTCCTGCCTCCAGGGAGGCCCCAGCTGACCTAGGAACCTGGATTTATACCATCACTGTTAGTTGTACTCCGAATTTGGGGCTGAGGGAGCTTGTCAGGAAGCAGGCTGGATGTGAGGTGAACACCCCCTGCCCCATGCTAACTACCCACCCCCATGTTCTAACAGCCTCTGGGTGTGGTCTGCTATGACTTGGGGAGCAGGCTCTTGGAACATCGGTTGCATCTCAAGAGTGGGATTTTCTCTAATTCTGTCAAGGGGAAATGATATCATACGTGACCACATTAGGGATGGGGATTTGATTTCAACAACAAAGGACACGCTTGAAAGTCATCAGTTGCTTGAGCCTACAGCTAAAAAATTATACACATCTACTGGGACTTAGAATGTGGAAAAACAATACTAGGGGAATCTTTCACGGGAGGCCATGGGGGACTAGAGAGAATCTTAAAGTAAGATTTAGGATCCCCTAATTCTAGTCCTGGATTAGATACTAGCAGGAATGACTCCCACGTCTTAGCTATAGTGTTTTCATATAAGAATGGGTATATTAAACTAGATACCCTGAGGTCTTTAAAATTTGATGATTCTATGATTTGACCCTGGTTGTGTGTCATAACTATATACTTCATGTGAATTCAGAAGATATGATTTTGTAAACTTGTGTGATCCTTTCCATACAGGGGAATTAAAACTTTTAGTTGAGTTTTAATAATGATTTTGTGAAACACTCAAGTGCCAAAGAAATTTCAGTCATTTTGAGGTTAACTAGAATTCCAGACTGACATTAAAATTTAATTTAAAACTAGATTCTCCATTTATCTCTCAGGTTTCTAACCTTCCACCCTCATATCCAAGCTGCAAATAAATTCTAGATAGTGTGAACCATTTCTTTGCAAGCTAATTTTCCCCTTTACCTCTGAGGTTCAGGTTAATTTACTCCACTTAGTGTTCTAATAACTTTTCTTTAAAAAGGAAAGGAAGGAACATGACTTAGCACGACAGTCTTTTAAGGTAGGCAGCTGTAATAAAAAAAAAATTAATGGGGCTTCCCTGGTGGCACAGTGGTTGAGAGTCTGCCTGCCGATGCAGGGAACGCGGGTTTGTGCCCCGGTCCGGGAAGATCCCACATGCCGCGGAGCGGCTGGGCCCGTGAGCCATGGCCACTGAGCCTGCGCGTCCGGAGCCTGTGTTCCGCAACGGGAGAGGCCACAACAGTGAGAGGCCCGCGTACCGTGAACATAAATAAATAAATAAAAATTAATGAAATTTCTGTGCATGGGTAATTTATATTATATACTGGCAGAATCTACAGTGGAGCCATTTCTATCAAGCCAATGTCTCTCCGTAGTCTATGTCCATGTTACAAGAATCAAAACTGTTTCACTTAAGAGAAGTTTCACCTTATTTGAACCAAGTGGGAGGTAAAGATTGATAATTACAAGTCAATATAATATGCATAGGACAATATCACAATAAAGCAGGTGTCAGGAGACTATCTTAGGAGCTGGGCCAGGTTAAAATAAATAAGACTCAAATCTACCCAAGTAGAGTTACACAGGCATTATTAAACATGCACTTTTTCTTAATGCTGTTGATTCTCCTTAGAAACTTTTGGTAGAATGGAACAATATACCTCATGGTGTTGCCATGAAGGTTAAATGATATAATACATATACAATTCTTAGTGAAGTAGTTGGCATACACATATAGTAAATTCTCAATAAATGATACCCATTTCATCTGTTAGGAATGTTGTTTGGCTCCATATAACAGGTACAGAAAAGCAGCTGCTTAACCAAATACTTTCCTTCCACAGTAGAAACCTAGGGTAGGCAGCCCAGTGCTGGTACGGAGGCTCCAGGGTGCCATCAAGGTCCCAGATCCTTCCATCTTTCCATTTGGCTTCTGTCCTAATGCTTGCAAAGATGGGTCCTATACCTTCAAGTCTTACAACCACATTCTAGGAAAGGATAAAGAGGAATGGCAAAGAGCACTATTGCAGCTCTGTCTGTCATTTTATTTCTTTAAATCAGGGAAACAACAGGATTCCTGGAAGCTTGCCTAGAAGACGTCTGCTCATATCCCTCTTGCTAGAACTCAGCCATGTGGATGAATGTGGCTGTAAAGGAAGCTGAGAAATGTAATTTTATAACTGGACATGTTGCTACACTCAATAAAATCTGCCTCCATTGCAAGGGCCATCAATAGTATATAAAACTGGGCTTCCCTGGTGGTGCAGTGGTTGAGAGTCCGCCTGCCGATGCAGGGGACATGGGTTCGTGCCCCGGTCCGGGAAGATCCCACATGCCGCGGAGCGGCTGGGCCTGTGAGCCATGGCCGCTGAGCCTGCGCGTCCAGAGCCTGTGCTCCGCAATGGGAGAGGCCACAACAGTGAGAGGCCCGCGTACCGCAAAAAAAAAAAAAAAAAAAAAAAAAGTGTATAAAACTAATCCCATTTGTCCTCAGTTAACATCATACCGTGGTGCTGTTGGTATGGAGGATGGGTGAAAAGATATTGGGAAAGCAACCAGGAGGGTGTGACACAGCTATTACCACGATGCATTGACACACCATATAGTCTATCTAAAGGCATCATATAATTTTGTTTTCCAATTCTATGGCAATGGGTTGTCCCCTTCGGATAAAATGCCCAAAGGTTCAGAGGCAACAAAAGAAATCTTTGGCTTTGGCCTGACATTCCCCACACACACGTCACCACTTGTTTTCACATCTCCATTCGGTTTTGCAGCAGCACTTTCCATAAATCACCTCCATTATCCTGTGAGTCAGCTCCCACGTAATTAGCATCACATTCATCATCTGTCTTCAGAGGCGCTGCAGTTTCTTCCTGGGGAAGACGAAGGCCTTTCTGCTCCTACCTCAGCTGAGGCCTCTGGCTGATTTGCACCTAACTTGCAGCCAGGTGGAATACCAGCAGTTCCCATCTCTAGTGCTCGTTACACGGCTAACTCTGGCTGGCCTGGTGGGGTGCTCCAAAGTATGTGGTGTGCAGACCAGTATCACCTGGGAGCTTGTTAGAAATGCAATTTGTTGTGCCCTCCTTGAGTGTCTGGCATCAGAATCTCTGGGCGTAGGGCCTAGGAATCTTTTTTTTTTTTTTTCAGCTTTATTGAGATAGAATTGGCCCAGGAACCTCATGCTTTTAACAAACTCTTCAGATAATTCTTACTCAAGAAAGATTGTCTTTGTCCTCCAGGTGGGTTTTAGCATATCTCTAACCTAAACACTTAGCAGAAGTAGAGATGCTCAGACACCAGGCTACCCCCTCAGACAGTGTAATAGCTTATTTGCCTTCTCTGTCAACTAGCATTTACAAGCAGAAAATGCTTTGGATATTTTCGGTTTAATTATAGTCAGAGCAGAGCTGGCTTGGGGAAACATGAACATTCCAAACATAATAAAATGCAGTCAATTATATTGGGCTGTGCTGATTTCCTGAGGGCCAACGAATGTCACCCTATACAGTCCCTAACCGAATAAACATAGCTTCCTACTTAGCGATTCACCCTCTCACACCTGTGTTGGAACCTGCCAGAAGCACTGAATTAAAATAGAGTACAGCCCATCATCTCCTCATAAAAATCTATGGCAGCGAACCCAGAGGAGTTTGCAGTGCAGGCAATAAAATGGTTTTTTTCTGTCACTCAAGAATTTAGTGAGGGGTGTTAGCCTCCATGGTCCTCAGTGGACGTGCAGATTTCTCATTAACTCTTTCACTTAAGAATGTCTAGAAGGCTAGCATTTCATGACTTTATGGGGTTTCAGAGGAAATAAGCTTATGAAAGTTTCCTATTCCTAAACATGTGAAATGGAATCAAATGTCCTTTGTTTATCCATTTCTCTATTCTTTTTTTCAGTATAAATTTTATTTATTTATTTATTTTTGGCTGCACTGGGTCTTTGTTGATGCGCACAGGCTTTCTCTAGTTGCGGCGAGCAGGGCCTACTTTTCGTTGCAGTGCACAGGCTTCTCACTGTGGTGGCTTCTCTTGTGGAGCATGGGCTCTAGGCGTATGGGCTTCAGTAGTTGCGGGACACAGGCTCAGTAGTTGTGGCTCGCAGGCTCTAGAGCACAGGCTCAGTAGCTGTGGCACATAGGTTTAGCTGCTCCACAGCATGTGGGATCTATCTGGACCAGGGCTCGAACCTGTGTCCCCTGCATTGGCAGGCAGATTCTTAACCACTGCACCACCAGGGAAGTCCTCATTTCTCTATTCTAAAATACATTTCTGGAAAGCCTATACAATGCAAGCCATTCCGATGATACCAGGAAGATATAAAACGAATAATACAGAGTTTGAATAATTCAAGGAGAAGCAGTCCCAGGACTTGCATAGAGAAGATGATTCTTCCACAGTGTGGGTCCATTAAGGAATTAATCAAATAACAACAATGAAATGAGTGCCCATAGATTGAAGAGCATTTAACTGACCAACTATTATACTGCTTCAATGTGAAATCACTGGTACTATACACTGGCAGTCATAAAGACTATTTTGTTTGTAGGCAGGGCCCAAGCTTTAGTGTCTTCTAATAAAGAGAGGTCCATAGCAGTTAATTCCTCAAGAGTACAGCTTAAAAGAAGTAACTAGAAAAACTATTGCAACTGAAAGACGTTGCTAACAAGTTTGTACACAAAAATTTTTCCGTAGATCATATTCCCATATCTTCTGTAACACAGTAATACCCATCAGGTATTATTTCTCTCTTCTCTCACTTGTGATATACTAATCCCCGTCCCCAACCCATAACAGCAATATGCATTACCAGCCTGGCAGGACTAAATAATATATCATGATTTTATAACCCACATTTCCTCCCACAAATACTCTCATAGAGGTATGTATACTTTCCCAAATTGCTTTTGTTCACTCAATTATTCATTAATTTAATAACTGTTTACTTAACAAATATTTGTTCTAGGTCCAGGGGATTTAATAGTGAGTAGGGAAAATGTGGGCTCTACCCTAATGGAACTTAATTACTATTCATTGTGGTAAATAAATAAAAATGATACTATAATGGTAAATTTTATGTTATGTATATTTTACCACCAAAAAAAGTGGAAAAAAAAAAAGATATTGTAGTGTCAGGTAAGAATACCCAAAAGGGAAATTAAGCAGCATCAGAGAACAGAGACTGATATGGGAGTGGGTTTTGTGTCCTTTTAGATACAGTGGTCGGAGAAGTCCTCTTGCAGGAGGGGATATTTTGCCAAATGGCATTAAGTGAGCAAGTGAGATTAAGGACATGACCTGTGAGCAATTGCACTGAAGGGAGAGAGTAAGTCATTCTAAAGTCTGGAAGAAGAGCATTTCAGGGCTACAGTGCAAAGAGCCTGAGATGTGAAGGGCCTTGAAGTATTTGAGAATTGGAAAGAAGTCAAGTGTGGGGTGCAAAGTCAGCTAGAGGAATAATGGTAAGAAATGAGCTGGAAGATGCCAGGGGCCAGATCCTGCAAATCCTGTGAGGTAATTTTGAGGCATTTTTGGGTTTTGAGTGTGATGGGAAGCTAATGAATGATTTTGAAAAGGAGGGTTATATGATTTAATGTGCTTTTTAAAAATTAAATTTTCATTTTGAAATAATTATAGATTCACATGTAGTTGTAAGAAACAATATAAAGAGATCCTGTGTACTCTTTACCCAGTGTCCCCCAATGATAACACCTTACAAAAACTATAGCACAACACCACAACCAGGATATTGACACTGATACAGTCAAGTCCAGAACATTTCCAGCACCACAAGGATGCCTCCTATTGCCCTTTTATAGCCATGTCCACTTCCCACCCCCTCCTCTGTCCCTGCCCCTAGCAACCACTAATCTGTTCTCCATTTCTATAATTTTGTTATTTCAAGGATGTTATATAAATGGAATCCTACAGTATATGACCTTTGGGGATTGATTTTTTCAATCAGCATATCCCTGGAGGTTCATCCAGGTTGGTGTGTGTATCAGTGGTTCATTCCTTTTCATTTCTGAGTAGCGCCCCTTGTGTGGATGAACTACAGTTTGTTTAGCCATTACCCACTGAAGGACATCTGGGTTGTTTTCAGTTTGGGGCTATTAAGAATAATGCTGCTATGAACATTCATGTACAGTTTTCTGTGTGAACGTAAGTTTTTCTTCCTTTGGGATAAATGCTCAGGAATGCTATTGCTGGGCCACATGTTTAGTTTTACAAGAAACTGTTACACTGTTTTCCAGAGGGGCTGTTCCATTTCACATCCCACCATCACAGCAGGAGAGGTTCAGTTGTTCAGCAACCTTAACAGCACTTGGCACTGTCAGCTTCTTGCTGTTGTTTTTATTTTTGTTTTTTACTTTAGTATTCTAATAGGTGTGTAGTGGTATCCCACCATGGTTTTAGTTTGGACTACCTTAATGATTAATGATGTTAAGCATCTTTTCATATTCTTGTTAGCCATTTGAACACCTTCTTTGTCACCTTCTTTGATGACATGTCTGTTCAGATCTTTTGCCCAAGTAACATTTAATTTTAGCTAATAGCTACATCTGGGTTAATCTTTCCCCTTCTATTTCACCTTAGTAAATTGAGTTACATTTTAATATTTAAAACTCAAGGTTCTTAGGAGAAAGATAACTAATCTCTTAGCAAAATTAATTTTCCAACAAATAACAATGAAATTTTATTCAAACCTCTTAGTAAAATGTGTTTACAAGGCAGAATATCTGTGTCAAGGGTGGGTCTACTAATACTACCCTTTTGATCTGAACTAACATTAATTTTATAACCCACATTTCCTACTGCGGTCAAGCTAAGCGTTAGTCAACAATGTTTATCTGTACATAACAATGTCCACAGATATAAGTACAAATGAAAGTAATCATCTAAATATTTTAATTCCCCAAAATGTGCTTTTGTTTTAATTTGAAGAAGAAAAATAATTAAGCAAAAGAATGGATGCTGTACTCTGTGTACTCTGCATGTTTAGACATAACTTGAGTAAGTGTCTGTTAATTAAATACAGTGAAACATTCAGTTTTTGACTAGAAAAATGCAGAAGTACCATTTGGATGATTCGGATGAAAGAAACATAAACAGCTCCTTCTTTAAGAGCCAGTGATTCTGCACTTATATTCTTTAACCCATCTTCCCTTTTGTAGACATATACAGATTCCTTCCTTGTGGCAGTGTCTCTTTGAGGAAAGTGTGCTTTATTGGTAGGATCATTTCCTCTTTTTTAAAAAAAAAAAATCAATTTTATTGAGTTAAAATTTACATACATTAAAATAAATCCATTTTTGCATAGAGTTCAATGAGTTTGGATAAACATATGCTTGTTTAACCATGGCCACGATCAAGAAATAGAGTATCTTCAAAAAAAAGAAAAAAAGAAAGAAAAAGAAGAAGGAGAAAGAAAGAAATAGAGCATCTTCATCTCCCAAAAAAGTTCTCTCGTGCCTCTTTGAAGTCAGGACACTCCCACCCCTCACCCAGGTCACCCCTCATCTGATTTCTATCACTATAGCTTAGTTTTTGTCTGTTCTAGGATTTCATACAAATGGATCCATACAATATGTTCCCTTTTGTATCTGGCTTTGTTTGCTCTGCATAATGCTTTTGAGATTCATCTAGTTTATTGGATTTGAATCCCAGCTCTTTTTATGAGCTGTATGGCAAATGGACCAATTATTTAACTTCTGTTTTCTCAGCTGAGGAATTGTCTTATTCGTACATTTCTGAGGGGGTTGTTATGAGAATTAATATCAAGGTAGCTGGCTTGGTGCTCAATAATTTTATCCGTATGGATATAAATGTGATTTATATCATTATATTTTTTTCCTTCATTCTCTCCTCCTATCAAAGGAGAAGTGGATAATTCTGAAGCGGCCACAAGCCTAATTCAACATGTTCTATGAGAGAAACCAGCACAGAGAAAACTCTGCCATCATAATTTTATTATTGAACAAAGACACTCCCCTGAATTTCTGCCTCTTTCTTCCCCATCTCCTTTGGCCTTGAGCAAATTGGTTATAGGCAGCTCTGCCTTCTCTGCCCTAGGTTCCATTCTGCCCCTTCCAGAGTCAAATGACTTCCAAGAAAAGGGCACAATATCCCTTCCCTCCGAACACAGTAAAAGAGAAAATGAAACTACAGGCCGCCCCCTCCAGGGGCTTTCTCGATATAAAAGACTAAGCACAAGAGGCCTTTCCTTCTCCTAACAAAAATCTCATCATTCCTGACCTGATTCCATCAAGTGGGGATTCGGGATATGGGAGAGGAAGAGCAGCCGGAGATTCGATATTTCCTCCCTGATCGGTCGCCTCTGCCAAATCTCTTCCTGCTCACACTAGAAAATGATTGATATTCTAGCTGCGTTTTGCTTTTACCACTGTTTACCCCATTTTGTTCTCTTACACTTTTGTCCATCTCTTCCTCTGTGGTGCATTCATGATATTATAATATGAACATTCATTCACAGGAAGCTGGGGGGTGGGCAGGAGGAAAGATACAGGGCCTATAGTTCTGGCAATTAGCAACTTTCAAGAATAGGGTTAATGGATTTAACTAGCGTCCCTTTAATCTTCTGAAAGACCTCTCTTTTGGCACTGCCCCTGGCTTCTCAAGCATTGCCACCCACTGGGTGTAGTCAGGTCACCAACCAAAAGACAGCTCTCATGTGTTTGATCAAAGTCAGATCTGTCTCTACACACTACTATATATAGGGAACTATATTCAGTATCCTATGATAAACCATAATGGAAAAGAATCTGAAAAGAAATATATTTATATATGTATACTGATTCACTTTGCTGTACACCTGAAACTAACACAACATTGTAAATCAACTACACTTCAACAAAAAAATTATACTGAATATATCCAAATAAAACTTATTACGTCCATTAAAAAAAACACTTAGATCTGTCTCATCTAGGGTTTAACCAATCAGTCAGCTGCAGCCCCACTTGCTCAGATGGGTCTTTAACACTTGAATTATTAGAGTGGCTTAGTCAAGCGTACAACGGTAAATACAAAAAAAAGTGTGCACAAAAATGGTTTTAAGTAGCGAGTGTTTGGTCCCAAGAAATTAATAATTCTTTGGAGTTGATACAAACTGTTTTGCTATGGATGGAAAGTACATGTCTAATTAACATGGGTATGTATATTAGAAATAACATGGCAGGAAAAATAAAGTAAGATGGACACACGATTCCAAATGATATTCAGATGCATTCATTTCCAGTTACTGAACTTGTTTATTTCTCTGAATAGAATGATATTTGCTGCAGGTAGCAAAATTCTAATGAAAAACCCGTGAGACATGACTGTCCTTTAAGGTATGCTTTAGCTTCTGTTCTTTCACATGCTAACGAAAACCCTGATGTTATTTCATGGAAGAAATGAAATATTCACAAAATTAAGGCTTTAATGGGACGTTGAAATAAGAGACGAATTTTAGGGGTACATGAACATTATAATGTTTTAATTTTGATAGTGCATGTTTATCAAGTTTCTCTGAATATCTCCCTGAGTCAGAGGTTGTTGGTATTCCTCTATACTCCCCCAACCCCAATCATCCATTCTAGATGGGTCCTACGATTCAGTTTTACCAGTGGAATGTGAGGGAAGTGAGCCCTATCCATGGCAGGTAAGAGTGTGTGTGCTTTCTCCATGCAGTCTCTCCTTTCCTTAGAGTTAAACATAAAGGAATCCAAGATGGTAGACTTAAAAGATGGAAGAAGCCTAGGCTTTGTGCTTCAAGGAGGGCTACATAGAAGAGCTACCCAACTTGATTCAGACCATAACATAAGAAATAAATAACCACAAGAAAAAAACTGTATTACATTGTCACTATGATATTAGGGTTGGTCTATAGTGTTATTAATTTCCCTGGCTAATGTAGTCTCTTTCCCATATCTGATTTGTGTGATGAAATGGGGTTGGTATTCACAGAACCAACTCCAGGAAAACACAGGCAGCTATCTTTGAAGAACCATTTACTTCCTTATTTTATTGTTGCTTCTGTATAGGCTGGGGTGGGATAGCAGATGGATGGGTAGAGGGATAAGTATACCCTTATTAAGAGTCAGTCTCAGGGACCATATCGTCTCTTACTTTTCAAATCCCAGGTAAGGCATAACAATTAGAATTTCTATAATGGACTACTAAAATCTTATGGGTTTAAGGGAACCTTATAATATGTTTCATACTTGTCTACCTTGCAGACATAGAGGCAGAATATTATTTTGTTTGTTTGTTTCCTTTTGGGTTTTTGCATCCCAAGGTAATTACCATATTAAGAACTTAAGGAAAGAGGTGATCATCATGAAATCAGTGGCCAGTGAATTAGAACCAATTTCTAGCTGCTTGAGAAAGAATTAATTTTATTATTTCTTTGAAAATCTAATATTGGCAAGAATTACTTTATTATTTCTTTGAAAATCTAATATTTGCAGTAATTAATTTTATTATTTCTTTGAAAATCTAATATTTTTTTCCTATAAAAAAAGCCAGCTGGGAAAATGAGGCTTGGTTCTGCCAGAGTAAATAGTAGACTAATTGTTCTCCATTATGAGCACCCATGGTATAACTAAATGGTCCTGCCCACCACAGACTCTGGAGGGGTAAACTATGTGTTATCTAGGAAAAAAGTTCTGTCATCTCCCTCACTGGCAAACATGAGTGATATAAGAAGAGATGATTGCTTCTTACTCTCTGGGACTAAAGGAAGAAAAAGATTACATAAAGCCTGGAAAGGATTATTCACCCAATATTTGTTGAGAGTTTACTATGGGACAGGCATAAATTCTCAAAAGGGACCAAAGAAAATATCATATGTAGTGAAGACATTACCCCTTCCAAAAGAAGAGACATAATTTCAATTCATTATACTTATTCATCTGAAATAAAATACCTCATAGGGAAATACTTATATAATACATGTATGTGTATGTATGCATTCATAAAAATACATACATGTGTGTGGACTTCAAAAAGCAATACTGAGAATTATTTTTCTATGCAATTAACTCACATTTTTGCCTAATGTGGTAGATTGCAAAATAGCCACAATTCTTCAAACCTACCTGTCTGCATGCCCCTTTTATAACTTTGCAGCTTCTCCTATCACAATATGGCAGTTATTTTTCCTCTCCTTTGAATCTGGGCTGATCTTCTGACTTGCTTTGGCCAATAGATATGACTGAAGTAATGATATGCGAGTTCTGAGTCTAGGTCTCAAGAAGTCTGTATGCTTCTTCCCTCTTTTGAAACTGTCAAGGTAACATGTAAACAAACCCAAGCTAGCCAGCTGGATGATAAGATACATGTGGCCCAACAGCCCCATTGTCCCACTGCCCAGCAAACAGCCAGTCAACCTCAGAAGTAAAGCCTCTCTGCTGCTGACCACAGATGTGAGAAAATATGATCAAAACTCAACGCTCAGAAGAGCCACCCAGCTGAGTCAAACTGTTGACCCAGAGAATAGTAGGCTAAATAAATTTTTGTTGTTTTAAGCCACTAAGCTTTAACATGGTGTGTTAGGCAGCAAGAGATAAGTGATGCAACCAACAGGGGGATTTTAATGTATGCATTAACCATGGAAGAATTTTTAGTAGGCTGCTAAATAATATTCTACTTATTTTTAAAAGTAAGGTTCTCATTCCTAAACTACAGTCCTTTCCTCTAGTGCTCACCGTGGTAAATACATAAGCAAGCTGGAGTTTAAATCTCAAATTCACACTTATTTACTAGGTAGACCTCGGGGAAGTCACTTGGCCTTTCAGGTTTTAGTTTGTCCTACGTTAAGATGGAGATATGCTATTTCATCGAGTTTTGTTGGGAGGATTAAATAAGCTGACATAAGTAAATTGTCCATTACTATACCTGCAACATAATAGACACACACAAAGCAGTTCTTTTTCTTCCCAAGCTTTCTGTTTCTATTTTTAATTGTGCAGTGATTCCCAGTGTCCCCCTCTGTCACTAATTCTGGAACTATCACTTTGAAACAGAGTTAACTAACTTTCATTCTAGTGGCCTCTCCCTTGCTTAAAACAACTTTTTTCCCCATGGGTTTTACACAAACTAGGTTTATTACACATATAACATCTACCTTTAAAGAAATTATGTATATGTTTATATTGTATATATTATATATAGTTATAAATTATACATTATACATATTGTATGTGCATATATGTGTAATTTGCTTATCACTACCTGAAATTAATGTGTATATTTCTATACTTACATATTTGATTACTTAGTATTGTTTATCTCACCCACAAGAACATCAGCTCTCTGAGGTTTTTGTGTTTCATATCCCCACCCCTGGCACAGCACCTGGGACACAGTAGACAATAAGTATTTGTGGAATGAAAGGATAAATGAACAAATGCTTCTCAATCATTACTATGAAACAAATTTACACATTCGTGGGAAAATATTTAATTCAAAGATTTTTTTTCAAATGCAATTTTATAAGACATTAGAAAGAGAGAGAAGTAACATGACATGAAGGGATTTCACTATTGCTTGCTTTATGCAGTTTGCCTTTTAATGGTTTTTCATCACAATGAGGATTTCCTAAAATATTTTCTCATCTAAAACTGAAGATTTCATTTGAAATTTTGAATAGTAACTCTAATTAATTATGTAAGTACTCTCTGTAGTAGAAACTGTTCCTATGACTTAAAACAGTTAAATTATAACTATGAACAGCATAATCAGACATATATACTCTGTCATAAAATGATTTGAAAAGTTGGATTTGAATCTCATAGGGTAAAATTAAACTCTTTTGGAAACTCTTCTTATTTCTCAGTTTAAAATATATTCCAACTTGCTGTGTTCCCCGGAAGGAACCTATAAATCCTTGACCATGAAAACCCTTTTATTATCTGCTGTTAAAAACGATTTCCTTCGGGCAAATTGCACTCTCCAAGCTATCCTTTATTGCCTACGTGACATATTATGGTCCAACAGTGGATCTAAGAATGCTTTGGAAACCTTAAATTGCTCTAAGCTTTAAAATCAAATGCTTAGACTAAGCCAGTTCGTCTAACAAAAAGAGCAAGCAGAAGAGATCAGGGCAAAAAAAGAGGGAGAAGCAAATGCAGAAAACATTAACTTAGAAAGTCAGAAAATATGAATTTTTATAGTTTGGGGTTTCATTTCCAGGTCATTTCATCTAAAATGCTTTGTCTATTCTTCAGGCTGCTGTCATTGTATGAATAACAGGCACCCTAAATAGATTATGTGTAAACTGAAGACTATGGAACTTAATATGCACAAAACTCTGTCATAATTTTTCTTTCAATTAGGATAAAGTTTATCTTTCCGTGACTTCAACTACCACCTAAAGGCGAATGATGTCTAAATCTGTCACCAGTTCCCTTCTCTATCAAGTGTTCCAACGGTCCTCACCAAGTAAATGTCTTACCACCACCTCATCACCAACCACCAAGTCAACGTGACCCACACAAAACTCAGTTATCTCCTGTACTACTTATCTCATCCCATGACACAGTAACCCACCAGGCTCCCCAAGCAGAAGTCTTGCAGTTTTCCTTTCTCATTCTCATTCTCTCTTTAACCACTCACCAGACCTGTTGTTCTACCTTCAGATTCCAAACTTCTAACCATCTTTCACAATGTAGTCTCACACCACCTCCCCAGATCATTGCCTTTCATTTTCCCTTCATTCCTTCAGGCTGCTGAAGATTATTCTTCTTGGGAGGTGTTGATTTGTTAACAGGAAATATTTCCCAAACTCAATATTCCTCCTTATATCAGTAAAATTGTGAATACATATAATATTACTCTTTCATCTTGGTGTTTCATAATTTTATGTACATTTAAAACTTAATTTATTGATACTTTTTAGAGAAATTATTTTTCCATACCTTTGTTAGTTGTGTATACTTGTTTTATAAATATATTAAAAACACTTATAATGCATAAGTAATGATCTGCAATTTTTCTTCCAGATTTACAATAAAAGCTCACCCATATCAATTTTAAATAATAACGGCAAAAAAAAGATCCTTAGAAGAGATTATGATACTAAGTGAAGTAAGTCAGAGAAAGACAAATATCATATGATATCGCTTATATGTGGAATCTAAAAAAATGATACAAATGGACTTATTTACAAAACAGAAATAGACTCACAGACATAAAAAACAAACTTATGATTACCAAAGGGGAAAGACAAGGGAAGGGATAAATTAGGAGTTTGGGATTAACAGATACACACTACTATTTATAAAATAGATAAAAAACAAGGACCTGCTGCATGGAACAGGGAACTATATTCAGTAACTTGTATAACCTATAATGTAAAAGAATCTGAAAAAGAATATATATATATGTCTGACTGAATCACTTTGCTGTACACCTTAAACTAACACAACATTGTAAATCAACTATACTTCAATAAAGAGTTGTTTGTTTTGAAAAAACAAAAAAGACCCTTATAGACCAATAACAATTGACACCTTTTCTAAAGAAACAGAAATTTACAAGTGAAAAGTAAAGTTTCAACTCACTCTAACAATAAAAATCTTGAAATATCTAGGAATAAATTTGAAGAGAAGTGTGAAGATATTGTATAGGGAATATTATATAACACTACTGAAGAGTGCAATGTAAAAATTGCATAAATGAAGAGTCAACGTTTTTTCTTTGCTGTAAGAACTCAGTATTGTGAAACTATCAATTTTCCCTAAATCAGTCCATAAATTCAATGTGACCAAAATAAAACCCCAATAGTATTTTATTTTACAAGTTATCAGAATTTTTCTAAAGTATATCTGGAAGAGTAATAAAGGAAAATTTCGAACAATAAAGAGTATAGAGCAAGAAAGTATCCTTCCAGATTTAAAAACGTATTATAAAGCCAGAGTAATTAAAACCAATGTACTGGGACAGGATTAAACAGATCAATGGAAGCTTTGTATAGAAATCTAGTCAAATATACAATGGAAAAGCAAAGATGGCATTCCAAAACAATAGGGGAGAAATGATTATTGAATCAATGGACTTGGACAAGCTAGTATCTTTGAAAAAAAAAAACCTGGATCCCTCTATCCTTTCCCAGAATAACTTTTATATGAATCAAAGATTTAAATGTAAAAAGCAAAGATAAAATTACCAAAAGAAAACACAGAAGTTTAGTACTTTCTAAACATATTAATTATTTGTGGAAAATTAAATAATAAAAGAGATATTGGAAAAAATAGCAACACATGACAAAAAATTAAAATCCTTTTATATATGAAATAGGTTTTATACATAAGAAATATTAATGAGTACGATGGCAGATTAAAGAGTAATCTGTAACATGATGCCATTTATATAAGACTGTTTACCTACTTCTATACGTCTATAAATGTATAAAGAAAGGTCTAGAAGAATATGCTACAAAATAATAATTATTATATTCTCATAGGCATGGGATAAGATTTTTGATAATTTTTATATTATTTGACTATATTTGCATTGTTTCAACGGTTTATAATAAACATTTATAATTATTATAAAAATAATAAAGCTATTTTAAGCAAAATTAAATTTGTATGGAATAATAAACACAGGAAAAAGCCAAGAGAATACTGCAAAAGGAAAATAAACAAAAACTACTACTCCATATATTTTTTAAACATTTTTTATTGGAGTATAATTGCTTTACAGTGGCGTGTTATTTTCTGCTTTATGACAAAGTGAAACAGCTATACATATACATATACCCCATACCTCCTCCCTCTTGCGTCTCCCTCCCACTCCCCCTATCCCACCCCTTTAGGTGGTTGCAAAGCACCGAGCTGATCTCCTGTGCTGTGTGGCTGCTTCGCACTAGCTATTTTCCATTTGGTCTACTCCATATTTTTTAAAAGAGGATATAATTCACATACAAGTAAGAGAGAAACTATGTGAATTGGTGTTCAAAAAGAGTTCATTATTTATTCATCATTTATTATATTTCATTCTCAATTCATCCTCTGGTTTACCATGCAAATAATCATTTAAGATATTTATGACTCAATTTATCTGTTTTTGACTGATACAAAGAAATATAAGGAACCATATTTTAGGCATAGGACAATGCTTAATAACCCTTTTATTAGAGCATCTTTTTTCCCTAGAAGAGATTTAATAATTGATAAAAATGTACAAAAATATTCAAATCAGAAATGCTTTAGAATGTGTACCACGAAGTCAGTACTTCTCAGTGAGTAGGGAAGGTAAGACTTCCTCAATGAAAAAAAGCAAGAGAAAGATCAGATTGTAAAAGAAAAAAAAAAGAAAAAAGACAACTGTTAAAAAAATCGTTGAAGGGGCTTCCCTGGTGGCGCAGTGGTTGAGAGTCCGCCTGCCAATGCAGGAGACACGGGTTCGTGCCCTGGTCTGGGAGGATCCCACATGCCGCAGAGCGGCTGGGCCCATGAGCCATGGCCGCTGAGCCTGCGCGTCCGGAGCCTGTGCTCTGCAACGGGAGAGGCCACAACAGTGAGAGGCCCGCGTACCGCAAAAAAAGAAAAAAAAAATCGTTTAAGTCAACATTGATTTGTTTTAGACAAGGATATTGCAACCATCACTTAAGGTTTGGTGGCACATTCTTTATTAGGTCCTTAAGGCAATATATTTAAGCTAATTTACAATTTAATTTGATGTTAATTTTTTAAACATCACCTCAAAATAATGCCCTCACAATAGCCTTTTTTAAATGCATTTAGAGAAATATGTGAAGACACATATTAATCAAACTATCAAAAATTAAATACAAAGAAAAAATATTAAAAGCAGCAAGGGAAAAACAACAAATAACATACAAGGGAATCCCCGTAAAATTAACAGCTAACCTTTCAGCAGAAACTCTGCAAGCCAGAAGGGAGTGGCAGGACATATTTAAAGTGATGAAAGAGAAAAACCTACAACCAAGATTACTCTACCCAGCAAGGATCTCATTCAGATTTGACAGAGAAATTAAAACCTTTACAGACTAGCAAAAGCTAAGAGAATTCAGCAGCACCAAACCAGCTTTACAACAAATGCTAAAGGAACTTCTCTAGGCAGGAAACATAAGAGAAGGAAAAGATCTACAATAACAAACCCAAAGCAATTAAGAAAATGGTAATAGGAACATACATATCGAAAATTACCTTAAATGTAAATGGATTAAATGCTCCCACCAAAAGACATAGACTGGCTGAATGGATACAAAAACAAGACCTGTATATATGCTGTCTACAAGAGACCCACTTCAGACCTAGGAACACATACAGACTGAAAGTGAGGGGATGGAAAAAGATATTCCATGCAAATGGAAATCAAAAGAAAGCTGGAGTAGCAATTCTCATATCAGACAAAATAGACTTTAAAACAAAGACTATTACAAGAGACAAAGAAGGACACTACATGATGATAAAGGGATCAATCCAAGAAGAAGACATAGAAAATAATTGTGGCTTTATTATAGTAGTGCTCAATAGCACCACTATAGTTAAGGGTCTACCAGGTTTCCATTAAGAACACCTATTTCTGAGTTCACCGTAAAAGATCATATTGGCTTTAACCAGCTGGATAGTGCACAAAAAAGCAGTTTTATCCATTGCTGGTGCTTTTTTGTACTACTAGATATCAAAAACCTTTCATTATATCTTCAAAATCCAACTTGTATAAAGTAAATCAAATCACCTCATGATTTAGACTTTAGAACAAAGTAGAGACACCTGCAGTTATCAGTAAATTGCCACCTTTCTATTTTTTTTTTTGCAGCACGCGGGCCTCTCACTGCTGTGGCCTCTCCCATTGCGGAGCACAGGCTCCGGACGCGCAGGCCCAGCGGCCATGGCTCACGGGCCCAGCCGCTCCGCGGCTTGTGGGATCCTCCCGGACCGGGGCACGAACCCGCGTCCCCTCCATCGGCAGGCGGACTCTCAACCACTGCACCACCAGGGAAGCCCCTTAAATTGCCACCTTGAATCCATTCTGCAGTGCCCTATGAAAGGGTCACAGACAGTTATGACTGTATGAAAATATGATTCTTGATACAGGATCAAAAGTTATTTTTAATTTCCTTTGCTTTTATAAAGTCCACAATAACAATACCTAAATGTACTTTTATTTGTGTGATATAATTAAAACCCAGTGTTATTTCAATTGACTTAAAATAGAATCCCTGGTCTGAATTAGACTTTACATCATACTGTAAACATACTTGGTATAATTTATTGATCATCACCCAGTTGCTCCAGAAGGGTGCTTCTGTGCTCTTCCAATTCCCCTCCACTCAGTTCATTGCCAGAAGTATCCCAATTACCAGAATCCTTTGCAGTCTTTTTCTCAGGTGATTTGTGTTCTGATTCTGATCTTTGTCTAGTTCTGTCTTTTTCGCTTTCCCAGTCTTTTTCTTTCTTATCCTTCTCCTGTTCAGCATCTGACTCTGGGGAGTCAGATTTATGTCTTCTCTTCTTGCTTTTCTTCTTATGTTTTTTTGATTTCTTATAACTTCTCTCAGATTCAGCACTAGAAGAATGTTCTGAAGCAGAACGAGACTCTGATTGCTGTCTTTTTTTCTTTGAATGGCTGTCGTCATCATGTGAATCCGACCCTGATCGAGAGCAGGAGTGTTTCCTGTGATGTTTTTCAGATTTCTTAGAATATTACTTATTCTTTGAATGATGATGTTGACATTCATGATCTTCCCAGAGAGCAACCAATTCCAGTGAAGGAGTGGCTTATTTCAACATACTCTTAAATGCAGATTCTTTTCGTTTCATCTTCCAAGCCTCCTCTTTTTCTCTTTCATGTTCACGGGCTTCTGCCTTTTCTAGTAAACTATTGAAAGCCAGCTTAATACTTTCTGCATCTAATGTGGTTGATCTTTTAGTCAAACTGATTATTGCCACAAAGTCTTCAAAAGTAGTATTTACTTCAACTACAAATCCTTTATTCTTTAGAATGTCTTTTATTGTCTTCTTCTCATCATGATGACATGCTTTAAGATCCTCAACGTAAAACTTGAAAAGGTCAAGTGCAGTTGATCCTGGCTGACCAAGCATATTAGTGAATCTAATGTCAGAACTAATTATTGGATACAATTCCATCCAAGATGACATAGCATGCAGTTGTCCATGTTCATGCAGTTCATCTAAAAATATCTGAAAAGATTCTCTGTTTTTACGCTGTCGTCTCCTTTCCCGAAGCAAACTCTTCTATTTTTCTTCTTCTTCTTCCTTTTCTAAAGCCCGAATGTGTTCTTCAAAGCAAATTAACTCATCTTCTTTATCTATGTTCTGTAATTCTTTATCTTCTGCAAAAGTTGGATTATCCATCAGATACTGCTGGGCTTCAGACCAAGTAGTAGAGTATGTCACGTTAGCCATGTTGTCAAGTATGTTTTTGAAGGCTTCCCAATTTCTCTTTTGCAACTGCTTTGTTTGCTCCTTTTCTTTTTTTGAAAGAAAGAATAAAACATCTTCAGAGATTTCAAGATGATCACGTTCTGATATTGCATTCCAGACTTCCATCTCTCCAAACGTTTGCTCTGCTTTTTTGTATCTAGCTGTGGAAGTCATTTTCTCATGATTTTCAAGAAAACGCTGAAAGGATTCCCCAGCCTCTTTGTATTAGGAGCTTGCTTCTTCTCTTTCTTCTTTCTCTGTCTGGACTTTATAAGCATCAAAGGCCTGCTTTTTTTTCACTCAACTTTGCTAAAGCCCTGTATCGTGGATCATTAATGATCATTTTCGTAGTTTGCTCCCATGAAGCATTAGATGGTACCCGCTTTTCTTTCAATAATTCTTTAAATGCTTGCTTTGCCTCCTCCTTTGTATTCCAAGTATATGTGTTTTTTTGCCGGTTGGCTTTCTTCCTCCTCCTTTTTCAGAGTAAAATCAGCTACAGTTTCCTGCTTAGATGTTTCTTGTCCCGTATTACTAGACACTTCAGCACTTTGATCCTGAACAGCAGGGGTACTAGTAAGTTGTGCTTGTTCTTCAGTCAAAACTGTTACTGTATTTTCATTATCTACAACAGTAGCAACAATCGAAGTAACCTCAGGCTCAGGAACAGCTGGAACAGTTCCACCGACAGTACTGGAGGCAGAGGTGGAAGCACTGGCATTGGCTGCAGCGGCAGCAGCCATGGTGCTCACTGTGGTTGGAATTTCTGTTGTAAGAACTGGGGCTTTTGATGTTATGGCGCACTCTTCTTGTTTACTGCTTTCTTCAGCTTTGATCATTGTGGGCAGGCTTGATTTTGTAATAAGACTTCAGCAACAATGGTATTCTCGGATCCTTCAAGATCTTCAAGTTCTTTAGGTTTGGCCCAGTGGGATTCTTTTGTTTGAGAATTGTGATAGGAAGGCTTTCCAGAGTCAGATTTGTACTGCTTCCAGGGCATTTAGATGAAAGTTGCTCAGCAGGACTTTTAAGATCATCTGGTTTTTCCCCAATAGATTGTGTTGTTTCAGTATTGCAATAGTAGGTCCTTCCATCAGGTGATTTATGTTCAGTCCACGTTGATTTTGCACCGGGTGTTGCACCTGCTGCTACATCCATGTTATTTACTCCTGGCAGTAAAGGCAGGCTGCATGGAAGCCTGACACATATGAGACATCAACATTCCAAGCATTACTGAAGACATCATTCCAGGCATTTGTCCCACTGGTGGTCCTCCCATTGGGTGCATCATCCGGGGCATCATTCCATGAGGTACAGGAGGCATATTCGCTCTCTGACCCACAGGATGCATTCCCACTGGGGCATAATGCATGCCAGGGTGCCCCATCATAAGGCCTCCATGCTCAGCTCCCGTCCCCAGCCTCACCGTCGGACCGATTAGAATTTTAAACTAAAATGTTACCTGATTTTTGAAGCACATGTATTTTATTAAAAGTTGTTTTCATTTAAAATTTTAATTTTTTTTTTTTTTTTTTTTTTTTTTTTTTTGCGGTATGCGGGCCTTTCACTGTTGTGGCCTCTCCTGTTGCGGAGCACAGGCTCTGGACGCGCAGGCTCAGTGGCCATGGTTTACGGGCCCAGCCGCTCCACGGTATGTGGGATCTTCCCAGACCGGGGCACGAACCCGTGTCCCCTGCATCAGCAGGTGGACTTTCAACCACTGTGCCACCAGGGAAGCCCTAATTATTTTTTAATCAAACTTAGATGTTTAATACTCAAAAGTTCATATAAATTTCAGCAAACTTGTCTCATCTTTTCTCTTTGTTTTTCTTCTTTATCGAGGAAAAAATCCCCTAACTATTCCATATATAGCTCTGCAGGGGTGTGTATGCCTGTGTGCACATACCAGTACCAGAGGTTTGGAAATGCAAGTCACAATGTATCATTAACTGCATCTCTCCTGTTATTTCCCAGTGGAATGACTGTACCTCTGGGCCATGCTTAACCTTAGATATGATACTTCTTCCAGCTCAGCAGCTCATATAATAACAATTTCACTTCTACAGTAGGCGATGGAGAAAAGAAAACATATAAAATTAAGTTTTATGACAAAAAAATTCACTTTCCCATTTTTTAGGGAATATAAACTGATGGTGGATACTATACTTTATGGGACAATTCATGAGAGGATATTATAAAATATATTCCAATTTCCAAGGAAAACTATAAAAGAATAAGAAGTCAGGAGGCTTTCTTGATAACTCCCACCCCTAGGCTAAGCCAAGCTCCTCTGTTATAAGCTTATATTCATCACCCTGAGAATTACTATTCCAAGTAGACTGTAAGCTTTGAATGGAGGACTTGTATTTATTTTGTTTACAATTGTATCCTCAGTGCCTAGCATAGTGCAGGGCACAAGATACAGACTAAAAATTGTTTATGGAGTGCATGAATAATTAATTAAATGCCCTGGGATTAAAATCAAAATTCTTCATTGTGTATAGTTTTGTTTTTACACACATACAAACACATATAATAACATGTATAACATGTATAACATAGTATATACTGTACTATTGTACCAATGTATTATGTATATGGAAACACATACATAAATTAATTTAAAGCCATAAATACATTTTCTAATATTTACTGCTAATGTATTATCTTGTACACCCTCTGGAGTGAATGCTACCTCTACCATCTCCCATCACCCCTGTCACTTTGAAGATAACTGATCTAAAGACTTACTGACAGCCTCATTTACTGACTTATTGAATGGTGACAGAAAACATGCAAAATAAACAGGAATCTAGAAAAGCAGTCAGTATCAGTCATAATTAAGAAAGTGGTCAATGGTATGAGACCAGAGCTAGTAAAGACCAACATTTGCATCTCAAAACTCTATGATGTGACATAGTTTATATCAGAGCTTTGCGGTCACTGCTACTGTGGCTGATCCAGCAGATTACACGGTGACAGGAAACAATCTGGTTTTAAGGAAGGTCTGATTTGCCTAAGTTTAACATCCCCATATCAGTGACATATGATAGACTGAATTTGATTCAAACTACAAAGTAAAGACATTACCCAGCTCCTGTGGAACCAAATGCCCAATTTAATTTAGGCTCCAGAAAAGTGATCCCTCTGGATCATGAGTACTCCTGCTTAATCCAAACATTCAAAGCTGTTCTCTATTTCAGTTCTGAGTTTACCTTTTTTTCTTCATCTTGGAGATTAGTCTTTTCCAGAATGGAAGGTACAAGAATAATGTGGAAGTGATTTTCAAAGTGGGTGCCAAGGATTTCCTAGCCATTCTCAATAATTCATAGGGGAATCACAGTCGTTAACGCCGGTCCTCAAACCATCTACAAAAACACAGCTACAAGAAATTCACAGATGATAATAAATGGCAGCTTAACAAATATGGCCATATTTCTTCTTCCAGCAGTAGCATCTCTAGTTATAATTTATAGCCATAATTATGGAAGCTGATTAAACTGAGGTATGAAAGATTTCATTATATGTGAATGCAGAGTTGATCCTGTTAGCACACATATGCCAATTATCACATGTATCTAAAACTCCCAGGGTTTCTTCTGACTCAACTGGAGTTACTATATTTCTTGCTAAATCCATTCTTTATTATTCCTCATTCTTCATTCAAAACCCAGAGTTTTACATTTGGTTTTCTTAACTTTTATTGTTTGCTCCTCTGCTGTCTAACTGTACCAGCCTTCCCTCCTCCATACCCTCTCTCTTGTACTCCCACCATATTTCCCTGTTTTGCTTCCTCTCTTTCTTCCTAGACTATGATCTTTGCTCTCTTACCTGATATTACTAAGAATTTAGCAAGAATCGTCCTTTTTCTAAATCACTAGTACAAGATGAATCTTGCACCTTAAATTTGAATGGAGATCAGAGTTAGAAATCCTCGTGTCACATTTAAGAAAATGTTAACCAGTGCAAAGCCACTATTTTATACCTGTTCATTTAAAATGTCACTGGCTACATGAGTTGAGGTTTTAAATGCATGTAATTAGGGTTCCAACAATGAGATTACACAATTTTTTTCAGTTTGTAATGGTCAGATGCCAAAAATTCTTTGCATATAAATTGTAAATTATAAACAGAAAGGCAGGGAATCGGGAAGGCAGGAAAGAAATCAGGGCCTGTCAGAGACAGGGGAAGAAGAGTGTAGTTTGATGCCATTGTAGTGCTTGAAAGAACAAGAATGTGCTGCTTTTTGAGCTAAGGTTTTATCTTCACCTGTCTCCAGCTGTCAGACAAATGCACTGTCTAAGATGGGCAGACCATTAAGACATTTTAGCAGAGATGTGTTCATTACTTTGGCTAATAGGGTTCCGAGTTCCCTGAAAAAGTGACACTGGCCAGGCAGATTCTGATGAGGAGGGGATGGAAATACCTCTTCATTGAAGGGAGGCTAAGAGAGAGACAGTAAGGAAGGAGAGGCCAGGAGCCTGTGTCAGGCGTGGGGGAGAGTGACAGTGATGAGTCCAGAAAGCCCAGGGAATTATGAAGACTCTGTGTGCCTTGGAATGTCAGACTCCCCACTTAGGTGGTTAGGACACTCAGGAGGGGAATGGCATGAATAAGGTGGGGATGGACTATGGCTGTTAAGTCAGGGTGGAAGGGAAGATGGAGAATTCTGGGAAGGTACCAGTCATCAAGTCCAAAGGAGCTCCCAAAGGGAGGATGAAATCTGGAATTGGAGGTCGGTGACCACAACAAGCAAGTTAGAGCCAGAGAGTTCGGAAAACGGAGCTTGGAAAGATACCTTTAGTTGCTGGACTGTTCAGGGGCTCCCAGTGGACCAGGTAGTGGTGGGGCACTTGGGGAACTTGAGACGGGAGCTATGTATTTACTGGAAAAACATGGCTGAATAACTAAAATATATGTTAGAAAGTGGCTGCCTAGCCAGAACATTTCTGGGCTCCCCTTTCAGCAAGCAGGGGCCGTATGACTAATTCTTGACAGAGGAATACGAAGGAAAGTTCTGTTTGGTTCACAGCTGAGGTAACTAAGCACTGGGAGTAAGATTATTTTCCCAGTGATGACAGGGAAATCTTGAAGCCACAGGAGGATGGAGCCATAGGACGGAAGCCCCGGATCCTTGAGTTACTACTTGAAGGAGGCCTTTCTCAGGAGAACTGCTCAACGGGAAAACCAGAACTGGACTCAGCATGACTGAGAAATTAAATTTCGTTGTATAAGCCTACTCAGTTTTTAGGATTTTTATAGCAATTAGCTAACCCTGAACAAAACACGGAATAAAAATACTTTAGCATTTTAATGCATCCACTTCGCACTGATAAATATGAGCAAATTTCTTAGTTTACTTTTGTCCTTTGAGAGAATGTAGAACATTCTACAGAGACTTTTAGGTCACAATTAAAAAACCATAAATTTCTATGGTTACCAAAGAGGAAGCAGGGGAGGGATAAATTAGGAGTTTGGGATTAACACATACACACTCCTATATATAAAATAGATAACCAACAAGGTCCTACTGTATAGCACAGGGAACTATGCTCAATATTTTGTAATAACCTATAAGAGAAAAGAACCTGAGAAAGAATATATATATATATGTATATATAGTTATATAACTGAATCACTGTGCTGTACACGTGAACCTAACATGACATTGTAAATCAACTATACTTCAATAAAAATAAATAAATAAATAAATAAATATGAAAAGTATCTGGATCTTATAGTTTCATCTTTCCAAGAAATGAGAGGTTTTATTGTTTGTTTTCTGTTTTCCTTACATTTTGGAACATGAGTTCTCCTTCTTTTATAAAAAACTATAGGGGTTCCTATATTACATTGAAAAGCCTGTTTTGTAAACCCAAAACCCACACAATCACACAGTAAACTGATTTCTCTAAGGGGAGATGCTCAGAGCAAAATCTCATTCAACTCTGTATCCAAGAGGGGGCCTATAGGGCTCATCCAGTGAGTGCTTTTTGAATGAATGAATGATGTCATTGCTACTAGAAAAGCAATGTTCTGAGGAAAAGTAAATTAGAAGGCAATTATGGAGAGCAACCTGGGGTCTTCTGCTAATTAACCTTATGATATAGAATTCTCTAGTCCTTATTTCTTTGAAGGACTTTGGTGACTTTAGAGTTTTGGCTTCTCATTTTCCAGGGAGAGAGCTGTGTGGCCCTGAGAAGGAGTGATCAGCTCATACCCAGAGAACTATTTTATATCAAAACTTAGATGAAAACTCTGACTTTCATAATCAAAGAGTAGTAGTATTTTCCCTTACTGTGGCACCTACTATTTTTGGGTTTTTTTTTGCAGTACGCGGGCCTCTCACTGTTGTGGCCTCTCCTGTTGTGGAGCACAGGCTCCGGACGCACAGGCTCAGCGGCCATGGCTCACGGGCCCAGCCGCTCCGCGGCATGTGGGATCCTCCCGGACCGGGGCACGAACCCGCATCCCCTGCATCGGCAGGCGGACTCTCAACCACTGCGCCACCAGGGAAGCCCGGCACCTACTATTTTTGACTCTCCATTGTTTTTCATCTGCAAAACTTAGATAACATTCATTTCACCTCACACAATGACTGTAAAGGGAGCACGAGGCGGTATCAAAGTGCTATATTGCACTCAATATCAAAGGAGTGTGGCGACCTTCAATCTCCAGACCTATTTAGCCAACTCAGGGACATGTGTGCATCATTAAACCTGAGGACTGGGATTATCTTCAAATTCAGTGTGTCATTAAAAAAATCCTATAGTACTTATTTCTCCTGGACTCAACACAATTGCATCAGCTCTCAGATACTCTTGTGAGACATAAACCATCAGCTAAAGTAGTAACTAAAAGTTTGGGGGTAAGGAAGTTATTATTCTGTTCATCAGAAAAGAGCTGAAGTATCTTATCAGCTAAAAAGCTGGTTGTAGGGATTTTTCTTATCCCGAGTCCTGCTTTTCTTTTAGTTGTCTTCAGTGCCTTATCCAATAGCTCTTCAAAATAGAGGATCTCGGTTTGACTTGAGATGCAGCTTCGAAAGAGGAACACTGAATTGAGTATAGCATGCTCCTCCTTTATATCTGGATACTTCTGGGTGGACCTAGATCACCAATAGTCACAGCCTGCAATAGGAGGTGAGCAATACAGAGTGTGATCATCCTTCTCCGTAACTGACTCGTCACACTTTGATACGATACAGCAGAAGGTGCCAAGGGGCAGCTTGGGGAAAATTACTTGTGTGGCTCCTAATTGGATGTGTCAGCCGTGAGTGATCACTGGGCTCACGACTTAATGAATGAAGTAAAACCAGGCTGGTGAGGCATGGGGCTGGCTTTCCCTGCCCCAGTGAGTGGAGGTGGGGGGCAACCTTGGAAGGCTGGAAGCAAAACTGAGAAGCAGGCAATATCGAGTTTGCTGCCTTCTCTTTCCACTGTGTGCTCTGCTCTCCACTTACAGAGCTCCCACCCAGCGGAACAAGCTTGGTGTCCACCAGTGAAAAGTCTGCTCTTTCCTAGGAGCCCACAGCAGGCCTGGAAGCCCGCCAGTCACCCTCGAGAGAACATCGCCTCTGCTTTGCTGGATGGGTGACTGGTATGAAGCTTGCCCCACTGACAGGGTTTTTCCTAGGAAATCTCATGTATAACAGGTTTCCTTAAAACTCATCAGAAGAGCCAAATCATATACTCATAGGTTCATTCTTTTAGAGAACCTTTATGGAGAGATAATATGTGTCAGGCTCTGTCAAGCGTTAAGGATGCAAAGGTATTGAATAAACACATTGCCCGCTGACCTTCAAGAAATGGAGACGGAAGCTGTTTCTAAGGGTCAGTGACAGCAATAACACGGTAAGTGCAGTGAGAGACAGTGTGAGCAGAACAGAGGGGGTCCCAACTCCACCTTTGGATGGGCATGGGTGGCACCCCAGAGGCTACCCATAACTCAAAGAAAACAGCCCCAAAGTAATCAAGCCTACCACCAAGGGAAAAGTCATCAGGCCTCATCTTTCTCATAAAACCTATTCAAAGATTCCTCATGAGATTCTGTGCTGGTAGACTGTCCCTTAGGCTCCAGACACCATATCCTGACCCACCCAAATCACGAACGGCAAAGGGAAGGTACATGAAGTTCCTTTCTGGAATCACTCTCCTCTCCTGGAGTAGAGAAGACTTAGATCCTCACTTCAGGCCCTGCCCGACCAGTGTTGTCCACAGTATCTGCTACCTGAGGCCCCAGGCCCACCTTGGCCTCATTCTGTTCCCTCTGCCTTGATTGAGTGTCCTCCTTCCCAACCCCCTTGCTCCCTAATTAACTCCTCTTTGATTTCAGGACTCAGAGAAATTACCACTTCTTATTCCAGAAAACATGCTGCACTCCTCCCATAAACTGAGATTCTCATTTTTTCTGCTCCCACAATACCCACTGCTTGGTTACTTCTGTCTGAAATCACACTAATAACCCTGACTTACAGTTTTCCTTTTGTCTGCTTGAAGAAGACAGATCTATGTCTTCTTCTTTGTACATAGCACCTGGCAAACTCTGGGTACACGTAACACGTGTGTAGACTAGATAAATGGGTGGGTGGATGCATGAATGGAAGGATGTTGTGCCCTTATTTTTCTGCTGTCTTTGAAAGGACCCTAGGACTCCCCCAGTTATTCCACTCAGAGAGTCATGGGTGTTGTTTCTTCCTCCATATTTCCAGTTAGTTGTATTTCATGCATCTGAAGCATATTTTCTGTATTAGAAGCGAGACACATGATTGGTTATGGAAAGGTATGCTCTGCATATTCATTTAGGAGAGCTACAAGAGAAAATTAGAATCCAGTGATCTCTCAATTTGTATTCTGTGGCGTTATAATCGGCCTGTGGCACTTGTTGACACGCTGCAGCCTAATAAACTTTGCAGAGGGAGACCTGCTCCATCTCACTTGAGCCCCGGTGATTCTAATATGTCTACTGATGGCCTTGTAGCTGTATGCAAGAGGCTTCCTCTGAATCATGTCTCTTTTCCCTTTCCTAACATCTCCTCTGCCTTTAACACTCTCTTGGAAATAATGTTCCCCAAATGACAATTGCTTTTGATCATAAATCATTTACTTGTTAATATTACTTGATTCTCAAACCACTCAGTTTGGTTATTAACCAACAGAGAGCCGAATCAGCCCTTCATTTGTGCTCTGTAAATACGATGTGTAAGGATCACTCTTTCTTCACTGTGTGCTCCTGTGTAACTTTCCCGATCTTCCTGGGTCCATTTTCAAATGTGACGAGACACAGAGAACAGAAACTCGAAATGATGGCAGCTCAGCTAGTGCTGGTTATAACAATTTATCTTCATACTGGTCAAATATCTTAAACAATTTTAACACCAGATATATAGCATGAAAATGAGGAAATAAATTATAAACGAAGAACCAGGAGAAATGGTTAGGATAGAGACATTTCTTTTCCCTTCCTCATTTTCCCTTTCAGCTGGGGAAGATCAGTGAGAGGAACACTCCTGGCCTCTCTCTTTCCCTCACTCAACTCTGCCCAGAGTGACTTATGTGATTAGTGGGTTTGGGGAAAACAAAAGCAAACAAATGAAAAATCTGCTTACGGAAGGCTCACTCTCTGCTCTGTTCCTCAAGGAGAGGCCTAGGTGGACCATTACCTTCCATTGCTGGGGGATAAGTTTGTCTAACTCTGGGGCTTTCACACTTAAGCCACTCTCTCCAATATCTGCCTTATAATTAATACAGGTGATTTTAAAATTTCCTCCATTCGTTAACTATTTTGCCTTTTTTTCTCATTTTTTCTGAAACTCAGACAGGAAAGAGAATTATTGTTTATGTTACTTATGTTGTAGAATTTCTGGAATATACGTCACCGGTGGTTGGTTTGCCGGAAGTGTGGTAATTGAAAATATAGGCTTCCTAGGTTTGTATCCTGGCTCAGCCATTTATCAGCTGTGAGCTGTGTGTCCTTGTGCCCATAATATAATTCCTCTGTACTTCAGTTTCCCCTTTACAAATTGGGGCAATAATAATGCCTACTCATAGGGTTACTGGGAGTATACTAGCCTAACACAGTTTCTGTGAGCTATTTCTGTTATCATTAAGCCATGCCATTTGCTTGATGGAATGCCTTGGATGTCAACCTCATGTTGATTCCAAACATGCTGAACTGTTTGGCTTGAGCCATTACTAAATCATAGAATAACAGAACCAAAAGAGACCCGAGAAATCTTAGCTTTAGATCCTAGTTCAATGGAAGATGAGACGGAGGCCCAGAGCATAGAAGTAATTTACCCAGGGTTGCACGTGGCAGGTCCAAGCCAGGATATCCCATCTGTCTGGACACCTGGCCCATTGAATCTCCCTCCACCTTAGCTGCTGCTCTCACAATTATGATTTCTGTTAACTGCACTTCTCACATTCACTCTACTTGCCCACTTAAGGCAGTTATTAAGTCTAGTTGCCAATCACATTGTACCTCCGAGGGTACAATACCAGGCCTCGATAGAATTTTGAGCATTACAACAACAAGAAGAATGAGATATTGCTCCCTGAGCCTCTCAGTATATTTTTCCTATTAGAGAAAGCTGAAGTCTGACTCGCCCAAGATAATTCATGTAAGAGAAAGCCCATTAGAAAAGCAGTGCTGCTGATTTACTAGCATCCTGGTATTGCTTTGTTCTTTACAACGCAGACCATTTTTAAAGCCAGATATTTATTTCTTGATTGTTCTCCTAACCCCACTGCTTCCTGCCTAGGGAACTCACTCTTCTGTTTGCAGCATCCCAGGGAGTACAAACTAAATATAGTATTGAAGTAAAATCCCTGCAAAGCTAATGAACTACTTTATGGAGATTGAAGCAGGAAACCTTTTCAGGAGTGGTGTTGCAATTAATTGGATGTGGCTACACAAAGGCACAATTTCAGAAACAGGTAATTAACAATAGGGAATTCAGAAGGTCACAAGTGATGGCTCAAAAGGTAGAAAATGATTACTTTCAATCATGTATCAACCTGGATGCAAAATCAGACATTTTAATATATGTTTTCAATGGAGTGCAATTTGCCTAAATTTCCAAAATGAAAATGTGGCACATATGCCAATAACTAGTCTGAATAGCTAATTACCAATTACATACCACTGAGAATCTGATGCCTGTCATGTGTAACCTTAGATTTCTCAAGTATGGGAAAGGTGGTCAAGTACGTTAGCAGATAAAGTCATAACAGCTAAAAGATCATTGTCCTTTAAGACCCTCAATATTAGTTCAATATGAAAATAATCCTTTTTGGTGAATTTAGGATAAATGACACAATGGATCAATAACAGTTAGCCAGATTATTTTTAGGCATGTTCAGCTATTCTGCTACTGGTGACACTTACGGCTATTTTTAGAACCCAAGTAAAGAATAACTTTTTTTTTTTCTCTTTCTACATATCTTCAGGAATTGTTCTTCTATTTAATTATTTATAGAAACTGGGATCCAAGTTAAGTTGACCACAATGTTATCAAGTCATAGAGCTAACTGGATTTAGATTATGAAATTGAAACAATTAGCATCAATTTTCATCTCTATCAAAGTGTGTTTAAATTGACAAAGCAATACTGTTTTTTCCCCACAAATTATTGAACTTTATGAAGTAATATGTATAGAAAAACAGGATTAAAAAAAAGATCTTGGGCTTCCCTGGTGGCGCAGTGGTTGCGAGTCCACCTGCTGATGCAGGGGACACGGGTTCGTGCCCCGGTCTGGGAAGATCCCACATGCCGCAGAGCGGCTGGGCCCGTGAGCCATGGCCGCTGAGCCTCCGCGTCCGGAGCCTGTGCTCCGCAACGGGAGAGGCCGCAGCGGTGAGAGGCCCATGTATCGCAAAAAAAAAAAAAAAAAAAAAAAAGATCTTATTAATCGTTTTACTAGAAATTGAGTCAGACAGTAGCCTAATAGATAACAGTGTGAGATCTATGAGCTATATTCAAATCCTAGCTCTGCCACTACCTAGCTGGGTGACTGGAAGGGAATTACTTAACTTCACTGAAATTTAGCTGTCTCTTATGGGAATAGTGATATTGACTTTACCTCGTGCTGTGTGGACTTCATCATGTAAATGCATGTCAGATGCCTCACCCAGTGCTGGCATGCATGATAGGTGGAAGATATTCACTAAACATTAGTCATCATTATGACATCTGAGAACCTCAAGGATCAGGGAGAGAGTTTTTAAGGAAACTTAGCTCCATTTTAGATGATTAAGCTTGAGTGTCTGAGGAATGGAATTGTCTAGTGAGTCTCATGCATGGTCAAAAGAGGTCAAAAGCAGATATTTACATTTTGGAGATATAAATAGGTCAAATGGATCATCTAGGAAGACTGAGTAGAGGTGAAAAAGAAAAAGGAAAAATCTAGGAAGTGCCAATATTTATGGGAAGAGCAGAGAGGAACAACTAATAAAGAGAACTAGAAGTGGTCAGAGAGTTGAAAGGGGAATCAGGAGGGGCTGACACCACAGACCTCAAGGAAGATCCAAGGAAACAGTGGCTGAGTACCGGGAGGATGAGGCCTGGAAATAGGTCTTTGTATTTAATACTTAGGATATAATTTCCAGCCTTATGTGAACAACTTCACCTGCCTGTGGGGACAGAAGCCAGACTGAACGGATGTGAAGAGTGACTGCAACCCAGGAAGAGGGGACTTTTAAGAGGGCTGGCAGAGAAGAGGAGAAGGCAACAAGGGCAGTCAGCTCGGGAGGGAAATGAGCAGAGAGGGGGAAGCGTAGGCATGGCCCAGTCTATCAACAGTTCACTAAAATCTGCTTTAGTGAAACATCCTAAATACACAGCTAGTCTCTATTCCCTAGCCTCTCATAGTTACGTGTAGCCATTAAGCTGATTGTTGTCAAAGGAATGTAGGTTGAAAATATATGCCAATTCAAAGCCAGTATTTTTAATAAGCAGGTGTGTCTTCTGCCAGGCGTCAGGAAGCAGCACCTTCCTCACTGTTCACTTCAGGCCCTGACTCCACACCCTGGGACCCTCTGTCCTTGTTCCTCCGTGGCCTCATCTGATGTTGGCATTGGACAGGATGCCCTCCTTGGGAAATGCAGGTTTTGCAACCCACTTTCTATGAGTATCGAGGGTTGTTAAAAAAAAAAAAAAAAAAAGTCACAGTCTTATTTTTGCCAGTGCCCTGGTTTCTATGGCAATATAATAATATAATTTCCTCGAAAACTAAACAGGTTTCTAATCTTTTTGTATCCAGTCAAGTCTAAAGTTCTTTCTTTGACATAGTTCTCAAGAACGCTTTATTACAATTACAATTTTTTTTGGTAGCTTAGGAATTATATACAGTTTTTAGCTCTACCAGGAAACTAACCATTTCTGTAACGTTTTTAAATAGGAAAGTATGTCCTAATTCCAAATGATGATGTAAAAATTAACATCTGGAAGTATGAACAACAATTTTTTTTTTTTTTTTTTTTTTTTTTGTGGTACGTGGGCCTCTCACTGTTGTGGCCTTTACCGTTGCGGAGCACAGGCTCCGGATGTGCAGGCTCAGCGGCTATGGCTCACGGGCCCAGCCGCTCCGCAGCATGTGGGATCCTCCTGGACCGGGGCATGAACCTGCGTCCCCTGAATTGGCAGGCGGACTCCCAACCACTGCGCCACCAGGGAAGCCCAACAACACATTTTTAAGATAGAGATTGCATATAAGATAAATGTATGGGACTTGTTTTGAAATTGTTGGAATAAAGTATGATGAGGTTATTGGTGTGTTTAGTCTACCTGGGGTTCTGAGAATCACAGATGCTGATATTGAGGTGGAGATCAGTTAGGACACAATCCCATAATCTCTTCTCTTCTTATATCCAGATGGGTTCCTGTCTCTCTTAATGACTTTTTTCCCCCTTGGGCTTACTTGCACTACAATTGGCAGGGCTCATTCTTATACATTCTCAGATAAGAGAGTGAGAACAAGGGAAAGTTTGACAGATAGGACAGTGTGGAAGCAGCCCTCCAGCTCTCCGTCCCATTGACCACTGAGCACAGTCGCTCCAGCAACACCCCCTGCCTCTTTAAGGGTCAACTCATGTCCTGCTCACACAATTAACCTTGCTCTGATAAAAATCTGAGAAAGCATGCTTGATTCTCTTATATGAAGTTGATTACAGGTGTTGACAACCAGCCTTCAGGAGAGATCAAAAGTGGCAAAAGCAATTTATTCACTCACATGACTCTAGGATGATTGGTCTGAGGGGATAAACCATAATCCAAGGAAAGATCTGATGAAAAGATTTATTTCCTTGTTCTTAAAACCTTAGTGCAGAATACGAACAATGTAACTCAACTAAAATTATTTTTTGGAAGCTTCACTGTTACACAATTGGAAAGTTAGTAAAATTACAATATTGTACCTGATTCCTAGTTTACAGTAAAAGAATTGCTGTTCTCATGTTGTAACGATAAGTGCAGCTAGCATCCTAGGGAAGAGGGCACCTACTCTGACGACACCGTCCCTGAAAGACATCTGATATTTTATTCTGTTCTTCCATGTCAGGAATTCTTAGGCCATGCTAATGAGAGTATTTTTAGTCATATATTTCAGCTGCATCTTATATACCACCTGAAGCAGGGCAGCTTCAAATAATAACAGCACTAAGCAGCATAGTAATTATTATTTATAATTACTTCCGCACAGTAGGTTGGCTCATAAATTTTAATGGAGCTCTTTCCACAGTGGTGATCGCCAACCTTCCTGGCATTTGTGGGATAAATGTTTATCCAAATAGAAATAATGTGGTAGAGTAATTTCATAGTCAGCCTGAATCCTCCCTTCCTCACTCTCCCTAGAGGTTATTTTAAATGCATAGAATTGGAGGGGAGGGAGGTGATAGTTATCCTACTTTGGAAGTTCTGATGTCCACACACTGACGCCCGATATTCATTTTCCTGGCAGAGATGTCGGTTGGTGCAAAATAGCTCCTGGGCAGGCAGACAAATTTACTGCCAGCAGCTGGAAGCTCAGTTCTTTCCAAGAGCTAGGTAAGAGCTTGACTCCAGGAAAGGAATCAGGAGAAGCTTCCCTCCTTTCTCTCCTCTGGATTCATTGTTAGCTGGAAAGGGGGTGAGAGAGAAATCAACCGCACTTTACAAAGACACTAGAAATAGAATGTGTCTTTGCAAAAAGAATGCATAGCATGAGGGGATTTTTACACTATACCTATATATACAGTCGATTCCATTTATGCAATGAAATTCTCCAGTACCTTTAAAAATCACCGATTATTTGACAGAACCTGGGGACACAGAGATTGGAATCCCTGATGGTCAAACGTTGTTGGGGAAGGAAGAGGAAACATCTTTACAATTATAAAGGATCTTTGAGGATTTTATTTCATCCAAGTGCAATTAACATATATATGTTTAAGAAGACATTGTTGGGCTTCCCTGGTGGTGCAGTGGTTGAGAGTCTGCCTGCCGATGCAGGGGACACGGGTTCGTGCCCCAGTCCGGGAAGATCCCACATGCTGCGGAGCAGCTGGGCTCGTGAGCCATGACCGCTGAGCCTGCGCGTCCGGAGCCTGTGCTCCGCAACGGGAGAGAGGCCACGACAGTGAGAGGCCCACGTACCGCAAAAAAAAAAAAAAAAAAAGAAGAAGACATTGTTGGAATTTTGGTTCCTCCAAAAGCAGAGCCTGAGAACATAGAGCAGGTAGTTTTTTGGGGAGGTGATGCTGGGAAACAGGAGTGAAGTAATAGGGAGAATGAGACAGGAGAGGAGAAAAAGACGAAAGCCATCCCCTGGCTCTGGTCTCTATTAATTGAGGGCTATTACGGGGTTAGGGGTGATTCACAGCCCTGCACTTCCTGGCTGTGCTTGCAAGCATGGACCTGGTGAGTTGTGCTGTTTTAGAAGGCCCTGGGGCAGAAAGCAGAAAGGCGTGCGTGATATGCTTGAGGTAGACCACTGAGCATGCACAGATTTGCTCGCTGCAGCTGAAAATCAGCAGCAGGCCAAGGAGATGGGTGGGGGCCTAAGAGCATCTGCTACTCACAGCCACTTAATAAGGAAAGACCATTTTAGAATGATGATGTCAACTGCATGAAGAGCTTCTAACTGTGTTTCCTATTCTTCCTTTTAAAGGTGCACACACATCTAACGCCCCAGGTGACATACATCATCTGTTTCCTGCTATATTCAATTCCAAACTTTGAGTCTATTCTGACATTATTGTTCCACAGGTTCTTAGTCTTTGCTGAAGTTTCCATTATACTTAAGGCCTAACACATCTGCTTGAGTTGTAAAATGGATTATAATTTCCAAAGAAAAAGGACATATTTATGATTTCATAATGGTTTTGACATTAGTATGGCTTGTTTTTTTAAACAATCATTTTAAAGGAAATAATTGATAGATGTGGCTCCGTAAAAATGAGAGGAAAAGAAAGGTATGCCCCAAATACGCCATAAACAAAACTAAAGGCAAACAATTAGGGGGAAAAAAACTTATTTGCAAGAAATACAAGTTTATGTTCAGGAAAAAAGTGTCACAAATCAATAAGAATAAAGATATATAGCTGAAAGGTTAGTAACTTATGTAAGAAAAAATGCAAATGGCAAAGAAACATTTGAAAAAGACAGTCCAAGAGATGAGAGTGAAATTACAATAAATATAAAATTGGCAATGAAAAGAATGATCATGCTATCTATTACAGGTTCAGTGAAATGGGCATCTTGTGCCCTGTTATTGGGAGTGTAGAACTGGAGCATTTCTGTTATGTCAACTTGACATAACAGAATTTACAAAATTTTAAATTTAAAAACCGAGAAATTCTATTTCATACGATTTACACCCACATAAAGAGGTAAATTCGGTAAAGAGGTATCAATGCAAATTCCCATCATTTACTGTGGCAAAAAGAAAAATCAGAGAAAAAAGAAAACTACCAATAAGAGATTGTTTAAATAAATTTTTATGATGTTGCTACTTAAAATCAGGCTTTCAAAGTATATTTAAATATTTTAGAAAAGGTTCATAACATAGAAGAGAAAACACGGTTGGTGATATAGCAAGTATCTTCTTTTTAAGTATGGACTATACATATAGAAAACAATTGGAAAGTTATACACAAAACTATTAATAGCTATCTTTGGGTAGTAACATTCCTCGTGATTTCCTTTCTACTTTTCTATATTTGCATATTTTCTACAATGCCCATATGTACTTTTTTTTTTTCTTTCTGTACGCGGGCCTCTCACTGTTGTAGCTTCTCCCGTTGCGGAGCACAGGCTCCGGATGCACAGTCTCTGCGGGCCATGGCTCACGGGCCCAGCCACTCCGCAGCATGTGGGATCTTCCCGGACTGGGGCACGAACCCGTGTCCCCTGCATCAGCAGGCGGACTCTCAACCACTGCGCCACCAGGGAAGCCCCCATACGTACTTTTAAAATACTAGTCAAAACTAATTATTTTTCAAAAATCTACTTCAGTGTTAAAATTAATTATGACTAAGACTTGAACTTAGCCAACTTCAACTACTTGAAGGCAGCTTCAACTACTTTTTCTGTCTTCCCTCCTTTTCTTTTAGAAACTTTTATCTTCTAAAGGAACATATTAATATAGTATATCTGAATTTTAAAGTCACTCTAAATCTACATCATTTTTCTTCAGTTAAATCCTTTTATGGGAAAATTCCGGAAAGAATTTGGAGGCATCAGCGATAGAGAGTCTAGTTTTTTTTTTATAGTTCTAGCACCAGAATATACAAGGATAATGAATTATCTAGTCATTTAGAGAGATAGTGATGGCAGGAGAAAAAAAGAAAGGGGAAGAGAGAAGTACAAATGAAGAGACAGAAAAGCACGTACAGAATTACAGAATGTAGCTTGGATGTTTGAGACTGTTTTTGTTTCGTTTTCCTTCTTGAGTCATAAAGGTCAGAAAGACTATTAAGAGATTATTAAATGTTTTGGTTTTCCAAATATGACTCTTCTGTATATAAGAAAACATCAAGAGTGGGGAACTAGAAGTAAAATTTTTAAATCCACTCAAATAGAAAGTAAAAATGGAAAAATTATTTTTTGAATAAAATAAATTAAATGATAATGCTTTCTCCTTGTACTCAAGCCCCTTCCATGAGTACTACCCAATAATTGTAAAACTGGCAAGGAAAATAACCTAATGTACTACCCAAAGTTTCTTTCCTAATCAGATTTCTGATTTCCATATGCTCCTTATTAGTTTCTCCAACATTTTAAGGTGGTGTATTATATATACAAAAGTTACACAAAGGCAAAAAATTAAGAAAAGCGTGTACTACGTGTTGACATAATCGAAAATAAGAAGGTTGAAATTCTCATATGCCCTTTTTTTTTTTTCTCATGGCAACAGCCTGGGAACTTTGGACGAGACGACTCGGAGGATCATGATTCACCACTTGTGGGTGAATGATTTGTCATCCTGGTCTGGCACATTTTTTCCCTCTTCGTTTGATCTTGCCTCATTAGAGGCAGCTGACAAAACAATCTTAATTGAAAATAGGATGGAGGAAGCATCTGCTGAATATGGAGTCCAAATAATGCACTGGGACATGGGGAGTCAAATCATACAACTCAAGAGCACGAGTGCAGACAGATCAATAAGGTGAGGCAAAAGTAAAGAAAGGAACAAGAGTGCAAAAGCAGAGTGATGGTTAATCAAGAGGCAAACACACAAGGACGGGTCCATAGATAGGACTCAAAGTTGACCTGCCCAGAATCCAAGCAATATACAGGCATTAGCATTCAGGGGCAGGCGTGCAGTTTCTAAAATGACTGTGATATTAAGGAAGGACATCTAGGCAGAAGCCACCTGCAAGAGAATGGAATGGAAGATAAAGGAAACCAGAAATTTCCAGTTTCTAGGAAATCAGGATCCCAGGAAGACCAGGTAGACGATCTATTTGAAATATGTTTGGATTTTATATATTCCCTTCATCCAAGAAGGATTGGTCTCAAAGTAGGGGTGGAGCCCAAATAATAAGTAATTATTTCAGCTGTCCCAAGTCCTCAGGTTTGAGAGCTACAGGAGCAATAAGATAATTAACATAATGCTATATTATCTGTGGTCCTCTAACTTTTCTTGTTTTTTTTACATTTTCTTTTCCATAAACTCAGAGACTTCCAATGTTTTCTTTTAATCCATTCCCCAAAAGCAACTATAAATTAGATAAGCAGAATTATACAACATGTTAACATAACAGTAACACATGTCCTTTCCTATGATTTCCTGCTGTTTCCATTATCAAACCCCATGTGCTGTCCACCATCTAGTGACCTACATGCCCCTGAGTCCCCTGGTAGCTATGATGTGGCCATGCGCCTTCTGAAACTGTAACAGAAGGGTTATTTCATTTTCCTTTCTGTGTCAGGAAAGAAAGCAAAAGCTAGGGGACAATCAGTCAAGAGGTACAGTGTGCTCTAAAGTACAGCCTCAGGGACTCAGGGAGGAAGTCAGAGAGAACCTGAGGATGTACAAACCCTGGTCCTGACAACACCAGTCAAGACATGGAGGATTCCAGGTCCAGACGCAATTAGTTTGATTTTGATTCCTAGGATGACAATTCTGTGCTTGGTTACAAAATATCCAATTCTCTAGAAACCGTTCCTATCAACACAGAGATCATTCTGCATGCCAGATGACACAACTTAACAAAAAACGTATTTTTTTGGAGGCAGGAGCAGCCTTTTTAAGTCATCAATTCACTACTCTGCTTTCTTTAAACTATTGCACCTAGATTTATTTATTTATTTATTTATTTATTTATTTATTTATTTTATTTCTTTTTCGGTACGCGGGCCTCTCACTGTTGTGGCCTCTCCCGTTGCGGAGCACAGGCTCCGGACGCGCAGGCTCCACGGCATGTGGGATCTTCCCGGACCGGGGCACAAACCCTTGTCCCCTGCATCGGCAGGCGGACTCTCAACCACTGTGCCACCAGGGAAGCCCTGCACCTAGATTAAGATGTATTCATTTGGAAAGCTTCTGTTAAGGATGGACTGCAAGCACCCCATGTAACAGATCCCATGTTTGACAAAACAAGATATTCTTCCTTATGCATTTGACCATAAGCTTGTCATTTGGCCATTTTAGTATCACACTTCCTCCTTTGTCCTCAGAGCAACTAGAGAAGGGTTGATCACCTTTACACACACATCAGTATTCCAGAGCTGTGTCTCCAAAACAGATGGCTCAGATGTCTCATCCATTCAACTCATAGACACAGAGGCAAAAAATTTCCTTGTCGCCTCACATTCTTACGTCAAATGCCCCCCTTACTGTGGGCACCCAAATTGAACTGAATTCAATTCAACAATGCACTTTTACCAAAAAGTGTTGTTCTTTTGCATAAATGTTGTCCTTTCCTATCTCTATTTTAGTCCCACTACAAGTCTTGATCTTACATGACTTTTCCGTCTGCAGTGAGGATCAGCAACCTCCAATATATTGTTACTGAGCTCAAGTTTCTTCCACTGCCCTGGAAGGGAAGTCTAAATGTGGGTGAATGCAGGTTTTGTGAGGCCTGGAGTTCATACAATTTGTGGGTCTCCTAGCATCTTACAGAACATCCAGTGTTTCTCAAGAGGTCAGAGAGTTATGTTCCTCAGTGGTGACAGTGGGGCACTCTCACTTGGTCATATTATATCAACAGGGGAAAGTCTCAAAATGACAACACACAACTTTCTGAGATTAGATGTTGAGGTTTTTACTGGGTCCAAGCCACAAATAGTGACAAGAACTAACCTTTATTGGCTATTACTGTCTACAAGGTGCTAGGTTAAGTGACGTACACATTTATTATTATTCATAAACACATTATGAGAGGGAGATATCCTAATTGTGCCCATTTTACAGATGAAGTAACTGGGGCTGAGAGAGGTTAGGAAGCCATGATTCAGGATTTGAACCCAGGCACTTTGCCATCAGGGCCTGCGCCCCTAACCAGGATGCTGCTCTGGCTTCTGAGAAGCAGAGGCTCTTGCAGGGAATCTGCTTTCCTTGTGCAATATTTCCTCCAACTTTTAAAAGGTGTGAATAAATATTCTTCAACCTGGACAACTGAAATAATGTGAGGGAAGAATGGTGATGGTTATGAGAACTGGAAATAGGTGGATAAAATTTAGGATTGCAACCAAATAGACTTCACAACCAAATATCTATAAAGCAAATGGGCATGATTAGAACTCTATTAGACATAAACATGCTCATGCATGTGCTCAACGTGTGCTGGTGGCTCCCATGGGCCAGCCGTCACAGACACTGGGACTCCTGAGTTGAATAATGCATAGTCTATGACCCCCATAGAAGCTCATAATTTATTGGAAGAAAGTAAAAAACTAAATGACAGATTGATCATGTAAATATCAATTACTAATATGACTTTTAATGGCAAGTTTTAATCTCTTGCTCTTACCTTGATTCATTCCTCTTCTCTATGTGGAAAGAGTGTCCACCAAATGTTTTTCCTTGCACTACTGAATCTTCACTCAAATACACCAATTAAAAGATTAGGGTCCTGGTAGATCCCCCTGGGGGTGAGATGTCCTAAGCCGATGCTCTCCCCTCCACTTTCCTTCCCATCACCTAGTTTTTAGAGCCTCTGGGCTCTGTCCATAAGAGCTGCCATTTTGCAGGGGGTATGTCTGATGGACAGTCAGCGAGAGGTATATCCATGTGTTCTCCAGGCTCCTATTCTAAAAGATATGTGGAATAGTAGTGTTCCAGGCTGCACTTTCCCTGCCCTCATCTCAGTAAGGGGTTAGGAAGTTGAAGGGAATGGACTCTGGGCTCCTCACTTGCTTAAAACAGGTCAGTTTTCTCCAGTCACTAGGATACCACACAAGCCTGTCTTTAAGAAATGACTAGATATCCTAAAAAATATTTGAAAATCACTGTGGCAAATGATAAAGAGTTTGAGGAAACAAACCTCTTTGCTTGAGATCGAGAGAGTACTGGAACCTTCCCATTTTAGTTCATGATGTATTCAGAGACACAGAATAAAAACCTGAGCTAAAGGGGAATAGAGAGAGAGTACGTGTAGACATCAGTATCTAAGGATGTATCAAACAGCAGGGAGGGCTTCCCTGGTGGCGCAGTGGTTGAGAGTCCGCCTGCAGTTGCAGGGGACGCGGGTTCGTGCCCCGGTCCGGGAAGATCCCACATGCCGCGGAGCAGCTGAGCCCGTGAGCCACGGCCGCTGAGCCTGCGCGTCTGGAGCCTGTTCTCCTCAACGGTAGAGGCCACAACAGTGAAAGGCCCGCGTACCGCAAAAAAGAAAAAAAGAAGAAAAAAAACAGCAGGGAAAAGAATCAGGAGCAAAGTTAGCAACCAGTGGGGAGTAGGGCTGTATTTAATCCTGAAGTAAGGGAAGGATGATAGGCAGACAGGGCAAGAGGAGAACGGGATGAAGCAGCAGGTGGACCCATTGTCAGGTAGAGTATGTTGGAGGCCCTGAAGCTTCGATGCTACACACATACCCTGTCTCCAGCTACTCCAAAGGATAGACCTCCAGCCAGAAGCCACATTTGGGTCATCCTAAGATGTTCTCTGGCTCCAGAAATCAGAAGGAGATCAGATCTGAATATCTAAGTCTACTCCTCCCTGTATCTATCCTCGACCTTAACAGACTAACGTAGACCTACCTCCTGTTCTTCATGAGCAGACACGATGTGACAGGAGTAAATTGGTCCATTTGAGTGGGACCGGTTCTTTAGAGCAGCAGTTATCAAACTTTATTGCGTCAGACTCATCTGGGAATCTTGTTAGAAATCCAGATTCCCTGGTTCTGCTCACAGAGAGATTCTGACTCGGTGGGCTTGGGATCTACATTTTTAACAAATTCTCCAAATTATTCTGACAAGTGCCTGCCTCTGGGGCCACACTTTGAGGACTGTCTCTCTGGAGAGACTGTGGTTTCCGTGCTAAAATCATTGACTAGACACGCCTCTGGGGAACGATGGTGCTGACGCTAGGACCCTGCTTCATACAGCCTTCTGTGCTTACTTTCATGTGTTTTTCTCTCATATTCCGAGATCCGCCCATCTGCAGAGTCAAGAGCCTCCCAACCATAGAATCGCCTTTACATTGTTTGAGTAGGTATCATCAACAAGGCCAGGTAAAAAGGTCTCAGAAGGTCTTGATTTTCACCAGTCCCTGAGTAAAGGGCCTGTCCTTCCACCTCTGTTTTCAACCCTTGGCAGCTATGTTACTACAAAACTTACTTTAGAATTTTACTCTCAAAACCAGACCTACAGACTCCGTTACAGCATTCACGGAAGCATGCCATAGAGCAAAGCGGAAAAACGCTTTCAATTCTCACTCTCTTGTTTCCAATTGACTATAAATTTGTGAAGAATTAAACAGTAGAGATGAAATCTGAGCTTATCTGACCCAGAGCTTAAAAGCTTTGCAAAATTTGAAGGGGTAAAAAAAGTCACTACTGTACTTTTTCTTAAAAGAGGAGGACGGATCTACCCGCTAAGATAAAATGAAATGATTTATATCTGCACATTATTCCCCTCCATTACCATAAAGGGGCAACAATGTACCTTAAGAGTCTGGGTCAGCCTTTCACACAGGTGGTACAAGTTGAAGAGGCCAGGGAAGGTGGTCCCACTGTGACACCCACTGCTGTGAGCTCCTTCATTCCTTTGGTTAACAAGCTACTACCTTTAGTATATTTCAGATGTGAGTCTATCAGTTATGTATAATTTAGTGTAAATTAACACTTAGCCTCTGATAAACTTTGAAAGATTAGAATTCCAGAATCCAGGAGGTTGCCTTCACCAGCAGTGCTCTCTCTGAGACTTATGTCAGGAAATCAAATGGCCTCTGTGCTCAGTTGTCCAGTTTGTAAACTAAGTAGGAGTTGGGAGAGGATTTGCCACACTTGTCACCTGCCTCCCTCCCCAGAATGGGGGGAGATTCTTGCTCCAGTGAGAAGATTTGAGGAGGACCTACTTTCCAGTCTCTTGCACTTGCTATTGCCATAACAGCTTTTGTTGCCATAAAAGATGTGGGTGTGCTTTAATTTTCTCATTCTCTCATTCAGATACTACTGAAAAACTTCCTTCTGGTTCAGCCTCTATTTACAAAGACTTGCACTCTTTGCTCTGAGCCTCAAACCTGGCTTCCAGGAAAGCCACCTACTGTCAGAAGATCTCCTTCCTTTACCTACCAGCACATGGGAATAGAAAGCAGTACCTCTATATAAAGATGTGCCCTGTCAGGTATGTGTCAACAGTGCTATAAACTTCTGCTAATATGATTAATAATTTATTGGAGGCCTAGAGCAGCTCTACTCAAAATATGGCCTGGGGGCCCCCAAACTCTTTCAGAAAGTCTCTGAGGTAAACTTTAAAATAATGCTAAACTATTATCTATCTTTTTCATTCTCATTCTCTCACAAGCGTTCAGTGGAGGTTTCCAGAGGTTATAGGTTACATGACATGTGATAGAGCAACGGATTGAATGAGGAAGCAGATATGAGAATCCAGCTGTCCTCTATGAAGGCAGACATTAAGGAGATTTGCAAAAATACAAAACAATATCACATTTCTCACTACGTTTTTGTTTTTCAAGATGTAGTTCTTTTCATTAAAAGTATGTAATTTATGTTTACATGCAATGTGTTTATTATTGTTATTTTAAATAAATTAGTAAACTTTTTTCAGTTTTAATTTTTAGTACGTAAATATTAATAGATATAACCCACATATACACAAGATCTTTGGGGTCCTCAATAATTTTTAAAGGTACAAATGGGCCCCAAAAATATGAGAACACCATACAAACCATATTCCACATACTATGTTATTAAGGCAAATATTCTTATCTTTATTTTATAGAAAATGAAACTAAGACATAACAGGGTTACATAATTTGCCCAGAATCAAATCAAAACTCATTATTTCTCCTTGTGTTATCTCTCTTGCTGCCCTCATGAAAGCTGGCCTTGTGTTTGGCTTGCTTGTGAGTCTGAATATACAAACGGACAACGGGCAGACCATATATAAAAATAAAACTTTGACCCACAACCTGTAGCAACCTGGCAGGAAACCCGCCCCCTCATCTCTGATAAACAACTCAGAATGCCAGCCTGCTGTAAGTCAGACTTGCAGGAAGCCAAATTGTTATCTCTAGTGACAATCCAGGAAGCTAAATCATAATTTCTATAAACTATTGGCCCCAAAGGCTCAGGACTTCATTAACAACCGACAGCTTCTTCTCTTTTTGTCCCCACTTCCAACTTAGGACCAATCAGAGAAAGCCAACTAATCAGACAGCCCTAACCAATCAGAAAGAAGTCCCCCCCTTCTCGTGACCTCACCTACAACTTTCCCTGCCAACAGCCTCCAATCACTCAGGACATCACCTGAAGCCTTCCCTCTTCTCTCCTAGAAAACTTTCCCTTTCCTCTTCCTGCCTTTCAGTCTCTGCCAAAATACAATGGTGACTGACTCCCTAGCTCTATCGAGTTCAGCATAAAGAGCCTTTGCTTTTCTCCTTTGGTTGTTCTTCATTTATTTCCACACTTATTTCTGTGCCATTATCCTGTAAGTCGCTGAAAGACAGGAAGCTTAAAAGTCCTTGGCTCTCTCACCTCCAGAGTCTAGCACTTTATACAGCACAGAGTGCTCACTCATAAACGTCTGGTCATTTAGGAGAAAGCCATCCTGGGGTCTGTTTGACTAAACCAGGGTGACTCCCTGGCTATCCAGCTGTTCCCTCCCCGTTGTCCAGCCTAGCAGGGTTATACCACACAAACCCCCATGTCACTGATTCCCAGACATTTGAGCTTCCGAGATCTAAATGACACTAATAATTGTGAACATTTTCAATCTAAAATGAAACTAAGGGGTATAAAATGCATGTGTCCTCAGGAAAATAAAGCTTAAGGACTGAGAGGCTGATTTCTGATAAATGCCTGATTCACAGAAAAATGATAATACTGGAATTTTCTTAAATGATAAAGAAATGGTCAGGGGCTGCCTAATATCAGCCCTGGGAAGTTTTGCTTATAGTTTCCAGAGGCATGAACAAGAAATGACCCAGGTAGGGTTGGTCTCACAAAATAAACTGAATTGAACTTTGATTTTATGACTGGACTGATTTTGACTGGTAGGGGAATTTTCAAAGCTGGTCTTTGTTTGTTTTCTATTTTAACAGACTCTAACTGAACCCTCCCCTCTTGCCTGCCCATAAAGAAACCCACCCCAAACCCTCAAAGGAGCCTGTGTCTTGCTAGAGTTTAAATGTCCCAAAGTGTAATTCCTCTGCTATTCCTGAATAAACTCACCTGTTGAACAATGTTGAGTTTGCCTCAGTTTACCTCTGCATTCAGGTCAACATAATAAATAAATACAAATGGGCAACTGACAGAGAACTGCCATATTTTCCCCACATCTCTTCCAAGAGGATTAGATAAAAGACCTGGGTTCACTGCTATTTTTATTTTCTATGCAGACGTTCACCCAGATTTGAGTGAAAATTAATTTCCTTATGAAGCAGACCTTAATGGTTATATATGTGTTCAAAGTGCTAACTCATTAGCAATATCTTGAGCGTTTGATAGAATTATCCAGTGAATGCGCATTGAAAAAGTTAGGGAGGACCATGTGATCAGCCAAAACAAAATGAAAGTTGTGAAATGTACCATATTATTCAAATTATCAGGGGTATGAATATATGAAGAGCATGCCATATAATAGCTATGATTCAAGTTCTCTAAAATGTAGATTTGGGATGTCTGCCTTCTTATTTGATAATTGAAAGGTTTTATATAGAAAATGTAAAACACTACCTTCTTCATTGTACGGGATATATGCCTTCACCTTTCCAGATGCCCTCTTTAACCCAGTTCCATCCTGCTCCGTGCTCCAGGGAGCTAACTTCTGAGAATTGCTAAAACAGAGCTCCCTTGATGGTGGGCTCAGCCAGTGAGAGACACAGGTAAAAGGTCAGGAGTCAGGAGGAATGAAACATCGGGACATTTCTTCCCTTGGCTCCTTCCCTGCAGGGCCACTGACTGGCAGAAGCCTTGGTCTTCTGGAAGAACACAGGCCCCCTCCTACAGCTACAGCTACAGCTCTCTCCTGGTCCCCATTCCCTTCAGTCCAAGGCATGGGAATGGCTCTGAGGTCTGCACCATCCCTTCTTGCTTCCCTAAACCCTGCACATACCTTTGTAAAATCATTAAACTCTCCTAAATCACCCGGTGCATTTCTCCCCCAAACCCTGTTGATACTTTCACCCACTTCAATTCTTTTAAATTTTGTCTCTCTTGTGCTTTTAGTTTATACTCCAGAGTTTTGCATATGATGCTTTATAGACATTCTAGGATTGATTAAGTTGTTTTCAAAGACTGTAAACTTCTTGAAGGTGGAAACCTTGCCTTTCACTTCTCTGTATCCATCAAAGGGCTGGGTAAAGTGATTTCTGTCAACTGAAACTCACAGTTTGATCTTGCTGGTTGAGTTGTCACAGTGGCCATGCCCAGAACTAGCAAAATTAATGTTCTGAGAGCAAAAGCAGGAGGGAAAAAATTCATAGTACTGAAAATAAGTACTATCTAGCTTGGGAAATGCTGTGCTTTCTCCTTAAATCTGACTTGAGAAACAAATATGAAGTAATTAAATGTTTCATTTGTATTCAGATTTAAGCTGTGTTTATATAACGTCAGAACTGGTCAGTTCAGTATCACTTTAAACAAATCAATAGAGAAATAATAATGAGTGATGGTGACACACATACAGCCCATATCTTATATCAGAAGCTGCCGGTATCACTGGGCAATATCCTGAGGAAATTATATCCCAGTATTTTAATAACAGCTCTCCATCCATGGATCTAATGATTTATAATTGTTTTGTTACAGGGCAGAACATCAATTTTATGAGCATTTAATACACAGGCTTATGGGTTTGCCTTTCCTGTGCAGTTCATGGCTCTATCTAAATGCACAGATGGCTCCAAAATACCAAGAAATACCTCAACAACACAGCTGACTGCACTTGGGCAGATTAACACTTACCAGTGGCTGTTGAGAGGAGCCCAGGGGTCCAGAAGATGTTTTATCTTGTCAGTATGCCGGCATATTTCATTACCATGTCAGGACACCAAAAGAAAGGTCTTCATATAAGTATCTGCCTACATTAGAACTGGCAATTTATGGCCCCAAAAGTGTATGTTCAGTTCCAGAAAGGATGGAGTTAGGTAGATGAGGTCAATAGTATTGGTAAAATGCAGGAGACTGAGAAAGAAAAATGACATACTATGTGTCAGGCACTATGCTAGGAACTTCATAAATATCATTTTATTTAATCTTTACAAAGAGAATAATAAGCAAAGTCTTATTATTATTAGCCTCAGTTTATAGGTGGAAAAACTAAGGCACAGAGAAGTTAATTTGCCCAAGGTCACACACCCATAAGTCTTAGAACCGAGATTTAAACTCAGACAGCCCTGCTTTGGATTCCATTTTTAAGCACAACACCACTATATGATATTGCCATCTTAGGGGAATTTAAATCCAAGTAAGTCTAGAATAGGCCTAAGGTCAAACTAACACCAATGTGTTCAGGCAGATTAAACGTTTTAGTTGATACATTTGTGAAGATAACAATACAGTAGCAAAAGGAAGCCTCTGTGAAGTCAAATTAGACCTTCCAGCACCCTTATGCCAAAGCTTGTGCATATTCTTTTTTTCACGATGCCTTCTTTTTTTTAACATCTTTATTGGAGTATAATTGCTGTACAATGGTGTGTTAGTTTCTCCTTTATAACGAAGTGAATCAGCTGTACATATACATATATCCCCATATCTCCTCCCTTTTGCGTCTCCCTCCCACCCTCCTTATCCCACCCCTCTAGGTGGTCACAAAGCACCGAAAGCTCCTGCATATTAACACAAAGATACTCTGAGCCACTTTGCTCTCAATTCAGCTAAGATCAAAGAATTTGATATACAAAACAATACAACAAAAGTAAAACATCGAAATGGGAGAAGAAAGCAACTAGAAACATGAAGGGGGACAGGGTGATATTAAAAATAGAAATATATAAGTAGATCCAAGACTACGGAAGATATCATCTGGTGACTGTTGAGTAGAGTGGTAATCCCCAAGGGACTCATACTGATAATTCTGAGAGTCAAGTCCAAGACAAGTTCACTTATCTTTCACGTTCTTAGTTTTGTGTAAGTAAATGCACAACACAGATTAGAAAGATTTTCATTAAAATATGTAATTTGTTTAAGATTTTGGCAATTTAAACATTCAATTATCTGGAACCTCACATGTGCAGAACTCCCATTCTCTGCTACCAAAGGTGGCATTCCCATTTTTAGAAGGTTTTAGAGCAGCAGTCTTAAGCCAGAAGTCCCTGTAGGAAGTAGGATGACAGGAGAGTCATGAAAGACACCAATCTGGATAGAATATATTGTCATGATATATTTTTGGAAAAAATTTACTCTGTTGATTTTTGCCTACTTGCTGATTTATTTATTTTTTAATCAGAGAGTTATAAAGTTCAAAGTTACTCTAAAAGAAGTAGAAAGAGCTCTGTGACTAGGAGGAAATTACTTAACCTCTCTGAGTCTTAGTTTCCTCATATCTTTAAAAGAGCTATATTAATACCAACATTTCAAGGTTGTAGTACTAAACATAAAATGTGCAAAGCGGATGGTCCAGGAATTATTCAAAAGTGGCACTTCTAGAAAAAAGATGTTAAGAGAAAAGACTCCAAGGCTAGGTGGCCCATACTCAGCTCTGCTAACTACTTGTTAACTATGTGACCTTCGGCAAATTATCTGCACTCTCTGTGCCTCAGTTTCCCTATCTGTGAACTGTAGATAAGAACAACATCTATCTCACAGGTTTTTTATGAGGATTAGATGACTTAATACCTATAAACACATACAGCAGTACCTGGAACATTAGCAATCATTGAATGTCAATTTTGGTTTTGTTTTAGTTGAGTCCGTCCCCTTCCTTTTCAAGATGAGATAACTGATACCTACAGAAGTGAAGACATTTGCCCCAGGGATCCAATCTCCTACTCCCAATACTCCCTCTTCTCCATCCCACTGTCTCATCACACCTTTGTCTGCACGCTCCCAGTGGGCGTTCCTCTTTTGCACTAGTTGTAACTGCTTCACATCAGCCACATGTCCTTCATTCTCTACAGACATGCAGGAGAAATTTCCACAAAGGCAGACGTGAATTGCTATGATGCTGACTGAAGGTTAAACTTTAGGTTCCTTCCAAGGGGGTCCACAAATGTGTTCGTCTGCTTTATGCTACTTTTGCAAAAGTAAGGTGTTTTTGTATCTTGTTCCTTAAAGACGATTGCCAAACTGTAAAATCTTCAGGCCCTAATAATCTAAATCCACAGTTGCTCAAATGGAGGGCAAAACAAGATGAAAGTCAGGATTTGAAAAACAAACAGTAGGCAATGAATGCTCTATATAAAGCTATGGTGGAAAAAAATCAGAAAACAAAGACTCATTTTGAAAAACTTTCACTTTTTCAGAGACAGGGAGAGAGAAAGCTCCCTGTTTTTCAAATAGCTGGCTCCTTATCCTCTGTGTCTCAGCTCAGTTATCTCATACAAACCCACCTTGATCATCTAACAAAAATATTCTTTCCCTCTTCTGATACTGTTTTGCATTTATCAGATTTTTCTGATGATTTCTCCATAGCACTATCACAATCTATATTTTTTCTGTTATTTACGTTCAACCTCAAATTCATTCACTGTGTCTGGCACACAGTAAAAACTCAATAAATGTTGATCAAGTGAATGAATGAATGAATAATTCCTTTTCACTCATCAGTTCTTGGCTCAGATATAGATGCTCTCAGGAAGCCTTACTAGAGTCCTCAAGACCGAGTTAGGCAACTTTTCTGTGTGTTCTGTGCCCCCTACCTCCTGGGAATTTATTATAGAAGATGAATTCTCTCTTCTCTCATCTACTGCCCCATCAGATGGTTGGCTCCTAATGGCCAACCCTGTGCATCCTTCACTATTGCATCCCAGCACCTAGTACAGTGCCTGGTACATAGTAGGCACCCAACAAATATTTGGTTTGATTAAATTACTTGATTGGGTACAAAAGTCTGAAGGTTGGTACAAAAACCTTCTTTTCTGTTTACAAAAGAAGAAAGCTAACATTTATTGTTAATTTTGCACCTAGTATTGAACTAGGTATAAGTATTTATTACAGCAAATACTTAGCAGCTAAGGGGTAGGTGTTATCTTCTCTTGTTTCACAAATAAGTAAATGGAGACATAGGGAAGTTTGGGCTTGAGGTCACATAGCTAGTGAGATCAGGGTCAGTATTTGAGCCACAGAGTCCCCGCCTGTGTCACTGAGCCACTCTGCCCCTTGGTGGCAAAACACTTACTGATCCGTGGGGTGATCTTTTCTTGCATGTTTGTTTTCATGTCTTCCCACATGGCTGGTAAGCTCTATTAGGCCAGGAACAAGGTCTGTACCATCCTTTGTATTTTGTCAATGCTCAGAAGGGTGGTTTAAACACAGCAGGATGCAGGAGTCACTGCTTCCAGCTGTCTGACTAAGTGAATGTTTGCATCTTGACATTTTGCACACAGTATCAACTTCTTGTCAGGAGTGAAACTAAATCTTGCCTTTCTCAATATCCCAGGAAAAGCAGATGCTAAGTTAGAAGAAATGTGATGGGAGGAAAAGACCATATAAATGACAGCACCAGGAATGGTCTTGGCAGCTGTCACTGGCTTCTGTGGTTCTCTTAAAGATTCTCCTGGGCAGAAAATGTTGGTTCCTTATCCACAGACTAGAGGGTTGAACACCGTCCTGAAATCAATGGGCAGAGTGACTAGGCTAAGTGAGCACCAAATGCAAAGATTACAGTCAGCACTATTTTCCTGCAGGTATTCATTCCATTTACTCAGACGCTTCTTTCCAAATACTCTTCTTTCTAGGCACACTCCCCAGCGGTGGAAACAGGCATTCCAGAAATGTGCAAGAAGTGAATGGAATATGTTCCAGTCCCTCCTATTGTGCATATCTATGTGTTTTAAACACAAAACAGATAATGCACAACCTGTTCATGCTGGCAGATAGTAAATTTCAAGCAAAATAACTGATTCCTTTCTGTACCTATAAATAATTTCTTGGAACAGGTAAAAAGGGAATATAGAAGGTTGTCAAGCAATTACTTAGTGTGGAAAGGGTACTTGCTGGGATTAAGATATGTAGGATTACAGGGAGTTGGAGACAAGACAGAGAAGTAGAAGGACTTGAGCTCACCTCCTCTCACGAAAACACCAAAATCACAACTAACAGCTGAACAGCCATCAACAAAAAAGACTTGAACTTAACAAAAGCAATATTCTCCATCCAAAGGCAAAGAAGAAGCCACAACAAGATGGAAGAAGGGGCGTATTCGCAATAAAATCAAATCCCATACCCTCCAGGTGGGCAACCCACAAACTGGAAAATAATTATATTACAGAGGTTCTCCCACAGGAGTGAGAGTTCTGAGCCCCAGATGTGGCTATTCAGCCTGGAGGTATGGCATCAGGAGGAGAAGTCCCCAGAGAATTTGGCTTTGAAGGCCAGTGGGGCTTGATTGCAGGAACCCCACAGGACTGGGGGAAACAGAAACTTCACACTTGGAGTGTGCACACAAGGTATCATGTACACCAGGACCCAGAAAAAGAGCAGTGACTTCATAGGAGCCTGGGCCAGACCAACCTGCAGGTCTTGGAGGGTCTTCTAGGGAGGTAGGGGGCAGCTGTGGCTCACTATGGGGACAAGGACACTGGTGAAAGAGGTACTAGGGAGTACTCATTGGCATATTTGAGGCTACCATTTTGACACAAAGACCTGGCACCACCCAACAGCCTATAGCTCCAGTGCTGGGATGCCTCAGGCCAAACAACCAACAGGGCAGGAACAAAGCCCCACTCATAAGCAGCAGGCTGCCTAAAATCTTCCTGAGCCCCCAGCCACCTCTAAACACACCTCTTGATATAGCCTTGCCCACCAGAGGGACAAGACCCAGCTCCACCCACCAGTGGGCAGGCACCAGTCCCTCTGTACAAACCCCTTAGACCAGTCTCACCCACCAAGGACCACACAACAGAAGCAAGAGGAATTACAACCTGTAGCCTGCAAAACAGAAACTGCAATCACAGAAAGTTAGACAAAATGAGATGGCAGAGGAATATGTTCCAGACAAAGGAACAAGATAAAACCCCAGAAGAACAACTAAGTGAAGTGGAGACAGGCAATGTACCTGAAAAAGAATTCAGAGTAATGATAGTTAAGTTGATCCAAGATCTAGGAAAAAGAATGGAGGCACAGACCAAGAAGATACAGGAAATATTTAACAAAGAGCTAGATGATATAAAATACAAACACACAGAGATGAACAATACAATAACTGAAATGAAAAGTAGACTAGAAGGAATCAATAACAGAATAAATGAGGCAAAAGAAGGAATCAGTGAGCTGGAAGACAGAATGGTAGAAATCAATGCCATAGAAGAGAATAAAGAAAAAAGAATGAAAAGAAATAAGGACAGTTTAAGAAACCTCTGGAACATTAAACATGTGAACATTCACGTTATAGGGGTCACAGAAGGAGAAAAGAGAGAGAAAAGGCCTGAGAAAATATTTGAAGAGATAATACTGCAAAGCTTCCCTAACATGAGAAAGGAAAAACTCACTCAAGTCTAGGAAGAGCAGAGAGTCACATACAGGATAAACCCAACGAGCAACACACTGAGACACATATTAATCAAATTGGCAAAAATTAAAGACAAAGAGAAAATATCAAAAGCAACAAGGGAAAAGCAACAAACAACATAGAAGGGAATCCCCAGAAGGTTAACAGCTAATTTTTCAGCAGAAACTCTTCAGGCCAGAAGGGAGTGGCATGATATATTTAAAGTGATGAAAGGGAAAGACCTAGAACCAAGAATACTCTACCCAGCAAGGCTCTCATTCAGATTCAATGGAGCAATCAAAAGTTTTACAGATAAACAAAAGCTAAGAGATCTCAGCACTACCAAACCACCTTTACCACAAATGCTAAAGGAATTCTCTAGGCAGAAAAGAAAAAGACACAACAAGAAACAAGAAATTTACAAATGGGAAAGCTGACCAGTAAAAGCAAACATACAGTAAAGGTAGGAAATCATCCACACAGAAATATGATATCAAAATCAGCAATCATGAGGAGAATACAAATGTAGGATATTGGAAATGTATTTGAAATTAAAAGACCAGCAACTTAAAACAGTCTTGTGTATACCTATAGTCTGCTATATCAAATCCTCATGGTTACCACAAAGTGAAAATCTACAATAGATACACACAGCAAAAGAAAAAGGAATCCAAACACAACACTAAAGTTAGTCATCTAATCACAAGAGAAGAGAACAAAAGAGGAAGGGAAGAAGAAATGACCTACAAAAACAAATCCAAAACAATTAACAAAATGGCAATTAGAACAAACATATCATTAATTACCTTAAATGTAACCAGATTAAATGTTCCAATCAAAAGACATAGACTGGCTAAATGGATATAAAAACATGACCTGTATATATATTGTCTACAAGAGACCCACTTCAGATCTAGGGACACATACAAATAGAAATCAAAAGAAAGCTGGAGTAGTGATACTCATATCAGACAAAATAGACTTGAAAATAAAGGCTGTTACGAGAGACAAAGAAGGACGCTACATAATGATCAATGAATCAAAGAAGATACAACAATTGTAAATATATTTGCACCCGAGGGGTGGTGGTGTGATGAATTTGGAGTTTTGGATTGATATATATATATACACTAATATGTATAAAATGGATAACTAATAAGAACCTGCTGTATAAAAAAATAAATAAAATTCAAAAATTCAAAAAATATATATATATATGCACCCAACATAAAAGCAACTCAATATATAAGGCAAATGCTAACAGCCATAAAAGGAGAAATCAACAGTAACACAATAATAGTGGGGGATTTTAACACTCCACTTATATCAATGAACAGACCATCAAGACAGAAAATCAATAAGGAAACATGACACATTAGATCAGGTGGCCTTAATTGATATTTATAGAGTATTCCATCCAAAAGCAGCAGAATACACACTCTTCTCAAGTGGACATAGAACATTCTCCAGGATAGATCACATCTTGGGCCACAAAGCAATTTTAAGAAAAAGCAAATTTAAGAAACCTGAAATCATACCAAGCATCTTTTCCAACTGCAATGCTATGAGATTAGAAATCAAATATAAGAAAAAAAATTGTAAAAAACACAAACGTGGAGGCTAAACAATAGGCTACTAAACAGCCAATGGGTCACTGAAGAAATCAAAAAGGAAAGTAAAAAAAAAATACCTAGACATAAATGAAAATGAAAACATGATGATTCAAAACCTATCAGATGCAGCAAAAGTAGTTCTAAGAGGGAAGTTTTTAGCAGTACAATCATACCTCAGGAAACAAGAAAAATCTCAAATAAACAACCTAACCCTATACCTAAAGCAACTAGAGAGAGAAGAGCAAATAAAACCCAAAGTTCGTAGAAGGAAAGAAATCATACAGATCAGGGTAGAAATAAATGAAAGAGAGATGAGGAAAACAATAGAAAAGATCAATGAAAGTAAAAGCTGGTCCTTTGAAAAGATAAACAAAATTGATAAACCTCTAGCCAGACTCATCAAGAAAAAAAAAGAGAGGGCTCAAATCAACAAAATTAGAAATGACAAAGGAGAAGTTACAATGGACACCATAGAAATACAAAGGATCATAAGAGACTACTACAAGCAATTATATGCCAATAAAATGTACAACCTAGAAGAAATGAATAAATTCTTAGAAAGGTACAATCTCCCAAGACTGAACCAGCAAGAAATAGAAAATATAGACCAATCGCAAGTACTGAAATTGAAATTAAAAAACTCCCAACAAACAAAAGTCCAGGACCTGATGGTTTCACAGGTGAATTCTATCAAACATTTAGAGAAGAACTAACACCTATCCTTCTGAAACTCTGCCAAAAAATTGCAGAGGAAGGAACACTCCCAAACTCATTCTATGAGGCCACCATCACCCTGATACCAAAACCAGACAAAGGTACCACAAAAAAAGAAAATTACAAACCAATATCATTGATGAACATAGATGCCAAAATCCTCAACAAAATACTAGCAAACTGCATCCAACAATATATTAAAAGGATCATATACCATGATGAAGTGGGATTCACCACAGGGATGCAAGGATTCTTCAATATCTGTACATCAATCAGTGATATACACTGCATCAACAAATTGAAGAGTAAAAATCATATGGTCATCTCAATAGATGCAGAAAAAGCTTTTACAATATTCAACACCCAATTATAATAAAAACTCTCCAGAAAGTAGCATAGAGGGAGCTTACCTCAACATAATAAAGGCCATATATGACAAACCCACAGCTAACATCATTCTCAATGGTGAAAAACTGAAAGCATTTCCACTAAGATCAGGAACAAGACAAGGATGTCCACTCTTGCCATTTTTATTCAACATAGTTTTGGAAGTCCTAGCCACAGCTATCAGAGAATAAAAAGAAATAAAAGGAATCCAAACTGGAAAAGAAGAAGTAAAATTGTCACTGTTTGCAGATGACATGACACTATACATAAAAAATCCTAAAGATGTTACCAGAAAACTACTAGAGCTCAAAAATGAATTTGGTAAAGTTGCAGGATAAAAAAGTAATACACACAAATCTATTGCATTTCTATATACTAACAATGAAAGATCAGAAAGAGAAACTAAGGGAACAATCTCATTTACCATCACATCAAAAACAATAAAATAACTAGGCATAAACCTACCTAAGGAGGCAAAAGACCTACACTCCAAAAACTGTAAAACGCTAATGAAAGGAATCAAAAATGACACAAACAGATGGAAAGATATACCATGCTCTTGGATTGGAAGAATCATTATTGTCAAAATGACTATGCCACCCAAGGCAACCTACAGATTCAATGCAATCCAAATTACCAATGGCATTTTTTACAGAACTAGATCAAAAACCTTAAAATGTGTATGGAGACACAAAAGACCCTGAATAACCAAAGCAATCTTCAGAAAGAAAAACAGAGCTGGAAGAATCAGGCTCCCTGCCTTCAGACTATCCTATAAAGCTACAGTAATCAAAACAGTATAACACTGGCACAAAAACAGAAATATAGATCAATGAAACAGGATAGAAAGCCCAGAAATAAATGCACACACCTATGGTTAATTGATCTACAACAAAGGAGGCAAGACTATACAATGGAGAAAAGACAGTCTCTTCAATAAATGGTTCTGGGAAAACTGGACAGCTACATGTACAAAAATGAAATTAGAGCATTCTTTATTGCCATACACAAAATAAACTCAAAATGGATTAAAGACCTAAATGTAAGACCAGATACTATAAAACTCTTAGAGGAAAACATAGGATGAACACTCTTTGACATAAATCAAAGCAAAATCTTTTTAAATTTGTCTCCTAAGTAATGGAAACAAAAATAAACAAATCTGACCTTATTAAACTCAAAAACTTTTACATAGCAAAGGAAAGCATAAACAAAACAAAAAGAGAAGCCCCAGAATGGGAGAAAATATTTGCAAATGAAGTGAATAGCAAGGAATTAATCTCCACAATTTACAAACAGCTCATATGGCTCAATATCAAAAAAACAAACAACCCAATCAAAAAATGGGCAGAAATTCTAAATAGACATTCTCCAAAGAAGACATACAGTTGGCCAAGAGGCACATGAAAAGATGCTCAACATCGCTAAGTATTAGAAAAATGCAAATCAACACTACAATGAGGTATCATCTCACACCAGTCAGAACGGCCATCATCAAAAAGTCTATAAGCAACAAATGCTGGAGAGGGTGTGGAGAAAAGGGAACCCTCCTGCACTGCTGCTGGGAATGTAAATTGGTACAACCACTATGGAGAACAGTATGGGGGTTCCTTAAAAAATTAAAAATAGAGCTACCATATGACCCAGCAATCCCACTTCTTGGAATATATCTGAAGAAAACCATAATTTAAAAAGATACATGCACCCCAATATTCATTGCAGCACTAATTACCATAGCCAAGGCACGGAATCAACCTAAATGTCCATCGATGGATGAATGGATAAAGAAGATGTGATATATATATACAATGGAATATTACTCAGCCATTAAAAGGAATGAAATAATGCCACTTGCAGCAACATGGACGGACCTGGAGCTTATCATACTAAGTGAAGAATGTCAGACAGAGAAAGACCAATATCCTATGATATCACTTATATGCGGAATCTAAAAAACATGATACAAATGAACTTATTTACAAAACGGAAACAGACTCACAGACTTAGAAAACAAACTTAAGGTTACCTAAGGGGTAAGGTGTGGGGAAGGGGAGGAATCAATTAGGAGTTTTGGATTAACATACACACACTACTATAGATAAAATAATCAACAAGGACCTATTGTAGAGCACAAGGAACTCTACTCAATATTCTGTAATAACCTAAATGGGGAAAGAATCTAAAAAAGAATAGATATGTGTATATGTATAACTGAACCACTTTGCTGTACACCTGAAACTAACACAACATTGTAAATCAACTATACTCCAATATAAAATAAATATTATTAATAAAAAAGATATGTAGGTTTACAGATTGGATCCCCTGAAGATCTCTGACAGATCACTTGGCCTCCTTTTACCTCATTTACAAGTGTGGTCAAGTACATGGGCTTTGATTTCAATCCCCTGGTTCGAATCCTGCTTCTGACATATCCTAGCTAGGACCTTGGGCCAATCCCTTTATTTTTCTGATTCTCTGTTTCCTCAACTATAAAATGGGGCTAATAATACCACCTTCCTTCATGGGGTTTGGCAAAAAATAAATTCTAAAAATGCATATAAACATAAAATGCTTATTTATGGGTCAACACTGGGTTCATTAAGTGATGTTATTATCAGTTGTATCATCAAATGAGGGCTTGGGCTAGAAAATCTGAAAGATCTTTTCCTGACCCCAATGTTTGAGGTCTCTAAATACTAAGACCCAGAAATGCACTGAGTCTGCGGTGAGAATGGTTGAAATCGAAAGCATTTGTCAGAGTGGAATCAATGACAGAAGCCACCCCTGGGACTCCAAGAACCTGACTTTTGTATTAAGCATGTCTTTTACTTTCTGTATTCAGATGCTTTGACAGCTGAGGCCTTATGGATCCTGGAGGGACTGCCCTACCCTGAGTTACTCAATTCTTAAAGACACTAAACAACTCACTGAAGCTCACTCGTCAAATGCAAACCACCAATACAGAGCTCATAGGGCTTGCTCCATCTTGGGCTCTCACACTATGAGCCACTATCCACCTGCCCTAATTACCCCAGGCACCTGACAACTTAGGGAAGTCTTTATGCCCCAGGGTCTGCTGCAGGTATTCAAACTAGCCAGTCCTAAGCCTGTTTACCCTGCCTGGCCCATTCCTTATACAGAAACCACAATAGAGGCTCTTGTCACATTCCTCCCGCCCCTCCTTCTGCCTCCTGACCCACACAGGGGATTCCCCTCACTCCAAGTGCCCCTCTCCCCGAGCCCATGTGTCTTTCTCTTAAAATCTGTGAGCATAACGAACTACTATTTCAATGGCAGTTGTCTCCTGACCTGTGGGCCTCGCCACACCTAAATAACAATAAAACCTATATTTTAAAATACCGTCTTCCTCCAGGACTGGGCTGGGGAAGCAGGGCTTGTATTCTCTGTTTACTCATCCATCTCCTGCATAAGATTGTGATATAGCTACCGCCTATGTATATGGTTGCTGTATGGGAATCAGAATTCCCTTTGGTTGCACGTGGACCAGAAGCACATGCTTGACAGCAGATGACACCTTTGTGAAAAAGAAAAGGCACCCCTTCCTGGAACTGAGCACAGCTTAGCATGTGGCGCTCTGGGTGGAGAACAGCCTCACTTGACCCCTGGTTGGTGTCTTCGTCCAGTGCACGACATGTGCATCTGTATGCGGCAGCCCTGACCTCTGAACACACTGAAGATGTTTCTTATTAACTCAGGCTGGCCAGGGCTCAGAAATGAAGGTGGGAAGGAGAGGGGGAAAGGGGAAAGAGGGAGAGAAAAGACAAGGAGTGGTGAAGGGTGAGGGTGGGAAAAAGAGAATGCAAAAATGATAAAATGCTAGTTCTAATTCCTAAGGAAACAGTGATCTCTGCCTACCTGCCCTCTGCTCACTTTAAACCTATATTCTCTAACTAAGCTACAAATTTTTCAAGCTAAGTCTTTCATTAGTTAGAGTCAACCTTGATTTTTGGACTTGAACAATGTAGATCCAACTGAAAAAGGAGACCCATGTGTTGTCTTTCTTTCTTTCTTTTTTTAGCATCTTTATTGGAGTATAATTGCTTTACAATGGTGTGTTAGTTTCTGCTTTATAACAAAGTGAATCAGCTATACGTATACATATATATCCATATCTCTTCCCTCTTGTGTCTCCCTCCCTCCCACCCTCTCTATCCCACCCCTCTAGGTGGTCACAAAGCACCGAGCTGATCTCCCTGTGCTATGAGGCTGCTTCCCACTAGCTATCTATTTTACATTTGGTAGCGTATATATGTCCATGCCACTCTCTCACTTTGGCCCAGCTTACCCTTCCCCCTCCCCGTATCCTCAAGTCCATTCTCTAGTAGGACTGCGCCTTTATTCCCGTCCTGCCCCTAGGTTCTTCATGACCTTGTTTTTTTTTTAGATTCCATATATATGTGTTAGCATACGGTATTTGTTTTTCTCTTTCTGACTTACTTCACTCTGTCCATGTGCTTTCTTTACACAAAGGAAATTGCCTTTTATTCAGGGGAACCACACTGTCAAACCTGGCTCTCTACACAGCCTAGTTTCAAGAATTACCAGCACTCTTTACTTTACAGATAGCTATAGGCATCATAGTTCATATAGTAGTAATCTAGACACTGAAAATAAATACAGTACTAAGATATTCTTAGTAATAGTTGCTATATTATTTTTCAATCTTCTTATTGGGAGGAAATCCACTCTACATAGTCTTTCCCAAAGCTAAACTACTTTTAAATTAGAAGCAAAATATTACAGACTCCAGTTGTGAAATATTTTGCTCTAAGCAAAGTGAAAAACCCATGCTAGATTTTTCTCCAATATATTCTTAACAGCATTAGACACAGAAAATGAAAGAACCACCTCTAATACTTGACACCTTAAAATTTTTGACTTGAGAATCATAAAAATGATAATAAAATAAAAGTGCAATAAGAAATGTTAATGTAGTGAAGGACAGAGGGATTCATAAATATACTAAAGGAAAATAAGGTTTGTAACTAAGTACAAATGAACGATGTTATTTCTCTAGACAAGTTTATTCCAAGGCAGTAGTGAACTTCCACAGAGAGGAGGCGTAACACAGCCAGAAAGAAATGTCAATGTTTGTAGTAGCCGTTAAAAGCTTTCTTTAAATGTGGACTGTTAAAAATCCAGTTTGTGGTCTCAGAAACTTCCCCCACAGCACATGCAAAAAGCAACCCATCAAGTAGAAAAACTGGGCAGTCTTCCCACCCAGGTTCTTTCTTCCTGACCTTTTAGAAATACTACTTGAAATCTGGCTTCAAGTTTGATGTTCCTATGCCTGATGGCAACACTGGCAACCAGGTATGAGATTTATCCCAATTGTCATAACACAGCACTTACCTTGAGAGTGAACTTGGTGTACTAGCAACTGGACTGGCTTAGCTAGCAGGAGACCTGGATTTTAGACTCTACTCTGGCACTAACTGTAAGGTAAGGTCAAATCACTTAGCCCACTATATATCTTCATTTCTTAACCTGGAAACAGTTCTATTTACGGGCAGTTTAAAATAGAGTCATCAGAGTCATGTTAATATCTGAAGCCTGTCTTGGTTAAGGTAAAAATGCATTGGACTAATCCATGACAGTTTTCATTACTAAGAAACAATTTTGCTTCTCTTCCTTTGAGATATATAATAGTGTGATAGACCAAGGAATACATATTTGGTTTTCCTCCTGGTTCCTGACAAAGAGCTTCTATAACCCTTGGAATTTCCTAAGAGATGGGGGAAAAAGGATCATCTTTTGTTATTCATAATAAGCCCCTTTCAGTCATACCAGAGTTCATGCTAATGAGGTGACTCTTGGTTAGCCCCTAGATAGCTTCAAAATGGGGGCTGATTACAACATCGTAAATCAACTATACTCCAATATAAAATAAAATTAAAAAAAAAAAGACTAGGGGATGATTGTTAGAAGAACAAACCATGTAATCAAAAGGTTGGAACTTTCAGCCCTACCCCCGCCCTCTGGGAGGGGAGAGGGTCCGAAGACTGAGTTAATCACCAATGGCCAAGGATTTCATCAATCATGCCTATGTAATGAGAGCTCCATAAACATCCGAAAGGGTGAGGTTTGGAGAGCTTTGGGGTTGGTGAATATATCACAGTGCTGGGGAGACTGCATGGAAGCTGCTCCCACCCATCCCCACAACAATTTGCCATACGCTTCCCTTCTATCTGGTTGTTCCTGAGTTGTATCCCTTAGAATAAACCGGTAATAGTAAGTAAACTCTTCCTGAATTCTGTGAGCTCTTCTAGCAACTTATCAACCCTGAGGGGTGGGACTGTGGGACCTGCGAGTTTATAGCCTGGAGGTCAAAAGCACAGGGCACCCAGATTTGTGATTGATATCTGAAGTGGGGTGGGGAGGGGAGGGATAGGCTTATGGAACTGAGCCCTTTACCTGTGGGATCTGTGCTAACTCTGGGTAGTTAGTGTCAATATTGTATTAAATTACAGGACACCCAGTTGGTGTCTGCATAGCAATGAAGAATTGCTTGGTCTGGAAAACCCCGGCATGTGGTGTCAGAAGTGTTGCACGTAGAAACAGATCATAGTATAGGCTAAGATAGCTGTGGACACCTTAATGAATTCATTACACATTAATATAAGTGCATAAAGATACTATAAGCTGGAAAAAACAGTTCACGTTCAGTTATTTAAATACGAGATGGCAAACCATCAGTGCCAGATACAGTCCCAAATAAATAATTTGTTTAAGTCATAAACAATAAAAGTTGTACACAACTAAATATTTTCTAGTATACTTACATCATGGCATAAAGCAAGAACCCCTAGAATTATTGTGGGAATGTCTAGACTTAGGCAACCACCCTGTTGCTCCTTATCCTGTCTCCCCCTGCATGACTCAGTTCATCGGGATGGTCAGACTCTTAAAAACATCTTCTTCAGCATCCCAGGATACATTGCCTAAGATCACCATCTTCACAAAAGCACCACCATATTCAAGAAGACTTCTTAATTAGGGCAGCATGGTGAAGGAGAACAAGCCAAAGCATTAGAATCTGATAGATCTAGCCTGGAACCAGCCTCTTGCCACATATGACCCTGGACGAGCTATTTAATTTGTCCGACTTTCAGGTTTCTCAGATAAAATAGGAATAATAATAAATACAAAGTTGGGTTGTTGTGGAAATTAGAAATAAGATATAGATGATGCTTGGCATAGTTCTATGTTCAATAAATGCTAGCTACATATAATATTTATACAATTTGATATTTGCTTATAGACATACATATATAGTTACTCCGTGAGTATTCATTTCTTTCTCCAACTATACTACAAGTTCAATGAGAACAAAATCTTTGCAGAGTACTGCTTGTGAATGGTTCACAATATAGTAGACCAGTTGGTATATGGTAGTGTAAAATCCATTTTCATACCCCTAGAATCACAGGTACATTAAGAGCTCCCAATAGCCCTAAGAGGAAGAAATAAGATTGTTTTGATTGCAAAGAAAACAGTGGCCATCAGACTACCGTTGCGACTGAGGAAGGTCTGGGTGAAGGGTTCCTGAGTGGCTGACCCCTGAAGGGAGTGTGGGTATCCACAGAATGAGAGAATGAAAACCCTGGAAGGAGGTCCCAGGCTGGACGGAGCTGTGAAGAGAGTTGGAGGTTTTGGGAAAATGGTGGATTATGGACGATTAGAGACAGATTTATATGTCCCAGGCTTTTGAGTGAAGTTATGGAAATTGAGAAGCATGAGGAGGTATTAGAGGAGAAGCAGCCCAGAGACCTGAGCTGGCATTTGCTTGGCTCAGAGAAGAGCAATTTTCACGCAGAAGTAAGACCTGGACAGAAGTAACGGAACTTCAGTGTCCAAGAAAAGTACAGGAATGAGCTGTGGCCTGGTACTAGCACTGAGGGTTTGGAAAAAAATATTTTTGTAAGTATGACAATATAATTCTCAAAAAAAGTATATTATTTGAACTTTTTCGTTTTACATTAAGGACGGATGATTTTATACCTCTACAAAGCATTTCTGTCAAAAACCTAAATTGAGAAATTGCTAGAGATTATAGGATTGAATTTATACACCATGTTGATGTTTTACCTAAACAATCACAACAACCACCTTTAAACATCCCTAAGATATATGGCAGGAGCCGTCAGACAGAGGAATGACACTTCTTTGATATTAACAGAAAGAACATAGTCGCAGAGGTAGGCGATGTGTAGTTACCAAATTAATTTAATTTTCAATTCAACAAAGCCCCTGAGAGTTAAGGGACCTTTCTTAAGCCTGGATATGAAAGTTATCTTCACATGACAATTGGTTGCTTAAAGCTCAAAAGGAAGAGAATGTGAAGCAATAAACACAGCTCTTCCTGTCTGTATCAACAGGGCTGTGTGTTTCTAAAGTATCTAAAGAGGGACCCCCTTCCCAACAAAAATGTCTTTGGGGACCAGTAGAGCAGCGATGGGGGCTGGGCCTATTTTTCCAAGTTCTTTTCTTTTTTTTTTTTTTTTTCCAGTACGCGGGCCTCTCACTGTTGTGGCCTCTCCCGTTGCCAAGCACAGGCTCCAGACGCGCAGGCTCAGTGGCCATGGCTCACAGGCCCAGCCGCTCCACGGCATGTGGGATCTTCCCGGACCGGGGCACGAACCCATGTGCCCTGCATCGGCAGGCGGACTCTCAACCACTGCGCCACCAGGGAAGCCCCCAAGTTGTTTTCTGAGTTCTAATTAGACTTGGAAGACTCCAGAATTAGAATAAGTAAAATAGTAACAATCTCTTGTAAGCTGCCTAAGAGGATACCTACCTGTGTATACACCTGCATCTTTAAATTTTACTCCTAAGAGCTTTAAGATATGAAAGGACATCTGGAATATTTATAATGCTATCTTAAGGGCTCTTTTATTAAAAAAAAAAAAAGTTTAAACGTTTTACTCTGAGATTTGTCCTTCTTTCAGCTTTCCATATCTGAGGAGGCAGGCTTATCGTCGGTCCTACAGATGAACCATGGCACCAGTACCAAATGGTAGTAGACATCAGAATTGTCTCAGAAGAAGGCAGAAACCTCATCTCTTGGGAGATGCCTTTTTAAAGCTCAAATCAATTTGAGTGGCAGAGGTATAAATGAACAGGGAAAGGAGACCAAAACTAACTGTAAAAACATTCTACCATTGTACCCATACATTGCATGATGTACATAAAATGCTTACTACATAACTCTATTTTGGTATAACCAATTTTTTTGTTACTTCAGCTCTTATATTACCTTGAACGTGTACCCACACACACTTTTTATGTTTCTCACTTGCTATTCTCCTAAATTTATCCCAACTATTTAGTTAAGGAATCTCTGATCTTCTGCAGCGGGTGAGGAGAGGCACAAAGCTAGCCACACAGTCTCAAAGCTTATTGGAGAACCTTCTGCTTAGGGAAAAACCCTACTTAAAATAAATATCCTATTTGTTTTGTTTTGTCTGGGTAGGTAAACATAACACTTAGAGCTGAAAACACAAGGTTTGTGGAGATTAAATAGACCCTTTTCAAATTTTAGCTGGGGCTTTATGAAGGGACTAAACCTAAGCTTTCTCTATATCTGGTTGTTTACCTTCTTTAAAACGACCAGGGCAGGCTGCTTCCTGCAACCTAAAAAGGCTAAATTTACTTTGCCTATTTTGTGTATTAGAAAAGTGGCAGAGAAGGATTCAGAGACTTGCTCCGGGTCACACAGACCATAAAAGACAGAGCCAGACTTTCTGTTGAGTGTTCTTTACCACAATAAACAGACATTTATATTTTCTTTCTTCTGAAGACTCTTAAGAAGCATCAATGACAATAAGGCTTAATTCAGTCTCCCTACCTTAAAGAGGCAACACTCTATTGCCTTTGAAACAGAATGTTCTGTGGCAAAGAACCTGGAAATGGAGGCTTACAGACCCCATGGGGACAGAACAAGGCAGAAAGGTTTCCCTCACACACTTATATGTTCAATGCCCTAGACTGAAGGATGCCATCAGTTCAAAGTCACTTACCCAAATCTGAAGCTTGATTCTCTTTTCATTTTTGAATACAGTTTTGACTTTGAAATCAATCCCAACTGTGCTGACGAATGCAGATGTAAAGGAGTCATCCGCGTAACGGAACAGAAAAGATGTTTTCCCCACACTGCTATTGCCAATGATGAGCAATTTGAACATGTAGTCAAAGTTCTGATCAGAGGAGTCTTTCTGGCCGTACCTGGCATCTTGGGCAGAGGCCATCTGTGGTAAAACAAAACAAAACAAAACAAAAGAGGTGTGGATCAGTCTCCCATTTGCTATGAAGCTAGCAGCACACTCATTATTGGTCTTGCCAGAAACAGATGTCAGACCACTCAGGAGACAAGTTGAGAGAGTTCCCCAGCCTTCCTCTGATGCTGGTATCCATGGCAATAATTCCCTGCTGGAAGACAGAAAAGCAAATCTTACGGCTCTTTCCAGCTGTGTTGGTGTGTGTCACTGCTCAGCATTCAGAACGAATCAAAGACACAAAAGGAGATGTAACATGAAAAGCAAAGATATGAGGAGCTGGCCAGGCATGTGGATTCTGAAAGTTTGTAATTCCAGTGATGGCGACACCAAGGTGGCTGAACAGCAGGGTGTTTCTTCCTGAGTCATCTAAATTATTAGAGTCTCTCTTATTTTCTAGGGAAGAACTCCCAAAGCCTATCTCTATTTCATCTATTTATATCACTTTAAATCAACATCCTAACATATATGACCAATCTCTTTCAAATAATGATAATGACAAATACATACGGTTCAAACAACGTGCCAGGAACTGTTAACTTACTTAACCCTCACCACACCCTATAGGTGGGTACCTTTATTATTTACATATTAAAAGGAGACAATTAAGCTCAGAGATACTAATTCATTTGCTCAATTTCACATACTTTGTAAGTAGTAGAGGCGGGTTTCAAATCAGGCGGTGTGGCGCCAGGGCTCATGTTCTTAATGCCTCCTACTCCCTGCCCCCCAGCCCCGGTTCCCAGTGAGAACTAGGGAAACATGTACACGTGCTCTAAAGTTGAAGTGGGAAATATTCATTGTGAGATTCATTAATGAAGGTCCCTACCTGGGTTCAAACCTCGGCTCCACCACCTACTGGTTGTGGAACTTTTGCTTTTTTATTTTAAATTGGTGTAGCTCAGTTTCCTCTCTTGCGTGAAATGGAAAAAATTATTACCCAACTTGAAACACTTGTGAAAATAATAATAGATGATAGAATAGAAAATAATAGATGATATATCTGTACAGCAGATATATAAAGTGCCTAGCAAAGAATAAAGAATAATCTATTCTCTATAAATGCTCTAGATGGATTTTTCCTCATCTTTTTTGATGATCTTTTTCACATCTATCAAAAGTGCTGCAGCATTACTCTAAGAACCATTTGGCTCCATATAGAAAAGAAGCATTTAGGACGGTGAATCCCAGTGATTAGTGCACTTACCGGGTCACCTTTTTGGATGCTATGAATTCTTTGCCAATTGCTGTGCTGCCCAATACAGTAGCCACTAATCACATATGCCTGTTTATATTTAAACTAAGTAAAATTAAAAATTCAGTTCCTCACTCACACTAGCCATACTTCAAGAGCACAAGAGCCACATGGGGCTTGTGGCTATGACACTGGACAGTGCAGGTTCAGGACACTGTCATAACTGCAGAAAGTTCTATTACTCAGTGCTAGGCTAGACAGTCTTTTTTCATTCCTTATAAAATCTGATTAATAATTACATATTTCTCTTGGAGGTATGGCAAAGAGAAAAGCCCCAGAAGATAGCGGAATGCTAGAAACAGTATATAGTGCCTAGTCTCATCTAAGACCACATTGGTTGCTGAAATCAGGTGTGTGTGTGTGTGTGTGTGTGTAAGACAACTGAGGGAAAAAGAAAAGGGGAGATGGGGTGATAACGTATTCCCTTTCTACAAATACTCATTGCCAGTAGGAGAACACAATAATATGAGCAAGAGTAAAGGCAAAAAGAAAATCTGTATATATTATGAAATTTAAGGGCAATAAACATTCTGACTTCATTTCTTATTAAATATAAGTTGAAGCATTTCTCTTTTTAAGTCCATGTAACCACACTGCTGTCTTCAGTAAATATACCTTGTAATGATTGTCTGCCAGTGGGAAAAACTGGGCCAGTAAAACAGGCAGATATCATCATTTTCCTTTCTGGCCCTGGAGTCTGCGTGCTAAGGTAAACTTCCCCCAACACAAGCAGCCCACCAAGAACAAAAATAGGATTATAATTCTTGACTTTCAGTTTGAACAATGATGTCTTGCTCTGATGACTTCTGACACCCCAGAAAGCCAGGTAACTATTTCATTTGACATTCCTATTCCTACAGACATAAGCCTTTCACCAATTAAGATCCCCCCCTTATGGAGGTGCTAAGTTCAACCAGGCCTGCAAATGACCTTTGTTAGGAAGATCTTTTACTATCTTTTATATGAAGCAGCCCAGATACTACATTCTGGATTAAGCATGTTCAGCTAAGCCACAGTTAGAAAATAGACTCTACAAGTTTCCTAGAGCTGCTCATTTTCTCAGCCTGACAGCCTACCATTACCCTGAGGTGGGATTCTGAGTCCTGTGGATTTCTAGGCTTCCTTGAAAGAACATGTGATAAAGAAAGCCACTATCAATCACAAGTCCTAGTCCAAAATTAGACCAACTCCAAAGCCTGAGGAAATATAGACATCACCATTGTATGTACTTTTTAAAGGTAATTGTAGAGATTTAGATAGAGAAAACCATACTGGAGTTTTCTCCAGCATGAGAAATAGAAGATGTTCAATTTTAAGGACAGATTATACCAGCTGTATTAGCAGCAAAGAAGGTGGTAGGAGCACCGAGGATGATGGGGCGTGAGGCTGGTGGATTTGTGGATCTAGATCCTCCAAGGGATGAATTAGAAGAGTTTGCTAACCTGCTCTTCTTGAAGATGGTGTGTGGTTTCTTTAAATTATTTCCTGATTTATATCCCCAAAAGTATTCACAGAGAGCCCCAAAGATGTGTATTCAGAACATATGTGTTTCATAAACTTTAGAATAATGAAATAAATCCTGGCTTAGAGAATGGAGAAGTAGACTGCCCGAATCTTGCTGAGAATAGAAATGAAGCAATTTTTATTTACAAAACAGAAATAGAATTACAGATGTAGAAAACAATCTTATGGTTACTGGGGGTGGGGGTAAATTGGGAGATTGGGACTGACATATACACACTACTATATATAAAATAGATAACTAATAAGGACCTACTGTATAGCACAGGGAACTCTACTCAATACTACGTAATGACCTATATGGGAAAAGAGTCTAAAAGAGTGGATATATGTATATGTATAACTGATTCACTGTGCTGTACACCTGAAACTAACACAATATTGTAAATCAATTATACTTCAATTAAAAAAAAAGATGAAGCAATTTGACAGCATATGAATGTCAAAGGAACATATAGACAGTCACTATGTAAATTTACTAACAGTTCTAAATACTAAGTCATGTGAATGTCTCCAAAATTTTCATGGGAAAATATAAAAACAGGAGTGGGCATGAAGGAACCTCCCAGAGAGCAAACAGGATTTTATAAAACATACATAAGAAACCCTTTAAATTGCATTAATCTTGAATTAATTTAAAAAAAAAGAATCATAGAGTGGGAAAGACTCTTCAGCGAAGCCCTCCTTCCTACTCATCCCCAAGTGTCCCTCTTGTCATTGGTATTCTAGCCCAGCCCTTCAAAGCGAGTGACAGAAAGTTTGCTAGGCTGTGAAGCAGCCTATTTCATTGCTGAACAACTGCAATTGTTATAAATTTCTTCCTTAGATTTGAGTTAAAATCTACTTCCCTGTAGCTTCTGTCCATGTGCTCCAGATTCTGCCTATGAATCAAAAGAGTTGATTCCTTTCCCAATCACAGCTCCATAAGCTTTCTCTCCTCCTGCCTGGATAATCTCAACTGCTTTAGCCCCTTTCTCCACCCAGGGCATGTCCGAAAAGTCCCACACGGCTTCTAGGTTAAAGGGGACATCTCTGCAGATGTCAAAGTCCCATGCATGGTTCCTACAATTGGTCACAATATTCCAGATATTTATCTGGTCGTTGCAGAGTGAAATGAGATTCTCATGTCCTGTCACATCTGTCTTCACAATAAAGTCTCCTCAAATGCTCAGCACTTTTTTCACATTCACTGTTATAAACATAGGTCTCCCCTAACCCCATCCTATGCCTCGGCAATTTATTTTTTTTAATGGAAGTGTCAACCTTTATTATGTACTCTATTACATTTCCTTTTGTTTGTTTTGATTTACAATTCCATTCTGTTTTGATAACTTTTTGTCCTTTCATCAAAAATATTAGTTATCCCTTCCAGATTTGTCTCATTCCTAAGTTTGATCAGTATGCATTTCATATCCTCAAGATGCTAATCAAAATGCTAATCAGTTTGTAGACAAATCACAATGAAATTTTTTTTTACCTTGCTGAATACATAAATCTATGGACGAACTCTACAATATGTCATTAAGGAACTCAGCAAGTTTGAAGCAAATCCTTAACCTCTGGGAGTTGGTGCCTTGCAAAGCCACTGTGCTATCCCTCTAGGTGTGCCTTGGTTCAGTAGCAGGGGAACAGATCATAGATTTAATTGATGTGTCATTTTTAATTTCAATTCTAGTCTCCCCAGAAGTCCTACTGACCAGGGACCAAGCAGATTACCTTTGACTAACACACGTAACCATAGCCTTCTTCAGAATTTTTGACATTAGGCTTTTCCAAATAAATGAGAAAAGCAAATTATTTGCAGGGATTCCCTTGGGTGCTTAAGAATCTAAACTATACTAAGCCATCTGTGCATCTGATGAGAAAAACAAAAAGAAGTCATTTTAAATGTACTATGTTCCATCTACTACTACTGATAACATCCTGAGGGTCAGTGGGAGAAAGAACGAGGGTAAATTATCCAGAAAATGCAATGCAATTCTTTGAAATTGGAAGAGTGAAAGCAAGGATGGGACATATGTATGGGAAGTGTGGAAATATGTAAAGTAGTTTCAAATCTCAATTGTTGTTACCTAGGGGAAAAGAAAAGAAAAAGGTAATAAGAGGAGTTATTCCTGAGAGCTCCAAAGTAAAGACTAAATTTTAAAACCAAGAAGGAAAATATTAAAAGATAGGATTTCCAAACACATGTCATCTGGGCCCTGGTGGTTTCTCGTAGTGAAGGTCTCATCTGCGCTTGGTTGCCTGTCTCCCTGTTTGTTTTTCAGGGTGGATTGGAATTGTGATTCTCTTTGCAGTCTCTGGCCAGCAGTTTCTCCATGTGTCTGCTACTGTTTGCTCTGGCAAGAGCCAGCTGAGAAGCAATAAACACTACTTGTACCACTGTGGACACATCACCATCAAGCTGAAAGGATGCTGTCCAGGGAATTGGAAGCAGCCAAGGCACTAGAAGACTTAAACTCTAACCCTGGCCTCTGAAGTAAAGGGCCTGGAAAGTAGGGCAGCATTTGGAAATCGTCTTTGTCTCCTTTTATGTTAGCAGGGATTGACTAACTACTATATTTCTTGGGACTCCTGGAGAATGTATATGATGGTATGCCAAATGATGGTAACGTTTCCAGGATGCAAGTTGCTCTATGTTTTAAGGGTATCCCTCAAGCTCAGTTTCACAGAACTCCTTTCAGTCTGCGTCTGGACCTCTATTTCATGCATAGCTTCTTTAGTACATGTGGATAACACTTGGCTAATGCACAGGAAAGTGGTACAATAACTGCAACAACAGCTCTTACAGACACTGTACTCTGCTTTACACATATTATCACACCTCATCCTTTCACTGTCCCCAGATTTCAGAATCTAACTCTTAGCACCCCCCGTTAGAGGAACAGAATGCTGAGTGTATTTCAGAATGGCTACCTTCCCCAGTCCCCTGCCAGAAGCATGAGCAGATTTTTCTCCAACCTTCACTATGAGAACTTAACAGACCTCCTGAAGGTAGTATTCACAAAAGTGTGAGGCCCTCTGGAGCTTTATGTCTTAGACTTGTCCACACTGAGCCTCCAGCAATTCATCAATTACAGTCTACATTTTCTTCATCAATTACATTTAGGTTTTCCTACCCTAGTACTGATCCCCGTGAAGGTTTCTATTCCAGTAAATTGTGATTCTCTGTGTCTGCCTATTTGTCTCTCCAATTTGCAGGGCAGCAGTCTTCCCCGTGACCCCACTTTTCCAATGATCTAAGAAGAGTTGTTAATTTTCAGTTTGTTCATCTTTTTTCTTGTGTGAGAATGGGAGTGACCACTTCCAAGCACCCTCCGTACTGGACAGAAAACTCAAAGCTTTTATCCCCATTTTAAGGATGAAATTAAGAGTATTTGAGAGGAAGCTACAGTAGAGGGGGAGGTCCTTGTTTTTCAGTAGGTTGTTATCCTGATCCCTCTGTCTGCGTACTGACTGTGCCTTCATGACCTGGACCAAATGGATTAGGACCTACTGTATAGCAGAGGAAACTCTACTCAATATTCTGTAATAAGCTATATGGGAAAAGAAAAAGAATGAATATAGGTATATGTATAACTGAACCACCATGCTGTACATCTGAAACTAACACAACATTTTAAGTCAACTACACTCCAATAAAATTTTAAAAGCAAGAATTACAGACATGCAGCTCAGCTACTTCACTCTTCCCTTCATCAAACTAACAAGTCTCAGCCTTCAATCACAGAGAATATTGAAAGAGGTGAGGGTCCTTCTTTTCTTTGCTTCTAGAAGAATATCCATTCCTTTGTTGAAGAGAGGTATGCTCTAAATTTGATACATTTTAAAGTTCATTATAATGGTTTTTGCAACTCCTTTGATGTCTATACATGTTTGTTACTACAGTGTCAAGAAAAAGGAAATGAATTTTACCAAACCATATAAAACTGGTTCCTATTAGTATCACAGACCAGTGTTCTCAGCCCACGCTACATTTCACCCCAACTCCTAGTGTGCTCACTGAGGGCTCCTGGCAGGGAGAGCCTGTAGAGGGCTGTGCAGCAGCAGGTGAAGGGGCCACCCAGATCACACAGACAAGAGTGCGAGCGAGGTCCGCTGTGAAGGGAACCACGGTGGCTGGGAGAGCTCTCCAGACTCCAGTGATGCCATGAAGCAGAGCCCTGCCCAGTAGCTCCTGTACATCTTCATGGATGCTGAAGCCAGAGGGTCATTAGTGCAGTCCTGGGGTGCTGGTGATCACCTAGCTGCTGGTAACCCAGGCTTTATAATCACAGTGGGAAGAGAGCTAGGGAAACACCATTCCGCTTCTTTTCTACCAGGTCTGAAAGTATGTGCAGCAGACACATCTGTGAAAAAGAGCATTCCACATTCTTGGTGTAATGTGGGTGTAGGTAAAGAGCACACTCTCTTGGGTCAGGATTCCTAAGAAGGAATCCTAGGTCTGTTACCTGTGCAAACTTGGGCAAGGTTTTTGTTTTGTTTTAAATATTCTAAGCTGCAATCTCCTCATCTATTGGAGAAATAGAAAACAGAAATAATAGGAATAATAGTGGGATCTTCAAAGTAAAATTGCCGGCACGTGTAAAGTCCTTGAATAGAGCATCCATGATCGTCTTTGTTATTCCTCTTGTTATACTGAAATGATACACAAGCCACTCACTTTCTCCCAACTCCCACTGTTGCTACTCTCTGAAATGGAAATGTTTGATTTTATAGGACATGTTCCCTCTCATTTCCTAGCTTTAGAGGACAAGAGGCTTTGATACCCAATACTCCCACTCTGTAGAGTTTCATAATTACCAAAATAAACACATTACATTCACTCTCTCATTTCAAATATTGTGTCATGGAACAAAGAGCATTCATCAAAACACGTCTGGGGACAGAAGCTGAGACCCTGAGTACCTGTGGCAAAGATAGAAGTCTTCTGTGGTCTGGAGAGGCTGTGGGGAGGGAAATGTGGCCAGTGGCCGTACACCCTGTGATGTGACCTGTCATATGACACCACCCACTACCCGGTCACATTTGGAGAGTTACTAACTCATGAAACCCTTGGGTGTGGGTGGACTTTTATGGAAACTGGGATTGGCCTAATAAGGGTGCTCAGCATACAGATGGCCGACAGGCCCATGAAAAGAGGCTCAACATCACTAATCATTAGAGAAATGCAAATTAAAAATACGATGAGGTACCACCTCACACCAGTCAGAATGGCCATCATCAAAAAGTCTACAAATAGGGCTTCCCTGGTGGCACAGTGGTTGAGAGTCCGCCTGCCAATGCAGGGGACGCGGGTTTGTGCCCCAGTCCAGGAGGATCCCACATGCTGCTGAGTGGCTGGGCCCGTGAGCCATGGCTGCTGAGCCTGCGCGTCCGGAGCCTGTGCTCTGCAACGGGAGAGGCCACAGCAGTGAGAGGCCCGCGTAACGCAAAAAAAAAAAAAAAAAGTCTACAAATAAATACTAGAGAGAGTGTGGAGAAAAGGGAAACCTCCTACATTGTTGGTGGGAATGTAAATTGGTGCAGCCACTATGCAAAAGAGTGCGGAGGTTCCTCAAAAAACTAAAAATAGAGTTGCCATATGATCCAGCAATCCTACTCCTGGGCATACATCCAGACAAAACTATAATTTAAAAAGATACATGCGCCCCTATGTTCATAGCAGCACTATTCACAATAGCCAAGACATGGAAACAACCTAAATGTCCATCAACAGATGAATGGATAAAGAAGATGTGGTACATATATACAATGGAATACTACTCAGCCATAAAAAAGAATGAAATAATGCCATTTGCAGCAACATGGATGGACCTAGAGATTATCAAACTAGTCAGTAAGTCAGAAAGACCATATGATATGACTTGTGTGTGGAATCTAAAATATGACACAAATAAACTTATCTACGAAAAAGAAACAGACAGAAAACAGAGGTGTGGTTGCCAAGGGGGAGGGAGAGGGGGGTACAGATGGATTGGGAGTTTGAGATTAGCAGATGCAAACTATTATATATAGAATGGATAAATAACAAGGTCCTACTGTATAGCACAGGGAACTATATTCCATATCCTATGATAAAAACCAAAATGGAAAAGAATATGAAAAAGAATATATATAAATGTATAACAGAATCACTTTGCTGTACAGCAGAAATTAACACAATATTGTAAATCTATTATAGTTCAATAAAATAAATTTGAAAAAAAAAGAAAGGGAGCTCCAGGAACTAACTCCTAATAATTATGGGGAAGCTTTCTTCTTATAGGGCCTTAGAGTAGGTCTTAGGTAAAATTTAACCTAATTTCTGATGTGGAATTTGATAAATCATCAAAGCCCACAATATCATTATAGACAACAATACTGAATTATGAACTTCAAAGTCTTTAAGAGACTGGAACTTAATTGTTCTCACCATGTAAAAGAAATGATAATTATGTGATAAAATAGAGGTGTTAGCTAACACAACGGTGGTGACCATACTGTAATATATAAACATATCAAATCAAAGTGTTGTACACCTTAAGCCTATACAATGTTATATTTCAATTCTATCTCAATAGAAATAAAAAATTTTTAAACCCCACAATAAATAAATAAACAGTATCTTGCATACATGATGGTTATTTCCAGCATTTGCTAATACCTCTCTAAAATAATGGCAAAGGGTATTCACAAAAGTAAAATTCCAGATAGACAAAGAAAAGTAGAAAAGAAAGGTCAACAAAAGTTCGGGATTTGGAAGTGCATGACTGGGGAAAGGGGAATCCTAGGCCTGCTAGGGAAGTCCACAAAAGCCCTTACCCTGTAGAACTTGGGATGGCCTTGGGATTGGAGACATCAAGTGTCTTGATCACGGGGTGTGGCTAGAGTGACCAACTCTCCTCGTTTGCCAAGGACTGTGGGGTTTCATGGTGCACAGCAGAACTTTCAGTGTTAAAACAAGCAAGCTGAGATGTTGGTCACGCGAGGTGTTTCTAGGGCATGCAAACAGGAGGACTAGTTGAAAATCCAAGTCCCACATCTCTCTCTGACCCTGTAGAGCCAAGCAACCATCTTCCCCACGTAAGACTTCTTTAAAACAAAATTAAGTTTAAAATATAAAAAAGTCATCAAACATTCTTGGCATTCACACTTCCTATATGCAGATGTCAATTTATAAAAATGAAAGAGCCTCTCTCTTAGCAACGAAATGTAAAGAATCCTTTAAAACGTTTCTCATGAATATGGATAAAATATACATATGCTTTCTCATCATTTCTTGGTAGCAAGAAATACCAGACATTGTGTTCTCAAATATCCGCTCTCTAGAGCTGGATATATTTTTATTCAGGAATACAAAACTAAATATTCACTAGATTCAAGATTTCCAAACCTGGGAAACTCCACCTGAATTCTGCAAAATTAGAATATTCAAGGTGGGGTCAGGTATCCAAATTGTTAAAGCTCCCCTTGTGGCTCTTTTGACCAGTCACGTTTGGAATTTATTGGATTAACAAATGCCTGCAGGGAATCCAGGGCCCATGTCTGCTGTCAAGGCCTCAGGGAGGTACATACAAGGAGACTGAGTAATCTGATATTTAAGCTCGGATCTGTGGGACAGGAAATGGAATCTTAGTGCTCTCTACCAGCTGTGGTCTTCACCAGTCACCCCTTCCACTGATGGGGACAGCTGATCTCACCAGAATGTTGACTCAGCACAGACAGTCTATACCCTAAAATGCTCAGCCTGCACAGACAAGCTGGATTCTGAGAAATGTATTATCTCTGCCCTGGGAGGAGCCAGACCTTCTGAGGACCAGTGATACAACTCACTGTGAGCTCCCCGTCAGACCCAGAGGAAGTACAGCCTAGTGAGAGGTAGCAATCCTGTTCTCACAGCACACGCAACTCTGCTCTACTCAGCTCTGTGGTGCGTGGCCCTGCCTTTCTTCATTAGTCATTTTTAAAAATAACACACAATTAGATTTTTCTTCCCTCCACTCCATAAGAAAGCACCCAACAGCTATAGGAGGCCAATGTCTAAACTGAAACCACAAAATGAAGAATATCTCTTCCTGAGAAGAAAATAAAAATTAAACAGTAGACGTACCCAGTACTATGTGGTATAAGGAAAACCTCTCTTAAAAACACGTAGTAAAATACTCTAAAAATCCCCAGTGGGGGGAAAAATCTAAATTTTAATATTAACATGTGTTTCCCCTCAAAATTTCATCATTAAACATTTTTAGAACATTAAACATTTAAAAAATATTTCACATGAATTTTAAATATTTAAGGCCTTGAAAAATGCCTCCAGAGATTTGCTATACATTCCTTCTAAATCTCGACATTTCTCTTCCCCTCCTCCAGTCATCGAGGTAGGTCATGTACAGGGGCAAACACCCCATGGTCCACACATTTATGAGACAAAGGGACTATCGGGACCATTCTTGAGGATCTCAGTGGGCTAGCAGTCTACATGTCTGTGTTTCCAGACTGTGCAAATGGAATGACTTACAGAGCCACTTTTCTAGTTATAATTGTCCCTACTTTTCATTCAAAAGCTACTGCTACTATTATTTACTACAAAGAACAAGCCCGCCCAAGCACACTTATAAAAGAATGTTCACATGCACAGGTGTGCTGTGTTTCCATTGTCCCCTTTCATCAGTCCTGCTACTCAGACAGGTGTTCAGTGAATCAAACATTTGAAAGAAAAACTGTCCTTTACTGCGAACACCATATATAAGTGTCACGTGGGAGTCATATTTTGCTAATTGGTACTTAACATGCTCTTTCCTCAAGATCTTTAAGGCTCTTCAAGCTATGGCTATTTTAGCAGGAATCACTCACTGTGTTGACTAGGAAGAGTCTCTAGCTCATGAGACTCAGGCATGCATCTGAGCCGCTCTGGACAACTAACAAGTAATTAAACTGAAAGCAGGTAGACTCATGATGAGAGGATCAGTTCCTCACCTCTTAAAGTTACATTATGATTTGGGTTCCCAGACCATGAAAAGTTGACAGTGTAGGAGCAAAGTGACTATGGTTCCAGGGTTTTCTCAGTTAGGAGGCCAAGTAGGCACAAAATGAGACTCTTTTAGGCCTGCTAGAGCTAAATTCCTAATGCTAGACCCAATCCAATCAGCTTACTGAAGAGTTCATCAGGGAACTACTGACCCTGACTTTTTACCAGTCACTAGGTGACTGAAGACCTAGTGCATTCACTCTTATGGTTTCATTGTTTAGTGGACAGAAGAATATTTCATGACTCCAATAAAACTAACATAATGCTTCAAACCAATCTCAAACATGCTGGTGTTGGAAAAGGCATATTGTTTCTGCAGAGTTAAAGCTTTAAGGAATATAGTATATATACATATATATACAGGCATATACATGTGTGTGTGTGTATATATATATATGCATGAGAACACTATTAAGAAAGCAAGAGTGTCTGTATTAATATGGAGTAAATAGACTTTAAGACAAGGAGCACTGCCAAAAATAAAAAAGGACATTTCATAATAATAAAAAGGAAAAAATTTCAGGAAGACACAACAATTACAAATGTGTGTTTCCCTAATAAAGGAGTTCAAAATATATAAAGCAAAACTGAAAGAACTAAAAAAATGGAAAGATTGATTACCATAGTTGGAGATTTTAAAACCTTTTTCTCAGTAATTGATAGAATAACTAGACCAAAATCACTAAGGTTGTAGATGATCTTAGCAACACCACACAAAACCATGAGCTAATTGATGTTTACAGACCACTATACCTTACAACTGATGCATGCAGCATTCACAGTGCACATGAAATGTTCATGAAGTTAGACCAGACACTAGCCTGAAAACAAGTCTAAAAAAATTTCAAAAGAATGAAATCTTAAAGAATATGTTCTCTGGGGCTTCCCTGGTGACGCAGTGGTTGAGAGTCCGCCTGTCGATGCAGGGGACACGGGTTCGTGACCCGGTCCGGGAAGATCCCACATGCCGTGGAGCAGCTGGGCCCATGAGCCATGGCCGCTGAGCCTGCGCGTCCGGAGCCTGTGCTCCGCAACGGGAGAGGCCACAGCAGTGAGAGGCCCGCGTACCGCAAAAAAAAAAAAAAAAAAAAAAAAAAGAAGAATATGTTCTCTGGTAGCAAGAGAATTTAATTAGACATCAGTATCAATAAAATATCTGAAAAATACCCAGTTATCTAGAAATTAAACAACATACCTCTAAACCCATTAATTAAGGAAAACACCACAAGAAAAGAAGCAAATAGTTTGAAATAAAATATAATGCAAATACTATACTCAGAAATTTGTGGGAGTCAACTACTAAAGTAGTAAAGATTTATCTTTGTAAATACTATGTTTATTCTTTAAAAAGAAACATTTAAACTCAGTGATCTAAATTTCTAAATCAATAATTTAAGCCTGATAAACAAAAAGGTTATACTAAAGTATTATACAAGGAACACAGTTGTTTTCTAAAAGCCCAAGTCAATGCAATACAAAATAAACAACAAAAAAGTTAACAAAGGCAAAAGTTGGTTATTTGAAGACATTAATAATATGGATAAATATCTAGTAAGACTGGTGAGAGGGAGGGAGGGAGGGAGGGAGGAAGTGAGAGAGAGAGAGGATTCATATTATCAATAATAGGAATGAATAAGGGGATATCATTATAGATCCTAAAGAAATTAAAAGGTAATAAAAATATTTTGAACAATTTTATGTCAATAAATTTGAAAAATTTGGTGAAAAGCATAATTTACCAAAACTGACCCAAGATGAAATAGGAAATTTTATATATGCATAATTAATTTTCTACTGCTGCCATAATGGATGTTTAAAACAACACCCAGTTATTACTTACTGAGTCAGAAATCTAGACACAGTGTAACTCAGCTAGGTCCTCTGCTCATATTGCTAAGGCATTACAAGACCAAAATCAATGTGCCAGCTGGGCTGGGTTCCTACTTGAAGGTTCTGGGGAAGATTCCACTTCCAAGCTTTTTCAGGTTGTTGGCAGAATTCAGTTGCTTGTGGTTATAGGACTGAGGTCCCTATTTCCTTGACATATAGCCTTCTTCATCTTTAAACCAACAATTCTCATGCTTCAAATCTTTGACTTCCCCTTCTGCCACATCTCTCTGACTAAAGCAATATAATGACTGATGTCATTATACTGGACTCACCTGAAAATCCAGGTTAATCTCCTTATTTTAAAGTCCATAACATTAATTACATCTGCAAAGGCCCTTGTGTTGTGTAACATAATTTACTCATACGTTCCAGGGATTAGGCAGACATCTCTGCAAGGAGTTAGGGAGAAGGCTATTCTGCCTACCACAATATACTAAAGGGAGACAGATAGATAGATAGATAGATAGAGTAGATAGCTGGAAGATAGAGATATTTGTATATCAAAAAAGTTGTATTTGTTTAAAAAAAAAAGTCCACAAAGAAAACTCCAGGCTCTAATAGCTTCATTGATAGACTCTACCATACACTTGCAAGACCAAAATATATCTATCTTACACACCAAAATCATTCAAAAAGTAGAGGGAAAAAGAACACTTCTCACTTGTTTTATACGGTTTCCATAACTCCTACATTATAACCTCATAAAAGCATTAAAAGAAAATCATATATCAACATCCATCATGAACTTAAGTGCAAAAATCTTCAACAAAATATAGTCAAATTGAATTGAGACAGTACATCATGACTAACTGGGGTTTATCTAAGTAATGTCACATAAAATAAAAATCAATCAGTATAATCCAATAGAATAAAGGAGATAAACCATGTGATCACCGCAACAGATGCAGAAAATGTATTGACAAAATTCAGCAACCATTTATTTTAAAAACAAATATTCTTAGCAAACTAGGAATCAAAAGAAATACCTTCTGTATGATAAGGATATCTATAATAAAAATAACAACAACAAAAAACCAATTATAGCTAACTTCATACTTAATGGTGAAAGATGGCTTTCTGCTAAGATTGGGAATAAGAAAACAATGTCTGCTCATCACTTCTACTCAACATTTTACTACTCCCTCTTTTGAGAACACCAGAATCACAACTAGCTGCTGAACAATCATCGACAGGAAGACACTGGAACTAACTAAAAAAGATACCCACATCCAAAGACAAAGGAGAAGCTGCAATGAGATGGTAGGAGGGGCACAATCACAGTAAAATCAAATCCCATAACTGCTGGGTGGGTGACTCACAAACTGGAGAACACTTATACCCCAGAAGTCCACCCACTGGACTGAAGGTTCTGAGCCACACATCAGGCTTCCCAATCTGGGGATCTGGCAACGGAATTCCTAGAGAATCAGACTTTGAAGGCTAATGGGATTTGACTGCAGGACATCGGCAGGACTGGGGGGAACAGAGACTCCACTCTTGGAGGGCACACACAAAGTAGTGTGTGCACTGGGACCCAGGGAAAGGAGTAGTGACCCCATAGGAGACTGAACCAGACCTATCTGCTAGTGTTGGAGGGTCTCCTGCAGAGGCGGGGGGCAGCAGTGGCTCATCAAGGGACAAGGACACTGGCAGCAGAAGTTCTGAGAAGTACCCCTTGGCATGAGCCCTCCCAGGGTCTGCCATTAGCCCCACCAAAGAGCCCACGTAGGCTCCAGTGTTGGGTCGCCTCAGGCCAAACAAGCAACAGGGAGGGAAGCCAGGCCCACCCATCAGCAGACAAGCAGATTAAAGTTTTATTGAGCTCTGTCCACCACAGCAACAGCCAGCTCTACCCATCAACAGTCCCTCCCATTAGGAAACTTCCACAAGCCTCTTAGATAGCCTCACCCATCAGAGGGCAGACAGAAGAAGCAAGAAGAACTACAATCCTGCAGCCTGTGGGACAGAAACCACATTCACAGAAAGATAGACAAGATGAAAAGGCAGAGGGCTATGTACCAGTTGAAGGAACAAGATAAAACCCCAGAAAAACAACTAAATGAAGTGGAGATAGGCAACCTTCCAGAAAAAGAATTCAGAATAATGATAGTGAAGATCATCCAGAACCTCGGAAAAAGAATAGAGGCGAACATCGAGAAGATGCAAGAAATGTTTAACAAAGACCTAGAAGAATTAAAGAACAAACAAACAGAGATGAACAATACAATAACTGAAATGAAAAATACACTAGAAGGAATCAATAGCAGAATAATTGAGGCAAAAGAACGGATAAGTGACCTGGAAGACAGAATGGTGGAATTCACTGCTGCGGAACAGAATGAAGAAAAAAGAATGAAAAGAAATGAAGACAGCCTAAGAGACATCTGGGACAACATTAAATGCAATAACATTCGCATTATAGGGGTCCCAGAAGGAGAGGAGAGAGAGACAGGACCCGAGAAAATCTTTGAAGAGATTATAGTCGAAAACTTCCCTAACATGGGAAAGGAAATAGCCACCCAAGTCCAGGAAGCGCACTGAGTCCCATACAGGATAAACCCAAGGAGAAACACACAGAGACACATAGTAATCAAATTGGCAAAAATTAAAGACAAAGAAAACTTATTGAAAGTAGCAAGGGAAAAATGACAAATAACATACAAGGGAACTCCCATAAGGTTAACAGCTGGTTTCTCAGCAGAAACTCTACAAGCCAGAAGGCAGTGGCATAATATACTTAAAGTGAGGAAAGGGAAGAACCTACAACCAAGATTACGACACCCAGCAAGGATCTCATTCAGATTCGATGGAGACATCAAATGCTTTACAGACAAGCAAGTGCTAAGACAATTCAGCACCACCAAGCCAGCTCTACAGCAAATGCTTAAAGAACTTCTCTAAGTGGGAAACACAAGAGAAGAAAAGGACCTACAAAAACAAACCCAAAACAATTAAGAAAATGGTCATAGTAACATACATATCGATAACTACCTTAAACGTGAATGGATTAAATGCTCCAACCAAAAGACACAGGCTTGCTGAATGGATACAAAAACAAGACCCATATATATGCTGTCTTTAAGAGATCCACTTCAGACCTAGGGATACATACAGACTGAAAGTGAGGGGATGGAAAAAGATATTCCATGCAAATGGAAATCAAAAGAAAGCTGGAGTAGCAATACTCATGTCAGATAAAACAGACTTTAAAATGAAGAATGTTACAAGAGACAAGGAAGGACACTACATAATGATCAAGGGAGCAATCCAAGAAGAAAATATAACAATTATAAATATATATGCACCCAACATAGGAGCACCACAATACATAAGGCAACTGCTACCAGCTATAAAAGAGGAAATCGACAGTAACACAATAATAGTGGGGACTTTAACAACCCACTTACACCAATGGACAGATCATCCAAACAGAAAATTAATAAGAAAACACAAGCTTTAAATGACACAGTAGACCAGATAGATTTAATTGGTATTTATATGACATTCCATCCAAAAACAGCAGATTACACTCTCTCCTCAATTGTGCTCAGAACATTCTCTAGGATAGATCACATCTTGGGTCACAAATCAAGCCTCAGTAAATTTAGAAAAATTGAAATCATATCAAGCATCTTTTCTGACCACAATGCTATGAGATTATAAATCAATTACAGGGGAAAAAAATGTAAAAAACACAAACACATGGAGGCTAAACAATATGTTACTAAATAACCAAGAGAACACTGAAGAAATCAAAGAGAAAATCAAAAAATACCTAGAGACAAATGACAATGAGAACACGATGATTCAAAACCTATGGGATGCAGCAAAAGCAGTTCTAAGAGGGAAGTTTATAGCTATACAAGCCTACCTCAAGAAAAAAGAGAAATCTCAAATAAACAATTTAATCTTACACCTAAAGGAACTAGAAAAGAAGAACAAACAAAACCGTAAGTTAGCAGAAGGAAAGAAATCATAAAGATCAGAGCAGAAATAAATGAAATACAAACAAAGAAAAAAATAGAAAAGATCAATAAAACTAAAAGCTGGCTCTTTGAGAAGATAAACAAAATTGATAAACCATTAGCCAGACTCATCAAGGAAAAGAGGGAGAGGACTCAAATCAATAAAACTAGAAATGAAAAAGGAGAAGTTACAACAGACACCACAGAAATACAAAGCATCCTAAGAGACTACTACAAGCAACTCTATGCCAAAAAAATGGACAACCTGGAAGAAACAGACAAATTCTTAGAAAGGTATAACCTTCCAAGACTGAACCAGGAAGAAATAGAAAATATGAACAGACCAACCACAAGTAATGAAATTGAAACTGTGATTAAAAATCTTCCCAGAAAGAAAAGTCCAGGACCAGAGGGCTTCACATGTGAATTCTATCAAACATTTACAGAAGAGCTAACACCCATCATTCTCAAATTCTTCCAAAAAATTGCAGAGGAAGGAACACTCCCAAACTAATTCTATGAGGCCACCATCACCCTGATACCAAAACCAGACAAAGATACTACAAAAAAAGAAAATTACAAACTAATATCACTGATGAATATAGATGCAAAAATCCTCAACAAAATACTAGCAAACAGAATCCAACAACACATTAAAAGGGTCATGCACCATGATCAAGTGGGATTTATCCCAGAGATGCAAGGATTCTTCAATATACTCAAGTCAATCAATGTGATAAACCATATTAACAAATTGAAGAATAAAAACCATATGATCATCTCAATAGATGCAGAAAAAGCTTTTGACAAAATTCAACACCATTTATGATAAAACCTCTCCAGAAAGTGGGCATAGAGGGAACCTACTTCAACATGACAAAGGCCATATCTGACAAACCCACAGCAAACATCATTCTCAATGGTGAAAATGTGAAAACATTTCCTCTAAGATCAGGAACAAGACAAGGATGTCCACTCTCACCCCTATTATTCAACATATTTTTGTAAACCTAACCACAGCAATCAGAGAAGGAAAAGAAATAAAAGGAATACAAATTGGAAAAGAAGAAGTAATACTGTCACTGTTTGCAGATGACATGATACTATACATAGAGAATCCTAAAGATGCTACCAGAAAACTACTAGAGCTAATCAATGAATTTGGTAAAGTTGCAGGATACAAAATTAATACACAGAAATCTCTTGCATTCCTATACACTAATGATGAAAAATCTGAAAGAGAAATTAAGGAAACACTCCCATTTGCCATTGCAACAAAAAGAATAAAATACCTAGGAATAAACCTACCTAGGGAGATATAAGACCTGTATGCAGAAAACTATAAGACACTGATGAAAGAAATTAAAGATGATACCAACAGATGGAGAGATATACCATGTTCTTGGATTGGAAGAATCAATATTGTGAAAATGACTACACTACACAAAGCAATCTACAGATTCAATGCAATCCCTATCAAATTACCAACGGCATTTTTTACAGAACTAGAAGAAAAAATCTTAAAATTTGTATGGAGACACAAAAGACCCCGAATAGCCAAAGCAGTCTTGAGGGAAAAAAATGGAGCTGGAGGAATCAGACTCTCTGACTTCAGACTATACTACATAGCTACAGTAATCAAGACAATATGGTACTGGCACAAAAACAGAAATAGAGATCAATGGAACAGGATAGAAAGCCCAGAGATAAACCCACGCACCTATGGTCAACTAATCTATGACAAAGGAGGCAAGGATATACAATGGAGATGAGACAGTCTCTTAAATAAGTGGTGCTGGGGGGCTTCCCTGGTGGCGCAGTGGTTGAGAGTCCGCCTGCCAATGCAGGGGAAGTGGGTTCATGCCCTGGTCCGGGAACATCCCACATGCCACGGAGCGGCTGGTCCCGTGAGCCATGGCTGCTAAGCCTGAGCGTCCGGAGCCTGTGCTCCGCAACAGGAGAGGCCACAACAGTGAGAGGCCCACATATCGCAAAAAAAAAAAAAAAAAAAAAAAAAGTGGTGCTGGGAAAACTGGACAGCTACATGTAAAAGAATGAAATTAGAACACTCCCTAACACCATACACAAAAATAAACTCAAAATGGATTAGGGACCTAAGTGTAAGACTGGGCACTATAAAAGTCTTAGAGGAAAACATAGGAAGAACACTCTTTGACATAAATCACAGCAAGATCTTTTTTGATCCACCTCCTAGAGTAATGGAAATAAAAACAAAAATAAACAAATGGGACCTAATGAAACTTAAAAGCTTTTGCACAGCAAAGGAAACCATAAACAAGATGAAAAGACAACACTCAGAATGTGAGAAAATATTTGCAAATGAAGCAACTGACAAAGAATTAATCTCCAAAATATATAAACAGCTCTTGCAGCTCAATATTAAAAAAACAAACAACCCAATCCAAAAATGGGCAGAAGACCTAAATAGACATTTCTCCAAAGAAGACATACAGATGACCAAGGAGCACATGAAAATCTGCTCAACATCACTAGTTATTAGAGAAATGCAAATCAAAACTGCAATGTGGTATCACCTCACACCAGTTAGAATGGGCATTGTCAGAAAATCTACAAACAACAAATGCTGGAGAGGGTGTGGAGAAAAGGGAACCCTCTTGCACTGTTGGTGGGAATGTAAATTGATACAGCCACTATGGAGAAAGTATGGAGGTTCCTTAAAGAACTAAAAATAGAGTTACCATATGACCCAGCAATCCCACTACTGGGCATATACCCAGAGAAAACCATAATTCAAAAAGACACACGCGGGCCCCCCTGGTGGCGCAGTGGTTGAGAGTCTGCCTGCCGATGCAGGGGACACGGGTTCGTGCCCTGGTCTGGGAAGATCCAACATGCCGCGGAGCAGCTTGGCCCATGAGCCATGGCCGCTGAGCCTGTGCATCCGGAGCCTGTGCTCTGCAACAGGAGCCGCCACAACAGTGAGAGGCCCACATACCACAAAAAAAATAAAAGACACATGTACCCCAATGTTCATTGCATCACTATTTACAATAGCCAGGTTACGGAAACAACCTAAATGCCCATCAACAGATGAATGGATAAAGAAGATGTGGTACATATATACAATGGAACATTACTCAGCCATAAAATGGAATGAAATTCGGTCATTTGTTGAGACGTGGTTGGATCTAGAGACTGTCATACAGAGTGAAGTAAGTCAGAAAGAGAAAAACAAATATCATATATTAATGCATATATGTGGAACCTAGAAAAATGGTACAGATGAACTGGTTTTCAGGGCAGAAATTGAGACACAGATGTAGAGAACAAACGTATGGACATCAAGGGGGGAAAGCGGTGGGGGGTGGGGGTTGTGGTGTGATGAATTGGGCGATTGAAAAAAATAAAAATTAAAAACTAATTAAAAAAAATAAAACATTTTACTAGCTGTCCTATCCTGTGGAATAAGTTATAGGAAAAAAACAAAAAAAAGGAGGTCACTGGAAAGAAAGAACTGTCTCTATTTGCAAATGATACAATTATTTATGGGGAAATTCTTAAGGAATCTAAAAAAATACTACTAGAAATAACAAATGTATTAAGGTCTTGGGACATAGTTAAGACAAATAGATCAAAGAAAGTACAGAGTCCAAATATAGACCCCACCTATAATTAATAACCTAAATTTCATCAAAATAAAAATACTCATCAAAAGACACTATTAAGATATGAGTATTCAAGGCACAGACTGGCAGAAAATATTTTAATACATTCAAAGAACTTGTTTCAAAACTAAATAAACAAACAGATATCAAAAAAGAAAAAAAAACCTATATAAAGATCTTCTGCAACTAAACAATAAAAAGACAACCCAGATAATGGATAAAAGGCTAAAGACACTACACAAAGGAAGATATACAAATGGCCAGTTAAAAGATACAAATATAATGAACATCACCCTCATTAGAAAAATGCAAATACAGATCACAATGAGATACCATAAACACCCATTAAAGTGGCCAGAATTTAAACGGCCACTGACACCAGACAGTGTTAAGGATGTGAAGCCACTAGAATGTTCATACATTGCCGGTGAGAATGTGAAATGGCACTACCATTTTGGCTAGAGATTTGACAGTTTCTTAGAAAATTAAACAAAGACTTACCCTTACCTCAACGACTCCACTTCTAGGTATTTACCCATAAGAAATGAAAACACATTATCATAAAAAGACCAATGTGATAATGTTTGTAGCCTTCATTATAGTAGCACCAAATGAAATTACCTCAAAGTCCATCAACAGACAAATAGATTTTAAAAGTGTTGTAGATTGATACACCAGTATAATATGCATCAATAAAACAAAATGAATTATTGATACATGCAAAAACATGAATAAATCCCTTACACATTATACTGAGCAAAATAAGCCAGACTTAAGAGTACACACTGTATATTCTGCAATATGTTCATTTTGTATGCTTTCCAGAACTATATAGAATTCTAGAACAGGACTAATTTATGGTGAAAAAAGTCAAGAATTTATTGCATTGGTAGATTAACTGGAAAAAGAATATGAATGAAGGAATTTTGGGGGCTGATTGGAAATATTCTACATCTTTATAGTGGTATGTATTACACAGGTGTACCCATTTATCAAAATTCATCAAATTTGGGACTTCCCTGGAGGTCCAGTGGTTAAGACTTCACCTTCCAGTGCAGGGGGTGTGGGTTTGATCCCTGGTCAGGGAGCTAAGATCCCACATGCCTTGCAGCCAAAAAACCAAAACATAAAACAGAAGCAACATTGTAACAAATTCAATAAAGACTTTAAAAAAATAAAAATAAATAATTTTTTAAAATTCATCAAGTTGTTCACTTAATATTTGTACATTTCAACATATAGAAATATATCAAAAACTGTAAATAAACAAATGAAAAATGCTAAAAATTTATGTAAATCCAAATAAATCTAAAAGATTTCATCTTCACAGGTCATAGTATGCATGGTAAAAAACTATGAGCTGTTAAGAGGGTTCCTTTAGAACCTCTGGACCCAATTAACGAATGAAAAATGGGGAAAATTGTTGGACGACCTTTAACCAATACAACATTTTTTTCAGGTGGCACAACTGTTTATACTTAGTAAGCTGAGTATCCTTGGTGTAAGAATAGTCCCAGGAAAATTCAATCCTTAGCATAAAAATGTATTTCCATCTTGGCATATGATGGTCAGGAAAGGAACCTGCAGTTCCAATATAAGCTTAGAATGGCAGGGGAAAATTGTGGTTATGCCATGTAATAAAACCATGACTTCTTGGACTAAAAAAATGAAAATGGAAAATCATTCTTACACCACAGAAATTTATTTTTACTGTAATTCTCCTCTCTATCCTCCACTTTCCTTTACGGAAGGAAGGTGGATACTTGAGGAATTTGCTCAAATGGAGTAAGAAAAAAGTTCTCGTTTCTCCAATGTCAACTAGAGTTTTTCTCTATCTCTGTAAGGGATGAGGACTAAACTTCCATTTCTTATAAAGATAAAGGGATCATCACAGAGGCTGGATGTGGTTAGAAATTCCACAATAATAAAATGCAAGATTGCCATGTACCTTCCATAGCCAAATGAAACAATGATATTTAGACTGATTCTTTGTAAGTTGTTTTTGTTATATAGCATGGCTGTATTTAATACCTATTATGGTTTTCACCTCAACCTCATTTTCAGCCTACACTTATATTCTTTCTTCAATCATCCTCATTTTTAGCCAAATAACCTTTTTTGGCACTCTGCTCCATGCTTTGAGTAGTTGTTTTCCTCTCAAGTTTCCTAAATAGTTAGAGGGCTCTGCACTTATGTGATGACCCAGAAAGCTTGTGGATGACAAAATTGAAGATAAGCATTTAAACAGAGACAATGAATTCCACTGGTCCTGCAAGAGAGTAAGTAAAGCTGCAAGAAATTCAAACCCAGGAAACAGAAAGCTAACCATTTTTAAAACATTGGCCTTTCTCAAATATTTGGTTTAGTTCATGCAAGATAAATTTATAAACAGAAGAGACAGTTTTCTTTCTTCTGAACCAAATGAATGAATCAAATTATATCAATAGTGCCCTCATTCATTACACCACCATTTTGTGTCTTCTTGAGGAACCCAAAATAATAGAGGAAAGAACAAGGGCTTTCTAGAGTCTGGCAGAATTTTGAATTTACCGTGTTGGGAAAGTTTTTTAATCTTAAAAAGTTCTAGTTATCTGCCCATAATTAGGATAATGGTGACCTCTAGGACTGTTTTATATTTTACACACACACACACACACACACACACACACACACACACACGCAGAGACATCTGAATGCAAGGCACAGTGCTTAGCACAAAGCACTAGATAAACTGGAATTTGTTCAACCTGGCTCCTGAATCAAATGACAATTTGTTCATGAGAGTCTTGCCCTCAAGTCACGAGCGCTGTTATTCCCCATTTCATTTGGCCCTCAGGATTTATGGATGCACTGAATGAAGAAACACAAAATGACCATTTCCTGCATTAAAATTCTAACCCATCATTTGGAACACTTACCAAATGCTATTCCTGGTTATTTAGTTGCAAAGGAAATACAGACAGCAAAGACTATTACGGTTTATTATTTTAATAATCCCTATAAAACAATTATTATCCCTTATTTTGCATCAACTCAGAGAGAAATATTCTTCAGAAAATTTGCATATATCAAAGATAACTACCTTGAACAGAGCACCAAGCTATGTACATAGGCACAATAAATACTTTTTAAAAGACATTAATTTTTAAAGGATTCTTTGATTTAAGAAAATAAAATAAGTAAATTAGGAAATCAAGAATTAAAGAGCACATTTTGTTTCACTGAATAAATGAACTAAATATTTTTATATGGGGAAAAGAATCTCTTAGGATAATGAAACTATAGAATGAGGTTTTGCTTGTGACTCATTTTCCAGAAACCTAAGGGAAAACTTAGGGGCATGTATTTTAAATGATGATGTGGTTCAGTCTTTAAATGTAAAAGAAAAAAAGTCAACTATTCATCTCATTGCATTTTCATATGCCAAAATCACCTGGAATGTGATTATGTGCTTATGATTCAGAAGTACAGGTGCTGAGACATTACTTGCCACTTAAAAAACATATATATATGAAGCATGTTTATAGTTTTTATTCTTTCCATCATTATATATGTTTGAAAACCTGACAGTAATTGAGAGAGGGCCACCATAACAATTTACTTGGTAAATTGAATCAATAAATGTGCTGAAATGAAATATACTACAGAAAATAGTCTTTGTTTTTTTTAATGTACATGTTATTCTTGATAGCATTTGGGCATTGAAAGTTTTAATTTCAAAAATCAAGTCCAGTGAATAAAATACATCCTAAATATGACAACTCCATCCAGAAGCAAATTAATTTTGTTACCTATTTTTATATTAATTATTCATTAAAGTTCTGACTAAAATATGGAATTACAGTGCCTACTACAAAGTTGATATGAAATAATTTAAAATAGTTCTCAAGGCACTAATTTCATACAGTTCTGTAACATTTTAATGACCCTTTTGAACATTCTAAGCAATTATTATAAGAAAATAAAAAAGATGCAGTGTGATTTATTTGTTAGAAATTTATTTTAACATAAACACCTCAGTGCATATATGGGTTTGATGTTAAATACTAACAATCTACTTTTAAAATCTACTGTCAATATTTACTTGTAATCAGATATGCTTAATTTAGCCAGTTGGTTCCTGGCAGTACCTCTAGTAGCGGGAAATTATCATAAGCCAATATATCTTGATTGCAACAGCCTGCACCTTTATTGTCTGTCCAGATTCTTTTCACATCAGGTCTATAATGAAAAACTAAGTCACAAACAGAGGTATTAGAAGATTCACAATAGGGCCAATGTTCTCTGGACCAAATCAAATTTTCAATAACTCATAAGGTAATTCGAGAGCTTCTATTATATAATCCTTCAACAAACAATTAAATTCTACAGATCTTTTTTCATTGAACAGTCCAGTCAGCATATATGTTAATATACATAACCCATACCATAAATAAAAAGTAAATTGAAGCATACGTTTAAAGCCCTTGATTTTTGTGGAAAATGTTTAAGCACGAATTAAAGTCAAACATTTATATTGGTGGATTTGGTAGCAGGGTTGGGTTCTCAAGAGAGACAACACGTTCCAAACGTATGTTCCATTCCCCTCTCAATCCCATTCATAAAGTGCCTTTCTGTTACGCAATGGGATCACTCTGCTTGGTAATGAACACAGGCTGATGTTTAGCGTTAACTGATTGTATATACAAAGGAGACAGCATCACTCATCTTTACTTAAAAACAAAACTTAAGCAAGGTGCTTAGGCAGAGGCACCTTTGCACCGGAGCCAAAGGAAGCAAACATAAGAATGTGACAGAAATAGGGAATCGGAACGGACAACAAATGGGCACATTACTCAGGAAAGCTCAGAGGATAGTCTTTGAAACGCAGCAGTAAACCAGTTGTGTGGACAGCGATAAAGGCTTGCTTACTTCTGGGAAGAGTCAAGCCCCAATGGGTTTGCTTTTTCCGTTGATACTAGGACCCTAACTGAAGAAAGAGGACTATGGGGACCCTAACACTGGCTTCTCCTTTCTTAGCGCGCTCTTAACCAAGCAGTATTCGCTCTATCCCGACTCCAGTAGAGTTCGCAACCCCGAACCTCGCCATAAGTCCGTGTGTCTGCACCGCGATCACAACCAGGCAAGCCAGGAGGGACAATCAATGCCAATACGAGATTGCATGCTCCTCTGACTTTTGTTTGCTCAAGTTTACGTTTTAGACACTATAATCCTCCTTGTGGAGCCTAGAAAGATAATGTATACTCTTACCCGCGTCAAAACATCCCTAGTTACAGCCCCGCGGAGCGTAGAGGAACCCAGTTCTGTTCCATGGACCAAGTCAGAACCGCATCCCCGCGGGTGGCTGCCTAAGACCTTCCCTTAGATCGGGCGCAGTTTATGCTGGGAGCGAGGGAGAAAGCATCTTTCTCAATTCCTCCCGAGGCCACACTTTCTATATAGACCCACCTGCATGGGAGCTTCGTGTCTCATTGTTCGCAAAGTGTCCTCTCTCCCTGGCTAAGACAGTGCTGGCCCGGGAGCCCGATCAAGCGTGCACAGCCCGCGCGCTTCACGCTCCACACTGCACTCTTGGGGTTCGCTAACCGGCTCCAACATCAGCACCGGAGCTGTCCCTTCCTGGCGCCGCACACGCGTACTGGCTGGGAGCCCCGCGTGCTCCTGGGAGTTGTAGTCTAACCCTGCTGAGCTTTCCGGGAAACCGGTGAGCCGTGAACTACATTTCCCGGCAAGCCAGCATAAAAACAGGCTGCTCCTCCTGTTGGACTCGGCCGCCGAGCCTCCCTTCTCTTTTGGAATCGCTCCCGGTTGTTGCTGCTCTCAGCCTCACAGACCATTTCCTCGCAAGGTGCAGGCGAAAAGTGACCCCGGCTCATCTCAGCTGGAGATTTTTCTTTGCTACCTATCGCTTTCCGAAGCTAGATTGTGATTTTTCTTGTTAGGAAACGCACTACCTTGTGCTAATTCCCAATCTAAAAGAAACCTGCGCTGCATTCTGGAGCTCTCCGCGCTACACCTCCCCATCCTGAATCGGGAAAGTTTATACATTTCCATAGGCAGAGTGGGGTGGTTTTACAATCTCATTCACCAAACGCGGGGGAGAACGAGAATGAATGGCACACACATAAAGAAAGTGGTTTACTCACACAATTGCATTGAGAAGGCACCCACGCGCGCGCGTACACACACACACACACACACACACACACCAAAGTCCATCAAAGCAAGATTTCACTCAGAGCATGCAGAGGAACTCCCTTCTGCTTACCTTTCCATACAGCTCCATTGCAACTCAAGGTTCCGAAATTCTTAGTAATCCGTCCCGCTACAAAGGAGGTTAAGGTCTCACGCAGGAAGAGAAGCTAAACGCACTACACAATGGAAGGGGTGGGGGTGGCGGCTGGCGGAGGGAGAAACGAGGGACGAGAGAGCACAGCTAATTTAGATAGATGGTTTCTTTTCTCTGGAGGGAGAGTGTGGAGGCTTCAAGTACCAGCTGCAGAGAAAGAGCTGAGAGTCTCTTAGGAAGTGCCAGGGGCGCGATCGTGCAGGGCAGCCCCTCCCCAGGCCCTCCCCCAGACACCTTCCACCGTCATTAGTGCGCACACACGGCCGCTGCTGGCCCAGGGCTGGAGAGCTGATAGGGCACCGGGTTATTTACCCAAAGGAAGTCACAGAAAATGAACACATTCATCACCAGAGCCTAGAAGCACCGTCACAGAACAAGATAGGAGACCTCTATTAAGTTATCCTGTCCTTTCTTTAACACAGAGTCATGCCTTACATTACAATCATGCTCCTCCAGACTAGTTCAAAAATAGTTTTGAAATCTCGGAACTGTACTTTTATTACACGTATCTTTTCCCCTCAGTTCACAAATATGTGTGACTATCCATATTCTCTGTACCGATCTAAAAACTCTCTTTTCCCTTTAAGAGTAAATGTTATTCAGTCCAGTAATCATCCCCGCCTTTCACGTGTGGTCAAAAATTGGAGGCAGAATGGGAAAAGAATTAACTTGATACTGACAGAGACATGGACGTAATAACTTAAAACTGCTTGAAACTCCATTGCACTAGACAAAGCAGTAGAACGGAGGTTCTTAAACTTAAATGTGCTTGAAAATCTCTTGGGGGTGTTAAAATTCATATTCTCAAGGCATGCATAGAGATTCTGATTCACTGGAAGTGATGATGTGTCTGGGAATTAGCATTTTAAACAAACACTCCAGCAATTCTGATGCAAGTTGTCCTTAAACAGAGAAACACTGCCTTAAAATTTTTTATGTGTAAGAATTTTTCAAAAATACAAACCTCGAAAACGTCACAGACTGACTCAATATTGCAACAACAATGCATTGGGAACCTACCATGTTCAAAATGTCCCAATAATTTTAGATTGTGTTTTTGTTTTTGCCGTTTTTTTTTTAAGAAATCTAAGATCTGTCTTCTAATCTTGCAATCAATGAGAATGGAATTGATATCACCTAGGTAAATAGTTTTTATAGCTATTCAGAAAACACATTTGAAAATGCTCCCCTCATAGGGGAGCATTGGTTATGTGAGGTTTCAAGCAATTTCATTTAAGTTAGCTAATAGCAAATAAAATTAAAAGGTAAAAACCAATATCTATATGTTTCTTGATAGATTATTACACATAAGCCTTCTGCAGATCTTTTGTAGATCTATGTAAAGGTACACTTCTTTATAAATTTTTTCCAAGAGAAGTACCAACAAAGTAATACTGACACTTAAATGTGTATAATTATTGGCATTTAATAATAAAAATATGCACAGCTACTTAGAGCTTGTCTTTCTTCAAAAAAATTTCCTATAATTTTCATACTATCATCATCACCTTCTGAAATTCTCAGAATTCAAAGAGTCTGATACCACAGAACATGTTGAAATATTATAAGTGTTGAACCCTCTTGGATTTACTATTATTTGAGAAGTTCATCCCTTCTTAAAATTTTATTACAATGATTTACCCCCTCAGTTTTCTAGTATGTCTTTTATTTGTGGAAGAACCCATGAAAATTGAGTTGAGGAAAAAAAAAAAAAACATTGTGAAAGGTTTTGGGGAACTTAGTTCTGTCCTGTTTCTCCTGCCTCAGTTGGTTATTTAAGTGGGTGAAGGGAGTAAAAAAAAAAGCTAGTCAGGGATCAACTCAACAAACAAAAGTGGACTGGAATTGATTATCTCCCTAAAGTCAGAAGAGCACTTTATCTTTGCTTGAAATTAGGCCACCATCTGTGAGTTTCATTCCCAAGGTCAGCAGACGACTGCTGGAGCTCCATCTCTTATATCCACATTCTAGCCAGCAGGAAGGAAGATATGATGAAGAAGGGCATTCCAGCATCCCTTTTAATACACCAGTGCTCTTACATTACAGTGCCTAGACCTTAATCTTATGATCATACCTACTTGCAAGGTAGGCTGGGAAATGTAGCCCCTATTCTGGGTAAACTTGTGCCCAGCTGAAAATCAGGAATTCTGTTATAAAATGGGTACTGGGGAAGAACAGGTGCTGGCAGACAGCTGGTAATCTCTCCTATAGGGCATAAGGGGGACTATAAGATAAATCTTGCTACTTTTTTCCTTTAGCAATTTTACTGAAATGTGAATGTCTAATAATTTTAAAATTTATCCATTCCCAGGGAGCTCTGTAATTTAACAGCAATCAAAGCCTTAAAATCAAGGAATTACCCAAAGGTTAGAATAGTCTGGCTCTTGTTGAGGAAATAAGGAAAAAGGGAAGTCTTCTCCACTTACATATGAATCTGGGGTTAGTTGACATTAAAATGGTTTTAAAAGGCACAGTAGAGTTAAGTGAAGGCAAAGAGCCCGCCAGTGAGTGTCACAAAGTATGTAACATGAGCACTTCCCCATATTAGAAAGTAGAGCAAGCTCAAGGTCCTGAGGTCCAGAGAGCATGACTTACCCAGGGTCACATAGATCATTAGAGGGATAGCTGAGATAAGAACTCTTAAATCTTTGTCTTTGGATTCAGTTTTCTTTTCATTGTCTGACATCACTCTTCATTATTGACTGACTATCCTGTGTTTATCTGATATTTACTAGCATTTACTTTGTTTTTTGTATTTATCTAGTTTATCTATTATTCACTTTGTTGTTATCAGTCCTTGTCTATATCAGCTCTATTAAACAGTAAAATTCTATCAAGTAGGGTTAAATGGGGATAATTTATTAGGCTAAACAAACCCAAGAACAAGGATAATTATTAATTAGTAATGATGATATTGGTTAAATGAAAAATAGCATTAGATATTTTGTTTCTACCATTGTTACTATCTCTCTGTTAGGACTTACACTGAAAAATAAAATGACTGAGGCTTGGTATAAGAGATAAGTATGACCCTGGGGATTCACTTACTCCCTCATGCATGCCTTACTCAAATCCACTGTGCAAGGATATGGCTGGGTGTCTAATCCTAGGTGTATCTGGGACCATTTCCAAACAAACAGGAGGTTTTTCTAGACTGAGGCCCATTACCTTTGTCTGACTCTGTGTTAAAGCTGTCTTTGATTTCAACTTTGTGCAGCATCTCTATCAAGAATTGCTATTGATTGTCTCATGTTGCCTTTGGAAGGAATTGAATATCCCCATGATGTTATTGATCTCTTTTTAATTAAAAGAAAAATAATTTTAACTCATTCTTGCTCATGATTTTGCTTATGGACACCTAGCCAGCAAGATGTTGGGGCAGGATTTGAAGCTCAGGGTTATCTGATTCCAAAGCCCAGATTCTTGCCCATAGTTTTTCTCACAAAAGGCAATATTGAGAGGGCAGATAGCAGAAGCAAGAAGAACTACAATCCTGCAGCCTGTGGAACAAAAACCACATTCACAGAAATATAGACAAGATGAAAAGGCAGAGGGCTATGTACCAGATGAAGGAACAAGATAAAACCCCAGAAAAACAACTAAATGAAGTGGAGATAGGCAACCTTCCAGAAAAAGAATTCAGAATAATGATAGTGAAGATCATCCAGAACCTCGGAAAAAGAATAGAGGTGAAGATCGAGAAGATGCAAGAAATGTTTAACAAAGACCTAGAAGAATTAAAGAACAAACAAACAGAGATGAACAATACAATAACTGAAATGAAAAATACACTAGAAGGAATCAATAGCAGAATAATTGAGGCAGAAGAACGGATAAGTGACCTGGAAGACAGAATGGTGGAATTCACTGCTGCAGAACAGAATGAAGAAAAAAGAATGAAAAGAAATGAAGACAGCCTAAGAGATCTCTGGGACAACATTAAATGCAACAACATTCACATTATAGGGGTCCCAGAAGGAGAGGAGAGAGAGACAGGACCCGAGAAAATATTTGAAGAGATTATAGTTGAAAATTTCCCTAACATGGGAAAGGAAATAGCCACCCAAGTCCAGGAAGTGCAGAGAGTTCTATACAGGATAAAGCCAAGGAGAAACACACAGAGACATATAGTAGTCAAATTGGCAAAAACTAAAGACAAAGAAATTTATTGAAAGCAGCAAGGGAAAAAATACAAATAATATACAAGGGAACTCCCATAAGGTTAACAGCTGATTTCTCAGCAGAAACTCTACAAACCAGAACGGAGTGGCATGACATATTTAAAGTGATGAAAGGGAAGAACCTACAACCAAGATTATGATACCCAGCAAGGATCTCATTCAGATTTGATGGAGACATCAAATGCTTTACAGACAAGCAAGTGCTAAGACAATTCAGCACCACCAAGCCAGCTCTACAGCAAATGCTTAAAGAACTTCTCTAAGTGGGAAACACAAGAGAAGAAAAGGACCTACAAAAACAAACCCAAAACAATTAAGAAAATGGTCATAGGAACATACATATTGATAATTACCTTAAACGTGAATGGATTAAATGCTCCAACCAAAAGACACAGGCTTGCTGAATGGATACAAAAAGAAGACCCATATATATGCTGTCTTTAAGAGACCCACTTCAGACCTAGGGATACATACAGACTGAAAGTGAGGGGATGGAAAAAGATATTCCATGCAAATGGAAATCAAAAGAAAACTGGAGTAGCAATACTCATATCAGATAAAATAGACTTTAAAATAAAGAATGTTACAAGAGACAAGGAAGGACACTACATAATGATCAAGGGATCAATCCAAGAAGAAGATATAACAATTATAAATATATATGCATCTAACATAGGAGCACCTCAATACACAAAGCAACTGCTACCAGCTATAAAAGAGGAAATTGACAGTAACACAATAATAGTGGGGGACTTTAACACCTCACTTACACCAATGGACAGATCATCCAAAATGAAAATAAATAAGGAAACAGAAGCTTTAAATGACACAATAGGCCAGATAGATTTAATTGACATTTACAGGACATTCCATCCAAAAACAGCAGATTACACTTTCTTCTCAAGTGCGCACAGAATATTCTCCAGGATAGATCACATCTTGGGTCACAAATCAAGCCTCAGTAAATTTACGAAAATTGAAATCATATCCAGCATCTTTTCTGACCACAACGCTATGAGATTAGAAATGAATTACATGGAAAAAAACGTAATAAACACAAACACATGGAAGCTAAACAATATGTTACTAAATAACCAAGAGATCACTGAAACAATCAAAAAATACCTAGAGACAAATGACAATGAAAACACAATGATCCAAAACCTATGGGATGCAGCAAAAGCAGTTCTAAGAAGGTGTTTATAGCTATACAAGCCTACCTCAAGAAATAAGAAAAATCTCAAATAAACAATCTAACCTTACACTTAAAGGAACTAGAGAAAGAAGAACAAACAAAACCGAAAGTTAGCAGAAGGAAAGAAATCATAAAGATCAGAGCAGAAATAAATGAAATAGAAACAAAGAAAACAACAGCCAAGATCAGTAAAACTAAAAGCTGGTTCTTTGAGAATATAAACAAAATTGATAAACTATTAGCCAGACTCATCAAGAAAAAGAGGGAGAAGACTCAAATAAATAAAATTAGAAATGAAAAAGGAGAAGTTACAATAGACACCGCAGAAATACAAAGCATCCTAAGAGACTACTACAAGCAACTCTAGGCCAATAAAACGGACAACCTGGAAGAAATGGATAAATTCTTAGAATGGTATAAGCTTCCAAGACTGAACCAGGAAGAAATAGAAAATATGAACAGACAAATCACAAGGAATGAAATTGAAACTGTGATTAAAAATCTTCCAACAAACAAAAGTCTAGGACGAGATGGCTTCACCGGTGAATTCTATGAAACATGTAGGGAAGAGCTAACAGCAATCCTTCTCAAACTCTTCCAAAAAATTGCAGAGGAAGGAACACTCCCAAACTCATTCTATGAGGCCCCATCACCCTGATACCAAAACCAGACAAAGATACTACAAAAAAAGAAAATTACAGACCAATATCACTGATGAATATAGAAGCAAAAATCCTCAACAAAATACTAGCAAACAGAATCCAATAACACATTAAAAGGATCATACACCATGATCAAGTGGGATTTATCCCAGGGATGCAAGGATTCTTCATTATATGCAAATCAATCGATGTGATACACCATATTATGAAACTGATGTATACAAACCATATGATCATCTTAATAGATGCAAAAAAAGCTTTTAAAAAAAGGCAATATTGATTCAAGATAATATGTTTAAAATGTCTTTCAAAGAAGTTTTACTAGACTTTGTTGCTGTTGTTGACCTTGCTTGGGAACAAGGATACTACATAGAGTCCTCTCATGGAATTACTGGGTTACTTATATCTTTTCATACATTTTTAAATTTGAAAACTGTCAACATTGTCAGATACTGATTCATTTGATGCACTAGAGATATTACTAAGGAGCTTTGTATCAATTTCAGATCTTTTGGTAAAGTGTATATGTTATATTTCCAAATCATAGAAGATAGCTTTAGAATAAACAGATTATAATTATGCAGATTATGAGAAAAACAAAGGAATTTTAAACGACAGTCTGCACATTTCATGCAAAGTACTTATTCAGCTACAGGTTTCAGATTGCTAATCTTGCGTGAAGGTTATGTGACCTACATCTTTACAGAAGCCAGGTCTTACTTCCAAAGAGCTAGATATCATTATCTTTTTAAAACAATTATTTTGTAAAGCTATTACAAATTTTGAAAATAATTTTATAATCAAGACCCAACTTAATTATGTCGAGTGTAGATATTAAATTTTCTACCTCTAGGCTTCTGACCAGTCAAAAAAGAGTCAATCTAACATACTAACTCTGAGAACAAAGGGTGGCCCTAAGCAGCATCTCTTAGAATTGCAACAGTGTGGAGTGTGTGTGTGTGTTTTGGGGGTGAAGGTGGGAGGTTGAGGGGTGAGATGGAAGAACATGCTGTGGGCACCCAGCCAGAGCACCTGTGAAAGCCAGCCTGCACGCCTTCAATAGCTCTAAGCTAAGCTTATATCTAAGAGCCAAGTCTAGCTAAGAAGAATGAGGCTCATGACAAATATCTATGTCCTGAACTTCCATAGCACTTAAAACATGACAGATTAGTACATGAAGAAGCGTTCTTACAGATGATCTAGCTGAATCCTTCCATTTTATGCATTATAAATTAGATTCCAGTAAAGTGAAATGACCTGCCTAAAGTACCACGTGTCATCCGATGCCATTGAAGGGCTCTAACAAATATTGGAAAAAAAGCTATCTTGAAAGTACATCACAATTTATTATTATAGTCAATTTTATGTGTATCAATAATTTTCATTGAGTTATTTTTAGGTTTACATTTTATACTTTAAAATGCACAGTCAGAAAGGATAAGACACCACCCTCATCCCCAAGTGGGGTTCCAAACTAGTTCAGAAGAGCAGATAAACAGGTAACAGATAACAAGATATCAGTGGCAGAGATAACACAAACCTGGGCCTGATTAGCTGCCTGCCCACTCTTCTCATTAGTAACTGCTTTAAAGATTTATAGGAAAGAGTAATCAGTTCAAGGATATTCTATGGAGAAGTAAATTATGCCTCTGAATAAGAAGGTATCCGATTGTAAATGTAGAAGGCAAGACAAAGACTAGAAGACCTTCAAAGGGACTTAAGGATTATTTAGTATTTTTCTGAGTTTGCAGATAAAGGCTCAAATATGGGTGATGACTCACCTAGCATCACAATACTTAATAACTGAGCCAAGACTAATATGCAATTCACATGACATTAAGACCAGAGTTCTTTGTAAATATACAACATTTCAACAATCACTACTTTGGACTTGAACACTTATTTGCTATCTCATAACTTAAACAAACTTTTGCTCAAAAATCATGAAATTACCACACATTAAATCAGAACTCAAAAACCTCCTCCAGAAAGTTATGTGATCTGATGGTTATCTCTCCTATGCTGGCTGAGAAACAGGGTATAAAATCTAAGGAAAGCTGAAGTATAATACTTTCCTTTTCACATAAGGGCTTGTTAAATATTTTAAATTTTATTATTTTAAAAATGTGACATAAGCTACAGAACCAGGTTTTATTATTTTTCTAATTGAAATAAAGTTTGACTCAAGTCCCCACATATTAAGATGGTTAGAAAGTTCAGTATCAACTGATCTGACAGAAATGGGGGCAAGGGTTTCTCCTTCCTCCCTGCTCAGACTACACAGAACCCTGAAGGACAGGGACCACAGCAAAATGGTACATGCTGGACATCTCTGATGGTCACTGATGCTGATTTTTTTCAGGTCAACATGGCCGATTTGTAGTCAGGTAGCACCATTCTCCCCATGCCAAGCTAGGCCACAGAGATTCTGATCAAAATCCCAAAGTCATAGGCACAGAGTGTATCAGTTAGCTTTGCTGGGTAACAAATAATCTCAAAACTTAGTGATTTAAACATTCTTAATTCATGATTCTATGGGTTGACAATTGGGGCTGGACTTTGTTGAGTGGTCTTTCTGTCTCACTTGGGTTTACACATACCTCTGTGGTGAGCTACAAGTCAGCAAAGTGGCTTCTTGGATTGTTTGGCTATCAGATGGGGAATGGGAGAAGGACCATGCCATGTGTCTCTCATAGAGTAGGATATTTCAAATCTGTTCACATGGCAGTTTTCCAGGTTCTAAGAGAAAGAGCAGAAACATGCAAGGCCTCCTGACACCTAGATTTGGAACTGGCATATCATCCCTTCCACTCTGTTATATTTACCAGAAGACATCACAGTTCAGCTCAGATTGAAGAGGTGGAGAAATAAACTCCACTTCTTGATAAGAGGAGCTGAATAGTCACATTTCAAAAGGACTCAGATACAGGAAGCTGTGGAGACTGTGGCCACTGTTTCAACTTGCCACACACAGCCCAGCATTGCATCAAGGCTCTACCATCAACGGCTCTGCATTTCCATGAGCACCTGCCTCTGCTGCTCTTCACCAGAACTTCCACCACCTCCCTGGCTTCAGGGGATCTATCAACCTCACAGAGCCCCTCTTCAATCCTCAATCACAGTACTTCTGCTGGTTAAGTTTCTCTTTGAGTAATCCAGTTTCATTATTTACATGGACCTAAGCCTTTAATAACAAAGTCATGTTCAGAAAATTCCTTCCAGCATACCTACAACAACTGATTACTCCTTCTTCTGACTGTTAACTATCCCCGGGAGGTAAGGAAAGTTAAGGATTCCTGGACAAAAGAACTCACAAGCCTCATCACCCCTACTGCAAGGAAAGAACACCTTTCATTCTTCCATGATCATCTTATGGAGAAAAGGGAGACTCGATCATTTCCCAACAGATATTCTGTCACATTTAATTCTCAGTTACTCTCCCTGCCACAAAATCTATAGGAAACTTGAGCTAGAAATATTATCAATCATCTCCAAAACAAATTTTTGTAAGCAATATTTTGTCCACAAAGCTGTTGCCTATGTCAAATAAATCTTTTTCTTCTGTCTGACCCTTGTGCTCTTTTATAGTCTGAGTATGTATGTGTTCCTGAAAGGAGGGATATTATATCATTATAAAGCACACATTTAACTCTGGTCAAAGCACTTATAGTTGAAGTACACTTTTCTTTAGATTGCCATGACTCATTGAAAGACGCATTTTCTTGATTTCATTGGCTAATGACCCTGATGTAAGCAACAGTTTTTTTTTTCTTTATAGTAACAAAGACCTATTCAAGGAGAAGTTATTAAACTATTAAAAATCAGATTTAGTACAGATTCCATACTAGCATAGACTAGTACCTTGTCTTTAGGAAGGCCAGAGTGTTCTACAAGAAGGAGAAGGAGGGTGAGAGAGTCATATTTGCTAAGACTTACTTTATATTAGGAACTCTGCTGGACATTTTGCATAGTTTAACTTAATGTTTACATTAGCAAGAGGCAAATATGGGGCTTCCCTGGTGGCGCAGTGGTTGAGGGTCCACCTGCCGATGCAGGGGACATGGGCTCATGCCCCGGTCCAGGAAGATCCCACATGCCGCGGAGCGGCTGGGCCCGTGAGCCATGGCCGCTGAGCCTGCGTGTCTGGAGTCTGTGCTCCACAACGGGAGAGGCCACAACAGTGAGAGGAAAAAAAAAAAAAAAGAGGCAAATATGATTGTTGTCTGGATAAACAGGCAAAGATTGCACAGTCAAACTGGGTAATTGGTAGAAAATTTAATAAAGGGGCTATTTACAGAGCCATGGCAGTGTTAGTGGAAACCAACAGGAGACAGTAGTGTACCCTGGGACTAGAAGCAACAGAGAACCAGGGAGAAGTTACAGCCAGATGGCTAAAGTCCAGGAAGGAAGCATTGAAGAGAGAAGAAACTACTGTGGAAGATGGAGACTGCACTGGAAGGAAATAAGCAGCCTTCCACCTTCTGTCCCCTGCCAGCTCCCCATTGGCTAAACCCAGTCAGAATCATGAGCCTTGGAATCTGTTGATTCAGCCTCCTAAGACAGAGAGCAGAGTAAAGAATGGCAGAGTAGGGTGGAAAAGGAGGGTAAATAGGAGGTATCAGCACACTGTCCCATTTTAAAGATGAGCAAATTGAGAGTCAAAGCAAATAATAACTTTTGCAGGTCACAGAGGCAAAACAAAATTTAAACTCGGATCTTTCTAGTTCTCTTTGCATTCATTATATGTATTAACTATGCTATTAAGCTTGGTTAAGAGAAAAATAATCTGTAATTTCATCATAGGGAGTTTTCCCAAAATTCCAACTCCATTTTCCTCATTTAACTTTCACAGCCTTAACATCCCCAGGACTATACAATCAAGTGTGTACATACATCATCACATTTCAACTGGACCCTTGAATAATTTCTATGTACCATCTCTTTTTTGTCTGCTTTTATTATTGTTTCCTAATGTGAACAATTTCACTAGTGAATTTTTTAATTCCTCAAGTCAACAAATACTTATGAATTGCCCAATGTGCACCATAGTTGTTTTTGACACTGTAGAGGATACAACTGACATATTTGCATGGTCTGTACTTTTTAGTGCTTATAATCCTATTTTTTTAATGAAGGACTATATGCTCCAGGAGACCAGGGGTCCTATTTAAGTTGTTCACTACTATTTAATAACTACCTGGCAGATGGTAGGTGCTCAACAGATTTTGATGAATTTAAATGTAAAATACTGAAAAACAAATATAATGAAGCTCATAAGTGTGTGGCACATGTAGTAAAGGGTTAGAGGTCTGGGAAGATGAAGCTCAGGGAGAATCAGCAAAGAGCAAGGAAGCTTTGGTGGAAATGGAGATGTTCAGAGGAATCTGAAAAGATGAACAAGGTTTAATAGATACAAATGGGAAGGACACTTGGGTACTTTAGAGGGGAAATAGTTTAGAGGACTAGGTTTTTCCTACAGGAAATGAAAGCAAACATGATAAAAGGAAGAAGTTTGCTCTGGAGGAACACACTCTGCCCCTTCAGGTGCCTTCCCAGATCTTTCCTGTCCTCATTCCCCCTCCCCCCACTCTGGAACATCTCCTTTTCCCAAAAATGTCAGCTGTTTCTGGTTGCATGATATTCAGGAAAACCTGCCTGTCTAGCCTCCTTTCTCAGAATAAGGCTTTGTTTAATACTTCTAGCACTAAATTAAACATGTGTTTAAGATCCCAGCTTATGTCACAAAAAACAGACACCTAGATCAATGGAACAGAATTGAGAGCCCAGAAATAAACCCACACACTTATGGTCAATCTATGACAAAGGAGGCAAGAATATACAATGGAGAAAAGACAGTCCCTTCAATAAGTGTTGCTGGAAAAACTGGACAGATACATGTAAAAGAATGAAATTAGTATATTCTCTAACACTGTATACAAAAATAAACACAAAATGGATTAAAGACCTAAATGTAAGATCAGACACAATAAAACTAGAAGAAAACATAGGCAGAACACTCTTTGATATAAATACCAGCAATATTTTGGGGGATCCATCTCCTAATGTGTAGGAAATAAAAGCAAAAGTAAACAAATGGGACTTAATTAAACTTAAAAACTTTTGCACAGCAAAGGAAACCATCCACAAAACACGAAGACAACCTACTGAATGAGAGAAAATATTTGCAAATGATATGACAAATAAGGGATTAATATCCAATATATATACAAACAATTCAACATCAAAAATAAATAAATAAACAACAACAACCTGATTAAAAAATGGGCAGAAGAACTGTATACACATTTTTCCAAAGAGGAAATGCAGATGGTCAACAGGCACATGAAAAGATGCTCAACATTGCTAATCATCAGGGAAATGCAAATCAAAACTACAATGAGGTATCACCTCACACTTGTCAATAGGCACAAACTATTGGGTGTAAGATAGGCTCAAGGATGTATTGTACAACACAGGGAATATAGCCAATGTTTTGTAATAACTGCAAATGGAAAGTAACCCTTAAAAATTGTATTAAATTTTTTTAAAAATTAAAAAAGTTCTCAGCTATCACCATCTAGGAAGATTTCCTTGATTCTTCCAGGCTCCAGGTATATTTGTCCTGTGCTTCTATAGTACTCAGAACTTTGGCCATCATAGCACTTTTTGAGGTGTATTGAGATGGCTTACCTTATGGCTTCTCTCCCCATAGTAAGTGGCAGGAGTTCTGGGACTGTCTCCCTGTTGCCATACAATGTATGAATGACTGTATGTTACCAATAAGCCACAGGGAGGATTTTAAGCTATTTTATGAATATGCTTCTACTTATCTTTTCTCAAATGCTGTATTTCAAGCTGATGAAGATGCTTTTCTGGTGAAGGCACTTTTGGAGCCCTGAAAATTACATTGTAGATGTGGCTAGGTGTAGGACTGACTTGGTTTGGGATACAGGGTGACCAAGCATTTCAGTTTGCCCAGGACTGAGGGCTTTGCTGGGATATAGGATTTTCAATGCTGAATCCTCAAAAGTCACAGCAAACTGAGGTGAATTGGTCCCACCCTAGTGGGAAATGAAAAACCGATAAAAAGGAGCATTTTTTATGTACTGTGCTATGCCTGTAAACACTAGCTAAGGTTATGTTAGTGCTGAAAAATGTAATTTCTGATCTTGCTTTTTCATCTTTTGACTAATGGAACATTATGTCTTAGTAGAAAAGCTTTCACCCTGTGAAGAGTAGCCAATCAAGAGACTGAGAATTCTTAGGCTCTTCCATTATGTTGCTTTTAGCATACCACAGTAATTGGTTCTCTCCAAGTTCCCAGTTAGTCCTCATGATTTAACTGATTGTAAGAACTTCCAAGTAGGGAGTTTTCATCTTAGATGTTTCATTACAGATGGATTTGTAGGAAGTGTTTTTGTAGTTGTTGATTTTTTGCTTTTAACTCTCAGAAGCTACTTGAGGGAGAAATTACTTTCATCTCTTAGAGGAGACACTGGGTTAGAACATTCACAACCAAGCACCTCAGCACTATTTGAATTGAGCCCCAGTGAATGGAATTTCAGTTCAATTCACTCCATTATTTCTTTACTGGGTTCCTTGTTTTTGCCTGTAGAGAAAGAGATTGGTGGATGATAGAACAAGGATAAAAATTATGCAAGGTTTTGAGGAATTGATTTTCTTATTCAGGAAATGAAGTGGATGGAATATACTCTAAGGTTGGAAGTGCCCTCGAGTCTAACACTGAAGCCAGGAGAGCAGCAGCAACTCAGCTCTTTCGTTAGCTTGGAATCCAAGAGATGATTAGAAGTTTAACTCATGCAGCTCAAGTGATTTTCTGGAACAGTACGTAGGTGAATACATAAGAAAAAGTTTCGCTCACTAAGAGTTTTATGTTTTATGTGCTTGTGAATGACTGTGGCTTAAATTACTGGCCTATTTGTTGTCTCATTCTTACGGATCACAGGCACAAATTAGACAAAGGCAACCCTAAGGCATTCTTTTGAGGCAAAAACGTCCAGTAGTACATTTAATAGCTGTCTTTTCAAGAGAGTTTAGTAAGCTTTTTGTACACGCAGTTTTATCATTTTCTTCTCACATAAAACCCACAAGATAGATATTGTGATGATCCTTGTTTATAGACGAGAAAACCAATTGAAGCTTGGGAAGTTTAAGAAGTTTGCTTTTTGTCAGCAGAAACGTAAGCATTCCAATTCAGGTGGTGCGGCTCTAGAGCTACAAGCTTATCCACTATGTCACAGGTATTTCACATGAGTGAACAAGTGACCCCACCCCTCTATAATGAGAAATGGTCTGCAGGACCGTTTTTGAAGTTCTTGAGTAATTTCCTATAACGTCAAAGAGGCAGCTTTGGTATTTCGCTTTGTAACTACAGAATCTGAGTTCCTTAAGTTTAAAAAAAAATTACTCCCAAACTAGCATACAAATTGCCAACTGTCCCTTTAGGTACGTATTCAGAAATCAAGTCTCAGAATTTTCCTGTCCAAGAATCTTCATCCTAACTTCCACAGAACAAATTTTGAATTAAGAAAATTATCAATGAAAAAGATAATGATAACAGAAACATAATGTTGGATTTGAATTTTGAAGGAGGAAAATATGCATTTCTTTCTTTACAAAGTTAATATTTTTGAGATTCATTAGGTTCATAGGATTATATGCAGAGTGCATGTGTTCCTTTTTCACATTATGTTTCTTATGTCCAAATAAAATATCTTCCCTTTTTAAATTCTGTAACATTAGCTCAAGTCTTTTCAAAGTGAAAGGTGTGGTATCATAAAACTTTTGAAGAAAAAGTAAATTAGTAAAGTAATAATTTCTTATATCTTCATACCAACTGTGATATAAGCATTATTATTATGAATCTCACTTTATAGATGAGGAAACAAAACCAAAGTTAAAGTGAATTACCTAGAGTGCATGTCAAGCAAATGGAAGACCCTAGACTGGAAGGCAGTTTTGCAAAAGAAGAAATGATTTATCCTGGACTTAATAGCTATCCCAGGAAGTACAAGGTCATTCCCTTGGTCATCACTCCAGCACTTGAGTTGCTATGGGAACCGAGCAGTTAGAACCTAGTAGAAATAAATGTACCATTAAAAAGGAGTCACTCACATAACCACGAACATTCATTGACACTGAGGCTCTTTCCTTACTAACATCAGCCTTCTTTACTGAATCCTAAATCTGCATATTGTTTGGTTGATGCTGGATTCCTCTGGAATGTTTGAATTCATCTGGTTGAAACATAAAATACTGCTAATGAAAGGATTCTTAAGCAGGGTGATTTGCTTTGCAGTGGGATGACCCTACCTAACTGAAATAGAACTCTGATTGCTATCATTAATAAAATAATAAGAAGAATACCCCCGTTTTCCCAGGGATACCTACCATTTACAAATCACTTTCATATTAATTAAGTCATTGATTCTCAATATAATCATTTAGGTGGAAGATATGCTGTTTTTAATTATGTTATATATTTCTATGGCTGAGGGTAGACTAAGGAAACATTTATAGGTGGATTCTCCCTATAATGGTTCATAAATTTATAATAGAAGAAATTGCAAGTGTCTTTTAGTATCGTTGCATTGATCACTGACTTATACTGCTATTTCTCATTAATTTCCTTATAACTGATGGTTATAATCCTAATGACAAAATTTAGTATTTGTAGAAACTTAAAGGTTACAAAATCATACCCCCATATTTTAATTTTACTTTATGGCACCAGGAGAGTCTGAAACTAAAACAGAGAAGTAATCACTAGGGTTCACATTTATTTATTACTTTGTTTTCAGAAAGAAGTATATACCTTCTAGTAAAAATTAGTGAGTTCCTAGAAAAATCATGATGCTTGCTGTGAATAATCAGAGGCCCAATTTCATACTCAGGCAAACCAATATAAAGAAACAAAAACTCCACTGAAGTTATGGACCATAAAGGTTTTCTAAGTTATTACTATATTAGTCAACAGGTATTGAAAGCTGGTTTTATAGTATCAAAATATCTGAATGAAAGTTCAGCCACTCCCTTTTCAGAGTAAGAAACATAGATTAGTCTCTCGGCTTCTGTGAGCCTTTATTTTCCTATCTGTAATATAAGGTCAATCATGGCTGCAGGGCTGTTTTTGAATATGTCCACTGTAAAGAGCTATACTGATGGGATTGATGGTCAGAGGCACTAGGATGGACTTCAGTGAGCTTGGACAAATTATTGAATTGAACCTCAATGTCCTTGCCTGTAAAATAAGAATAATGTTAATAGATTCCTCTGAGGGCTTTTTTTTTCAGGATTAAATGATAGATGTATGCCTGTGAAAAGGCTTCAAATGACAAAGCATATGCTAGCCAGACCACCTTAGTATAGACAGGAAGCACATCCACAACTAAAAAACATTTTGATATCTTTGGATCCCAATTGCATTTCATAACCACATATTAATTGTGGTGAAAAGAAAAAAAGTGGAAGGTTGTGATATGTCATATTTTAACCTGATTTAAAAACTAGTGTCTGCTGTTTTGAAGGCTCCCCTTCTCTTTCCCCACTGGATATATCAGTGTTACTCTTGGTTATAATTTGCTCTCTCTCCTGACTTGTATCTACTGTCTTCCTAGATGAGCTCACCCACACCCTCAATTTTCATTGACCTAATGATGCTCCTAGATCCATATTTTGAGCCCAGATTTTCTCCTGCCCTTTAGACTGGTTCAGCCAATTGCCTACTGGATCTCTGCACCTGTATGTCCAAGGGTACCTAAGCCACAGCAGGTCCAAAAGAGTCCTTCCCTGTTCCATACTTGCACCTTCCTCTGTGTTCCCCATCTTTGCAAGTGGTTCCACCATCCACCTAGCTGCTCGGGTCAGAAATCTTGGCTAGATATTGACTTTTCAATCTTCATCATTCTTCAAATCTAATCAATCAGCAAGTATTGTCCTTTCTACCATCTAAATATCTATCCAATTAAATCCTTCTCTCCATTTCTACTAGGTTACCTTCATTAGCCATTTGAATTTTTGATTGTAGTCCCCAGCCTCCATTTTCTCCCAATCTATTATCCATATCACGTCCTGAATGATCTTTCTGAAATCCAAAATTAATCACTTGTTCTCTATGCTTAAAACTCTAATTTCTTCCCTGTGCCCAGCAACTTAACATGACTCACAAGGCCCACATGATCTAGTTTCTGCTTGTTCTCACAGCCTTCCTCTCTCACCTCCACACTCTACACACCAGCTCTACTGAGTCTCTTTCACTCATCCATTGTGCAATGCTCCCTTTTGCCTCTAGACTTTAGCAAAAACTAGGTCTTCTGCTTAGAACATTTTATCACCATTCTCCCTGTAATACACACACACACACACACACACACACACACACACACACTTTACTTTTTTAATTCACAGTCAATTTTTTAACTCTCAAATTAAACTTTCCATCATCTAGGAAATATTTCTTACCCATTCCACTCTGAAGTCTAGGCTAGGTATCACCCAATATATTCCCTGTATTTCTACCATCAAAAAATTATTTTGTAATCACCAGATTACTTCCATGTCATCTCCACCAAACCACACAATTGGTAAGGACCAGATCTGTGTCTATCTTTTAGATTCCTCTCTCCTTAAGTATGTCAGGATTCAACCAGAATCACAGAACCCATAGGAGAGATACAGCAAGAGATTTTTTTTTTTTTTTTGGCAAGGAATTGGCCTATGTAATTGTGGGAGCTGGCTGGACACAAGTGAAATGTGTAGGGCTTGCCATCAGGAAGGACAGGCTGGAACTCTTGGTAATAAGCTGAAGCTGCTATCCACAGGCAGAATTGCTTCTTCAGGGAAGCCTCAGCTCTGCTCATAAGACCTTTCAGCTGATTGAATCAGGTCCAGCTCACTCAGATTATCTGAGAAAATCTCCCTTACTTAAAGTCAACTAATTATAGACTTTAATCACATCTACAAAATACCTTAACAGCAACACCTAGATTAGTGTTTGATTGAACTAGGGACTATAACCTAGCCAAGTTGACAAACGAAATTAACCACCACACCTCAACACCTAAATAAATATTTGTGAAATTAATGGCTGCATGAACTATTTTGTTCAGGAAGAGCACCCCTGGGGTACATATGAAATATTCCACTTTGTACTAAGGACATTGGTGCTATTACATTATTTATATTTCATACTTATTAAAATCTTCTGGGTTTTCTTTTTTGGTACCTTTGAAAGGAAAAAAATTGCACACTTTTTGCTATATTTATGGTCCCTCAGATTTCTTAGGAGAGAATCAATCCACATGATTAAATGTAACAGGCTTTGAGCTTCCTGAGGTCAGGATGGTGTATTATTTATTGTTTGGCGCCCTCTCAGCCCTACCAACTGTATGTGCACAGCAGCTGCTCAATGAAGATCTGTCAAAAAAGAACAAAATTAACCTGCTAGGGTTCTTTTTAAGACAGATTTTGAAATTGTTCTGGGTGCTGTGGGTCCTGTATTTTTTTTTAAATTAAGGTATAATTTAGACAGAGCAAAATTCACCCTTTTAGGGTGCACTTATGAGAGTTCTGACAAATGCATGCAGTGGTTCATTACCCAAAAATCTTGTCCATACACTTTTATAGTCAACCCTCTCCCACCTCAAATCCTGGAAACCAGTATGGTCTGCTTGCCATGCCTAAGGTATTGCCTTGTCCAAAATGTCAGGTAAATGGAACCATACAGAATGTCATATAAACTGCAGATCTCAGACTCTTTTGTGTCTGGTTCTATCACCTGGCATAATGCTCTTGGGATTCACCCATGTTGCTGTTATGTCAGTGTCAGTAATTTCTTCCTTTTTCTTGCTGAGTAGTATTCTACAGTATGGATGTATCACAGTTTGTTTATCCATTGTGGGATCTGCTTTTAATTACTCAAGATTTCTCTCTCTTCATTCTTCCTCAATTCTTTTTTGTTTTCTCTTCCTATTCATCTCTATCTCCACCCAGAATCAGGCGAAGTACTGTTCTATTTGGTCAGATTTTAAGATAGTTATTTGATCCTATTTTGTGGCTGGAGCCTAGTGAGCAGCAATAAACTCATACTAAGCCAATGTTTTCTCTCAAGACACATTGTGGTGGTTAAAAGAGAAGGTTTTCTCCACAAAAATGCTGGGCAAAGATGTGGAGAAAAGGGAACCCTCGTGCACTGTTGGTGAGACTGTAAATTGGTGCAGCCACTATGGAAAACAGTATGGAGGTTCCTCAAAAAACTAAAAATAGAGCTACTATATGATCCAGCAATCCCACTACTGGGTATCTATCTGAACAAAACAAAAAGACTAACTTGAAAACATACATGCACCCCAATGTTCATAGGTGCATTATTTACACTTGCCAAGATATGGAAGCAACCTAAGTGTCCATTAGCAGATGAATGGATAAAGAAGATGTGGCATATATGTGCAGTGGAACACTACTCAGCCATAAAAAAAGAATAAAATTCTGCCATTTACAACAACATGGATGGACTTGGAGGGCATTATGTTAAGTGAAAGTGAAATAAGTCAAACAGAGAAAGACAAATACTGTATGATATCACTTATATGTGGAATCTAAAAAATACAACAAACTAGTGAATAAAACAAAAAAGAAGCAAACTCACAGGTATAGAGAACAAACTTGTGATTACCAGTGGGGAGAGGGAAGTGGGGAGGGGTAATATAGGTGTAAGGAATTAAGAGGTACAAACTATTAGGTATAAAATAATCTATAAGGACATATTGTACAACAGGGGGAATATATCCAATATTTTGTAATAACTATAAATGGAGTATAACCTTTAAAAATTGTGAATCACTATATCATACACCTGTAACATATAATATTATAGCAACTATACTACAATAAAAAGATTCTTTTTAAAAAGAGAAGATTTTGTTTGTATCCCTCCTCTGTCATTTACTAGCTGTGTGATCATGATCAAGTTACCTAATCTCTCTGTGCCTGTATTTCTTTATATGTGAAATGGAGATAATAACAGTACCTGTCTTAGCTTATGAGCATTAAATAAGTTAATAATTACAAATGGTGTAAAACAGTACCTGGCGTATTGTAAACTCTTAATAAGTGTTGGCTGTTATTATTTGGAGCCATTTCAAGACACTAAGGGGTCTTTATTTTGAGTAAAAATGTAGCATGTACAAAACTTGCTGAAAAGTTTACTTTTGCTCCGAGAGGAGGGTGGACCCATGGTCTTGGGAGGGTGATTTTGGGCTGTGGGACAGGAGCTTGAAGCTCTGTTCAGCTTTAAGTTATGAAGGTACCCTTTGGGTGGTGGTATAGAGTTCCTGTATCTCTTTACCTCTTTTACCAGTGGAATGCTGCCTAATATGTCCTCATGCACTCTTCCCATTGTCCCTGCTCTGAGATAATTGGATTGACCTAGCTGGCGTAAAAGCTGTGTCTGGGTGAATTACGAGTTTGGCATTTATCTGATTTACACAGTTCTCTCAGCAATAGGAGCACAGGCTTGCTGGGAAATATTGCTGCCTCAATCCTTGTGTGGGCTCCCAGGTTGTGTCACTCCTGTGGCTATTTTGCCACCACCCTCAACGTTATTCTGTGCACATTTTCACTCTTTGCTGGCTTGTCCCTGGAAAAGGGAAAAGAGAGAACTACAGACAAAAAAATAATTTTAGTTTCCTTTTATTCTTACTTCTTTAGGCTTGAAATATTGAAAAAATGAGTTCTTCCAACCTAGTTTATAATTCCCATGCCTCAGTAAAATGTTTGTAACTTTCACTTACTGTGTCTGCTCTGCTGGAAGATAATTCCTTTGTTCATATTATTCTATAAACCTAGTATTTACTTCATTTATGTGATCTTCCACTGAGATTTTAGGAACCCATTTTTTTTTCAGGTGTGGCTCTATATTCCTTGGGCTTCTATTTTTATAAGCAATCTAATCTCCTGCAAACCCTGCAGTAATTATAAAATGGTATCAGAATAAATTATCACTGAGTTATAAGCTTGCAATATAAAAAGAAAACCTTTTCACTTTTAGCCTTTTTTAAAATGATAAAGCATTTTTATACAAGTTATATAAGTATAACTTAGATTTTTGAAAGTCAGATAAAGAAGAGGAGAAAATAAAAAATACCCAAAGTACCACTTGGAGATAACCTTGTTTTTGATTGAGCTTTTCCAGAATTATCAATCTACCATATGTGTATAAAACAAGAGTCTCATGCTTTATTTCTATGCCAATAAGTACATTTCTACATTATTGTATTTAATGTACGTTATTTATTGTTTTAGTGGCTTCATGAATTTACACCATCTCTATGAGGCACGGAGTAATGTATACATACACATATAAACATAGATGTGTCTGTTTACTGACTTTTTCTCCATTCTTTTATCTTTCTGTATATTCCCATGAGAAAATACCTTGTGATGGTTTAGTTTTCGTAAATTTATAGTACTTTTTCATATTTAATTGAGCAAGTTGTCCATAATTTCCCGTTTTTAAAAATTTGAAGTAAAGGCCTGCCACTATTTTAGTGACACTGTCTAATCTTAGAAGCCAATTGTGATTTAAATGATATTTCCCCACTTTACTATGCATATTTCACAAGTGTAAACATACCCCTTACAGCAGATTTATTACAGGTAAATGGTGAAGTAAAGAGAGTTGATTTCCAGTGTTCTCACTCCTTTCCTTACATGGGCTTCTCCTCATTCTTGTAGTCTCTGGAGGTGCCTGGTGTTCTCAGGGTGTCTCTGCCAACCCCCCATCAAATTTTCCTTTAGTTAGTAGTCCAATTAGAAAGGAAAGGCAATCCCATGTCAGACCTCCTTCTTACAGATATATGCATTTTAAAATCATCCACTTCTCTAACCCACAAAAATAAAGCCCCGATGCTGGAGTTACAGTTCTCTAGACATGGTCCACAAAGCAAGATGTTTTTCATCTCAACGGGTAACCACATACTTTACAAACTAGGTACCAGACTCAAGTATCATGCTCTGTGCCAGTCTTTTAAGGTTTAAAATAATTCCCTAGCATTAAAATTAATACTGAGTATTGACTACTATACACAATGGAGCCTTTCTCGTTTAGAGAAGTTACTGTTTAAACGGTTGGAAATGGCTCACTAATGGGGAGCATGTGAGGAATGATGTGATGAAGCAGTGTTTGGGGCACTGATGTGACATCAGCATGCAGGATAAGCTCCCAGGGAAAGGACCTGGCAGAGAAAGGAATCATCTGGATCAGAGGGAGGCAAATCAATCATCTGGAGGCAAATCAGAATCATCTGTATGGGACTGAATGAATACTGGAGCCTTACATAAAGGAACAATTAAATCCCAACATCTTGGAGTCGGGCTGGGGTTTTGTTTATCTTTTATTATTTGTTTGAATGCTCCCCAGGTGATTTCAAAATGACTTAATTATTATTGTACTGAAACATCTGTAACAAAAATTATAATTTTAACCATCTTTAAGTGTATGATTTCCAGGTGATTTTAATTTAGGCTCTCAATGTGTTCTAATAAGCAGATGGGGAAAGGTATATGTGTTGGGCAGGTAGAAGACTTTGGAAACAATGCAGCTTACTGTTAAACGTAAGTTAATCTATGACATCTGTGGGACCTCTCACTGTTGTGATCTCTCCCGTTGCGGAGCACAGGCTCCGGACGCGCAGGCTCAGCGGCCATGGCTCACGGGCCCAGCCGCTCCGCGGCATGTGGGATCCTCCCGGACCGGGGCACGAACCCGTGTGCCCTGCATTGGCAGGCGGGCTTTCAACCACTGCGCCACCAGGGAAGCCCGACATCTGTGATTTTTAAATTCATGGTGACCCTCACTAAATAATAAAACATTTGAGTTATCAAGACTAAAGAAATAGTGAATTAGAGTAATCACTTATGTAGGCAAAAGCAAAAATTTTACATAAATTATTTGTCTACCTCAGGGCTTCTTTTGATTTATAAGTGCATCTCAGATTTAGTAATGAGGCCCTTCCCTGCTGGGTAGCCAGTGTTTGAAGCTCACATTTCACTCCGTTAGAGCTCTGCTTTCTGGCAAATGCTATACATTTTAGATCTCATACTCTATATGTGTGTGTGTGTGTGTGCGTGCACACGTGCGTGTGTGCACGTGCTTTTCCTGAGGCTAGATCTCGAAATAATTTCTCAGATTATCAGCTTCAAATATAAATCAACACCTAAAGTATCACTAAGTGTTGCTATGATTATTAAAAATGAGTATGCAGATACCTTACCTCACAGTCAACTAAATTAAATCAAGCTAAAAAGAATCAAACCCTTGAAACAAATCTTACCTCCACATATGCTAAATCTGCAAATGTAAAAGCTTTGGTTTTCTCTAGCTTCTTTCCATTTAGTTTCCCGGCAACAATATCTACCACTTTACAAAAGCAGCAGCTAGTGTTAATCGTTATAAATTTTGTTTATGGGTTTTTTTCAGTGGTTATTAAATGTTGAAGAGGAGGAAAAATAATTTTCCCTCCAGTCTTCTGAGTTCTTGGCTGAGACCTCGGTAATAAAAGACAGATTAACAAGAGAAAAACAGAAGTTTATTAACATGTATACCTCACATTTTCATGAGAGAACCCAGGAAAAATGAGTAACTCCCTGATATGTCCCAAGCCCCCATCTTAGATACCATCTTCAGGTAAAGACAAAAGGAAGATGTTGGGGAATTGAGGGGGAGCAATTCACAGGGAAGGAGAGGGGAGTAAATGTTTGATAAACAAAGTTGCCCTGACATATGGATAAATCTCTCAGGTAAAAAAGTTATCTCTGGTAATAGCTCTCTTCCTGGTACAGACATCCTTTCTAATGTAAATTTCCATTATAAATGAAGATTTCCCTTAAAAAAGGATAATCTCTACTCTGCTTTCAGAGCTTCTCCTGTGTGTGCAGTTTCTCAAAATAATCCTTATACCAAAGACGCTTATTTTGGGGTGGCATATTCTGCTCCCTTCAATGTGCAGCATCAAGGGTGGTGACAATACAAACTACTATGGCCTGTTAAGGTCACCATGTCTGAATGTGGTAGAGAAAAGCTCATTTTAATCCTTGACTTCTAGAATAAAAATGAAGATTCTCAGAAAGCAAGTGGTCAGTGTTCCACTGTACCAAGGTACAAGGAATCAATTACAGCAGTATTTATCAAACTTAAAGTGAAAGACCCTTTCTTTAAGATTTGGGAAGTCAAAATGGCTAGATTGATTCTGTGCAAATCAAGGTCAAAATCCTGAAAACAACTGCTTCCCTTTGAACTTAGAAAACATCACTCCAGAAGAAGAAGGTTTAAGAAAAGAAGCTAAACCAGGTACTTTCATATTATTTCCCTAGGATGAAGTAAAAAGATCATTTGGTTAAGATCAGGATTTTGATATTGTGATTTTTTTATGTCAGATTAAAATGATCCAAAAAATCTAAAACCTTCTTCTCTTGAAGAACTCTGAACAGATTATTCTTTCAACTGACTTAGATAGTTGGGCAAATCTGAAACACAACATGAACAATGTGTTTAATCATAGAATCAGTATCTCTAATAAATGTCAAAGGAGTGTTATCTACCATGTCTCCTTTCTTGAGATACTTAAAATTATATGCTATTTTAAGGAAGTTAAAATAAATTGCTGACAATGGAATTTCTCAATATTAAAATCAGCATGCTATACTCCTTAGTCCCACTGTGATAGACAAGAAGAAATGTTTCCAGGCTCATGGAAATTCTAGGGTATCCTCAAAGGATGGGTAACCTTACCTAAACACGGCAGCCCAGTACCTAGAAAGCAAGTGTATTTTCCATGTTCTGGGGCTTTCAGAGCTTCACTAGGGAAGCAGGTTAAGAATGGAACCACTTCCAAAGACCAGAAATTTTCCTTTTTGGCTCAGGTTCATTCCCACTCACGGCGCGGTTAACACTGAACTTCTTATAACTGACTTGAGTCTTTGTTGCAGAATTCCATTCTGTTAAAGAATTTCAAACAGCTGGGCCATTTGCAAAGATGAGCTTTTGCATAAAAAGGTCATGAAAAGAAGAGAAGTGGAAAATATACTAGAAGAGAAAATAATGGGGAACCTTGAATAAGATGCTAAACTTGGACTTTTCCAAATGGCAATGCAGAGTCATCCAAGTACTGGTGGGGGAGGATGCAGAGTAGTGATGCAATAATATGCTGATTTAAGGAAGATAATATGGTATCATGATGAAGATGGGTTAAAAGGGGAGTTGACTACCAGCTGAGAGATCTGTCTGCTCTGGCCATTCTGGAGGTGGGATGGGTTTTAGTAAAGAGTGAATGTCATTACAAATACTCAGTGTTGAAGCGGTAGATCATAGGGAGGTCTTTAGCCCTCCTTATTCCTGGCCTGGAAGATCAGGGTTAAAGGTGTTCCTCTGGTTCACTTATGCAGCACTGGCATACTCATCTTGTTGTTTGACTCCCCACCCTGGAAGGACCAAGCATATGAAACACTGTCTCCTTCTGTTATCGGAGCCCCATGCGGAGAAAAAGACAGACCTTTAAATTCTGTCCTGGACTATCCCATAACTAGACCTCTGGATATCCAGATACTGGCAAGAGCAAGATAGCCTGTGGACATATAACTCAGGCCTCTCAACCTCATTCGCTCAACCGACTCAGTGAATCAAATCCTCAGCATCACTATTCGTGGGATAGAAGGAAGCATCTTCTGTGGACCCTCTGCTGAATAACAGTGAGTATTATCAGCCCTGGGAAAGCAGAATCATCTTTGCTAGTTTGTAAAATCTCTCCAAAGAGATGGTAAACATTGAGAATTTGTTTTGAAGCAGAAGAATATTAAGAAAAAAATTTCTGGAAAGGAATAAAAGGCGAACACATGCGCCCAGAAATGATTGTTGGTTTTATAGTACTCTTCAGAAAAGAAACCCACCTAGGCTGTGTAACAGATTGCAGGTATTTAATGTGGCCATTGTGGACAAGACTGGCAGATAAGTGCTTTCGGAAGGTGTAATCAACCCCTCAGTTACCTCTGGGCTGACAGTGCTGCTGAGAGCTGTTTAGCATTCCAGTTCCATTGTGGAGTTCTGGGCTTGGAGGGCCTCTAGTGGCTGTCAACCTCATTAGGAAAAAAAAGAACAATTGCTATGTCATCTAAAGAGTTTTACGCCCAGAATGTAAAATGTGACAGTTTTAAGGCTGCCCTCTTTTTGTCATAGGGAGTTTTAGAGTGGAGTCTATAAGAGAGAAAGAGAGACATTGGTCATTCTTGACTTTATTTGTATGTTATTGAGTTAGTACCACAAGCAGGTCCCTGATAAAAAGAAGAGAGATGGTCACTGTACACTGTACCAAGAAATGTAATTCTACCATCCTCCCATGTCCAACTTAAAATGTTGAGTAGGTATATAAAAAAACTTTTTAGTACATTTGGTTACACACTCTTACCTCTCCCCAACCCACTCCCCCATGCTCAGAGAGCCCCTAAGAAAATAGAAGAAAATGAACACAGCCTTTGGTGGGAGCAGCAAAGTGCATCCAAGCTTTCTCCTATGTGACTCTCACTGGTTCCTTTTCCCCTACAAAATAGTATGAGGGCCTGGAAATGCATTCTGCTGATAGGTGCTCAGGTCAGAAAAGCTGATAAGAACTCGGTGGGCCTGGATTAACAAGAATCCTATAGAATGAAGCTATACAATCAGAGGAAACATGTCATCCTGTCCTCCACTCTATCTCCCATGTATCACACATAGAAAATATCTAAAATACATTTTTTCCAATAAGAAAATAAATTTTAACATATCAAGTGAATTTCTTAGGGCTAGCTCAGTACCAGGCTGTGTGAGATGCTCCCTGCAAGTTCTTTGTAATCCAGCCTGTACACCAGAGCAAGAGTCTACATAGGACTTTGGGGAGGGAAAAGGAGATATGCCAAGTAGCAATTAAAATGTTCATATTACCCAAATCCCCCAAATTATATATTCTTGGGAATAATATAGTAATCAGGAGACTGAACAAGGTGTGAAGCCAATAAGGAAGAGCTACCTGAGGCCCAGAAGGCATGAGCTACAGCTATTAAGAGGCAGGGAGGGGGCTCTATAATCCTTAGTATTTACAAACTCACGACAAATGCCTTTACAGTTAAATATTCCTCTTTACATATCATACTTTGTACTTGATAATGATGTGAGATTAACTAATTAAAAGCAAGTGTGTCCAAATGAGCTGAGGTAAACCAAGGGATCCTTTTAAAATACATTTTCAGCAGTGGTCATTAAAGATGGCCATCTGGACATCTGTATTTATCTCCTCTCCCACCCAAATCCCCATTAAATCACTCTGAAAGGAATTTAACAATGTATTCATGCGTAATAGCAGATAGAATTGGAGAGGGACTGTCAGTCGAAAAGAGATTTCAATACGTCTCTGGAAAGCAGAAAGATAAAGATGGTGCTGACCATACAGCTTGAGTGAGAGCAAACTGGAGCCCAGAACTCATGCTTTCTGAGCTGCCACCAAAGAAACAAATAGCCTGCCCAGTGGCGCCTTGGCAAAGCTTCAGACTCAAGACCCTATGGAGGGAGCGAAAATAGGGGATTACTGAAAGGTATGAATACAGAGTAGCTGACTTCCCCACCCCGTCACTCCTGAAAGCTGTGGATCAGGCATTTATCCCTGAGGGGAAACATGAGGCTTCCTCCTTAAAGAAACTGGACAAAAGTTGTCTGGGAGAACCAGGGCAGCCAGCACGAATGTTGCCATGCCAAAGCAAATCTCAGGGATTCCTGGACTTCGGGGACCATCCAACATAAGGACCAGCTTCTTACCCGTTCCTCCTAAAGCCACAGTACCCATTAAAATGTATACCCAGGATAGCCTTTTATGATCTTGTTCTGAAATTCAAAATGACCCAGTCAATGCTCACCAAGACTTTTAGGAAAGACTCCTAAATGAAAACAAAAGAAAATAAGCAAATTTTAAGAATCACTCAGAAAGAAATTAAGATTGTTCTGGAAACAGAATGTTAAATAAGTAGCTTCAGAGAAATTTGAGAAGATATTATACCCACAAACCATGAACAGTATACTATGAAAAAGGAACTATTAGAAAACATGAAAGATGTCTTGGAAATCTAAAATACGATTGACAAAATATAAAAATCATTATCAGGTTTAAAAGACAAAGTCAAAGAACTCTTCCAAATAGGTAACATTTTCCAAATAGCCAGGAACTGTTCTAAGCAGTTTAGTCAACACAACAAGCCCATTATGTAAGTAATAATATGACGCTCTTTTTTTAGCTAAGGTATAGAGGAATTAAGCAACTTGGTCAAGGTCACTTAGTTAATGAGCTAGGATTAAAACCTAGTTAGTCTAGCTCCAGAGTCAATGAATTTAACTGTGATGCTATACTATTTCCAAAAATAAAGCCGGTATTTTTAAGCACTTACTCTGTGACAAGCACTGCGCTAAATGAATTAACTCATTTAGTCCTCAGAACAACCTTATGAGTAGACACCACTATTAGTCCATTCTAGAAATGAGGAAATGTAACAAGAAAGGTTCAGAAACTCCTATGGGTAACACAGATAATAAGGGGGAAGTGGGATTAAATTCATGCAGCCTTGTTCCATAACCTATTATACTATCTAAAACACAAGGGGCTAAAATATGAAGGTAATGGTAAAAGAAGGTCTACAACCAAGCAAGTTAATATCTGACTTAGAATAATTTCAGAAAGAAAAGAACAGAGAAAATGGAGGTGAAGAAGTTATCAAATACATTTTAAAAGGGAAGTGCCCAGGCTGAAAGAAGACATGAGATTTCCTATCAAAAAAGGTTATTAGAATAATATAGAAGTTGACTTTTTTTAAAAAAAAAAAAACGATACCTAGACAATCCCTGTGAAACTTGGGAGCAATAAAGAGAAAGAGAGTATGCTAAAAATTTCCATTGGCAGTAGGGGTATGCTGGTGGAACAAGGGAAGAGAAAACAGATAAAATATGATGTAACTGAGAATAGATATCTCATCTGCCAGACTTGATGCTAGAAGACAATGGAGCCATAACATTCTTAAAATTCTAAGAGGAATGGTGCTCAATCTAGAATTCTGTTCTAAGCTGAATTATCAGTGAAATTTGAGGGCAAAGAGAAGATAATTTAGATGTGCAAGGAATGTGAAACTTCGTCTCTCTGGTAGGCACTTACTTGAGGCTCTGTTCCAACTAGGTAAAACAAGACAGTAAATTTTTTCAAAAGACATGAATTCCAGGAAATAATGGCATCAACCCAAGAAAATAATTAGAAAAGCCCAAGCACACAGCCGGTTCCAAGATCAAATAGTCTAGCCTAAAGCAAGGGAAGGAGGGTTCCAATGAGGAAGAGGGAGAGAGAGAGAGAGAGGGGTAATATAAAAAAGAAAAATGGCAATTTTGGAAAAACAAAGGGCTATACAAAAAATAGGAAATGTAACCATACTTTTGTCTACAGTGAATAATATATTGGTATAGTAATGAAAATGCTTTATATTAATATTCAATCTGTATACAAAGTACATATAATTTTGGTTGCAAAATAGAATGTAAAGATTGAAAAGTAAAGTACATTTGATAATAGTGGGAAGTGGAAAGAGAGAGGAGGAAAGGAGGGGTGGAGTCAAGGCTGAGTGGATTTTTGTACAGTTTGCGCACTGTGCAAAGGTACACAGATGATGGGGCTGTGGGGGCTGAGAGCTGACACCTGCAAGAATAGGCATGTAGTTTTTAACCACTAAACTTATTTTCTCTCAATATACAAAAAGGGGTTTGTTTGTGTGATTTTTTTAGTGGATGATATGAACTTAAAAGATGAGTAAAAGCAATGTGAATTAGAACAGGAAGTTGGGAGAAGACAGAAGTGATCCCCTCCTAGTGGAACACTGTAGTCAATGCAGAAGAGGGAGTAACCAGATGCAGGTGTAGAGAGAGAAATATTGAGTTTTAATTTTTTTTTTTTTTTTTTTTGGGAAGTGAAACAAATGTACAAGAAACTAATCTGGATAATAACATGGTCCCATCACCTTTTTCCAAGGATTTTTTTCACATTATATACATTCAACTGTGGGATTTGACATTAAATATTTAAATGGTGTCTTCTAACCACATTTTCATACGTATATATGTATAACATTAGATATTTAAATGGTGCCTTCTAACCACATTTTCACTATAATGGTGACCTCAACCTATTCTGGATTATTCTGGCAAGGTTTAGGCTCAGCCTAATGCACTGGTATAGTTAATAATCTGTACATTTCAATTGGGGCAGGAAAACCAAAACTCCTTTTACCGTTTCCACACCTTTACTTCCTTCCCCAATTAGCTCGCTGTCAACTTGCTAGAGTTGTTCAAATTCCACAATTGGTTGTTTTGGCTCCTCTCAAATGCAAATCCTCTCTCGGTGGCAAGGAAATACATTAATTTACATAAAAGAAGTTGGCATATGGGGGTCTAGGAGTTAGAGGTGGAAAAGATATGGGAAAAGGCACCAAGACAAGGAGAGAAGGAGAGGAAAGGAGAGCCATGTTGAATATAAAATGGCGTGCTTCATTTCATAGTTTTGCCTAAGGTATTTGAGTATGGCAATAAAACAGCACACTTTCTGTTTCCAACCTTTAAAGCTACTGTGGGTAACTTTTAGGTAAACCCCTCAGAGACATACAGTCAGACACACTCACAGCTGCTAACGATGAGACAGTCTTACCCAACACATAATCTCATTTAAATTATAAGGAGCTACATGCAGCTCAATAACAAAAAAACAAACAAACAAATCCAAAAATAGGCAGAAGACCTAAATAGACATTTCTCCAAAGAAGATATGCAGATTGCCAACAAACACATGAAAGGATGCTCAACATCACTAATCATTAGAGAAATGCAAATCAAAACTACAATGAGATATCATCTCACACTGGTCAGAATGGCCATCATCAAAAAATCTACAAACAATAAATGCTGGAGAGGGTGTGGAGAAAAGGGAACCCTCTTGCACTGTTGGTGGGAATGTAAATTGATACAGCCACTATGGAGAACAGTATGGAGGGTTCTTAAAAAACTAAAAATAGAATTATCATATGACCTAGGATTCCCACTACTGGGCATATACCCAGAGAAAACCATAATTCAAAAAGACACATGCACCCCAATGTTCACTGCAGCACTATTTACAATAGCCAGGTCATGGAAGCAACCTAAATGCCCATTGACAGATGAATGGATAAAGAGGATGTGGTACATATATACAATGGAATATTACTCAGCCATAAAAAGGAATGAAATTGGGTCATTTGTTGAGACGTTGATGGATCTAGAGACTGTCATACACAGTGAAGTAAGTCAGAAATAGAAAAAAAAATATCGTATATTAACGCATATATGTGGAACCTAGAAAAATGGTACAGATGAACCAGTTTGCAGGGCAGAAATTGAAACACAGATGTAGAGAACAAATGTATGGACACCAAGGGGGTAAAGCGGTGGGGGTGGGGGTGGGGTGTGATGAATTGGGCGATTGGGATTGACATGTATATACTGATGTGGATAAAATGGATGACTAATAAGAACCTGCTGTATAAAAAAATAAATAAATTTTTTAAAAAAAGAACATACATAACAATAATTACCTTAAATGCAAACGGATTAAATGCTCCAACAACAACAAAAAATATAAAGCTACTTTGGGTGACTTTTAGGTAGGAGATAAGAGTGTTAATCAAGATAAAGTTATCAGGGAGAACACAGCAAGAAGAAGGAAGGTGCAGCAAACACTGGGCTGTAAAATTACTAAGATGCATGGCGGGCAAATTAATATTCCCAGAAGAAAAGCAGACAACTTTCATAATTAAATGATGCCACTATCTCACTTAAAAGAAGTGCAGAGAATTTTAAGAATCTGTCTCAAAGGGATTGTGAAAACATTTCTAGTTCTAGCAGAGGACATAGAAAGCAGAAAATATGAGTGCTTAACATATGATTTAACAATTCCATTCTGAGAAGATGCTAATGCAGCATCTCTACTTTGTGAAGATTTAAAAAATTCTTTTTAGAAAATTGCCTCCTGAGGGCTTTGCACTATCATTTCTCTCTTGGTGTTTGAAGTGTAAGAGTTGTGGCAGGTAAAAATCCATTATCACTTAACATGTCAGCTCAATCTGTGATATCCATGTAAATGTGTTAACCTAAAACTAGTGACAGAATTTTTAAAATATGAATTTTATACCACTTTAGATAGGTGTTAAAATTACTGTAATTTTCAGGAATACTATTAATAAGTTACAGTACCTATTTGTTTTTAAGAAAGCATGCATTGAATCAGCTAGCACTGCACGCCCTACTGGACACATTAAGTAATGACTTTGTGATGTTGACGTATACACACTACTGTAAATAAAATAGATATCTAATAAGAACCTACTTTATAGCACAGGGAACTCTACTCAATACTCTGTAATGGCTATATAGGAATAGAATCTAAAGAAGAGTACATTTATGTATATGTATAACTGATTCACTTTGCTGTACAGCAGAAACTAACACAACATTGTAAATCAACTGTAGTCTGATAAAAATTAATTTTAAAAAAAGCCTAAGTTGGGTGTTAAAATGTCATTCTGTAACATTTTGTTCTGAAAGAAGTATTTGACTTTTAAACAACATTCTGCAGTAAATTCAGATTTTTGAATCTCGAACTCTACAGCAAAGACAACTTGTGACCATTTCTGTTTACTTTTGAGTTTACATTCTCCTCAGGAAGTAAATAAATATTCAGAGGTTAATAAAGCTGCTGTAGACACTCACCCACTGGTCTTTGTAGGGACATATGTTTCCTGTTATCTTAAGCAAATACCTAGGGGGGGGGCGTGCTGAGTCTTATAGGAAATAGCTGTTTTTCTTTATAAGAAATTGCCAAACTATTTTCAACTGTAACTGTACCATTTTGCATCCTTGCAATGTGTGAGAGGTTCAATTATTCCTCAATCTCCCAAAACTTGCTATGAAGCCCTTATATTGCATCCATTCTAGTAGGCATGTAGTGGTAACTTTTTATTTTTATATAAACTAATTTATTTATTTATTTTATTTTTGGCTGCATTGGGTCTTCGTTGCTGCGTGCAGGCTTTCTCTAGTTGTGGCGAGTGGGAACTACTCTTCATTGCAGTGCACGGGCTTCTCATTGCAGTGGCTTCTCTTGTTGCAGAGCACAGGCTCTAGGCATGCAGGCTTCAGTAGTTGTGGCACACGGGCTCAGTAGTTGTGCTGCATGAGCTCAGTAGTTGTGGCTCGCAGGCTCTAGAGCACAGGCTCAGTAGTTGTGGTGCACGGGCTTAGTTGCTCCGCGGCATGTGGGATCTTCCCGGACCAGGGCTCGAACCCATGTCCCCTGTCTTGGGAGGCGTATTCTTAACCACTGCACAACCAGGGAAGCCCGTTAACTTATTTTAATTTGTTTTTCCCCAGTGATTAATAATGTTGAGAAACTTTTCATATGCTTATTAGCCATTCATATATTTTCTCTAGTAAAATGTTTCTTCTCACTTTTTGTCATTTTTATTAGTGGGATTTTTATCTTCTTACTTAGTTGTTAGAGTCCTTTATATTATCTGGATACGTGCCCTATACAAGACAGTTATATTCCAATTATTTTCTCCAACTCTGTGGCTTGCCTTCAAAGACTCAGCTTTTCCCACTGTATTAAAAAAAAATTACAAGCTGAGGTCCACAGATAATCAGAATTCTGCAGAGCTGCCTGGGGCTGCTGAGGTGGGTAAAGGGCTGAGTGGTTTTGCTGTCTATCTGTCTGCCTGTCTTTCTATTTACATATTTTTAATATTGGAGTACTGCAAAATATTTTGCTTTAGCAAAACATTTGAAATTACCACCATAACAGAGCAGCTTGTGGTAACTGTTTACTAGGTCAACTATGATCTGACTTTCCAAACTATTATGAAACTACAGATATAAACATAATGGCAGTTTGTGGTACACGGGCCTCTCACTGTTGTGGCCTCTCCTGTTGCGGAGCACAGGCTCCGGACGCGCAGGCTCAGCAGCCATGGCTCACGGGCCCAGCCGCTCTGTGGCATGTGGGATCTTCCCAGACCGGGACACGAACCCGTGTCCCCTGCATCGGCAGGTGGACTCTCAACCACTACGCCACCAAGGAAGCCTATGGCAGTATACTTTAATGGGGATGTCTTAAGACCTTAGAGGACTTTTGGCATCCTTAAGTTTGATGGTGTCCCTATAGTATTCTAAACATTTTTAAATTACTCACATTAAATATATCTAAATTTCTTAATTCAATTACTTATGTCAGTATGGATACATAGATGTTCATTTTATACTTTAGGTTACAATTATTTATTTACTTTATTGCTCAAACTGTTCCAGTTTTGGCTACTTGGAGCTCTTTATGTTGTCCCCTGTGTCCCTAAACATACTTTTTGCATTAAAAAAATTGAAATGAACTTTTAAACTTTGCTTCTGAAATTATTTGCCTATGGATAATGCATCTCATGAACATTTGGCTATAATTCTCAGCAATTATCAAGTATACTCGGGAATTCTTGCAAAGCAAGGTAAAGCTAACCTATGCATTCTTTTCAAATATAATGAAATTTTTGTGATTATTAATAGTAACAATTAAGTAAATGTAATATACATTAGCTAGCAATGACTAATTTTTTTTTTTTTTGCAATGACTAATTTTGATTTTGCAGTTTTATTTGTGCACTTTAGAGTCGATACTTCCGTTTTGGTTGTTTGTCTAAGGTCCTGGTTCCTTGAAGAGCTCACAAGCTCTACACTCTGTACCTTATAGAGAGTGTGCAGGGGAAAATAATCCACCCCTTGTGTGATGATTATGCAGAGCAAATGTCAGGGTAGCCCCAGTAACTCCCCTCCAGGTGTCTAAGTTAAGATGGTACTTTTGCTTCTGCTTTGCTCCTGTCTTCTTTTCTCTCTTTCCCACAAAGGGGCAAGACTGAGCAGAAGAAAGTAACAGCTGTAATTAAGATCAGACTCAGGGAAGAGAAAGGGGAATAAGTTATAATGAAATGAGCCCACATAGTTACCACAGGAAATAGACAAGTGGGGAGAGAGGTGAAATTAGAAATTAGAAAGGAATTACAAAGAATGTATATATGTGTATAACTGAATCACTTTGCACAGCAGAAATTAACACAACATTGTAAGTCAACTATACTTTAGTAAAATAAACTTTTAAAAGAAGTGAAAAGAAAGGACTTATTCTGCCAATGTTTTCTTGGAAATGTTAGCTGAGCATGATTGTAAGAGCTAAGAGGTCTCACATCCACAGTGGTTGTGAGTAGTAGCTGTTAGTTCCCTCCTGGTGGGTACCCTGTTGGTGGACTGGAAACAGGCAGAAACCATATCAGATTAATACCCAACAGAAACTGAGTTTGGTAACAGGAGCCTCTCACGTCATGAATTTCAGCAGCCTCTTGCTTCCATACTTACTCACAACCAGTTAAAAAAGAAGTGTAGAGATTTTTAAAATGCAGATTTCCCTGTTCTTTTCTATAAAGATTTGGATTCAGTTTGCAGAGCTTCCCAGAAATCTGTAGTTTTAAGTCTCCTGGAAACTCTTAGTAACCAGTCAAATATTTAGACTGATTTTCTTCTGTCTGAAGACTTTTTGTATAGGATTTCAGTCTCACAGGGGAAATGGTGAGTCTCTTGGATTTAATATGATTTGTTATTCATTGGAAAGGCACATGCTAAAAATTTGCCTCTTACTGTGGGTGAATAAAAAGGTAAAGGAACCAGGACCTTAAATTCTAATCTAACAGCTCATATATTATGGGCAGGACTGGGGATGTAATTTGCAGGGCCCAGGGCAAAATGAAAGTGCAGAGACACTTGTTAAAAAATGATTGAGGATTTTAACGCAGCAAGAGCAAAGCAGTAAACCAAGTATGGGGCCGTTCTAAGCATAAGGTCCTATATAACTGTATGGATGGTACACACAATGGAGCATCTGATGACGGGATTAAGATTCTGGTAAACTGCATTCTGTAAATGAAGTCATCAGATTCAAAAATTGAATTGTTGGCAGGATTAAGGTTAGACTTAATCATTTCTCAGAGACAGTGTAAAATACTCAATATTATCATTAGCTAAGCATTTTCTTCTCTAGTAATATAGCATCTATCAGGGTAGGAACATCACAATGTCCTGTCTGTTCATGTAAAAGAAAGTCTTAGTTATTGATGAAACTTCACATGCTTAAATTAGAAAAATCAGTGTGAACTTATGCTTTAAAAAGAAATACATATATTCAATAACGTGGTACTAACTTTGTATGTTAGTAGTTTCTAAACTTAGTAACTACTAAGTTAGATAGATAGTTACTAAACTTATGGTGATCATTTCATAATGTATGCAAATGTCAAAACACTATGTAGGACACTTGAAACATAATATTGTACGTCAATTATATTCAATAAGAAAGAAATACATATATATGTACATATACAAATGTGTACATACATACACACATGTATATATATACACAAACATATGTTTTACCTCTGTCACTAAGGAAAATGGATCAAATGAAGAAACATTTCTGCTCATCACCAATCCTCTTGTGCAATCCAAGAACCCAGGTATTTTATTATAATAGTATTCTCAACTAAGAGGCAAGGGGTATTACAGGAAAGTAATGGATTCCATATCTTAAGGAAAAGAAATATCAAAACATGTCTAATTCTTACCAAAAAGGGTAGTGCTGAAAGGACAAAGACTCTTCAAAAAACAACTCATTAATCAAGTGGTGATAATTTAAACCACAGCCACCACAGCAATAATACTGTAATACTAATAACTATGATTATTCTTGTTATGTCAGTTTGAACAAGGTTTGCTGTGAAATTCAGTAAGTTCCTAATGCCATTCCAAAGAGAACAGTTTGTATAAACATTATTTAAAAATTCAGAACAAAAGAAAGGTGAATACATTCAAATTTATAATGATTTTGTAACTGAGCAGGACCCTATGGGGCCTTCCTGGGACAGACCCCCCACATGTCCTCCACCTGCCTCTGGTTTATAGAAAAGCTGAGGCTCCCAGGCCTCCCCTGAGTCACAAAAAGCTAGCTAAGGAGTTAATGATTAGAAGAATGTGAAAATGTAGTTACAAAAAAATAGCAGCTGGGCCAGGAAAACTGGTAACAGTTTAAACAATAGATCAGCCTTATGGCAGAGTCACAGAACCTTTGGTTCCTCCCTAAAGAACATGGGCAACAGTGTCTGATGCACATTCCTGAGTTGTCTTGCAGATAATAAAATCCCACCAGATGGGAGAAACTAACTGCATGATGACCATGAGCACATAGGCCCCAGACTGGCTGGAGGCTGAGCACTGATGATGTTAAACCCTGTGACACCACCTTCCAATGTGCTTCACCATCAACCAGTCAGAAAATTATGAACGAGCTGATCATGCACTTTGTGACTCTCTCCCTCATCTTGCCTTTAAAAAACACTTCTCTGAAATCCACCAGTGAGTTCGGGTCTTTTGAGCATGAGCCACCCATACTCCTTGCTTGGCCCTTGCATTAAACCTTTCTCTGCTCCAAACTCCAATGTTTTGGTTTGTTTGGCTTCACTGTGAGTCGGGCACATGAACTTGGGTTTGACAACAATTTTAACAAATAAAGTTGCAATATATAAAAGTGCTCAGTTTCTTATACTTTTATATAACTGCTATATGTCTGTTTATAAAGATTAGACATGCTGTTGCTTTCATCTGTGTACAATGGAAAGAATAAAGAGAGAAGCATGGAGAAAGTCTGGGGAAAAAAAGGAGTCTATACCAAAACTAGGAAGGAATGAACATTAACAGGTGACCCAAAATAAAAATCAGGTGGAAAGGGAGTTCAACAGGTAGTCAGTATCAGTGGCCACAAACAAAACTAAGTAGAGAAGGAGGTCACCAGTGTTCCAGGGAAATAAATAATAAGCCAGTGTTCTTAATGAGGAGAGCTAACTACCTAATGTTAATTGCTTATTGCCTAGAAGGTGAAGCTCCTATACAGCACTATTGATAATAATAAAATTTTACCAAGAAATATATCAGTTTGTAATATTGCTAACAGACTAGGTCAATATATCATAAAGACTAGACAGTGGGCTGTGTAGCTAAGTGATTATTTGAAAGTATATTATGGCTGGGGGAAGACAACAGGAGACAAAATAATGACAATAATAATCCACATAAGAAGTGAGGACTTAGAGTCAATGAAGTAACAGATAAAATATGTCACCTAAAAGAAAGCTCACTATGGGAAAAGTGACCAAATTCTTTGTCCCATCTGTTGGCAACAAAAATCCTTGGCTGGTCTGAGAAGGTATTATTTTTCTAATGCATCTGCTAAGATTACTTCAACCCCAAGAAGTTATCAAAATAATATGACTACAGCTCTAGGTATGTATTAAAATTAGTATAGCTATCCACCTAGGAAGGTATTAACATCAAGTGTGAAACAACAAAGGAATGAATTAAGCTTGTAATAGTGAAACTGTAGAATAGTTTTAAGTTAGTAGAATAATAAATTTGCTGAGTTTGTATGTGTGTAAGTTTTGTCGTCTTAGTAGTTTTGGAGTATTCAAAATAATCAGTCATAGTAATTTTGTATTTCCCATTTAAATTGAAAGGATATTTTGTTATTTATGTGTTATTTATATTTAAATATTTATGAAAAAATATTTTCAAAGATTTATTAAATACATAAGTTTAACAAATTTAATAAATTTACCATTATGTTGGTTAATTTTATGTGTCAACTTGACTGAAACACAGGATGCCTATATGGCTGATTAAACATTATTCTGGGTGTGTCTGTGAGGATGTTTCCAAAAGTATTAGCATTTGAATTGGTAGACTGAATAAAGCAGATGGCCCTCTCCAGTGTGGGTGGGTATCGCCCGCCCAGTCCTTTGAGGGCCTGAATGGAACAAAGGGCAGAAGAAGGTTAGATTCCTGTTCTCTCTGCCTCACTACTTGAACATGGATCTACCCTCAGCACTCCTAGTTCTCAGGATTTCAGACCCAGGCTAGAATCTACACCATCAGGTCCCTGGCTCTCAGGCTTTGAACTACACTACCTGCCTTCCTGGGTCTCCAGTTTGCAGACAAAATATCCCATTGGTTCTACTTCTCTGGATAATCCTGACTAATAAAACTATTAAACAAAATACAAATAGAAATGAATGTTCTTCTCCATGAGGTGTTCAGCTCAGACATTAAAGAATTGATAAAGAATTGATGACTACTCCAAAGAACAATGTTCACTTCACATCACAATGTAATGTCTAGGTGCTTTACAGTTTTTTTTAAAGGAATTATTCACATATAGAAAATGAAATATCATAGCCCATTAAACTGTGTAACATACCTCTGGGACATGTGTCCTGCAAGAATATAAACTCTCCATATTTGTATTACACAGAAATAATCTGTGAGCTTCATCCTGTGGAGTGACCCACGACTTATGTATAGGTTATATTCCTGGATCTCACCGCTTTTACTGGTGTCGAGAGGTGAGAGTGGAAAGTATGGTATGGGGCTAGAAGGAAAACTTCACTATATATCTTCTTGTATCTTTTGAATTTTGAACCACGTAAATATATAACCATTACATTAAAAAAATTGTCTATTGAAGTTGCCCTTTCTGGATAATTGATGTCTTACAACTCTTGCTGTGTTAGGAAGGTGTTAGCTACTATTATAGAGTGAATGAAGCAACTAGCCTTGAAGAAAATGAGAAAATCGTCTATATGGGTATCTAGAGGAAGAGCATTCCAGGAAGAGGAAACAACTAGGAAAAGGGTCTGAAGGACCCTATTTTATGGCGTGTGAAATCACCCTGGAGAGGAGATTATGGTGAAATTCTTACTACTCCAAAAATATGTCTATTAAGAGCAGTGCCATGCAAATTGCCCCCAAAATTATAGTTACAGGATGATTTTATAACTTTGCAAATTAATTGAAAGATCAGGATTTTGTTTTATAGTTTTAAGTTTTGACTTCTCCTGATTTCTCAGCCTAAATTTTCAATCAAGTGACACAGAGTACCATTTAAAATATACCCTAAAGAATATTGTATATTTGTGGGCCACTAGTGTGCACTGCCTTTAAAAACTTATACAGTTATACAGAGGAAATAGCAATGTAAAAGCAAAAGCATAAAGTATGTTTTACTGTTTTTACTTTAACTTCTTTTAAATTTTTATATTAATCTTTCAAAGATCAACAAATGCAATCATTTTTTTTGAAAAACAGAACTCTTTTATAAATTAAATAGAAAACCCAAGCTTCTCTCTTTGGCTATGTGTCTATTTTTGTTCTCCAGTTGAGTTTTCCAGTTGTCATTGTTCTCTGATCTTTAGCCATTTAATCTCCTTTTGAAAGAGATACACCTTATTTTCCTATCCAAATATGTGCCATAGAGCGTATTTGAACAACCTGAATAGCTGTTTAATAGAGTTAGCTTTGTCGTATTTCATTATTAGAAACTGTTGGGGTGGAAAAATACAACTTATTTTCTTCTTAAATCTTTAATTGTGGGAGTAAAGCAGATATGGTGACCTAAAAAACTAAAAAGGAAAGTATAAATGTATAAAATAAGTGGATTTTTAAAAATTTTGTGTTGGTAAAGAGTAGGTTAGGAATAGAGGAGACTATTATTTTTCTAGATAATTACTACTGGCCTTCTCTGCTTTTTAAAAAAAATAATTTTTATTGGAATATAGCTGATTTACAGTGCTGTGTTAGTTTCTGCTGTTTTTAAAGGCTCTCTCCTGAACCTGTATCTCTATCTGTTCCAATTTTCCCTCATTTATTACCAGTACATACTTAGAATAACATACTTAGAATAATTTCCTATTTCCCAAGAGCAGACATGACTATATATGTAGGTAATGCCAAAGAAAATGAAAACAAGTACACGAGTGTCCTCCATGTTGTTCTTTGTTGATGGAATACTGGGGGTAGGGATGATGGAGGGAGATTCTTAAGGGATTCTTAAGTCAGGACATGAGTTGTTAGATAGTGTCTATTATCTCTCAACTCCATAATCATTGTTCTATGGTCTCCTCTATACCACTGGGGATGAGAATCTGCATGTTATATTTCTCAAACTCCCAAGCTCCCTTGTCGGTTGCCTTTTGGTAGGTTTGAAGGTAGAGAGAAGCAGAGAAGTTCTGCTTTCTCGTGGTACCTCCTGCAGTGATGGCTGCTGCGCATCACTTCCTGGGCTCCTGCTCACATAACTTGATCCCCAAGGAGCAGGCTCAGGGGCATAGGAACTGTGAGCTCTAGTCTAGTCTGGATCATTTCGCTTTAGCTCTCCCTGGGGGAGAATAGGGAGGGAATAGGTTCCTGCAGTTACTGATCTTTTGAGTAGAATTACCTACTCCTTTTTGTTCTCGCAGTCCTGCAACATCTTTGCAACCAATTCCTTTATCAAGTTCCCTCTATCTGAAATGCCTATACACACTCACATATGCATTTTCTACAAAATAGTGAAAAAGTGTGTACTTATATTTTACAAGCTTCCCACCTCTCCTTCTTTAGTCTCTCTCCTACTTTTAGTGTTTTCCTAACAACTAAAACTCCCTCTGACCTCTGGTTTCCCAGAATTTATCATGATGCTTCTGGTTTTCTCATGATGCTCCACTGGGTCCCCATAGTGGCCATGCTCAGATTATCTCTCATATCAAGTCATATGTATCTTGTATTAATATTTCCTGGGACTTCCAAGGTAATGAAGTCTTGTACTCTTCCCCCATCTTAGCTCACCATTTCTTTCTGAAGAAACATTTTACCCTCTCAGTCAGAATTAGACTTTCTCATCTCTGCTCACATAGCTATGAACTTACGCTTCTACTAAAGATAAAATTTATTACATTGTACTAAAACTGTTGGTTTATTTATGTGGCTTTCACAAAAGTCTATGAGTCATTTGACATCATTTCTGTGTCACTACAGTCTAGAATGGCCATGGCATATGAATATATTTAAAAAAAAATAAAGCAGTACATGTTTTATCTGGAATGACATTGAATTCCAAAGATTTGCAGGCCTAATAATGCAAATTAACAGGTGAGTGGCAATATCAGTCCATGATTTGAGGGGGAAAAATGATTATAAGGTTAAGCAGACTATAAACCTCAAGGGTAGAGGCTTGCCTTTCATGTATCTGTATCCTCAGCTTAATACTGTGCTGAGGTATTACATGGGCTAATACCTGGAGGGCTGTAAGAGATGCTCTTAATTAGGCAGCCATGGTGATGAATGTCAAGGATTAAAAAGGACAACTGAGTACCAGAAGGCAGGAATATAGAAGAAATATGAAGACAATTTGGCTTATTTCCTCATAGCATCTTTTTACCAAAAGCCATCTGAAACTCCATTATATCTTCCCCCTGAACCAGCCCAGAATTCCAGAACCTCTGCACTATGTGATCACTTGTCTTAGAAGAAAGCAGTTAATTAGTTGCTCAGATGTGTGGTGGCTCTTCTCTAAATCCCTGTTACTTACCTGAATCATCAACTCTTGAAAGAATTAAGTAGTGGGTAATGGTTTAAGAACACAAAAGGATTTTAGAGACTCTAAAGAGCAAGGAAGAACCCTGTATTGGTGTGAGTTTCAAACTCTGTGACAGGGAGGAGGGATGTGTAATTGGGACTTTGGACACCCTTAAATTACCTTGACCCAAGCAACAACCTCCTATATCATTCTAACTCTTGGACAAGTGCACACACTCAACCAGCAGTCAACGTGGTGGAAGTAACTTCAGGGCATATCAACAATCTTGGGAATTGAAAAGAGAGAAACTTATATCATCATGGCATGGCCCAAATGGGGGTGGATATAATTTTTATGGACACTGTCTCTTTAGGTAATACTTCTGTACCCATCATGAGAATTTCTCAAGGCCCTCCATAATGCTCCAAGGAGGGAAGCTTGTAAAGTATGGCAGCCAAAGAGAGGCAGTAAGATATACAAAAGCTGATGAATTTTGAGCAGAAATGTAGACTGAACTAAGCAAATTTTAATACCCTTTGAACTCATCAAAATAAGTGTGACAGGGCTTCCCTGGTGGCGCAGTGGTTGGGAGTCCGCCTGCCGATGCAGGGGACACGGGTTCGTGCCCCGGTCCGGGAAGATCCCACATGCCGCGGAGCGGCTGGGCCCGTGAGCCATGGCCGCTGGGCCTGCGAGTCCAGAGCCTGTGCTCCACAACGGGACAGGCCACAACAGTGAGAGGCCGGCATACCGCAAAAAAAAAAAAAAAAAAAAAAAGTGTGACAACTTTCAGAAGGTGAGCTCTGTGGCAATGAAGTCATTCCAAACATCTGAGTCAATGATTTAACAGTAGAATCAATACAACTTTTAATTGACACATATTGAAATTAGGGATTAAGCTATATCGTTCTAGTGCATTGGAGTTCAACTAGGACTCTCAGAGCTGGTGCGAGGAGCACAGAACTCATCTATCTCCAGCCCAGCCTCCCTCAATCTTGCCCTTGGTTCAGCATTCTTGCCCCTTATTTTCCTGGAAAGGAATTTGGACAAGAGCTGCTTCACTGTTCACATAAGAGGTAGCTATTTTGAATTTTAAAAAGTCGAAGTAGTGCAAGAAGTTTTTTTAGTTATATAAATTCAATTGTGACCATGCTGATCAGAAGTTCTGATTGGTAGTTACAAGTGCATGATTGTTGAAAATTTCAAAATCAATTATTATTATTATTAGTTTTTAACGTCTTTATTGGAATATAATTGCTTTACAATAGTGTGTTAGTTTCTGCTGTATAACAAAGTGAATCAGCTATACATGAACATATATCCCCATATCCCCTCCCTCTTGCGTCTTCCTCCCACCCTCCCTATCCCACCCCTCCAGGTGGTCACAAAGCACGGAGCTGATCTCCCTGTGCTATGCAGTGGCTTCCACTAGCTATCTATTTTACATCTGGTAGTGTATATATGTCCATCAAAATCAATTATTATATAATAAATGCTTATTTTATTGAGCAAAATTTCAAAGCACAAAATCTTTGAAGAAGAAAATCATAAAAAATAATCCTTAATGGTGAAAAGTCCAACAATAATATGTAGGTAATATAACTGAGACAAGTAATACAACAGATTAATGTTTTATATGCATCTTAGGCATTGAATAATTTTTTTTTTTTTTTTTTTTTTGCAGTACGCGGGCCTCTCACCATTGTGGCCTCTCCCGTTGCGGAGCGCAGGCTCCGGATGTGCAGGCTCAGCGGCCATGGCTCACAGGCCCAGCCTCTCCGCAGCATGTGGGATCTTCCTGGAACGGGGCATGAACCCGTGTCCCCTGCATCGGCAGGCGGACTCTCAACCACTGTGCCACCAGGGAAGCCTTTTTTTTTTTTTTTTAATTTTTGGCAGCGTTGGGTCTTCGTTGCTGAGCAGAGGCTTTCTCTAGATGTGGCGAGCGGGGGGGCTACTCTTCGTTGCGGTGCGCAGGCTTCTCATTGCGGTGGCTTCTCTTGTGAATCACAGGCTCTAGGCACGCAGGCTCAGTAGCTGTGGTACTCGGGCCTTGAGGGCGCAGGATTCAGTAGTTGTGGCTCGTGGGCTTAGTAGCTCCACGGCATGAGGGATTTTCCCGGACCAGGGATCGAACCTGTGTCCCCGCATTGGCAGGTGGATTCTTAAGCACTGCACCACCAGGGAAGTCCAGGCATTGAATAATCTTAATGTCTGAGGCATTTTCACATATTATTCAATTTCCACAATAACTCTACCATATTCTTATTAGTGTTACTTATCAGCTGTGGATTTTCTGACTCAGAGTGGATAAATAACTTTTGCAAAGCCACATAGCTAATATTCATTAGAACTGTGATACTAATATAGTCTAGTATATGTTTTAGCATTTATTTTTTCCACTCTATTACACTGCCTAGAAATATTTAAATTCATGCCAGACCTGTGTAGAAAGCTAATCTGTATGAAATTTTCTCAACCAATATTTTCGTGTTTCTAATTATTTTTAATAGCAGTTTACAAGCCCTTCAAAGCAATTGGAGATTTTGCCCTTTCTTTTACACAAACAAGCCAACACAGTGATAATGTCCTATAATAATGGGCTTCCTTTGTAGAAAGGCAGTCATTAATTCTTATTTTCATTCTAGGTAAATTCTGCTATATAATTCATGCTTTAGTAATCCAGTGTAAGTAGCCTGTTCTGACTGCTCAACTACGTCAAGTTCTTCTATTACAAGCTTTAATATCACCATGTTTCTTTCCTTCATAGCATTTATTTATGTTTTTAATTATGCTTTTGTTTGTAGGGTTTTTTTCTGGTATTTCATCTAGACTGCATTGTATGTTTTTATTCACCATTGAGTTCCTATCACAATGCCTAACAGCTGATGCACCGTCAGTAAATATTTGTTAGCTGGGTAACGGCTAAATGGATGCATGGATAGACAGAGGAAGGAAATCAGCACAAGATAGGTCATTTTGGACTGCTGGCATTAAACAAGGCTTCATATGTGATCTGGAATTTAATATAGGCTTTGAGAAGGGGGCAAAATGTTTAACATGTCAATCCACATGTTAAAAATATACACCCTTTATTACAGCTTTTTTTTTCCCATTAAGTGCAGTCGAGGAGATGCATCCTAAATTAAGCCTCACAGCTTTCTTTTTCAACACGTGTGGGTGAGAAGGTATTGTTATATTAAGCAACACAGCTAATTAAAAGAGGAAATGAAAATCATTCTTAAATGAAAAGAGTACCACTTCCCCCTCTGGTTTCCTTTACTATTATATATCCTTGAACTATAAAGTGTTTCAGTAGAAAGAACTATTACTAAACAGTAAAATCAAACCATTTCTACAGATCTGCATGACGCATTAGAAATAGTAGGAACAAAGAACTACATCTTGATTTAGAGCTAAGGGACACATTTGCTTGATTATTGTTTGTTCTGCAGAGGGTCTGAAAAGGAAAGACACACAGGCAGCCCTTTCACTTGCTCCACATACAAGACTCTTAGCCCCCGACTGCCTTTCAGCAGCCTCATTCATGAATATATGTCCTTGCCTAGCCCTTGTAGATGTCTAGCTTTCTCCTTTAGACAGAACGTTCTCTTTTGATTACCATTAAGGGGATTATATATTCTCAAGGTTCTTTTTTTATGCATCTTTTCATTCCTCCTTTTTCTAAATGTTCCCCCTCCCGTGCACTTTTCTAGTCCTCTCCCAAACCTTTGCTCTAAGATTTAATTAGTTGATCTAGCAAATTCAAAAGTAATTATTGCTTTGCTTTTGCTTTTCCACCTTTTGATGTTAAAAGGAGGAGATTCTCCCTTAAATGTAACATCAGATTTTTCCTTGCTCAGGTACTTCACAATATTCTCCTTGATCTTCTGGAACAAACAGAATGAAAATAGCTTCTAGGGCCTTGCCATTCCAGCCCAGAGAGAATATTTGTCATTAGCTCTTCCTTCAAATGTGCTCTCCAGCCCTCTCATTGCAATGCAGTTGTCACAGACATTTCCCCACTTCCTCCCCCTTCCCCTCACCCTGAATGCGCCTCTTCTGTTGGTCATGTGTCTCTCTTATCAGATAATTGAGTTAAAAGTGTATATAGTCTAGACAAATTCTGCCAGATGAAACAAGATGACAAAGGAGTACATTTTAAGAAATAATGACCAAAAGAGGACATGTCGTGCACCACTCCACTCCTGATTGATGGGCTTCATTACTTAGCTCCGGCCACACGAGAACCACATGCATTAAGAAATCTGTATACTCTGCTCTCTTAGGGCTATCTTTGCTTAACATTTAGAAAAATCAGCGTCATTTCTAAATGCAGAGAAGGCCCAGCTAAAATAAAATAGATAAAAGCAAAGCCCTCAGGAAATGAGACTTGAAAGGATGCTATGAAGAAGACTTGGATTAAGAGACAAACAAAACCTTTCTATTTTCAGTCAATAAGAAAGGCAGCAAGTTACGTTGACTAGCCCTGAGTTCTGATCCTGGTTAGTCATGAATCACTGTATTACTTTAGGGAAGTCACATAAACTTTCTGGGACTCATTGTTCTCATTTGCAATATGAAGAAGTCAGTTTAGATAATTTCCAAGTTATTTTCTCAGTCTGAAATTCCACGATGCTAAGATAGAAGATATCATCTACTAATAATACTGTAATAAAATAACCTGAGCAAGTCTCTCATCAGAATGACTGGGTTCAAATCCTGCCTCCATTTTTTTTTTATTGACACTAAGATCTTTGGTCAGATTTTAACTTCCCTAAGTCTCAATCTTCTCATCTGTAAAATGGGGATAACAACAGTACAAATGCAATAGAATTGTTGGTGAATTAAGAAAGATAATTCACATAAAGCCTTATCATGGTGCTTGGTGCTCAGAAGCCAGTCCAATCGTAGGAATGTAACAAGGACTACAGTCTTCTCAGAAACACCTAAGAAGGAAAATAAAATGTACATTTCTGTGTATTTGCTTGATGAGTTTCCAATATCCTAATTTGATATTTAAAAAATCATATGTTAATAAAGCCTAGTTAATTATATTCCTCCTCCTAAATTCTCAGTATCACAATTAATATGTCAGTCTAGCATGGAGTGGAGCATGGAGTGGGCCTGAGGCAACAGCTAGACTCTGCTTTTCACTGAGCCTCAACCTTATGGCTTTTACAGCTTCCGGGCTTCTGGGGAGCTCACCTCAGACCCAGCTAGCCACCGTCTCTGTCACTAACAAAGATTTAGAATACATGTGGCAGTGGATGGTCTGACTTCCATAATTTTCAGTCTTAACTATTCACTAAAGCCAGTCTGTCCTTAAAAAGGAAAAGCACTCCAGAACCACTGAGCTTTTGTTCCCATGGCAACAGCGCAGGTCAATAGCTGCAGTCACACCTTCATCAGCCTTGATTGCATCTGGCAATTTACCATCTTCTGTGCTTCCTTTTGTTTGAGCCTCTCTCATTTGCTTAATTCCCATCTCTATTGGGAGAATCGCAAAATGCAAAACTACGGGAGCTGAATTTAAATGAAAAGCTATGGGAGCCTTAATAAAACACTGGAGAGCACGGCTTATTTTATAAAACTCATAGACATGTGCTTGTTAGAATCAAGTCCGATATCCTGAACCTCAGAATCTCGCTTCCCCTATTCTGTTACAGCTGAGAAATTATTTATTTGCAATACCCTATGGTTTTTGGAAAAATCGATGCCACTTCTGCCTTCCAAGATCCTATTCTGATATCATGGGTATCAGCTTTGTCAGGATAAAGTCCAAATTCCTCAGCTTGTCACACAAAGCCCTATATCAGCTGACCTTTGCTCACAGCACCACCTTCCTCTTGCCCGTCTCCCTTTACACTCTACACTTAGGTGGTATTTCTCTTCTTTCACTTCTTGAACACATCCTATACTCTGGGTCCTCACGCATGCTGTCCCCTCCTTTTGGAACATCATTCCCTCAGCCTCCTTGCCTGGCTATCTCGTAATTGTCCTCCAGGTCTCAGTTTAGGTGTCACTTTCCACAGGAAAGCCTTCTTAACCCCAAGCCTGGAGAGTCTTCCATTACACCACGTGCTTCCCTGTTACACCATTATCTCAATACATTCTAATAGCCTGTAGAAGTATCAGAACTCCTTAAAACTGTGTAAGCCCACCGAATGCAGAGGCAGGGTCTGTCTCTACACCCTCCATCCACTAACCCCTCTGCTGAATTTGCAGTGCTCCTTAAGTGTCTGATACATCACAGGCGCTTCACAAATATTTGTTGCATGACTGAAATCACTTTATCCTACTAGATCATGAGAGTCCCTTGTTATAAATTTCATGACTTTGGTGTTCTGCAACTCCCTGTCTATCCAACTGTAAGCATCTACCAGAATGTGCTTTTATTCAAGATGTATTTGCAATTTTCCTATCCTTTACAGGGATTTCAGTAGATAACCAGTCACTTAAAGTGGACAAATTCTAAAATCCCTGGTCTGTGGTCTGTGTTTTTTTTTTCATGATTTAGTCCACTAACCACTGATTTTTAGGTCAGCTCAATGCAGTTATCCTAAAAAGACTTAAAAATAAGGAACAAACAAAAATGTTGAAGTAAATGAAATAAGTAGCACTACTGAGCCATACACCTATAGTCATCAGACAAGTCCACTACCAGGCCTAGCAAGCCCTGGACCCCTTCTTGCTACTATACACAGAGTCTTATGTTTCAGAGCTCATCAGTCAGCAGTCAGCGGAAGAGAAGGACAGACACACTGTTTGCTAAATGTGACACCACCTGAATTCAGTGACTGGGGATCACAGGGACAAATCTTGAGCCAGGCACTAATGTTGAAGAGGCAGCTACTCAGTACGTGGTATACTGACACCATGATACTTTGAGGCTGGAGTTTCTGACACTGCGACATTCTGAACTGTCAGCTTCTGAAATTATTAGCAAGCATCCCATGCAGTGGATACCCTCCCTTTATCTCTGAGCCTTCTCTGATCCCATCATTAATTTCATTTCTATGTCTGAGTGAAACCCACACCTTGACCTCTAGCCATCAGTCTGACCCATGCTGAATTTCAGATGTCTGAACGATACTAATACTGCATAGAAATAAGCATTAGATGGTGAGCTATGTGAGTCAAATGCTTCCAAAGGACATTGGGGGCAGGAGAGTTCAGGCATAAATGTCTAAGTCACCTGGGGAAGAAGTGTGAGAAGAAGCTGGGAGCTAAGGAAAGCCTCATGGAGCACCACTGTGCTGAATGGGTGTACAAGAGGAAAGGAACTTGCAAAAGAGCTGAGGAGGGGAGAGAGGGAACAAGAATACCATGCTGCAAAGTGATAACACAATATAAGCACTAAAAGGGGACGATGGAGTTTATAACTCCCTGAATCGTAAAAAACCAGCTGGTTATTGTGGCTTAGAAGAGCAGTTAAAAAGGTGGAAATAGGGTTTCCCTGGTGGCGCAGTGGTTGAGAGTCCGCCTGCCGATGCAGGGGACATGGATTCGTGCCCCAGTCCGGGAAGATCCCACATGCCGCGGAGCGGCTGGGCCCGTGAGCCATGGCCGCTGAGCCTGCGCGTCCGGAGCCTGTGCTCCGCAACGGGAGAGGCCACAACAGTGAGAGGCCCGCGTACCGCAAAAAAAAAAAAAAAAAAAAAAATGTGGAAATAGGGTCATCTTTCCCCTCTTTTCCCTTTCCTCCATGGAACCCAATGTCCAGTCTCCCCACTGGCCTAAGTGCCACACCTGCTCTGCTCCTTCTACTGATGTGGCACGAAGCTCACTTGTGCTGAGACAGCAAAGAAGTCTCATGGCACTGAATTTCTATTAAAATCTGGCTTAATATATCCTTGCATAATAGTGATATTCAAAATAATATTTGTAAGTTTTCCCATTTTGTTATTTTCCAAAGTATTTCAGCAATTTCACTAAAAATGTTAGCCTTCAAGAAAACACCTTAATGATTTGATCGGCAAACATAATTGAGCATATCCTATAAGCGAGTACTGGTGATCAAGCAGGGAGTAAGACAGAAAATGTTTCTGACCTCATGGAACTTACATTCTAGGTAAAGAGAGCAGATTATAAACATACAAGAACACTTGTCAGGTAGTGATAAGTCTATGAAGGCAACTAAAGCAAGGAAAAGGGTCTGAGATTCACAGTAGGGGGCCATTTCAGATTGGGGGGTCAGCTCTGAGTACGTGTCCTTTGATCAGAGAGTTCAATGAAATGAGGAGTTCACAGTGTGAATATCTGGAGGAAGAGCAGTCAGGGCTGAGATAATGTAATGTCCCTGAATTCAGGCAAGTCTGAGGACCAGCGAGAAGGCTAGTGATCACATAAGTACACTTCCATGACAAGGACGGGTGCAATTACCAATATGTTTACCAGTAGCCAATTGTTATCTACATTCAACAAGGTTAGAAAGGCAGTAAAGGCAGACAACTTCTTCCTCCTTTTTACATCTACTTACCTTACTAGCAATTCTTTTTTTTTTTTTTTTTTTTTTACGGTACGCGGGCCTCTCACTGTTGTGGCCTCTCCCGCTGCGGAGCACAGGCTCCGGACGCGCAGGCTCAGCGGCCATGGCTCACGGGCCCAGCCGCTCCGCGGCATGTGGGATCTTCCCGGACCGGGGCACGAACCCGTGTCCCTGCATCGGCAGGCGGACTCTCAACCACTGCACTACCAGGGAAGCCCCTTATTAGCAATTCGTGTGTGTGTGTGTGTGTGTTGGGGGGAAACAACAGAGGGGGTAAAGGAAATTGTCATTCAACTTCTCTTTTTACCATACATGCCCTCCATTCTCCGTCCCGCTCCTATTTCCTATTCTCGTTTCTCTCTCTCCTTCTCTCATTTCCCCCACTCTTCTCCTCCTCCTCTTCTCTATCTTCGTCCCCACCTCCCCTTTCAAATTTCTATCTTCCATCTGCATCCTTTACAATATTTCTGTACCTTCTTAAAATCTCAAAAGTGAAAATCGTCCTTGAGAGATAAAAAGATTGTTTACATCGGCTGAGAATAGCAGTTTGCATTTGAGTTAGATTATTAGCGAAATTAACCACATGTACCACAATTAAAAGAGGAAGGAAGTTGGGGGTGGGGAAAAAGACCCAGAAGCGTCAAATATAATGAGCGCGGCTTTACGAGGTACTCACAGAAATGTCGGCATGTTCACACCCCGTGACTCGTAGCTAGTCTCTGCAGGGTTTCATGGCCAACATCCAGCAACAACGAGCACCTGGCTCCTTGCCCCGGCGCTCACGCCTGCAACTTGCAAAGTTTCACTTCAGTCTGACTTAACACTTCATCATAAAGGTAATAATAATATACCCCAATAAGAGGGTAGAGTAATATACCCCAACCCACTATTGATCTCACAGCAAATGGGCCCTTGCTTAGCTCACTGAGAAACCTTGCTTTGCCTCCTCCCGATGAATGCTCAGACCAGACTGGTAAGGCGGCTCCTCCAGTGCCCACCTGTGGCTACTCACCTCCACAGGGAGTCTCGTGACCCCTTTAGATAATACCACTTCAGCTGTTCTGGATTAACCCCCTCTTCGTTCCAGCCTGATTCCCACCATCCTACCAAGACACAGATACTCTCTGGTGGTGTTTCTGGCAGGTAATTTTCAGCTCCTATGATTGAGTACTAGGTAGGCATGGGTATAGATTACTCTAGCAAAAAACTTACTGTTTGGGACTTCAAAATGACCATGTGGTCCGGGACCAACATAAATGCTTGAGATCAACATAAATCCTTTTCTCCTCTAGAAAGTGAATAGGAGCCGTTTCAAACCTCGCCAGGCTTTATGGACTTTCATTAATGAGTAGTAAGGTACTGAACATTCTTTACTGTCTTGAGCACTTCCATCTTGACCCTTTCCAGTTATTTCTCAACCTGGTAGCTCTTCTAAAAATGTAATGTTGTCACTCCTCTGCTTAAAATCATTTTTTTAGATTCCACTTGCACCCACGTCAGAGTCCAAGCCACCTACCAAGACCTACGAGAAGCTGCGCTGTGTCTACTCTTCCCCCCTTTGCCAACACATCAGGTGTCACTTCAGCCCTCCCTCACCAAGCTCCAGCCACCATGGCTTTCTTTAAGTTCCCAGAGCACCACACATTCTTTCATGCCTCAGATTCTCTCCATATGCTGGTTCCTTTCTTGCCCATCACCGCATTTACAGAACCCCTTTCACCCTCAGGTCTCAGCTTAAGCGTGCCTTTAGAGAGGCCTCCTTCGGCCATCTTATTAAAATTCAAATCCTCTTCCCTACTGAACGAATGCCATTGTTCTCAAAAACAGAAAGCTTTTGGGCTTCCCTGGTGGCGCAGTGGTTGAGAGTCCGCCTGCCGATGCGGGGCACACGGGTTTGTGTCCCGGTCCGGGAAGATCCCACATGCCGCGGAGCGGCTGGGCCCGTGAGCCATGGACGCTGAGCCTGCGCATCCGGAGCCTGTGCTCCGCAATGGGAGAGGCCACGGCAGTGAGAGGCCCGTGTACCGCAAAAAAAAAAAAAAAAAAAAAAAAAACAGAAAGCTTTTTTTTCTTCACAGCACCTACTATACCATTTTTAGTTGTATCACTCAGGGTCCACTTCGGGAAATGGAAACCATACCAGCTTGTCTGAAAAGGGAGGACCAAATATAAAGCATCAATTTTAAAAAAGTACTGGCAGACTGAAAAGACAAAAAGAGGACACTGAGGTACCAGAGAGATAGGAAATGCGGGAAATAGCCACCAGACCTAAGGCTGGGGATCATCAGAAACTAGGAGGAGGTGTCCTGCAGGGCTGGGACCCAGAGCTCAAGGTTCCGTTTGCTTCCTGCCAGTCCCTCAGGAGCTTGGAGGAGGGCCTGAGGGGCTGGTTCTCAGATACCAAGGAAAGGGTGCTGCTTGGCTGGTGCCGGCAACTCTGACAAGGTGCAAAGAAGCTGGTTCTGGGAGTGCTGGGAGAATTAGAAACTGCGAACAACCAGTGATGCTGGAGTAAGTTAAATGACAACAGTACCTTCTCAGAACAGCAAGGAGAACGAGAACGAGCAAGGCCCCTTTTCCTTCCTGTTTGTTGCCTACCATTCTTCCTCACTGCCCGCTATTGACAGATCCTAACGTGGATACACCTGGCAAAGGAAAAAGGTATTGATAGTTTGCAGAGTTCCAGCCTGAGCAATTTAGAGCAGCATATCCAAGGGTGGGTTTAGAGACAGCTTAATAAATAGCATCGTATTTGTTTGTTTTTTGTCTTTTCTTTCGTACTAGACAGAACATGTTCAGGACCCATGTCTTTCTTTTCACTATTTTACCCCGTCCATTTGTACAGCACAGTAAGAAGTAAATAGAAGGTACTCAATAAATATTCCTTGGATGGATGAATTTATTAGATTGTTTTCAAAAGGACTTAGTAAAATATACAGTTCAATTCTTGTCAACTGAATAATATTGAGTGCCTCACACGGCGGTCTAAGCATTGGAGCTAAAATATGAATATGAGACAGTTCCTGACTATTTAGTAGGGAATTTAAGACATCGTCATAGGACACTAAATAATAAAATGCCATTGCAAACATTCGTATATTTAAACGCCCAAAGAATTGAATAGGCAGCCAAATCTATAGGAGATCAGGAAAAGAAAAAAGGCAAATGTAGGTTTGGAATGATTCAAGAGACTTGTGGAAGAAGTTATGATCTGAGGCAGGCTTAGGAGGGGGTGGACAAGCAAAGCTGTGGAGGAGGGATGGGTTCGGCAGGTTTTCAGATGATTCTGATGAAAACGAAGTGAGAGATTAGTAGAAGTCACTGGAAAAGTGAATTTGAACCAGCTGTGTAAAATCATGAATTCTGGAGTTAGAATTATGAGTAGTATGTCTTTTACAAAGAGGCGACATTAAGAGGTTATATGCAAAGGAGTGATGTGGCCGTTGGGAATATTTTCTGCAGATGAATCGGGCAACATCATGGGGATAGATGCAGCATCACTGATTATGTAGAAACTAGAGCCAGAAAGACTAGTTAGCAGACTGGGACAACAATCCTGGGCCAGAAAAGAAGGTGGAGATAGAAAAAGAAGAAAAATATAACAAGTAATGTTCAGAAGGAAGAATCAGTAAAACATAACGCAGAATTAATCCAGGGCAAGGAGGGTGGAGAGGATATCTAGAGTTAATCCACAGTGATACATGCAGAGAGGATTCGGAAGGGTGGAGATAAAACAGAGATCATTGAGTTTGAACAGAAGAACTTGATTAATAATGTTATCAGTACAATAAAAGTTCCAGAAAATATTTATCCTCCAATAACTAAACCCACATTTTGAAAAGTTAATAAGAATCCGGAAGAATATATATGTCTTCATCTTGAGGTTCTTCAGAAGTATCAGGCTTCTGGCGGGTATAATAGTCACATGGTGTCTCATTTCCATAGATGTGTTCCTTGAAATTGGTCTGCCAAGTGTTTTCATATACTCCCTTGTCTGTTTCTTCTTTAGCTTGGGGAGGACACGCTTCCACATTTTCATAGTTGCCATGTGTGTTAGTGTCCTTCCCAGCAGAGCTGTGGTCTTGGGTTTGAACTGAGATTTTATGCCTTGGGCCGATAACCTGGGAGCTCAAGGAGACTCTTTTACTTTGGTCTTTTCTCTTTTTTCTCCTTTGCAAAAACTTTGGTAAGGTAAGTTGCCTTGTATTATGCTGTTTCCAGTGCCAAACACACCCAATTCCACAGATCACCAACAGTAAAAGAAGGGAAATTCCTATGGAAACGGCCACTGAAGTATTTCCACAGCTTTTCAGCATTTCTGCACAGTATTGTTTTGTAGTATGGTGTAGCCCTTAATGAATTCACAGGTACAGTCCACTGTAATTCTTTGTAGGATATGGTCTGAAAGTAATTTTGGAAGTTCTTTTAGGCATTTCTGTTTCAGATATGAAAGAACATCATGGCAAAGTCCTGGTGTACATAGAGGAGAGGTGAGTAAACTTGATTTTGGAAGCTGGCTCTTGTTGTAGCTGATGATTATACAATTGTTGTTGTATAATTGCACCGTGTCGGGGGGATTTCATTCAACTCCGCTTCCTTTTCTATCAATGAATCACAAAATGAAGCACAAATGAGTGGAAACTAATAGCAGAGCAGAAAACTCAAGGAAGGGAAGGTTGAACGATCTACCATCCACGTGCCTGCTGTAAATCAGAAACATTTTAATTGCGTATTTAGTACATAGCATAGTCAAAAATCTGCCAATTTCTACCACTACATTAAGCACCAGCATTTAGTGAGCTCTTCCTTCAGGGTAGAATACAGTACTAGCTGTTGCATTTAGTGACTTTTTGTTTTAATATAAAATACAGTACGAGCTGGTGTGTGTGTGTGTGTGTGTGTGTGTGTGTGTGTGTGTGTGTGTGTGTGTGTGTGTGTGGTGGGGGGAGAGTTAAAAGAACCTGTCTCTGCTGAAGCCTGAGTGGTTTTATCACTTAGATTTCAACATGGTTTTTGACCATAAGGCTAATAATTTTCAAGAGAAAGTTAATGCTTCAAACACAATAGGAGCAAAGAGATAAGAGTATAGATGTGCAATCATTTCCATTACCCATCACCTCCTCTGTGAAACCTTGCCTGTCCCTCTTTGTAATGATCTGGGACCATGTCTTTTCCCTAATCACACATTCCCCTGTATCCCCATATTAATGAGTCAGTTCTCTATTATAGCATGGCAATCTAAATTACAGGAAATTGTTTGTCTTCCTATCTGGTTAAACGGTGGACAAGGGATAAGGTCTTTTCCTCTGAATACTCCTAGAGAAAAGCGTAACACCTAGCACAAAAAAGACACTCAGTCAATATTTATTGAATAAATGATTAAATAAACATAGGACTCCAAATCTAAGCATCTAATTGTTTAAGTTCACAGTTTAAAACTCGAGACATGTCTTCTAAAAGGTACAGTGTATACTTAAAAAAAGAAAAGAGCTCTTTGATGTAACACAAAATACCTAAAACCAAAATATTTAAAACAAAATTTGAAAGACTTCCTCTCACTAGTCTTCTCACAACTTCCAGCAAATAACTTCCATTTAATTAAGATAATTTTTGAGTGCTACCTGTTGATGCTTTAAAATGGCAAAGAGGAGAGAAAAATGGAAGTGTTCAACTCGGCTGAGTGTTCTATTATGATTTTATCAACAAAATATTATTACTGTATGTTTTTAGCCTAGTCAAAGAAATACTTATACCCAATATTGTTTTCATTATTATTGTTGTTTTCTTCCAGTTTTATTGAGATATAATTGATATATACCACTGTATCAGTTTACGGTGTACAACATGATGATTTGATATATGTGTGTATTGTGAATTGATCAAAACACTAAATTTAGTTAATATGCATCAGGTCAGTTACAATTTTTTTTCTTGTAATGAGAACTTTACGATCTACTCTCTTAGCAACTTTCAAATAAATAATACAGTATTGTCAACTATAGTCATCCAATTTCATAGTGCTTATGAGATGATTGTCATGATCCACTGAATGTCATCATCAATAATATTTAGTTATTTGGGGTCAGCTTCTAAACACTTTTACACGGATTATCTCATTTAATCCTACCATGCACAGCTGTCATGTTAAATAGATACTACTGTTATGCCCATTTTATATGTGAGAAAAGAGAGGATTTAAAAAGTTAAGTAACTTCTTTAATGACTAAGAAGTGATTAAATCTGGATTCAAGTAAAAATTTCCCCCAAATATTATTCCTACCCACATTTCTATGAATGTCTATCAAGCACATCCATTGCTAAATTTTTATAGATGATTAGCTCTGAGGTTCTTGAGTGTTCGGAATCGTATCTTATTCATCTTTATATTACCAGCAGCAGTACTAGACACAGAATAGCTAGCTTGCTAAATATGTGTTAATGAAGGGAGCAACCTGCATTAGGATAAAAATAGTCATGATAAACAGGAAAAAAGAAACCCCACGAAATTGTGCCCTGCTCTCAGTAGGAACTCATGTACAACAGTGAACTTTTCTAAATTTGTTCAAGGTTAGAATACATCAATGTGCAAATTTTCAATTGGCATTTCACATAAAATATGAAATTAAATAGGAGATGCAGTTAACTCATAACATTTATTTGATAAAACTATAGGGACAGACACCCCAGACTGCAACATCTTTTACTCTCTTTGGAACTTTTGTAGGTTCCCTCCTTTAAAAGGCCAGACACAGTGCTTGTGTTCAAAGGCAAAGGTTTGGCAAGTGACTTTAACCATTCGGAGCCCACTTCCTTTTTTTTGCAGCAGTTGAGAACTGACCATATGTAAGATATTTCATGGTATAAATGATTACTCATTTAAGTAAATATTTGCCAGCATATTTGAACTAAATTTCACATATTGATTGAAATTAATCAGCTTTTTAAAAGCTGCCAGGATTGCAACAGCAGTGAGGAAGGCTAACTACTGTCCTCTGAGGATAAGGTAAGAAATTGCTCTCTGGATTTTCGAGAGGAGAATTTATTTTTAACCATCTATGTTCTTCTATGTAGACATTCCAGTACATTCCCAATATATATTTTTTTTTTTTTTTTTTTGCGGTACGCTGGCCTCTCACTGTTGTGGCCTCTCCCATTGCGGAGCACAGGCTCCGGACGCGCAGGCTCAGCGGCCATGGCTCACGGGCCCAGCCGCTCCGCGGCATGTGGGATCTTCCCGGACCGGGGCACGAACCCCCATCCCCTGCATCAGCAGGCGGACTCTCAACCGCTGCGCCACCAGAGAAGCCCTACATTCCCAATATTAAAGCTGTTTGTCAAAGTAGTGTTCTCTGAGATAAAGACAAGGAGACATTTTACAGGAAAATAAATGCATCTGTCCTCTTTCTTCAAAATAACAATAGGAAAAACCCTGCAAGACATGAATAAAGACCTACTAGAATGGGATACATATGTTAAACAAGAGTCCTTCAAATATAACTTATAGGTTTCACTTTGCCCAATTTGAAAGAAGACTGCTTCTGTTTTGGAAGACAATTCCAACAGGTTACCTAACAATTATTTGTCTTAAGACCACAAATTGTTGACAAACTTCTGAAATTTTCAGTCAGATACTGTCCTTCTGTTTGAAACCAAGTCAACAACAAAGCATACTCTTATCCTTGTGAGGCTCTATACTAGTAAAGAAACATTAACCTCACTCTCAATTTGTAAAGTGGTTTTTCAACGTATGGCCACCTAATTCTACAAACTGTGTTTGATAAGATAAAAAGCCATTGATTATTTAAAATGAACCAGTTTTTATAGTTTTCATTTCACACAAACACCTTAAAGCAGGTCTTACTTACCTTGAGATTGGTATGCCGAGCTTTCTTTTGTTCTTTTGGTTATGTTTTAAACCCGCTTTTGTTTAGAACTTGTTCCTCTTTTTCACATAGGTCGGTTACTTCCTTCTTTACTCCCTCCTTTCAGATCATTTCATACTTGCAAAGTTTCCTGGCTCTAGAGGAAGTTCTCATCAGATGCACAAGAATTAAGATAAATTGCACGAGTTTTTGAGTAAGGAAGTCCAGCCCTTCATCTTTACCCAGTAATAATTCTCCAACTATATCAGAAAATGATGCCTAAAGCCTAGGTGGTGTTTTTATTTGAGCAATATTTGCAGTCTCCACTTTATTTTTGTTTCTTTTAAACATCAGAAATTTATTCTCTCACATTATGGAGGCCAGAAGTCCAAAATCAAGGGGTGGGCAGGGGCGGTACTTCTGGACACCCCAGGGGAGAATCCATCCAGGCCTCTCTCCCAGCTTCTGGTGCTTCCTGGCGATCCCCGGTGTTCCTCATCTTGTGGACACATCACCCCCAACTCTGCTCCATTGTCTCATGGCTTCTCCTCTTGTCTTTTCCTCTATGTATCTCTTATAAGGTCACTGTCATTGGATGTAGGACCACCCAGATAATCCAGGGTGATCTTTTCACAGACCCTTCATTTAATTACACCTGCAAAGACCCTACTTCCAAATAAGGTCCTGTTCACAGCTTCCAGGAATTAGGATTTGGATGGCTCTTTTAGGGGCTTGGTGGGGGGGGTCACCATTCAACCTACTACAATACCTAAAAGAGTGTGCATTTTACCTTTTAATTTTTATAACTTTTTTTTTTTGCGGTACGCGGGTCTCTCACTGTTGTGGCCTCTCCCGTTGCTGAGCACAGGCTCCGGACGCGCAGGCTCAGCGGCCATGGCTCACGGGCCCAGCCGCTCCGTGGCATGTGGGATCTTCCCGGACCAGGGCACGAACCCGTGTCCCCCCCCCATCGGCAGGTGGACTCTCAACCACTGCGCCACCAGGGAAGCCCAAATTTTTATAACTTTTAAAAGTTTAATTCTGTGTGTAATCTTCAGGCAGTCCTCACTTTAGAATAAATAAGTCATTTTATTAGTACTTTAAAATTTTTAAAAAGAAATATTTTAAAATGTAGTAATGCATAGGTCTTTATTTATTTGCTTGTATGTTAGAACAGTCCTTGTTCCAAGTACTATGTCCCAGTGCCCCAGGTTACATCTACACATGTCAAACCAGTGTCCCAATTTTTGTTCAGAATATGCTAATATTCTTTTAAATTAAATTGATAAGACGGGATTTCCTAAAGTATATTCCAAAGTGTACTACTTCTGGAATTTTCTAGTAGAAGTTTCATCAAGTAAATTTGGAAAGTACTGCTTGCCTGGAGACTCATAGGCACTCAGCATACTAAAAGCTATGAGCAGTCCTACAGCAAGCAAACAAAACAAAACAAAACCAAACATGAAAGAAAAACTGTTTCACTTCATTTAATAATAGTCGCCAGCATTTTCTGAGCACTACTATGTATTTAAAGCCTTTGTGTGCTACTCAGTAAATCCTGACAACAGCTTGATAGGAGAGGACTCTATTCGTCCTTTCTTACAGAGGAGGGGAGGAAGGCTGAGTGGTGAGGTACTCACTCCCCCGTGTGGCTGGCAGTTTGCTTCCATCACCTGTGTGCTAAAGTCACCATACTAGCTGTCTCGCTAGGCTGAAGGACAAGTCTCCATCACGGAACCCTTATCTAACAGCATCTCTCAGAGGACAACTCTGCGGAATACCAAAATGGGAAATGGTGAATTAGACAGACAAGATGATAAAGTAACGGAAGTTTTGCCTTTTATGTTGTACTGGAACTTTTTCAAGCACAGAGGATGAACTTTGCATGAGGCAGTTTAAAAGAAGATTTAGTGGGCTTCCCTGCTGGTGCAGTGGTTGAGAGTCCGCCTGCCGATGCAGGGGATGCGGGTTCGTGCCCCGGTCAGGGAGGATCCCACATGCCACGGAGCAGCTGGGCCCGTGAGCCATGGCCGCTGAGCCTACGCGTCCGGAGCCTGTGCTCCGCGATGGGAGAGGCCACAACAGTGAGAGGCCCGCGTACCGCAAAAAAATAAATAAATACATAAATAAATAAAAGATTTATTTACTGCAATACCAATTGGACATTCGAAGAACAATATTGTCAATACTGACTGGACACTGACACCGTGCCAGGCATTATGCTAAGCAATGGGGATGCAATAGTGAACAAACTCCCTTGCAGCACCTAAAGCCTAGTGAAGAGGTTGTACCCACAGATCTTTTCAGATCAAGACAGTAGGAGCTAAGAAAGACACCGTTATGCACAGGGAACAGTGGGAGCGAGGAAAAGAGACACCAGCTCACAGCTGGTGAAGGGAAGGGAAGACATGAGCAAAGCCTCACAGAGCACGAAGGAGATAAGCGAGGCAGAATAGGAGTGTTCTAGGCAAAGATCTCAGAGTGAAGGAGGTTATGAAGTTGTGAAGCTTGAAATGTGAATTCAATCTTCAGTCTACCAATATTTTAACTGCAACATTAGCCACGCTTCCAAGTAATAATACACACACACACACACACACACACACACACGCACACGCATACAATCTGCAAGTAATGTAATAAATACAATATTCATGTGAGATTATACAGTCTACTCTAGAACTCAGGACAACTGGAAGTTCATCTGGATTTTGCTGTTTGAACTTAGGAAAGTTTTAACCCTTTATCACTTTAGTTTTTCTAAAGATAAATAAAATGAAGGGATATTCCCTGGCCTTTTTCTCTAGATATGATTTATTTTTAAGTAATAGATATAAGCATTCTTTGAATTTACAGAAGAGATGCTATATATTTTTTTTTTCAAAATAGAATTATTGTATAATCATCATGTATATAGATCAGATATTATGTCTTGAGTTCTGTTTTCCTACCTTCCTATCTTTGGCCTAGCAAGACACATTTTTATTGTCTTCTTACAGTTCCCTTTTTAATCATAGCAATTATAGTTAGGCTTTCTTTTCCTGCTTTTCCTTCCACCATGTCGTTTGGGTAGCAGAGGGCGTGGGAGGTAAATTGTTCTCTAGTGTAATTTGGACTGAATAGTTTATCCAGATAATCTTTCTTCTATTATTTGATGACTAACAACCAATTTACTTAACTGTGATTAAAATTCCTAGCAATTTCTTTTGTGTCAGTTAATACCTATTTTATTTTAACCATGTACTTTTTCAGATACTTGAACTGAGTAATATTGGTGATGACAGATGTGGAAAAATGTTTGTGAATGTGGATTTTATTTGAAAGCATGACTGACTAAAAACATCTTCCTGGATATCCTGTAGGGAGCCCCCAAACTCCATGCTACTGGTTAAAGGCGTTATGGAAGCAAACATTTTAGCATAAGACATTATGTTGCCTGGGAAAGGTAGCATATTATTAGCTAGCAAATTCATTAATACTGATGGGTTTATGGGATTAGCCAAAAAGCAACTAGAGCTTTAATGGAATGAGTCACTGCCTCTCAACTAGTAAAGTTTCACTGTGTGGGCCAAGGAGTTAAGAAAATTTTAAAGTGAGGAAATTGAGGAGTTGAAGGTGAGGAGAGAAGGCATGAATAAGAAGAGGTCAAAATAGAACCACTGTTGCTTTAGTTATGCTTAGTGTCAATCCTGTTAGCAGCTGGCAAACTTAAATCATATAATTTTGAGGGGACAGGCATGGATTTTGCTGGTAGAGATGTGAGATATTATTTAGTCAAGGAATTCATTCCCAAACCTGAAAGTCTATCAAGGTCACTTATGAGGGGCTTCCCTGGTGGCGCAGTGGTTGAGAGTCCGCCTGCCGATGCAGGGGACACGGGTTCGTGCCCCGGTCCGGGAAGATCCCACATGCCGCGGGGCAGCTGGGCCCATGAGCCATGGCCACTGCGTGTCCGGAGCCTGTGCTCCGCAACGGGAGAGGCCACAACAGTGAGAGGCCCGCGTACCACACACACAAAAAAAAGATCACTTATGAAACTTAAAAAAAAATAGAAATTCATAGGACCCTGGGGATTCTGCTTCATTATGTCTGGAGTCAGGCCCAGGGAACTTCATTTTAAAAGTTAAGAACAATACCAAGGAATTTCTGAGTTAGAGGAATAAGGGATTGCACAGACTGTGTCGGGGAGAGGAATTTTTACTTTTGATTTTACAGTCTTTTATACTTTTTGATCTTTTTTCATAAACATGTACCACTTTTATAAGAAAAAGGAACATTGACATCTCAGATGATTTTGAATTGTGGCCAGGTTTGGGAACTACTGATATAATTGAACCCTCTGAGGGTCAGAGAAGTGATGTGATTTACTCCATAGAAAGTAGAAATCTAGACCAGATATCAAAACAGTCTCCTGATTCTGATCTAGTAATTTTCCTCTATACTATGCCACCTCCGTGAGGAATAGATAAAAAGAAAGTCCCTAGATGTCCCCTTCAAGAGTCTATCTGTTTTTCTCTCCTTACATTAAGTCAGAATATATATGACAGGAAGTTAGAGATAAGAAAATGAGAGAGCAAAATCCATCAGGGATGCCATAGGTAGTGAACCATGAAAGATGTTACTCTATTGGTGGACCATTTTAAACTATGAAATCTGCCACCTGAAACACTTGTCAGGACTAAAGAGACGTATATTGTTATGGTTCATTTAACAACTTAGAAAGGTTAGATTATGGTCAAGGGCTAAAAAAAGAAGACATTGAAAGAAAAACAAAGTAAAAAGACCTAGGAATTGCACTCTTATGTATATACTCAACAAAAACGAAGGCCGTTTCTGATTATGACTGCTTTCTTCATATTGTGCCAAAGCTCTAGAAACATTCCAAATGTCCATCAACAATACAGTGGGTAAATGGAGCATGGTAAATCCACACAATGGAGTACTACACAACAATGAAAACAGCCAAGTTACTGATATGCACAAAAACATGGATGAATCTTACAAACTTAATATATAATTAAAGAAGCTATGCACAAAAGAGTACATGTTTTATGATTCCACTCCTGAAATCATGTAAAGCTTTCTACAACCATATAATGGTAGAAGTCGGAAGAAAGGTGATTATTATAGACTGGGAGGTATATAAGGGAGCCGTCTCAGATGCAAGAAAATGTTCTATATCTTTCTCTTTGTGGTGGCTACAAAGACGTATCTATGTATAACCATTCATCAGGCTGTCCATTTCAGATTTATGCACTACATTATGTAATTGTATCTTAATTAAAAAAAAGAAACTGGAGATGAAGAGTAAGACAATACCTTTAAAAGTCATGACAAATTGAGGTAACTAGATATATGTTTTTATTCATTCAGATTACCATCTTCTTTGGTAAACTGATCTACTAATTTGGGAGGGGAAATTTTGCTAAATTGCAGGTAGACTTTGAGCTGGATGAGTTATAACTTTATCTGGAGCTTCCTGAGCCTGAAGGTTGGTAAAGGCTGGTGGTAAGAAGGATGGGAGTTATTAATGAACCTTGAGCTTCCACCCAGTCAAAGCAGGGAATTTCTACTTTCTGAGATTATGAATATGGTCTTTCATTGGCACGCCTTGACTTACTTAAGGGATGTGTTGCTGAAAAATAATATTCAATCTAAAACACAGGTATAAAGCAATTTAACCTAAAAGGAATAATTCTGTGATCTTGGGCAAATAATGACTTCTCCATCTTGCTTTCTTCATCCACAAAACAAAAACGGATTCAGTAATCCCTAAGATTCCTTCAAATTCTACTAAGTACAAATGAATGGTATAAAAATGGCCATCACATTCAGAAGATGATATTTCAAAGCAGTTTTCACGTTTAGCATATATTTCCTTTCACTCCAACTCCTTTTTCATCATGTCTTTCCTAATTGCTAGCGCATATCAGATAACATGACTTGAAGCTTGTTTCAACTTCAGTTGAACAACACTCCTTCTCCTTCCCTCGCTGTTTCCCCTTTTATTCCTTCAGATTAAAATAAATGGACATTGGGAAAGCTGAAAAAGATTGCGAACATTTTACTGCTTCATGAAAAACATTTGAAAGCTGCATAATTTAGCAGTCTGACAGAAGATACACCGTTCATCTTAGACTGTGTATATAATTTCACAAGTCAAATAACGGATAAACTATTTCAACAGATGTTTGGTTTTTGTTCATTTGAGGAGGAGAGTATTATAAACTAGGATTAATAATAGGCACCAAGTCAGTCACTGGTTGATTCTGCCAACTTCCTCAGAAAATTCTGCAAGGCACATTATAACATATCATTACTTTAAAAATAACTGCCCATATTTTGAAACTTTACACTGTAGTCAGACTGGATGTGAGAACTACTGGAGAGCAGACACCTTTCTCCCAAGAACAGTGTCAATCACTATGACCATTTCAAACCTGGCACGGGAAGCGGGTACTAGGGAAGGCTCACTCATCAGAGGTAAGCGTATTCTCAGGCCTTTGCTTGAAGACCCTAAGTGATCTGAGTTATACACTGTTTCTGAGCAGGAAATTAGGGGATGGAGAGAGAATAGTAGCTGTTTAGAGTCACTTTTCTCCCCCCAAAATGAGATTGCGCCCTATATAAATTTATTCCCAGGAGGAGGAGTAGAGGGTGAAGAAAACAACAAACACTAAAATGGAGTGGGTAGGGCAGAGGGCCTGTCTAAAAGGGTCCCAATAAAGAGGGCAAGAAACACACTCTGGAAGCCAATTCATATTCAGGTAAATATTGGTGAACATTCACCCAGAGCACGAGGGCATTTAGTGGCGAGGCATAAATTGTTAATAGTCTCAGATAAGCCAGTGTTATGCCCCAGCCAAGTCGATGTCTCTGAAACCCATTTTCTATGCTTCGTTGTAGACCACTGGCTTCTTGTTAGTAGACCAGGCTAACATCATGTTGTTCATTCTTAAGAGACATATCTCACCGTAATATGTTCCTTTTATTAGCTAGTTTATCAGAATTTGAAGACCATCTCTTTCTTGTCCTCAGAATCTATCATCTCTCTAATATTAACTAGCTTGAGCCAGTCATTTAATCACAGAGAACCTCAATTTCTCATCTGTAAAATGGATCTTAATGAGTTAATGGTTCTTAACTCTAGCTGTTCATTGGAATCTCATTAAGGAGCTTTAAGAATCTTGATGCTTGGGTTCCAGGCCACAAAAATTAGAGCAAAATCTCTGAGGGTGTAACTTGAGCATTACCAGTTTTTAAAAGGTCTTCAGGTATTTGAAGTCCCCAGCAAGCCAGTATTGAACAGTCAGGCCTCTTTTGAACTAATATTCTATGGCTGTGTGCTGTATGATCTTGAGAACCACTTAACTCTTTACTTCAGTTGTCTTCACTATAAAAAGAGAACTTGAGGGACTTCCTTGGTGGCGCATTGGTTAAGAATCCACTTGCCAATGCAGGGGACATGGGTTCGATCCCTGGTCCGGGAAGATCCACGTGCCATGGAGCAACGAAGCCTGTGAGCCACAACTACTGAGCCTGTGCTCTAGAGTCTGCAAGCCACAACTACTGAGCCCTTGTGCCACAACTACTGAGCCTGTGTGCCACAACTACTGAGACTGCATGCAGCAACTACTGAAGCCCGTGCGCCTAGAGCCCGTTCTCTGCAATGAGAAGCCACTGCAATGAGAAGCCTGTGCACCACAATGAAGAGTAGCACCTGCTCGCTGCAACTAGAGAAAGCCCACATGCAGCAGTGAAGACCCAACGCAACCGAAAATAAATAAATAAAGAGAACTTGAAACGTAGTGTTGTAAAAACATATCTGCAAAGTGCTCAAAGTTCACCACAAAAATATATGTTACTAAAAGCTGCCAGGAATTTGCATGATGGCTAAAATGGCACTAATAGGACATACGCATTGATTTCACACTTGAGCATATGTCAGACCATTCTCTCATCTCTTTATGTGGATTTTCTTTTTTAATTTCTGCAAGAATAGGGATGGGTGTTATTTACTAGTTTGAAGATGAAGAAGCTGAGGCCTACCCGAGGCCATATCTCTTTCCAGAGCCTGAATTCAAACTCACAGCGTGTGACCTGAATCTAGAGCAAGTGCTTTTAACCTCTACGGTATTTATGAACTGCCCTCCTTCTCTTTGTGTAACCAAATGCCTGTGATGTACCAGATTAAACAATTCACAGAAGGGGAGTGACATGCTTAAAATGGCCTGAGGCTGGTGACCCTTGTCACTACCAGGGAGAGTGATGGAAATGACCTCACATTTAGCTCTGACTGGACTCAGTAAGCTGTTAACACATAGAGTCTGCCCTCTTCTCTGTATGTACACGGACATGTCCTTATTCCAGACCACACCATCTCCGCCTGAACAAATGAAATAGCCTCTTACTGCCTCTTTATCCTACCCTGCTCACCCTCCAATACTGCCGTAAAGCTGACAGAGTGATATCTCTCACACATAAATTAGACCACATCAGCCCCCTGCTTACTAAGACCCTTGAGTGGCTTCCTGCAGTCTTGGAACTACTCCACTTTTACTGATAAGGATTTTCATAATCTAGCCCCTGCTACCTCCCTCCCTCACTGAACCCCAGACACATTTGCTGTCTGCGAACCCTCCACTGCGTTCAGTTCGTTCTTGCCTTTAGGCCGTGTGTTAGCTGCTCCCTTTAGCACAATGTTACATCGGTGTACGTATCCACACTCAGGTAAAGAAACTGAAAATCACCACTACTTTGGAAGCCCCAAACTTGCGCCACCCTATGACACTGTCTTCCCTCATCTCCAGAGTAACGGCAGCCCAGGTTTTTTCTGTTAATCATTCCTTGCTTTTCGTTACAGTTTCACCACCTATGTATATATCACTAAATAGTCTGGAAAACTGCAGAGCAAGCACAGACTCAGTTCATGTAGACATGGCAAGATCTCCACTGTCAGATGAGGCTCTCTGCAGAAGAGAAGTTGTGCTGAACCACGAGACCACCAGTTGCCTCAGCCTCCTTGAGTTCGTACAGAGTCCCTTCTGGTGGGCTGGCGTGTCTCTGGACAGGTCTAGGAAGTGGCATGAAAATGTACAGCTTATTGTCAAGCAGCTGGTAGGCCTCTAGTATGGACCAGACATGGATGTCTAGTGGAGACAAGGTCAGGGACAAAGGGTGCTCTGTATTTTCTGCTTCTGAGTATGGCCTTAAGGGGTAGGTCAAAGAAGAGCATTTCTGTGGGGTAAAAAGGGGCTTCAAGTATCCTGGCAGCATATTGTCAAGACAAGCCAAGTATAGGAAAGTATCAGGGCCAGGCTCACTGAGACCTTCTGTCCTTAGGCTTAAAAGGGTGCAAAATCTTGGTGGTTTCTTACAAAACTAAACATACTCTTACTGTACAATTACCACACAATACCATACAATCATGCTCCTTAGTATTTACCCAAAGGAGTTAAAAACTTACGTCCACACAAAAACCTGCACAAGGATGTTTATAGCAGCTTTATTCTGCTATAATAATGTAAATTGGTACAGCCACTATGGAAAACAGTATCGAGATCAAAAAACTAAAAATAGAACCACCATATGACCCAGAAATTCTACTCCTAGGTATATATCCAAAGAAACAAAAACACTAATTCAAAAAGATACACACACCCCAATGTCATAGCAGCATTATTTACAATGACCAAGACATGGAAACAACCTAAGTGTCCATCGACAGATGAATGGATAAAGATGTGGTAGGCAGGTAGATAGATAGACAGACAGACAAGCAGATAGATATATATGGATAGATACACAATGGAATACTACTCAGCCATAAAAAATAATGAAAATTTGCCATTTGCTGCAACATGGATGGCCTTGGAGGGCATTATGCTAAATAAGTCAGACAGAGAAAGACAAATACTGTATGATATCACATATCTGGAATCTAAAAAATACAACAAACTAATGAATAAAACAAAAAAAAATGCAGACTCACAGATATAAAGGACAAACTAGTGGTTACCAGTGGGAAGAGGGAAGGGGGAGGGGCAATTAAGGGTAGGGGGAAAAAGGGTTATTATGGGATTATATGAAATAATGTGTGTGAAACTTTTGAAAACTGTAAAGCACTACAGAATTTAAAGAATGTTTTAGTCAATAAATTTTTTAAAGAATAAAATATGCAAACATTCCTAAAAAAAAAAAAAAAAAACTTGGAAGCAACCAAGATGTCCTTTAGTAGCTGAATAGATAAATAAATATCTAGACAGTGGAATACTAAAGCGCTAAAAAGAAATGAGCTATCAAGCCGTGAAAAGGCATGAAGGAAAATTAATGCATATTACTTAGTGAAAGAGGACAATCTGAAAAGGCTACACACTGTATGCTTCCAACTATATGACATTCTGGAAAAGGCAAAACTAGGGAGATGGTAAAAAGACCAGTGGTTGCTTGTGATTGGGGAAGGAGGGAGATATGAATAGGCAGAGTACAGAGGATTTTTAGGGCAGTGAAAACACTATTTATGATACACTAATGATGGATAAATGACATTATACATTTCTCCAACTTGTAAATTGCACAACACCGAGACTGAACAGGTAATGTAAACTCTGGGCTTTGGGTGACTATGATGTGTCAGTGTAGGTCAGCTGTAACAAATGTACTGCTCTGGTAGGGGCTGTTGATGACTGGGGAGGCCCCACATGTGTGAGGACAGGGAGTATATGGGAAATCTTTATACCTTCCCTTCAAGTTGGCTATGGACCTTACTGTTCTAAAAACAAAAGTCTTAATTTTTCCAAAAGGGTTAAAAATCAGCTTCAATAGGGTCCATTACTTGCAACTAAAACTGTGACTGATGCACTGTGCAGTTATTTACATCTTTACATTTGTTTATGTACTATGCTTTCAGATCATCTTAGGACATACTTTACTGGATATGTGCTGGAACTCTCCAGTTGTAAGGGACACAGCCTCAACTCAAACTGGCTTACACAAAATAGATTGACTGACCTTTATAACTGAAAAGTCCATGAGTTCAATGTCATTGGTAATCTTTTATTTCCCAAACTGCCTGATGGGTGCATGGATGTTCATTACAATAATTTTCACACCTTCTTGAATATTTGAAATACTTCAAAATAAATGAAAACAAACCAAGATAAAACAACATGAAGCGGCTGGATCCAGCAGCTCAAGAAATGTCATCAGCAATGGCACCCCCTCCTCTTGGCTGCACCCCCCGTGCCTCTGCAGGCCCGCTGCAGCTGGAATCGCCTGCA